>NC_133327.1:216676721-217362971 GCF_042186555.1 Aquarana catesbeiana
GAAGCTTTATTTTAATAAATGAAAAGCAGAAGGATGCTGTGTAAACTTATTTAGTAAGCCTCATTTCACTTACTCTAATTGTTGAGTTTGGTGTCACTTTAACTTATATGGAAAGCAAAACAGTTTTTTGTCTATTCCTAGTACAACTGAGTGCATGTATCCATAATGGCCCTGTACTGTAATGTGGCAGAAATAGAGGAAAATGTACATTTTTATTATTAATATTATTATAATTATTTTTTCTTATGGCATGGCCCAAGAGTGATGATCTTTCAAGAACAGTCCAAAAGTCTGTGCTTAGAATAATAGGCTAGCATTACTTAGGGGTACCTCAATAAAATAAAAAATATATATTTTAAAACATCTTCTACTTACCAACCTGCAATGTGCTTGATGTTAAATCCAATAAAGGTGTAATAATAAAAATAGTCTTATGTATGAATGCATTCTTTATAAAAAACTAAAGTTGCCTAAGCCCTCAATCAGCAGCTAACATGCCCTAAAAGTTTGAGATTGATTGGTAGTTTTGAGGAAAACACATGTAGCCTGAATAAACTATTAAATATTTTGAGACCAATGGTCTCAAGTAGCGAAGAAAGAGTAAAAGCTGACCGTTGCCACACATGCACCTGTTAGAAATACTCAAACTAGAGTGTCAACTAATTATTCCCCTACTTCTTTTTCATTTACTCTACCATAAAAATAATGTCACATTTAGCTTGTTGCAAAACATGTCCCATGGCATGGGTATAGAAGAAAATATCCCTGTAGCCGCACATCAAAATGATCCCATTAATCTTGAGCGTATGGCAGCCTCAGCCTGGGCTCCAACCAGGCCATGGCTCCAACGTGTTTCACTCTGCCCCTCTGAGCTTAATCATGTTTGACCACACAGCTCCATAGTCTTCATAATTACACCTTCATACACCTGACACTCTTTTTGTAATCCTGTGTGACAGCCGATAATGCATAAAATCCCCCTTCGCGATCTCCATCCCCATGATTAGGTTCCGAGGGGGGGAGTGAAAAGCGTTGGATATGTGGCCTGGTTAGAGCCCAGGCTGAGGTTGCCATACACTCAAGGTTAATGGGATAACTACAGGGAGATTTTCTTCTATACTTAGTGATGGAAGGAGCTGGGGCAAGTTCCCTCCCAAGCCAGAACTCACAGCAGTGGTCACCTAGAACTTGCACCCCTTCTAAAGCCAGTGTGGGCCACATAACAGGTTCCAATGGCACGAGTGTTCTATATGTCCGCCTTCCTTTCAGTCAGCTTTTTAACCATCTCTGTATTCTGGTTTATAGTTGCTATGTATAGAGCCATCTCCCCTGGGGGCAAGGAGTGATAACAATAAAACCCTTAACATTGCTAAGACAGTTCACATATACCAGGTACATTATATCTTATTAGACCAGTGAAATAATTGTCCATCTTCAAGCATAGATTTATTAAGCTCCATTATTTCATTTAATGACATATTAATCTTTGAAACACTATATTCTGTGCAGCCGTATAATGTGATGTTAATAGAGGGTAATGTCGCATTAAAAGCAATGAATTGGGCACTTCAGAAATTGATGGTAATGATTTGCTATTAAGATAGAATCACTATCAGAATATCTGGTGTGATGACACCAACTAATGGATGGTATTTAAGATTTTAAACTATTATTATTTAAACTTGAATTGTGAATCTTGAAAATGTTAATGATCACTTGTAAATAAGCGGGTTATTACATGCAAGCAGCTCAATGAGAGCTTAAATTTCATTGGCCATAATGTTTCATATTGCAGCCTAGGGAATAAAACGGCGGTCATTGCAACTTTTTATCTTGCACGGCATTCGCGCAATAGTTTTTCAAATGCCTTTTTTTTGGAATTAAAAAAACGGTTTCATGAATTAAAAAATAACAAAACAGTAAAGTTAGCCCAATTTTTTTGTATAATAAGAAAGATGATGTTACGCCGAGTAAATAGATACCTAACATGTCACGCTTTAAAATTGCGCGCACTCATGGAATGGCACCAAACTTCGGTACTTAAAAATCTCCATAGGCGACGCTTTGAAAATTTTTACAGGTTACCAGTTTAGAGTTACAGGGGAGGTCTAGTGCTAGAATTGTTGCACATGCTCTGTGTGGTTTGAACAGGGTTTACATATGTGGGCGGGACTTACATGTGCATTCGCTTCTGAACGCGAGCTACCGAGGACAGGGGCGTTTTAAATTTTTTTTTTTTATTTTATTTTACTTAATTTTTTTTATTTTTACACTTTTGTTTACTTTTTTTTTTTGATCACTTTTATTCCTATTATAAGGAATGTAAACATCCCTTGTAATAGGAATCTATTGTGACAGGTCCTCTTTATGGAGAGATGCCGGGTCAATAAGACCCCCACATCTCTCCTCCAGGCTGGAAAGCATGAGATCGGGAAAAAAATTCACTGATCTCATGCTGACAGCCGTGATCGCGGCTTTGTTTACTTCCTCCGACGGTCATAGAGATGACTGGTGACCATCGAGTCACCGAAAATCTCTATCATCATCATCTGACGCTGGCTAATTCTTTCTCCAGGCCCCCGATGGCAAGGGAGAGCCCGGAAAAGCACCAGATGGCGGCGGGGGGGGGGGGACACACACGTCCCCTCCCGTTGCCTATAAGAAGAATCAAGCAGCGTAACTGTCTGGCTATGATCATTCTTATCGTGCACAGAATTGCCGGCTGGAAAGAATGATATCTGAATGATGCCTGTAGCTGCAGGCATTATTCAGATATCCCCTCACAAAGTCAAGGATGTCATATGACGTCCTAAGGTATTGAAGTGGTTAACCACTTACCCACTGGGCACTTAAACCCCTTTCCTAACCAGACCAATTTTCAGTTTTCGGTGCTCTCACATTTTGAATGACAATTACTCAGTCATGCAACACTATATCTATATGAAATTTTTGTCCTTTTTTCCCACAAATAGAGCTTTCTTTTGGTGGTATTTAATCACCTGTGGGTTTTTTATTTTTGGCACTATAAAAGAAATAAGACTGAACATTCTGTAAAAAAATGCATTTTTCTTTGTTTCTGTAATAAAATTTAGCAAATTAGTAATTTTTCTTCATAAACTTTGCCCAAAATTTATACTGCTACATGTCTTTGGTAAAAATAACCCAAATTGGTGTATATTATTTGGTCTTTGTGAAAGTTAGAGAGTCCACAAGCTATGGTGCCAATCTTTGGAAATTGATCACACCTAAAGTACACTGGGGCAACACGATTTACAGCGCGACTTAGCAAGGCGACTTGGAGGCGACTTCAACGCAATTTCAACGCAACTTTGGGGGAGTATTTGTACTTTCCTGGCATGTTAGTATCGGTTCACACTGGGGCAATGCGACTTACAGCGCGACTAAGCAAGGCGACTTGGAGGCGACTTCAACGCGACTTTGAGCGACTTACAACACGACTTCAAGTCGCCCCCAGGACAGGCGACTTTGCCTGTGGCCAATGAGAGCTAATCAGCTCTTGTGACATACAGTACCTGCCCGCGAGAATGTGTTTCCAGCGCGATCCCATCGCGCTGGTTCTCGGCGACAGGGTACTGTACATCTCCTGCGCTCACTGCAATAGGAAAAACACACTTTCCTATTGCAGCGAGCGCGAGAGAGAATTCCCCTCCAAGAACATACCAGGCTCTTAGGTCTGGTATGGATGTTAACCCCCTATGCCTAAAAAAAGGCGTGGGGTCCCCCCCAAAATCCATACCAGACCCTTATCCGAGCACGCAGCCCGGCCGGGCAGGAAAGGGGGTGGGGATGAGCGAGTGCCCCCCCCCCGAACTGTACCAGGCCACATGCCCTCAACATGGGGGGTAGGTGCTTTGGGAAAGGGGGGTGCCCTGCGCCCCCCCACCCCATATGCACCTTGTCCCCATGTTAATGAGGACAAGGGCCTCTTCCCAACAACCCTGGCTGTTGGTTGTCGGGGTCTGCGGGTGGGGGGCTTATCAAAATCCGGGAGCCCCCTTTAATGAGGGGGTCCCCAGATCCCGACCCCCACCCTATGTGATTGAGTATGGGGTACATCGTACCCCTACCCATGCACCTGGGGGAAAAAAGTGTCAGTAAAAAAAACACACTACACAGGTTTTTACAGTAAGTTATTAGGCAACTCCTGGGGTCTTCTTCCAACTTCGGGGGTCTCTTACGACTTCTCCACTCTCTTCTCCCGCTCTCCGGTTCTTTCCCCGTTCTCCGGTTCTTCTGCCAGGCTCCTCCGCTATCTTCTGCTTTTTTGCCTCTCTCTTGCTAGCGTTGGCCCGGTCTTCTCCATCGTCTTGTTCCCTCTTCTCTTCTTCCGATGTTGACACGACGCTCTCCTGCTGTAATGCCGCGTGCGCAGTGCGCAACGACTTATATAGGCATGGGGCGTGGGCACCGGGTGATGTCACCCGGTGACCCCGCCCCTTATGACGTCACAGTCCCAATTCTCGTGGGCAGGTACTGTATGTCATAAGAGCTAATTAGCTCTGATTAGCCACAGGCAAAGTCGCCTGTCCTGGGGCGACTTGAAGTCGTGTTGTAAGTCGCTCAAAGTCGCGTTGAAGTTCCGTTGAAATCGCCTCCAAGTCGCCTTGCTAAGTCGCGCTTTAAGTCGTGTTGCCCCAGTGTGAACCGACCCTAACATGCCAGAAAAGTCCAAATACCCCCCAAATGACCCTCTTTTGGAAAGTAGACATTCAAAGGTATTTAGAAAGGGGCATGGTGAGTTTTTTGAAGTTGTCATTTTTTCTTTGCAAAATCAAGATTTTTTTTTTTTTTTTTTTTTTCACAAAATTGTCATATTAGCAGGTTATTTCTCACACAAAGCATATGCATACCACAAATTACACCCCAAAACACATTCTGCTATTCCTCCTGAGTATGGCGATACCACATGTGTGAGACTTTTACACAGCTTGGCCACATAGAGAGGCCCAACATGCAGGGAGCGCCATCAGGTGTTCTGGAGCATAAATTACACATCTAATTTCCTGACTCCCTCTTATGCCGCGTACACACGAGCGGACTTTCTGGCAGAAAAGGTCAGACGGAATGATTCTGTTGGACATTCCGATCGTGTGTGGGTTTCATCGGACCTTCATCGGACCTTTTTTGTCGAAAATTCCGACGGACCTAGAAATAGAACATGTTTCAAAACTTTCTGACGGACTCGATTCCTATCGAAAAATCAGTTTGTCAGTATGCTAGTCCGACGGACTAAAAACGACGCAAGGGCAGCTATTGGCTACTGGCTATGAACTTACTTATTCTAGTCCAGTCGTACGTCATCATATTCGAAACGATCGGACTTTGGTGTGTAAGCAAGTCCGTTTCGTTGGAACTCTGCCGCAACTCCATTGGAAAGACCTTCGGAGTTCAGGCGGACGAGAAGTCTGCTCGTGTGTACGCGGCATTACACGTATAATCTATGAGGCATAATGAGTCTTTTGAACATGTAATTTTTTTCTATAAATTTTTGGAAAATGTGAAAAGAAAATGAAAACGCATTTTTTTTAACACAAAGTTGTCCATTTATACAATATTTCTAACACATAGCATGTACATACCAAAAATGACACCCCAAAATAGATTCTCTTACTCCTCCTGAGTATGGCGATACCACATGTGGGAGACTTCCACAGCCTGGTCACATACAGAGGCTGAACACAGCTGGGTATGGCTGAGCATGGCTGGGTAGGGCTGAGCATGGCTGGGTACGGCTGGGTATGGCTGAGTATGGCTGAGTATGGCTGGGTATCGCTGAGTATGGCTGAGCATGGCTGGGTACAGTTCGGTACAGCTGAGTATGGCTGGGTATGGCTGGGTATGGCTGGGTATGGCTGAGTATGGCTGGATACAGCTGAGTATGGCTGGGTACAGCTGGGTATTGCCGAGTATGGCTGAGCATGGCTGGGTACAGCTTGGTATGGCTGAGTATGGCTGGGTACGGCTGAGTATGGCTGGGTATGGCTGGGTACGGCTGAATATGGCTGGGGGTGGATGGGATGGCTGAGCATGGATGGATGGATGAGTATTGCTGAGTATGGATGGCTGAGCATGGATGGGTGAATAAGTATGACAGAGGGATGGCTGAGCATGGATGGATGAGTATGAATGGCGGGATGGATGAGTGTGGATTGTGGGATGGCTGAGCGTGGATTGTGGGATGGCTGAGCGTGGATGGCGGGATGGCTGAGCGTGGATGGCGGGACGGCTGAGCGTGGATGGCTGAGCGTGGATGGTGGGATGGATCAACGTGGATGGCGGGATGGATGAGCGTGGATGGCGGGATGGCTGAGCGTAGATGGCTATTACAGAGGGATGGATGGATGGATGGATGGCAGAGGCTGCAGTGTTGATGGCTATTACAGATGGATGGATGGCAGAGGCTGCAGTGTGGATGGCTAATACAGAGGGATGGATGGATGGATGGCAGAGGCTGCAGTGTGGATGGCTAATACAGAGGGATGAATGGACGGATGGCAGAGGCTGCAGTGTGGATGGCTAACACAGAGGGATGAATGGATGGATTGCAGAGGCTGCAGTGTGGATGGCTAATACAGAGGAATGGATGGATTAGGCTGCAGTTGTCACTGAGCAGCGCTGTGGGCACTACACATCCAGCCCACAGTGCTGCTGCATCCAATCTCTCCCCTCTCCCTCATCACCACTCACCCTGATACCCCTCAGAGGGATGTATCAATGCAAAAAACCCCTCTGCTTAACCTGCCAGTTCATACAACTCGGTCAGAAAATCTTCACTGTCAAAGGAAAAAACTATACCCTAAAAGAATTCTACAACTGTTCAACTGACTTCGTTATATACTGCCTCACCTGCCCCTGTGGCCTAATATATGTCGGCAGAACCATCAGAGCCCTAACGGCCCGCTTTGGGGAGCACCGGCGCTTTATCAAAAAAGGCCGTGACCACCACAGCGTCCCTAAACACTTCCTGACTCACCACGGCCGATCTACAGCTGGCCTCAGTGTGTGGGTCATTGAATCTATCCCGGCCAAATACCCTGCCGCTGAGCGGTATAAACGTCTTTGCCAGCAAGAAACTTACTGGATCTACTCTTTGGGCACTTTAGCACCTGGGGGGTTGAACGAGGATATTGAGGTGCACACACTACTTTAAGCCACCCCGTTTCCTCATGAGACCACCCCTACAGATGTAGCCTTGCTACAATATATATATCTTTAAGAACCCTGCACAGATACGTGCTTCCCTGTTTCTTGTGTTTTCCCAATACGCATGCTTTATCCATGTCCACTTCTATACCAATATTTTTACAATTTTTTTGCCTTTCTCTACTTATTTATTTATTTTTTATTTATTTATTTATTTATGTATGTATGTATGTATGTATGTATGTATGTATGTATGTGTGTGTATATATATGTATATATGTATGTGTGTATATATATATATATATATATATATATATATATATATATATATATATATATATATATATATTTTTTTTTTTTATACTTATACTTTTATACTTTTAGCCCGGGTTCACACCTATGCGAATTGGATGCGGCTTACACCGCATCTAATTCGCAGGACATTTTAAAATACATTCATATGAATGCATCTGGTTCACATATGTGCGTTGCATTCGCACTGCGCATTGCACAAAAAACGTGTGCGTTTTTTGGGCATTGCGGTGCGAACTACAAGCCTATTATCTCCTATGGGAACGCATCTGATTTGCAGATGCATTGCGTTTTGAACAAGGATTTTCTACTTCTCCTCACTACACCTCCCCCTCTCCCCCCCTCTCCCTCCCCCTCTCCCTGCTCACTGATCCTGAGCTAAAACGCAATGATTCCTTTGAACAGGAGATTTTTATCTCCCCAGTGAAACCTGAGCTCAATTCGCACCGTACATGTGTGAAACCGGGCTTATACTTACCTCCATCTTTTGCCCCCATTGTTACTCCCATTTTTACTATTGTTAATATTATTGTCTCCATGTTTACTACCATGCACTTCTTCATATATATGTTTCCATGACACTGACTATTATATAACCTCCTGTTTTTTTCTCTGTGTATATTGTTACCTTGTAGTTCCCCTCCCGCCCACAGGTGGCACTGTGCTTTCTTGTGATAGACGCTGGGACCTGTTATCCCACAGCGCTGCCATATAAAAGCACATTGCAGACACCTCCCTATTAGGCCTATTGAAGGAGCAGTGGCTCCGAGCGCGTAGCCTTCTCTCAACCTCCATGCTAGCCCTCCTCCCTGGACGATCCCTTCCCTGGATACTGAACCCGGAAGCAGACGGACGACCTGTGACGTCGTGCACGCTTCACGTGCGCTCCACGCCAGCCCCTAGTCTCTTCCTGATGGCCACAGAAGGAGCTCCCGGCTGGTAATCCACCTTCTGCAGCCCAACATCCCTGCAGCGTCACCACCACAGGATCAGAGGGAACACCGAGGACCACATACCTATACAGATGAGCCTTTTATATGTTTTTATCCTGTAAGTGTGTTTTTACCTGGTGTCATTAAACATCATTTGTTAATACTACACTCAGGTGGCGCTTCCTTCTCTACCCCTCGATCACGTGGTAAACGGCTGCTGTCAGTGGCCACTTACCGTGATCCGTGATGCGCCAGGTCCTCTGGACCTGACGGTCATGGATACTCCCATGTGCGCGCCCCAGGGGGCACGCTGGGGGGCGATTCTGGGAGGACGTCATAGTACGCCCTCCCAGAGTTATCGAACCGCCCTGTAGCCGTCATTCAGCTATGGGCCGGTTGTTAAGTGGTTAAATAATAGTCCCAATCAAGTGATAATAGTGCTCGTGCTCAAGATAACGAAATCCGTGTTTCTTGGTGCCCAGACAAGGTGGTGCCCCACATGGATGTAAACTCACCCCTCAATATGGACCAACTATCTCTAGTATGGTCAGATAAGCATGTGGGGAGACCCCTGAAGATTTTCTAAAGCTGACGGTTCCTGGGATGGATATACCTCATGTAGATGTATCTCATGTCAAGTAGATATGAAAGAAGGAACTTCATTGCGCAATGCAGTTTAAAAAGGTTTATTTAAAACTTAAAATCAAAATAGTTGAACTCACATGTAAGGGTGCCTGTGGCCTGGCACCCAGTGTAAATAGCAGGTGATTTTTTTTGGGAAATCAGCCCATAAACAATGGTAGACCGCTGCCACGGTTGATGCTCCATTCTCGGAAAGAAATGTTGGGCGGAAGTGTGACGCGATGATGCGATCAAGCCTCAACGCGTTTCAGCCAATCAAATTGGCTGTCATCAGGAAGCTCTAATTCCGCCATCTTGGTTAAGGGTATTTATACCCTTACCATGGAACACTTGGCCAGATCTATCCAATAGAGATTTATTACCTGCTATTTACTCGGGGGTGCTCACAGCCTATTATTTAACAGCCTTAAGCATACGAAAACAATTAATTAAAAAATGGTTCGTTAAAAAAAACATAAAATATGTAAATTTAACCTTAATCAAGAATATTACAATTGTGAGAAAGGCAGAAGGTCTTAAAGCCATCTAGTGGTCAAAGATGGAATAACAAGACTAAGTCTTGATGTGGACTTTACTTCATAAAAGTAATGGATTATTCTTTGGCCACCTAGTGGCCAAAGTGTCATAGTGTAGCTAACTTTCCTAAGGAACAATCCAAAACTTTTCCTATTTTAATGGTGGTTTATAGTAAATGATAATTCTAAGACATACAGCCAAATTAATAAATTGGCTGGATAATTAAGTGGACTCTGGTGTACATAATATTAAATATGTTCATTCACAAACTGAAGCATAGTAAACTCAGTTTACTATTAATCTGTTATGAATATACACAGTGAATGATCAGTACCGATCACTGGATGTGTTCATTCAGAAAAGGAAGAGGCAGGTAAATTACATATTTCCCTGCTCTCCATCCTGAAAGCATCCCCTTAGCAGCCAGCAGGAGAGGAGAGAAGCGAAGCTGGGAGTACTGCAGGGGGATGAGGGGAGGGGCAGGGGAGCACACAAGGGGCCGAGGCAACAGGGGGAATCTGATGGACAGTTGAGTGTGATCGATATAATGGGGAGGGGGCAATTACAAGAACTGATCTCCCTGCATGGCTCTCTATAAAGCAGCTGTAAGCCGCTGGAGGGAGAGCAGGAGAAGCTGGCTTACCACTGCTGCGCCATACAGGGAAATGGGTTCTTGTTATTGCCCCCCTCCTCACCACACTGTACAACCCTGACTGTCCATCAGATTCTCCCTGCTGCTGGTGTTTTCTTTGTGTTTTGGTGCAGTTCACCCGTGGATTGGTGTGGAAAACTGGAGCAGTGTTGCAGTTTTCTGCACCTCTCTGCACTGCAGGTGTCAGCTTCAGGGAAGAAGTGTGAACAGGGCACATAGAAAACCATTGTTTTCTGTGTACCCCTGCAGAGATATGCGCTTTTCTTATTCAGAATGGTATAGTGTGAATGGGTTCTAAAACAACAGACAGCAAATTGTAGCATCTAGTTGCACTAATTTGTTACTAACATTCTACAAAATTTGAAAAGTATTGGTGCAAATTATGGATTTTTTTTCTTTTATTTCATAAAGAAGTCAGAAACATAAAAAGCGTATAAATGAATAATATATATAGTATTTCAATTCTTACTAAAAAAGAAGTCTTATGTATCCTTTACTTAACACTCAGGTGTCCGTTTATGAAGCAGTGAAATCTATTCACTGCTTCGTTCTCCGGCATTCACAGTGAAGATCTTTCTCCTCTGTGTGCCTGTTTATGAAGCTTTGTAGATCGCTTCACCTTCGGAGGAGTGAAGAGATCTACAAATGCTTCAAACAGTGGAGAACGGCCCCTGATACTGGAATCTCGTGAGACTTTACGAGATTACAGCACCAGAAATACAGAGATGTCAGTTTATTAAGCGGTGATAAATTATCACCGCTCAATACACGGACGATTAATGTTAATAAAATAATGCGTCCCCCTACATTATATACATATGTACACACACACACACATTATATATACATGTATATACACACACATTATATATATATATATATATATACATATACACATTATATGTATATATGTATATATATGTATACACATAAATATGACAGGGGGACATGCTAACAATGTTGGGGGGTCTGAACGAGGCATAAGGAAGTTAAAAATCTTCCTCCTTCCCCCTTAGATCCCCTGAGGTTTCCTCTTCACTCCCCGATTCACCACCTCTGAGCTGGTGAACCTGGGAGTGTGAATTCTGACACAGATCGCCAGTGAAGCGGTGAGATCACCGCTTCATAAACTGGCCGTTACTGTGTCATTCATGAGAATTCTCCATGTGTAGAGATAATCGGAGGGAGACCAAGTTCAAACATGTTCTCCCCCGATTATCACTGTTTCATAAACTGTTTATGGACTGTGATCAGCGGTGATCCTCAGGATCACCGCTGATCACTGCTTCATAAACGGACACCATAGTGGTCATGCAGTTGTAGATAATTGTATTGCCTTCTGATAGTCTACAATTGGCGTTGATACTTTATTTTCAAGTACAGGACACTCATTTCAATGGATGGCACAGAATAGAAGCTTCCCCTTTGCTGATACATTAATAACTATTTATTTTACTAATTTAGATAGCCCTGACACTTTGTCCATAGTGTTTTAACACGAAAAGTGATCTATTTACATTTTCAATTAATTGTGTATTATTATTTAATTGTGAGAAATTATGTATATGAGGTATTTGTAAATAATAATATTTTCATTCTACATAGCTTACTGTTTTTTCCAACTATGTTATGTGAGTTTTAGAATGTATAAAATAAAAGTGAAAAAGAAGTTGCTGTCAACTGATAAATGTAAATGTGATTTTAACATATTTTACAATTACATAGTTACATAGTTACATAGTAGGTGAGGTTGAAAAAAGACACAAGTCCATCAAGTCCAACCTATGTGTGTGAACCTTGAATTTTAATATTTTTGCATTTGTTGTAGAAGTAAAAGCCAGCTATACATGGAACAGCTGTCAGCAACTTTGTACCTAATTTTCCAGTAGTTAACCCTTGTACCTCTGACATTCTCACTAAAATATATTTTTCTAATCATTTTTTTCTAATATTTTTTTCTAGTATTTTTTAAATATTTTCTAAAATGTTCTAAAATGTTTCTAAAACATTTTGTAAGTGAAATATAGATTGTGATCATATAGTGGCCACACCTGCCCATGCATGGGGTTATTGTAATATTTTTATTTGGGAGTCTGCATGATATGGGCGATCCACTGGTACAAATAATACTCTGTAATGGTTTTACTGGTGACCCACTTTATTTGGGAAACAATTATCATGCGTTATTTAAAGTACAACTAAGGGGAAAACTTTTTATTTGTTTTGGACACAGTGGAGATGGATTAGAACACATGTTAGCATTTTATTACTACATCTGCGCCCATTAGGAAGATTCACCCTCTCTATTTGTCCTCTTTACCGCTATCATCAAAAGTGAAAGTAAAAGAATATCTTGGGTGGCTCCTAGAACAATATTAGAGGGGGAATCTTCCAAATGGGCACGGGGGGGGGGGGGGGGGGTGTTAGTATATTGAATTCCCTTAATTTGCAGGGATTATCTCTCACTGTTTTGGCTATAGAACAGGAAGTGAAGGGAAATCTCCCCAATGGGACAAATGACAGAAAAACTGACGGGGGTTATAAGCCTCTCTTACTCTATCCGAAATGTAAAAAAAAAGTTTTGCCTATAGTTCTACCTTAAGACTGAGAAATATTTAATAACTCTGCTATTTACACAATGCAGAAAGATCTGCCAATACCTCTCGTCCCTGACTGCAATTGGCCCCAAATGCAACATATCTAGCCATTTACTATAATGACTAAATGTAAGAAATCTGGGCAGATTGCATGGTGTCCATATCACTGTGAATAATAAAAGTGATAAATCAAGAGCTGCTTACACATGCTGATGTGGTCCTTGACAAATACTTTCTGTTTTAGTTTTTTTTGTAAAAAACAGTAAAGTTTAGTAAAAAAAAATAGTAAAATCTCTACACTTAAAGTGCACTTGTGCCCAGACTACAGACATTAACGCATTTACATAGTTTTAACATGCCATCCCTGACCTCCCTAGCTGCATGTACTATGAAGTAATTCATTCTCAAAGATTAACACACTTGGTGTTTTCTTTACACTGGAAGACTGAGAGGCTGCCAAGTTTAGGCCAACTTTATAGTACCACAGAAAATAAGGGGAGAGGAGCTGTCATATCAATGCCTCCAAAGTGAAATTTGAAGATTAATTTCTCTACAATGCCTATAGCTACCGAAGTCTTGTTTCACGAGTCTTGTTTCACAATGCTTGTTCACTAAATACATTCATGTGCATAGTATAAGCCAGAGTTCCCTGCCTTACTCTTCCAGTTGGATTTTTATAGGTTATTATGGAGAGTGTAACAAGAGGAGTGGGATAAAAAGTATTATTGAATGTCAAGGAGGGGAGTGACTTGAACATTGAGGTCCACATAAAACCCACCCAAGCAGATCAGTATGTGCTTTATGACTTCCACCTCCCACTGGGACAAAAACTGGGGGATATTAGAACTTTGCAACATCAGCCTGAGATAAGAAACAACACACACAAAGTGTAAAGACAAAGAAAACAGAGTGCTTTGCAAGTTATTGACTACCTAGACCACGGGTCTTCAAACTGCGGCCCTCCAGGTGTTCAGGAACTACAATTCCCATCATGCCTAGTCATGTCTGTGAATGTCAGAGTTTTACAATGCCTCATAGGATGTGTAGTTCTGCAACAGCTGGAGGGCCGTAGTTTGAGGATCCCTGACATAGACCATTCACAAGGTCAAGCAAAAACACATATCTGTGATAACGGCACTCACTCTATAGAGATTTTCCAGCTTGTGAGACAACAATCTAAGTACAAGCAAACAAAGTGATTAACATTGGAGTCAGTTAACTCCACAGATAGCCCTTTACACACAAACAACAGCTGTCGCCATGCGTTTTAATGGAAACATGCAACATTCACATTACCTGCTGTAACAATTCTAACTTTTAAGAAATGTCTATAATACATGTTGTCACATCAGACAGGAATATAGCTGAGGTTAAAATATAGTGCCTCGCTTCAAAGAGATAGGAATTATTTAAAGCAGAATTCGCCCCCCGCCTGCTATCTCCGCGCAGAGTGGGGATTATCAGTAATCTCTTGTATGACAGCGAGGATGTCCCACTGTGTCAGGTGTGGTATACAAGAGCACCGCTCACTGATGTCCCGCCCCCCCACTGTTATTATGATTGACAGTGCACTGTGCTAATAATGGCGGGCGGAGGCTGGACGTCAGTGAGCGGTGCTCTTGTATACCATACCTGACACAGTGGGACATCCCCGCTGTCATACAAGAGATTACTGATAATAATCCCCACTCTGCACTGGCGGGACTGATATGAGGCACTGGCGGGACTGACAAGCTGCACTGGGGGGACTGACAAGTGGCACTGGTGGGACTGACAAGCTGTACTGGTGGGACTGACAAGATGCACTGGTGGGACTGATGAGTGGCACTGGTGGGACTGATATGAGGTACTGGTGGGACTGACAAGTGGCACTGGTGGGACTGACAAGCTGTACTGGTGGGACTGACAAGATGCACTGGTGGGACTATTGAGTGGCACTGGTGGGACTGACATGAGGCACTGGTGGGACTGACATGAGGCACTGGTGGGACTGATGAGTGGCACTGGTGGGACTTACAAGCTGCACTGGTGGGACTGACATGAGGCACTGGCAGGACTGATATGAGGCACTGGTGGGACTGACAAGCTGAACTGGTGGGACTGATATGAGGCACTGGTGGGACTGATGAGTGGCACTGGTGGGACTGACATGAGGCACTGGTGGGACTGACATGAGGCACTGGCAGGACTGATATGAGGCACTGGTGGGACTGACAAGCTGAACTGGTGGGACTGATATGAGGCACTGGTGGGACTGATGAGTGGCACTGGTGGGACTGACATGAGGCACTGGTGGGACTGACATGAGGCACTGGTGGGACTGACAAGCTGCACTGGTGGGATTGACATGGGGCACTGGTGAGACTGACAAGCTGCACTGGTGGGACTGACAAGCTGCACTGGTGGGACTGACATGAGGCACTGGTGAGACTGACAAGCTGCACTGGTGGGACTGACAAGCGGCACTGGTGGGACTGACAAGTGGAACTGGTGGGACTGACATGAGGCACTGGTGGGACTGACATGAGGCACTGGTGGGACTGACATGAGGCACTGGTGAGACTGACAAGCTGCACTGGTGGGACTGACAAGCTGCACTGGTGGTACTGACAAGCTGCACTGGTGGTACTGACAAGCTGCACTGGTGAGTCTGACAAGCTGCACTGGTGGGACTGACATGAGGCACTGGTGGGACTGACAAGCTGTACTGGTGGCACTGACAAGCTGCACTGGTGGTACTGACAAGCTGCACTGGTGAGACTGACAAGCTGCACTGGTGGGACTGACATGAGGCACTGGTGGGACTGACAGGCTGCACTGGTGAGACTGAGAAGCTGCACTGGTGGGACTGACATGAGGCACTGGTGGGACTGAGAAGCTGCACTGGTGGGACTGAGAAGCTGCACTGGTGGGACTGACAAGCTGCACTGGTGGGACTGACATGAGGCACTGGTGGGACTGAGAAGCTGCACTGGTGGGACTGAGAAGCTGCACTGGTGGGACTGACAAGCTGCACTGGTGGGACTGACAAGCTGCACTGGTGGGACTGACATGCTGCACTGGTGGGACTGACATGAGGCACTGGTGGGACTGATATGAGGTACTGGTGGGACTGACAAGCTGCACTGGTGGGACTGACAAGCTGCACTGGTGGGACTGACATGAGGCACTGGTGGGATTGACATGAGGCACTGGTGGGACTGACATGCTGCACTGGTGGGACTGACATGAGGCACTGGTGGGACTGATATGCGGTACTGGTGGGACTGACAAGCTGCACTAGTGGGACTGACATGAGGCACTGGTGGGACTGACAAGCTGAACTGGTGGGACTGATATGAGGCACTGGTGGGACTGACGAGTGGCACTGGTGGGACTGACATGAGACACTGGTGGGACTGACAAGCTGCACTGGTGGGACTGACAAGCGGCACTGGTGGGACTGACATGAGGCACTGGTGGGACTGACAAGCTGTACTGGTGGCACTGACAAGCTGCACTGGTGAGACTGACATGAGGCACTGGTGGGACTGACAAGCGGCACTGGTGGGACTGACATGAGGCACTGGTGGGACTGACAAGCTGTACTGGTGGCACTGACAAGCTGCTCTGGTGAGACTGACATGAGGCACTGGTGAGACTGACAAGCTGCACTGGTAGGACTGACGTGAGGCACTGGTGGGACTGACAAGCTGCACTGGTGGGACTGACATGAGGCACTGGTGGGACTGACATGAAACACTGGTGGGACTGACAAGCTGCACTGGTGAGACTGAGAAGCGGCACTGGTGGGACTGACATGAGGCACTGGTGGGACTGAGAAGCTGCACTGGTGGGACTGAGAAGCTGCACTGGTGGGACTGACCAGCTGCACTGGTGGGACTGACATGAGGCACTGGTGGGACTGAAAAGCTGCACTGGTGGGACTGAGAAGCTGCACTGGTGGGACTGACATGAGGCATTGGTGGGACTGACATGCTGCACTGGTGGGACTGACATGAGGCACTGGTGGGACTGATATGAGGTACTGGTGGGACTGACAAGCTGCACTAGTGGGACTGACAAGCTGCACTGGTGGGACTGACATGAGGCACTGGTGGGACTGACATGAGGCACTGGTGGGACTGACATGAGGCACTGGTGGGACTGACATGAGGTACTGGTGGGACTGATATGAGGTACTGGTGGGACTGACATGCTGCAATGGTGGGACTGACATGAGGCACTGGTGGGACTGATATGAGGTACTGGTGGGACTGATATGAGGTACTGGTGGGACTGACAAGCTGCACTAGTGGGACTGACAAGCTGCACTAGTGGGACTGACATGAGGCACTGGTGGGACTGACATGAGGCACTGGTGGGACTGATATGAGGTACTGGTGGGACTGACAAGCTGTACTAGTGGGACTGACATGAGGCACTGGTGGGACTGACATGAGGCACTGGTGGGACTGACAAGCTGCAATGGTGGGACTGACATTTGGCAATGGTGGGACTGACATTCGGCAATAGTGGGACTGACATTCGGCAATGGTGGGACTGACAAGCTGCAATGGTGGACACTGACACGTTGCACTAGTTCGCATTTATATTAAAATGCTTTGTATTTATAAGGCTGTAACCTATCATACTGTGTGTTATGTATGGCTTGCTGGCTTCAGAATGAGGGGTGTGATTTATGTTGAAGTGGGTAAGTTCACATTTACATGTACAAGCCTCGTGTACCTCCCACATTCACTCCCATCCCAAGGATTCATGGGAAATGTAGGCTGATTACAGTTAGAGCGAGAGAAGAGGATATGATGCAATCACTGTTCTAAGAGATCCTCCCTGCCAGAAAAGATGATGCATTTTTTGAATTTTTTGAATCACAAAGCTAACTTCCTGAAAATTAAATCAGTCAAATCTCTTAAACGGTAAGAAATTTCACAAATGTAATAACTGTTTAGTGTTTTGTATGTGTATGGGGGGGGGGGGGGGTGTAATAATGAGGTAGTTTTTGAAAATTCTGGAGTTCTGCTTTAAGTTATGATTTCGTGCACTATCGATAAAGCTGAATTATTTTAAAATATAATTTAATGAAAGAAACGGACAAAGTGGTGCAAGCAAAATATTTACAGATAATGATAATACACAAATTCTTCAATAGTAGCAACCGCAAAATAAATTGGATAAAAAAGAAAAGTCCTTAACAAGGTGTTGCTTGGTCTATGGTTTGGCACAGTCTTTTTCAATGTAGCATGAGTCCAGTTCTATTTTATGTCACTCAGAGTCCCTCAGAATGACTTCCGCCATGTGTGCAGACTTTCGATGGAAATATACTTTACCTTCCACTGCTAAGTGGTGGGCAGTGTTGCCAACCCCCCCCCCCTCAAGTGAAATTTACTGGCAGAAAGCCAAAATTTACAAATGGCACCAATTTTTTACTGGCAAATAATTGTGACATTTACTGGCAGAGTCACATTTTTTACTGACACTGCAAAAAATTACCTAGAATGGATGTTTTCAGTGCTAAACCATGAAAATATCCATATTTAAACTATAAACATGTAGCTAGTGTTAGCAATGTGTTTAAGTTAAACAAAAGTAAAAAAACATATTTCTCCATTTACATGAAGGTCAGATTAATCTAACCCAGCCAGCACAGAGATCCCCCATATATCAGAGTGTGCAGGATTCCCCCTTATGCCGCATACACACGATTGCACATTCCGACAACAAAATCCATGTTCTTTTTCCGAAGGATGTTGGCTCAAACTTGTCTTGCATACACACGGTCACACAAATGTTGTCGGAAATTCCGAACGTCAAGAACGCGGTGACGTACAACACGTATGACGGCACTATAAAAGGGCAGTTCAATACCAAGTGCGCAACACTTTGGGCTCCTTCTGCTAATCTCGTGATTATCTCGTGTTAGTAGAAGTTTGGTGAGAGACAATTCGTGCTTTTCAGCCTTGTGCTTTTCAAATCATTACTGCTCTTCAGTTTGTGCTTGTGGGTTTGTATCTGGTTTTCAGTGCGTGTAGTGAGTTTACATTTGTTTTTCAGTGCGTATTTTATAGTACGTATTTGATTTTCAGTGCGTTCTTGTCCTATTGTTTCTGATTTTCAGCTCGCTCTTCTCAGGCCTTTCTGTTTTTCAGTGCTTTCTGTTAGGTAAAAGAAGGGGTTCCCCTGAGTGGATTTTTCCGGCACTTGCAAAAGTAATTTATATAAAATAGGAAAATACACGTATATATATATATATATAAAGTAAAACAATGTTTATGTTTATTCAAAATGTTCTAGTGTTAAAAACAATGCATACATTTGCAGACAACGATAACATGTACATTAGACATATTACAAAGCGGTTGTGATATCTATTTCGGTTGGCAGGTAACAGATGACGTTTAAATAGTGAAATTCTTTTCAAGCCCAACGCGTTTCGGGTACATTCTATTTCAGTCCTTCTTCAGGGGCATAATTGAAAAGAAAGGTTCATCTGTTATGTTACCGTTGGTGTTTAGGCAGAAAAAGACATTGGTAATTACAACCAGGGGCGAGAAAGGCTTGCAAGAGAGATGGCGTTTGATTTGGTGTTCATGAGTAAAAAAAGCTGTTATCTGGGTACTTGTATCTCATACGTAACACTTCCCCAATGAGAAGGGGGAGAGATGAGGGGGAGGGAAAGGGTTTATAGAGTTTATTTTGGTTTTATTTTTGTGATGTATATAGAGGTTCACCTACCCCTGCCTCCCCCGGATGCGTGCGGGCCACAGCAGTATACTGGAGCGAAGAGGAACCATCCTGTTATTAGATAGTGATCATATTAAGCCAGCCACGCATCCCAGCATCCGGCAGGTTTTGCAAGTGCCGGAAAAATCCACTCAGGGGAACCCCTTCTTTTTCCTAAAAAAGTTTTTTGGATGTGGCACGGCCCCCTTTCCCTTTTAACCGAGGTAGACCAGTCACCTCCCTTTATGACAGTGCTTTCTGTTAGTTCATTCTGACCAGCCGACCATTTTGAAGCCATGAGGACCCTCACCCCAAGCCAGAGGGTTTTTAACTACCGGCTGGCCAGAGCCAGAAGAGTGGTGGAGAACACTTTCGGGTTAATGGCCAGCCGGTTCCGTCTATTCCTTACGGCAATCAACATGGCGGAAGATAAACTTAACCATATAATCCTTGCATGCTGCATTCTCCACAACTATTTACGGAGAAATTCAATGAACTATGTGTCCTCAGTTGGGCCTGAGGCCAGACTTCAAGGAGAAACCCTGACGGTGTCCTGGCTTGCCCCCCCAAAGCGCCCGCGAGGTCCGTATCAAATATATGGAGTACTTTGCGGGTAGGGGGGCCATTGATATGCCAGAAAATGTTTAAGAAACATTTTAAAAATACATTTTTTTGTTAAACTGAAATAAGATTTCCTTTGATTTACTGCTTGTGCTTCTTTTAGCTGTCTCCTAGGTTATCCAATGGGCTTTTCTTTTTGGCCATTTTCTTCAATAGTGCAAACGTAATTTATTTGATACATGAGGTGACAATCTCTTCTTCAGCTAACTATTATGTTGTGGGTCTGCTACACATGCACCTTGTTTTTCTTGTTAATATATGTAATGCATTAGTGATAAAAATATTCGTCATTTTCATCACCATGAATTTATTTTTGGGAGTCACGAAAATGGCCTGATTGTTGCAAATTATAAAGCACTGTGGGAGTTATTTACTAAAGGAAAATCCACTTTGCACTCCAAGTGCACTGCAAAAGTGCACTTTAAACTGCACTGAAAGTGCACTAAAAGTGCACTTGTAGTGCAAGGTGGATTTGCCTTTAGTTAATAACCCCCATTGTCACTGTAAACACCAACTTATTCCAAAAACTGCTATTGAGCATTGAAAGAAGAAGCCACACATTGTTGATTAGAAAACTGTTTACTCTGTGCTCATTCACATGTGTGTTAGAAAAGGATTTTTGAATAAACCAACATATTTTTGTAATAACATTTTTGGTTTTGACAGTACAAATAGCCTTTTTTGTGTTAAACGGGCATGTTTAAAACCATAAAACAATACACAGCTCAGGAACTTACAAAGTTCAACTTTGATCATTCGAGGGCAATATCAGACATTAGTATGTCCAAACTGTGTTGATCTTGCTTTCATCAAATGGGGTAATGTCATCCCTGTGAAAGCTAAATTTTGAAGATGCACACAAATTGAGAGTCAAAATGTGGATTTCCCTCCTGATCCCATGCCAATGTCAACTTGTGCTAGCTCCCATCATGAGGGATCAATGGATGTGTTTTGGGGGTACAACCCCTTCCTCTCAGCTACTTGAGTTGCGAGGAAGGGGTTGCACCCACAAAACGCGTATATTGATATCCCGTGATGGCAGATAGCACATCACTGTGTGCATCTTCAAAATTTGGCTTTTAATATACTTCAAAAAACATTAAAAAATTTAAAAAATATAAACAAATTGAAGACTTTAGGTGTGTTTTAGATTCTGCCTAAAACATCAATGATGTTTTTGAGTCTTTTTTCAACATCATTGATGTCTTCCTTGATCTTTTGTAAATCCTGATTGCACACCATGATCTCCCCGATGAGGACGTGTGCACTTGCACTTGTGAAATTAGTTTCTTCTTCCACAACATCCGCATCACCTAAAATAAAAAACACACCATGTATTATAAATATGCAGGCATACATCTATTACCTGAAGCTGTGGTCTCAGACACTCACCTGTTGTGGTCATTATTTCACCCACTTCATAAACCTCTCCTTCCATCCTCTGGTTGTGGTGTTGGTATTTCCCCTTCTTTATGAGGTTGGGGGTCCCTGGTGTCCTCTGATGTCCTGAGTCTTTTCTCTCCTATGTGAATAAAAAAAGGTATACTTAGCACCCAGATATTTAAGGGCAGAAATAGGAATCTGAAACATTGCTTGGAAGTGTTGTACAATTGTCTTTTTGGGCAGAGTTCCAAGCTGAAGACTTTTTTTCCCTTTCTAAAGCTGGAATACTTACCTTTTTTGTACAATATTCACACATGGAGACACCCCTAGTATCCACGGGAGCACCTGTGTGGGACACCCTAAAAAGTTTGTTCTGGTGTCCCACACTAGTGCTCCTGCGTCCAGATGTGTAAACAGCTGCTGAGTGTCCTCTCCCCTTACACGTAAGTTTACATTTCATTCTAGTTACAAACCCATCTACACCAAAATGTACTAAATTTCTTTTAATACAAATAGGCCTGAACAAATGTAGTTAACCTGGATCTGCCAAAAACATCTTATTAGTGGGCGAACTAACGATGTTTACTACTGATTACTGTACCCATGAACCTGAAAGGTACCATTTTAAGGTGTACAACAGTTAAGAAAAACACATGGAGCAGCACAAACATAATAAAAATAATAGAAACACAGGACAAATACTTACTTTTTAGAAGCAGTTTCCTGATCTTTCTGTACTGATCCTGCTCCCTCAATTTCAGGTCTGACCATCGTTTCCTCAGTTGATCCTTGGATCGTCATACCCCAAAATTCCTGTGCAGACTTTTCACAACTTTAGCCATGATCTTGGCCTTTCTCACATTTGGGTTTGGGTAAGGTCCATGCTTCCCATCATAGTCAGCCCTCTTCAAGATGTCCACCATCTCCATCATCTCTACAAAGGACATATTTGAGGCTTTAAATCTCCTCCGGGATCGGGATGTTCTTGGCTCCGGGCTTTCGTCATTGCTGCTGCTGTCTGCATGCACTTACTCTTTCTCCACCATGTGCTCTCCCACTGCGCCGAAATAGAAGGGGCGGGGAATATACTAGATAGAAGGTCAGGGGCGGGGGGAGTTTCACACATGCGCAGTGTATATAAAGCGCAACACGCGTGCGTCATACGTACGATCTGTGAGGGAAGATAGGAGTAGCGGAAGCGTCGATCGTGATAACGAAGGTACAATTTTAACTTGGTGCATCAGTGGCCTATACTGCTTATAGATTGAGGCCTATATTGGGACAAGATTAGGAGAGTTTAGTCTGACATTAGGGTCTGTCTTGTGTTGTGTCTTGCAGAGAAAATGGATCCATTCAATGATAGGGGAATTTCTACCAATATTCATTGACATGTTCAGGGAGCTGCCCTGTCTGTGGCAGGCGAACCACCCGTTTTTTTAATAAGCTAAGAAAGAGGAAGGCAGCGCTGGAGAAACTGCTTGAATTTGTGGAGCCCATGATTCCCTCGACAGACATCAACTATTTGAAGGCCAAAATTGGTGGCGTGAGGAGTACTTATCTTAGGGAGCAAAAGA
Source organism: Aquarana catesbeiana (assembly GCF_042186555.1). NCBI lineage: Eukaryota > Metazoa > Chordata > Amphibia > Anura > Ranidae > Aquarana > Aquarana catesbeiana. The sequence continues at coordinate 216,699,838 of NC_133327.1, forward strand.
AGGTCCAGGATTCCAGCAGCAGATGACGTTTATGTACCCAGGCTGTGGTACTATGACAGACTGCATTTTCTGTCAGACCAGAGTGAACCCAGGCCAGTGCTCTCCACTCTTCCTTCAAGGCTTACTTCCACCTCAGCTGAGGCTTCCGATGTCCAACCTGGGCCTTCCAGGCAGGAAGATGTGGAGGAGCCCAGCTTGAGTTAGGTAGAGCATTGTTCAACATATTTTTGGTCTCAGTGGACGGGCGTCCATGCACAGCCAGCCGGCTATTTGCTGTTATCTATCCTCAACACTGTAAGTGTAATTTTAATCCTTTATTAAACATGTCCAGACAGAATTATGCTACGGTGAGCCTTTCTTTTTTGGGTTTGGTATGACCACCTATTGGAGCTTCCTGGATTAGAAGAGCCCATTGAGTTGCCAGTCAACATCGGTTAAAGTGTGGATCCCTTTGAGGCACCTGGCCTGTTTCCAGGATACGAACCCAGATTGGAGATACCTGGTTTACTTTGGGCTAAAGGCTCCGACCGGATTATAGGTCACAAGCTTGGTTAGCTTGCTATTTGGTAAGCTTGCATTTCACATGGTGGTCACAATTTTGTTGCGGTGGTGGATATGTCAAAATCAGTATTAATCAATTAACTTTTTGAACACTTGGTTTATGAACTTGGACTGTTGTTACAGTGGGAGAATTCAATCTATACCTTCTGATCCAAGATTCTTTATCACAAAATGAATGATGTTAACTAGATGTTATTATTGATCACTAATTTCTGATTTAACAAAGTGGTTTACATATCAATAGACAGTAGTGGCCAAAAAGGATTGGGACAAGAATGAAAAATGCTGGGCTCAGTCTTTTTGATTTGTTAACATTCAATTTGCAACAGTCATGAGCTCAAAATTGTGTGTGATTGATGAACAAAAAACTAAAACTATGTCCCTTTTTCATACACAGGAAAGCCTCAGCCAGGAGGGTGTCCTTATTTAAGGTTAAGAAAAAAAGGGGGGAAAAAAAGCACCGGACTGCATAAAAAACGCACTGGAACGCATCAAAAACGCACTGGAACGCATAAAAAACATGTAAAAAATGCACATGCAGAAAAGCATCTGGAACGCATCTGGACTGCTTTTCTATGGTGTGAACTGGCCCTGATAGAGAGGAGTAGCAGACACTGAATGGTTTAGTAAGGTGGATGAGCCTGACAGCAGCATTTATAATGGACTGAAGGGGGATAGCCTATGTAAAGGTAAACCAATGAGGAGGGAGTTGCAGTAATCGAGGCAATATCAAACAGAGGAGAGAAGCAGAACACATGGAGTAATACGGTGGAACCTCGGACTGCGAGTAACGTGGTTAACGAGCGTTTCGCAATACGAGCACTGTATTTTTAAAAATCGTAACTCATTTTGCGAGTGTTGTCTCGCAAAATGAGCATGATTCCGGCCAAAGCATCTGCAGTACCACGTTTAGCCTGAGATGGGGGGGCGCCGGAGCCGAGCGGCACCGACCGCAGATGATCGGCGCTGTTCGTAAATGCACAGAAAGGCCCGAGGACAGCTCGGCTGACCTCAGCAAACCTCGGGAACGGAGTCTTTCAGAGCCTGCGAACCGAGCCCACCCAGGTGTGTTACAATAGTGACTGAATATTCGCTATTGTAACACTAATCCTCCTCCCGGCCAATCAGGAAGCGGGTCTTGAGTCCCGTCACCCGATTGGCTGAAAAGACAGGTGATCCTATTGGACGCCTAGGAGGAGGGAAGGAGACGCACGGTGGAAGCCGCTGTGATGGAGGAAAGGTCACAGGAGCTGCTGCCCGCTGCCCGATACTTGCCACCCGCCACCTGCCACCTAGATGGGGTAAGTTCCTTGACTGGCAGACAGCGAGTGGGGGGGTGGGTGGTTTTTGTTGCCCCTCCCCCAAAAAAGCACCAGCTGCCACTGCATCCTATATGTACCTGGAGTGTCGGACAAACTCAGCAGAATCTTTAACATACATAGCATCCCTATGGGGTTGATTTACCAAAGGCAAATAATCTGTGCACTGCAAATGCACCCACAAGTGCAGCCACAAGTGCAGTTCCACCAGCAGTGCTGGTGGAACTGGCAGAAACCGGTGGGATCCAGGAATACCCATCTACTGTCCGGAGAAGTCTGGCTAAAAATGGTCTTCATGGAAGAATTGCAGCCAAAAAGCCATACCTCTGACATTGAAACAAGGCTATGTGACTCAACTATGCATGAAAACACTGGAACTGGGGTGCAGAAAGATGGCAGCAGGTGCTCTGGACTGATGAGTCAAAATTTGAAATTTTTGGCTGTAGCAGGAGGCGGTTAGTTTGCTGAAGGGCTGGAGAGCGGTACAATAATGAATATCTGCAGGCAACAGTGAAGTATGGTGGAGGTTCCTTGTCAGTTTGGGGCTGCATCTTTGCAAATATAGTTGGAGATCTGGTCAGGATATATGGTGTCCCCAATGCTGATAAATACAGGCAGATACTTATACATCATGCCATACCATCTGGGAGGGGTCAAACCCCAAACATACAGCTAATGTCATTAAGAACCATCTTCAGTGTAAAGAAGAACAATGAGTCCTGAAGTGATGGTCTGGCCCCCTCAGAGCCCTGATCTCAACATCATTTGAGGTAGCCTACATCCACAGGAGACCTGTGGTTAGTTCTCCAAAATGTTTGGAACAACCTACCTGCCGAGTTCTTTCAAAAACTGTATGCAAGTGTACAAAGAAGAATTGAGGCTGTTTTGAAGGAAAAGGGTGGTCACACCAAATATTAATTTGATTTGGATTTATTTTCTGTTTAGTTTCCATTTTATACAATTAGTAGTTTTCAGTTTGTTTATTTTTGTTTGTTATGACTCATTAGTATAATATACTACATTTTACACTGAATCCTTATCCTCTCTTTTGTGAGGTTTGTAGGTAGACTGTCATAGAAACATACTTCTATACTATACACTCCGAAAAGCTATGTATTAAACATTTGTTTTGTAAAAGAAATGTGCAGTGATGATGTTACTGTTATTTATAAGGCAAAAAGACAATTTTCATAATAATTATATTTCAGAATCCTGCCCCTTTTTACAGTGTCACCTTTGTTTTCTCTGTTTCCAGCATCTGCATTGGCAAAGGTATAATAAATGTTATTCAGGTTTAGGACATTTACAATTATATACTCTAAGTGAAAACGTGCATTGGTTTCTAAGATGATTTTTAGATCTGGAATTATGTTGGTATGAGAAATTTGCATTTTCTCACCTATAATACCAGAAACATAATTGTATCACTGTATTTCCATACCTTTATAAATTCCACACTCTATCAATGTGTTGATTAGGAAACGGAAAGCATCCAGTAACACACATGCTTCCATATTGTTATACAATGCTGCAACATGTATCACATTTTCCCCCATAACACCTATAGAAAAAACACAAGTATAATCAGATACACACGGATATACAAGGATGGACTGAAAATAACTATGCTGGCCATATATTTTCTACAATAAATGCAATAATGCTGCACATAGATAGATAACAATTGTATAATGTGATCCAACCATTGAAAAGGTTTTCCACCAGGCAATATTTATGTAAATACACACATTTATATCATGCAAGGTAATTTGAATAGTAGAAAAACCTGTAAAAAGTATTTTCTCAAATGTCTTCTGGAGCAGATTATAGTTCAAAGTGTAGGTAACAGATAAGGTCCATGTAAAAACTTTGGCTACTCTAGCATTAAAAAAATAAATTAAATTAAACAATCTTTAAAAGAAATAGGTGGGAAATTACATGACATAAACTATTTGAAACATCTCAAATATTTTGCTGTCTCCATAGGGCAGTCTGCAGTCCTTTAAAGAGTGGCTATGTTGCACATCAAAGGTTTTGTTAAAGGGTAACTCCGCAAAAAAATAGCACATGGAAAAATAATACAGCATATCCAATTGCTACACAAGCCATATAGAAATTTAATGTTATTTAAATTTACCTTTCCTTTTCAATCTGCAGCTGTACATTTCTGTAAAGTTCAATGCAATATGGCAACTTGGAGGTGTTCCCTACATGTTGGTGTACAGAACGCTGTCAAAAATGGAAATTCCTGCTTGTGTGTTTTTTGGTTCATTGATATACTCAGAAGTCTGCACTAAGATACAAATCAGATTTTAGGTATCATCTGCAACAGAAACGTCATTTTTGGTGACATACCCCTAAAGCAGTGGTCATCAACCCTGTCCTCAGGGCCCACTAACAGGCCAGGTTTTATGTATTACCTTGGGGAGATGCAGACTAGAATACTGCAATCACTGAGCAGCAAATGATATCACCTGTGATCTATTTCAGTTATCTTGCAAACCTGGCCTGTTAGTGGGCCCTGAGGACAGGCTTGATGACCACTGTCCTAAAGGTAAATTATTTCTAAATAGATACAGACTACAGAACACTGAGAGTGGACAAGGTGATTATAATGAACTAGATCTTCCCAGTCAGATTCAGTATCCATCGGACATGGTCAAAAACAGCTATTTCTTCATAGCAGAAACAGGTAGAAATCTGCAACAAAGTTTGTTAAAGGTTTAGATCACTTTTCCAAAAAAAAAAAAAACTGTCTATGTAGATAAGGACCACATGTAGATGAAAACCAACTGTAAAGCTTTGATTATAGTTGAATAATATCCCTGCTGTATTTGTAAGCCCTTTGCATACCTCCCGCAGCCTGGACGAAAAACTCCCAGGAATGGTGTCCTCTATTCTGCTATGTTGGACATTGCTAAGATTAACCCTGCCATTACTGTTATCCCTCACTTTCACAGGAGTTTGTTCTCTCAGATTCAAATCACTGTACATGCACATTCCCTCTTCCCTGTTGCAATAGCTCTGAGCTCAGTGCTGCTGCAACAGAGGAGACAGCAAACTGTTTGTGTTCAAAGATTTGTTTCGGAGAGATATTGCTAGAGTGGCCCCCCTTCCCAGTAACCAAGTTCTATTACCTGTTGATTCTGCCAGTAAGTTTCTTTAACAGACTAACTTGTTTAGGAAAAGTGCCAGTATGGATCAAGGGCTTTGTTACAGTTAAGAGTTTTATAGCCTAGCAGGCAGGGTTTTTGGCATAGCAAAGGCACTGGGTTATCGGCCTGAACAGGAAGTTAGGATCAGACTGGATTTCTGGAAATTATTTTTGTACCTGAGGAATTGTGCATGTAGTGGAGAGATGTACTAAACATGTTTAGCCTTATTATAGAGTACAGCGGTGGCTCTCAACCTCAGTCCTCAAGTACCCCCAACGGCCATGTTTTGGGAACTTCACTTAGATAAAATAGCTCTTATCAATACCATGTCACTGATATTGATTTAAAGCAGCTGTGAAAAGTACAGGAAAACCTGAATTCCTGGCCTGCTGGCGGTACTTGAGGACTGAGGTTGAGAATCACTGGAGTACAGGACACAGGCTGGATATTCCTAGAGCCTGGGTTATGGGCTGCTACCTTCGGGTGATTGGACACTGGCAAAGCTTTGCTAGACATGGCCCCCTGGGCGTAACCCTATAACCCTACCCCAGTCTGTGATATTATTATTTTTTTTCTGGTGTCCTTTTGGTGATGGGCCTCTTATTCCTTATGGAAAAAAAAAACATTTTATGCCTAACTAGTTTATTATTTTACTTAAGATTCTCCGATCAGCTCTTAAATAAACTCCTCAACGCCTTAATCATCAATAGAAACAGTACATCCAAATCAGTGCAACCTCTGTAAAACCTTGGAAACCGTACCCGGACCCCATGCTGTGAGGCCTAAAATGTTGCTTCAGGCACTGGATCCTGCTTGGGCGCACTTAGTGCAACAAGTGTAGTTAGCTTCAAAATGATATACAGGTCCAGGACTGTGGTCCATCCCTATGGAACCCAAACCCTGACGAAATCTGCAGGGGTTTGCCCACTGTGACGGGGGAATCCTGGACCCTGATTAGAGAGCAGCAACAATGACAGGTAAGACAGGTTTACCCTGTATTGGATTGGTACTGTAACCCCATTAATTACAGGTTTCCTGAATAGTATTTTTTAAAACTATCAGGAAACCAGGTATTATGTTTGAAAATGAATCACTTGCTTACCCTGTCTCCGCACACTGCTCTGTGAGTACTGTCTCGGGCTCCGCTAAGGGCCTGCAAAACGCTCAAACTGCTTGTCTGCTAGATGCTTCCCTAGAAGATGACAGGACCCTATTTTACCACTGGTCTCTTCATCCAATTCTACGTATATCCCAGGCACACAAAAAGCTGCTTATCTGACCAAGGCAGATTTTCCGCGATTGTGTCAGACTTTCTTGGATGACTAAAGGATTTAATACAGCAATTACTATTCAGAGCGCAAAAGCACCACAATTGTTTTATACCCTTGCTGTCTCTGCCAGAGTCGGAAAGTGAAATGCCTCCTCTAGAGAATGTAGGTATTGATGGAAATGAGGATGACCAAGAGGCAGTATTAGAGGAGCCCGCAGAAGATTGATCACCCTCAGTATCTCATACACCTGATGATATTGCATACACCTGATGATATTACATAACACAGTGTAGATAAGCTCACTTTTGCTGTGCACAAAAACCTTGGCATTGTCACACTTGAAACTTCTCCATCTGAAGAAGCCTGAAAAGACCTGCTAAGCAAAAAAAAATAATAATTCCCTATTCATTAACAAATAAAATTAATGATGATTGGTTTAACCCTGAAGAGATTTTCACCCCTCCAAGAAAACTCAGAGAAAGTAGTCTTTCTGGTAGTAGACCCTGGTGTCTTTATCTTAAACTAACATCCTACTGATGTTCCTTCATTTAATTATTTCTTACAGTCTATGCTTACAGAAAATCCGAGATGCTTTTAAAGGCTCCTTTAACTTTGACCTGAGGTACTGTTTGTACTGTTGGCACAGTTGTTAATGCCTTGTTACTGTCCTCCCTTCTTATTCATTGCTTGGGGTTGTCCCCAGGTCTGTAAATAGACCACCTTCACTTTTGTTCCTGTGTTATTTGGAATTACTAGCTAAAAAACTGAAGTTTAAAATTTTTCTTCTATCCTGAAAAGTTGCACAGTCCCTGCTGCAGAGAAACACCCCCATAACAGATGAGACTAAAATTGAATTATTTGGCCTCAACACTAGGGATGCACCAATACCACCTTTTTAACACAGAGTACGAGTACCGATACTTTTTTGCAAGTACTCGCCAATACCAATTACCGATACCTATTGCCTAGGAAGAGTAGGTAGGGAGGTGGTTTGGGAGGGGGGGTTGTTAGGGAGTTGGGTGAGGGCTGGAGTGATGGCAGGGTGGAAGGGGGGGGCAGAGGGGTAAGTGAGGGTGAGGGTAGGATGGGGCGAAATAGGGTTTGTGGGGTGGGAGAGTTGGGATGGAAAACACTGTGATCACTGGGGGAAGAGGATGGGAATGGGAGGGTCATTGGGAGACATGGGAACAGAGGTCACAGCTGGTGGGAAGGAGGAGGCAACAAAGGGTGGTCAAGAGGACACAACACAGGGAGGGCACAGCACAGGAGGCAGGAGGGCATAGTACAGGGGGTTAGGAGGGCACAGTACAGGGGGTTAGGAGGGCACAGTAGGGGAGTTAGGAGGGCACAATACAGGGAATTAGGGGGGCACAGTACAAAGAGTTAGGAGGACACATTACAGGGTGTTAGGAGGGCACAGTACAAGGAGTTAGGAGAGCACAGTACAGGGGTAAGGCGGGCACAGTACAAGGAGTTAGTAGGGCACAGTACAGGAAGTTAGAAGGGCACAGTACAAGGAGTTAGTAGGGCACAGTACAAGGTTTAGGAGGGCACAGTACAGGGGATTAGGAGGGCACAGTACAGGAAGTTAGGAGGGCACAGTACAGGGGGTTAGGAGGGCACAGTACAGGGGGTTAGGAGGGCACAGTACAAGGGGTTAGGGGAGCACAGTAAGGAAGTTAGGAGGGCACAGTAAGGGGGGTAGGAGGGCACAGTACAGGGCGTTAGGAGGGCACAGTACAGGGGGTTAGGAGGGCACAGTAAGGGGTAGGAGGGCACAGTAAGGGGGGTAAGAGAGCACAGTGCAGGGATCACTGCTGGCAGTGCACTAGGCAGAGCTCTGTCTCCCATCCCTGCATTGTACACAGCCTGAACACAGGCAGAGTTCCTGTTCCACACACAGCACACACGGGAGCTGAAATACGATTCCCTTACAGCTACAATGTGCACAGTGTATAGCTAGCTACCTGGTTGCAGTTCCGACCTGTGAAATTCCATGGTAGGAATGGCAACTTATTGTCAGTAGCTAGCTATACACTGTGTGCACATGGTAGCTGTAAGGGAATGGGATGGGGAGGAGGAGCTCTTAGTGCTGTGCTCATTATGTACCATGCGGGATAGGAGACTGCCGACAAACTTCAGGAGCAGAGGAGGGCTTGGAAGGGGGGAGCCCCCCCCCAGTACCACTCTAGATCGGGGCATGATCTTACCACTGCTGTGCTCAGTGTTGGAGGGTTATCTACTGCTCTTAACCATGCTGCCCTCAGCTGACATAACTTCCGGTATTGATTTCCGGTATCGGAAGCATTTTCGCGAGTACCGATTCTCGCGAAAATGCCTAGTGTTGGCACCAATACCGCTATCGGTGCAACCCTTCTCAACAGCAAACAATATGTTTGGTGGAAATCCAACACAGCTCACTATCCATATAACATCATTCTTACAGTAATGCATGGAGGTGGTAATATCCTGTTATGGGGGTGTTTCTCTGCAGCAGGGACTGGAGCACTTGTCAGGATAGAAGGAAAAATGGATGGGGCAAAATACCATTAAATTCTTGAGGAAAAGCGGCTGCCCTCTGCCAGAAAGATGTCAATGCGAAGAAGGTTTACCTTCCAACATGACAATGACCCAAAGCACACAACAAAAATGACCACACAGTGGTTGAAGGAGAAAAAGGTGAATGTCCTTGCATGACGTAGTCAGAGCCCAGATATACACCCCACTGAAAATCCGTGTAAGGCTACTTTCACACTGAGGCACTTTACAGGTGCTATAGCACTAAAAATAGCACCTGTAAAGCACCTCTCCTGTCACTCCAGTGTGAAAGCCCAAGTGCTTTCACACTGGAGCGGTGCGCTGGCAGGATGGTAAAAAAAGTCCTGCAAGCAGCATCTTTGACATGCTCATTGAAATCAATGGGCAGCGGCGCTTTGCCTGCACTTTTAACCGTCTTTCAGCCGTTAGTGGGGGTTAAAAGCACCTTGCTAGCAGCCAAAAAGCGCCACTAAAACGACAGTAAAGCACCGCTAAAAATAGCAGCACTTTAACGCTGATACCACAGCACCTCAGTGCCAAAGTGCCCTTAGGCTACTTTGACACTGAGGCGCTTTACAGGCGATATAGCGCTAATTATAGCGCCTGTAAATTGCCTCTCCTGTCATTACAGTGTAAAAGTCCGAGTATTTTCACACTGGAGTGGTGCGCTGGCAGGACGCTTAAAAAAGTCCTGCAAGCAGCATCTTTGAGGCTCTTTAGGAGCGGTGTATACATTGCCCCTAAAGCAACCCTGCCCATTGAAATCTTTTAACCCTTTTTCAGCTGCTAGCGGGGGTTAAAAGCGCCTGCAAAGTGCCGAACAGCGAAGCTAAAATGACGGTAAAGCACAGCTAAAAATAGCGGCGCTTTACCACTGATGCTGCAGCGCCTCAGTGTGAAAGTGTCCTAACTATTTGAAAACTGCAGTCCACAAATGGTCACCATCCAATTTAACTGAACTTGAGCAGTTCTGCAAAGAAGAGTGGGCAAATATTGCAAAGTCAACATGTGCAAAGTAAGTTGAGACATATCCCAACAGACTAAAGGCTGTAATTAAAGCAAAAGGTGGTTCAATAAAATACTGATACAAGGTGGGGGGGGGGATCATTTTTCCAACTCTGGTTCTGTTTTTGATTTTTTTTCTGACATATTGATGTTATATCTTTTACTTGCATGTTATAGGTTGCACTAGTGAATATAGCTGGATAAAACAAAAACGGTGTCTCTTCATTTCAGGCTGCAAAGCAACAAAATGTGCTTATTTTAAAGGGGGGCAATTCTTTTCAATACCCACTGTAGGTGCATGCAGCACGCCTCTCCCTTCTTTCTCCACAGTCCTATGCACAATTGCTTGAGGTGGTCATTCATGTTTAGAGATGTGCTGGCTAGCAAAGATGCCTGAGGGTATCAGACTTGTAGTGGTATCTATGACCAGATTTACAAAGACCCCTGTTCACAAAAACATATGTAAACACAGCAACAATGTTTAAAGATATAGATTTCTTGCGATTGGAGGCTAGAGATGCTGCAGCTGGAGTATACTGTGGATAGTATACTATAGTTTATAGAATCGTAAAGCTATGAACTAAAACAATGTTCTAAACTCATTAAAGTAAGTTAAAGTATATGTAAAACTAATCACTGAAATCTCATATAAGATCAGCAGCGGCTCACAGCAGGGGTTGGCGCATCTCCATTCACCGTTTCAGGTCCGATTTCAGCCCGAATTTTTAGATGAATTTGGACCTTAAACGGACCAAAAGATGCACAGAACTCCTGTGCAATTCGCACCAGAGCCGCTGCCAGGATTTGTGAACCGGCTCCATAGAGAGCCGTCACAATCTCCTGCTATGCAAATTGGATGCGAAGAAACCCGCATCCAGTTCACACTGGTGTGAACCCGGCCTTAAACATAGAAAACCTGGTGACTAGGAAATACACATTTGCTGCAATTCATTGTAAGTAATTAGGCATCTGTTGCCATAAGTGTAGCTTGCTGATTTGTAAAATATATTTATGCTATTTGTATAATACTACTAGATAAACTTTAGATTGTAAGAGATGTCAGCCAAGCGCAGGAATAAATCTCCAAGATGGATTCATGTTGGTAACTAAGCTGGGGCATTCTGCATGGCTGAACAAATGTCTGGTTTATTTAATAGTACATCAAAAAACAACCAGCAGTATTCTAGCATACCTTTCAGAAGTTGATTAATATTCTCTCCAATTAGTCTTTTCAGAGGTTTCATGTCATTTTCCTTTGCTGCTTTGAAAAAAAGATTTTCTTTTGTGCCAATTAAAAATAACATTGTTTTCATCATTGTTGCAAGCACAAATACAGATACTTCACAGTCTTTACCGTCATCTATTTTGGAGCATGAATCAGAATTCTTGTGAATGAAGTCTGCTTCTTTCACGTAAGCAAGTTGAAGGAAGCTCTGATCAGCCCACACAATGTCTGCATAGGTGACAGGCTTTGAGTTCTTCTTATGTTATGAACTCTGCCATAGTGGCAGGCAGTCTAACTAACTACCAATATACTAAAAATGGTGCTGAGATACAAGAATAGTAAATTAAAGAATGCAAAGTAGGCCTGTCTTGAAAATGAAATTGCAAGAAACCTGTTTCCCAACAAAAAAGAGCATAAATACTGACCACGCTCATGCCTCCAATCATTCTATTAAGGAGGAATTGAGGGCATTGGCTAGGAAATGGAAACTTCTAGAGGAGCCAATCTCTTGATCCCTAGCAAAACTATGTCCTGTAATGACATAGAGGACAGTGGGAGGAACCACTGAACACAATGAGGGTCAGGAAAATGACATTTTGGGGAGTGTTGGTTATTTACAAGACTTAGGCAGACATTTGAGTCCTACGACAGAAAAAAGCACTGGAAACCCATGTGGAAGCTGAGAAGAACGGGCCCGGGCTGATACTGTCTCCAGTATCACTTGTATACTTGGCGGTCATTTCCTGCAGGCAGTGGTAAACATAAATATTTGCTCTCTTGTTTTACAAGGAACAGGATTTTTACAACTTAATTTTCACAAAAGGGTTACTTTAAATCTTTAAAGTTACTATTGTTGCACCTCAGGAATGATCAAAGCACTTGATAGGAAAACTGACTGCCACTACTGTGAACTTCAGAGCATAGGTTTTCTTTAAAAATAATTTTTATATGGAAAACAAACACAAAAATAAGCAATTCACCACCAGTACATCTTATTTTCATGACATTATGCATGATAATGTGGATTTTGTTTTCCAACAAAACCTTCAATGCTATCCTTGTCCACAGTGACATGGTGATCATCAATGTTTTGTTGATATAAAAAAAAAACGTGACCACATTTGTGCATAATCACATAGCTTTTGTTTATCAACAAAGCCATTGATGATCAACAGGTCACCAAGCATGTGTGATTACCTATGGTCTCCTTCATAGGAAGGAGTGAGCTACAGGAGGACTTCTAAATTGCAAGGTCATTATCAAATGTACAAAGCTCTAAAATATGTCCAATCAATCATATTCACCACAAATTAATTTGATGGGTCTTCAATTACCACATACCATACAAGATTAAAGCCAAAAAGGCCCAAGGCAAGGGATAAGCTTTGGGCGCACTCTCACCATTTAACAATTCAAATGGCCATTTGTTGTATAAGGATTATTTACAGACATTGGAAAATACAATTTCCAATGTGCCTACTCATAACCTGGCAGGCTGAAACTTGTAGTTTCACAAAGACTGGACTATTAGTATATGTTGGGCAAGTATATTACACAATATATACTTAGCCTTGATTGCTGTGACTTCATGGATGAAGAGTAAAAAACATTTTCTGCATATTTATCATTTATTGTCTTTTAATCAAGGCCCTCTACCTATTTTTTTATTTTCCTTTCAACCCCTCTACCCATCTTGTTTCTTTCCTTCTCTCTCATTTTTTCCTTCCTGCTATAACTCTGTGCCTGTTTAGCTTGATTCAGCTAATTTCTCCAGGTCTCTGTTTTTTATTCCTCCCTAGCTGTTAAATCTCCCTACATGTGCTTTCTTTCTTTTTATGTTCCGTTTATTTATACAGTTTGATTTCAATGTGGCGTTAGATCACTAGGTCAATAGGCTATCTGTGCTCACCCACTGGCTTGCATCCTATCAGACCTTCCATATTGTTGATAAGTGTTTCACCAGCAGCATATGGTTCACCCATGGCCCCATATCCCCAAAATTATTATCAATATTACATAGGATTTGAATCGCTCCAACAATGTTCACAGCACTTTACAAAGGGAAACAGTACAGTTACGATACAATTCATCACAAGAGGTTTGAAATATTTGCAAAAGGGCCACCTCATTCACCTTGTCTATACTGCTAAGGTCTGCCCTATTAGACAACAGGTGCATCCTCTGGATGGGTGGGTTCACAACTTTTCCCTGCTGCATTGCCTCCTGATGTGAGATATGTGTAGTAAAAAGATATTTCCTAATTCTTAGATACCCCTGACTAAAGGCACATGGGTTGATTTAACTAAGGCAAATGAGCTGTTCACTTTGCAAGGGAAGTTACACTTTGCAAGGGAATTTTCCCCATACCTTAGTGAATGTGGTGAAGTTTCATATTGTATAGAATACTCAATCATGTGCATGGAAAAAAAACAAAAAACATTTTTTTTTTGCACATGACTGAAGTCAGTAGCGTTTCCCCACATTCACTGAGCTCTGGGGAAAATGCCCATGCAAAGTGCAACTTTCCTTGCAAAGTGAACAGCCTATTTGTTTTAGTAAATCAGTCCCATGGCGGTTTGTATTTGAAAGCCCATTATGCTGAAATGTAAAACCCACAAATTGAGAAAAATTTGATGACATTTATTAATGACATTTTGCACACAACTATGACCTTCAAACTTTCTGAAGAAAGAACTGTATTTTGAAAAGCTGAGAAAACTTTTCCTAAGGTATTGTTTACCTATGTAGATGGTGTTGCATATGGTGCATTTTCAAACAATCATGCATGTTTGAGATTTGAAACACATATGTGCAGTTCGTTAAATTCCCTGACAACACATCAGAAAATAAATCACATGTTTAAAACACTTTTTTTTTAACACAAATGCATTTTTAAAAACAAGGAAGAAATATGGGAAAAACATGGATCATCACCAATAGGAATCACTGTTTTATCTCATACATCAGTACAAATGCAGGGTCATGAGCTGCATAAAGGAGATCAAACCCGCCATCTGAGTAATGTGGGCATGTTGTTGTTATATACAATTGGAGCTATTTTATCCATAGTAATCCCAATCTCCATTAAATACAATTTTATTTCTATTATATAAAACCCAATTTAGTACAAATAAATTGCATATTTGCATGCAGGCTTTAATGCTCAACATATACAGGAGATGGACACTTGAATGGCATCTTGTAATTTCACATTTGTTATTAATGCTAAAGCCTATACTATTTTTACAGAACTCAGAAGTGCATAATTGAAACTATCATATAGGCATACCTATAAGCATTTATTGTACTGATACTTACAGAAACACATTGTAAATTTAAGACCCTTTGCACAAATTTTCCTGGTTGTACATGGTTATTATACTTTTCCAAAAGCCATATTGCGGAAAGTGTTTAGGAATGAATTCCTTCCCATCGCTTTCTATTATCGACTAAAAAGATATGCTTTCTCTGACTTAAAACCATTGGCATGCCCTAAGGGAATGCTTTATGTGTCAACTAGCTACATATCCTACAGCCTTCCTGCAAGGAATGTACAGAAAACAGATACATAGTGTACGGGACATTTGCCCCTGTGCATTCAACTATATGTTGACTTTCAAGTAGTTAACAAAATAAAGTGCTTCAACTGTTTTCTGGTTGGTGGACATGGAGCCCCAGGGCATCAGCAAGCAGCTGAATGTCATTCTACAGACATGAATGGCAGCTCAGTGTCCTTTATCAGAGTTATTTGAACTTAATTGGTGTTTGAATTGACAAATGCAAACATCACATGGGGTCCAATAAATTATTCCTAATCTTTCATCTACATCTCACTGGCTGTAGGTAATTCATGACCCGGTCCTCTCATTCATTTGCACATCAACATATTAACAACTGTTTACCATGATTTACAAAAAAAATATTTTTCAGAAATAATACAATAAATATACTGGCATAGTATTATACCATCATATAATATTTTCAATTAATCACTTGAAAAATTGTCACTTTTCAAGTGGCTTACCTCACTTGTTTTGGAATTGATGGATTTGGGACCAAAACAAAGTATTATACCTATGGCTAGGGACCATATACAACACAATATCAAATAATATAGTTTGTCTGGAGTTTGTATTATTAATTTTAATGGTAAATTATTAAATAGTGGCTGCGATAGTCTTCATTTTTCGGGCTAAAAGGATTTTTAGTAGTTTTTAGTAAGTACAGAAAATAACTAGTGATCTTGCCAGAAATACAAGAGTCGCAATCTTTGAGATGACCTGGAAGCAAAAACATTGTTATCTCTCCTGTGTAAACCACTAATACCATCAACACTTGTGTAATAAAGATAAACTTAGGAAGACATAATTAAAGTCCAGCCTGTGTAACAACCATGGCCTGTCCATAGATACAATAAAGGAGTGAGCATAGTCACCAAGGACAGGATGTGTGTTATCTGCAAGATTACCAAATAAAAATAAAGAAAGAAAAACTAATGCAGCCACTACATATAAAGACTGGTATACTGCATATTACATTTTGATTTTGGGTGCACATAAGCTTTAATAGATAATTTTAACTCATGATTTTATCCTATGATCCTACAGAAAGTGTTAGTAAAAGTTGAGGATTTAAATGGAAGTATATAGTATAGTAACCATAACAGACAATGGGGTTCATTTACTGAAGGAAAATAGACTGAATACTTTGCATGGGAAGTTGCACTTGCACTTTCCCCAGAGCTTAGTGAATGAGGTTAAGCTTTGGTGACTGTCATCGTTTAATCATATGTAAGAAAAAATACTGTGTTTTTTTTAATTTCCTTACATGGGATTGGCTATTATTCGCAAAATGAAATTTCCCCACATTCACCAAGCTCTGGGGATAATTCCAACTTTCCTTATAAAGTGAACAGCCTATTTACCTTTAGTAAATTAACCCCCATGCCTTAAGTCAAAGTTAGCTAATAATTAGTAAATACCTTCTTACTACGTACATCTCACATACTGTATATAAGCCAAAGTTGTCATGAGACGTATACAGAATTGAATAGCAAAAGGCAGTAACAGCTAAACATCTTCAGAAGGCACAGCACAGTAACAGGATACAGGCATACCCCACTTTTAAGTACACAATGGGGTTTATTTACTAAAGCTGGAAAGTGCGAAATCAGGCTCACTTCTGCATAGAAACCAATGAGCTTCTAACTCCAGCTTGTTCAATTAAGCTTTGGTAATAAAACCTGGAAGCTCATTGGTTTCTATGCAGAAGTGAGCCTGATTTTGCACTTTCCAGCTTTAGTAAATAAACCCCATTGTGTACTTAAAAGTGGAGTATGCCTGTATATCCAGGGGCTGTGAACCCACTTGTCCAGAGGGTGCACTTGGTGTCTAATAGGGCAGGTAATAGCAGTACAGTAAAGCAGATGGTGTGGCTGAGGACACCCAAAGGTCCCCTCCTGGTTGCATTTCTAAATTGTAAATAAAATAGCTGCTGTGGCCAACTAAACCAATGTCAAGCAGTCCATGTTATTATTTTAAGGGTTGTTATTAAGGCCGAAGTTGACAAATCATTTAGTCAAGAGATGATGGTCAACCAGGGAGACAGAATGAAAGAAGACAGAGAAATATAGAGGGATTTAGAGAGATAGATAGTTAGATAGATAGAAAGATAGATAGATAGATAGATAGATAGATAGATAGATAGATAGATAGATAGATAGATAGTTTGAAAGATAAGTAAATATAAGTATTATTATTATTATTATACACAATTTATATAGCGCCAACAGTTTACACAGAGCTTTAAAATGTAGAGGGGGGGACAGCACAGTTACAGTACAGTTCAATACAGAAGGGACAGGAGGGCTTATTAAGTAAGCTTATTGTTTGATATGTAGAAAACCTACCATAGAGTACATAGATATTCATGGCTTTAATATACCACTGTAAGACCTGCAGATCATTTTAGCTGTTTCAAGTGGAAATACAGCGCTGTCTGAAATGTAAAATATAAAAATAACCGCTAGGTCCAGCTGCAGCTTAAACGTGAGAGACACACAATACATATATTTCAGAGGAAAAAGCCGCGCATCATGAGACCCTATAAAATATGATAGCTACTCATATGTATTAAATATCCCTAATGGATAAGGGACAATTTTACTCCCAATCCACGTGTCAATTCATAAATCTGAGTAGAAGAATGATATACCACATGCATCACAATGTTGTAAATAAATGCAGTTAAAATCATCTACCTGACATGATCAAAGAAATGTCCCTGGGAGAGTTCATATCAACAAGGATTCTCTAGAGAAATATTGATGTTGAACACAAGGAAACACCGCAAAAAAGGTGATTAGTGATAGAAAGATTCCTCCACCCGGGAAATGACTGCCTCTTACCAGCTACACTGATCTCTTTTTTAAGGAGATCACATCCGCTTTGAGCTTATAACCCAGCCAAGGTCTCTGTTGTTGTCCACCAAATGGCACCTCTCCTCCTCATATATCACCCCTGGGTATCTCACGGTCATCAGTTGGCCATATTAAAAAGAAAAGCTTGCATAGTGTAAAACTGTAACCATTTAATTGTTTCATAAAAAGATTGCACTTACAAAGTGTTGCGAAGGTTGTAGGGAGGTTGACGAAAACTGACGTCACCAATATAACACGAAGTCCCGGAAGCAACGGGCGATCATCCGAGAACCGGCCGGCTCGAGATATTTTTTATATGCTACAACCTTCTGAACACTTTGTAAGTGCAATCTTTTTTATGAAACAATTAAATGGTTACAGTTTTACACTATGTAAGCTTTTCTTTTTATTATGGCCAACTGATAACCATGAGATACCCAGGGGTGATATAAGAGGAGGAGAGGTGCCATCTGGTGGACAACAACAGAGACCTTGGCTGGGTTATAAGCTCAAAGCAGACGTGATCTCCTTAAAAAAGAGATCAGTATAGCTGGTAAGAGGCAGTCATTTCCCAGGTGGAGGAATCTTTCTATCACTAATCACCTTTTCTGCTGTGTTTCCTTGTTTTTAATCACAAATTAACAAAGGAAAGACTTTTTTCAATAATGTGAATACCTCGTGATCAACATCAATATTTCTCTAGAGAATCCTTGTTGATATGAACTCTCCCAGGGACATTTCTTTGATCATGTCACGTAGATGATTTTAACTGCATTTATTTACAACATTGTGATGCATGTGGTATATCATTCTTCTACTCAGATTTATGAATTGACACGTGGATTGGGAGTAAAATTGTCCCTTATCCATTAGGGATATTTAATACATATGAGTAGCTATCATATTTTATAGGGTCTCATGATGCGCTGCTTTTTCCTCTGAAAGATCATCTTAGCTAGCAACTCATTTTTCATTTCAATATCCTCCTATATTGAATTGTCTTTGTCTTCTGTACCATTGCTATACAAACTTTACAATCAAAGTGATTAACCATGGAAAATTTTAGACAATTTAAGTAGTGCAATCTACCAAAAATCTTTGCTGTAACCAAAGTTGACATAATAACATAAGAGCAAGACCGGGGTCTAGCAATGACATAGTCTTGTTTAGAAGAGGTGTGTGAAAATCTGTGTTACAATGTGGAGGAATCAAGGGCAATGGCTATAGGTGGTTGTTCATCTGAAATACTCTAGTTTAGTCTAGTTTTTTTTATTCTATTTTGTAATAGGTAAGTTTTTCCCTTTATCACATTTCAGAGAGCTTTTTATCTTGCCTTATTATGTTTTGCCATTTACAAGCATCTTTCATTTTCAACCAAAATAAAGTAGCCAATTGATGGCATTGTATTGAAAAGATGAGCTCTTCAATAAGGAGTCATATGGAAACCTGGGCAGCGGAAGTGACGGTGTGTTACTAGGTAACAGATAGTGTTCCTGGAGAAACTAGATCCATGGAGCCATCCTAAATATTCCACAGAAACTGCACAATGCCGGAAGCTGGGGATCTGCAAAGGTGAAGACAAAGACCCTCCACAAATGAATGCTACATTTCTAGACACACAGTCAGGGGACTGACCACATGAAGTCATGTCAGAAAGGTAAGAGTTACAGACAAACTATTGCAGCTTGCGTGTCTGCTGTCCTTTCGGAGGACAACTGAAAGACAGTCTACTGTTACAGGATTAAGTGTCTTTTTCAAAAGTGCACAGAGACCTGAACAGCTGATAGAGACTGAAATTAGCTTAAAAACAGCTTTTTTGTAACTGAATGTTCCATCTAATTAAATTAAACTTTAGAAGCCGGCTTATTTGGGTATATTTCTTATATGAGCACTTTTAAATGAGTTTGGCAATGGATTGAAATCATTTCTTGAAGACATGTGCCATTTAAAAGACCTCAGAATTATGTTTCTTTATTGTACAGCTAAATCTATTTTGTGCTGGCTGGCCTTGGGTGCAGCATTATCCCTTAATAACCACTAATTGCACTCCACAATGTAAAAATACAATGTTATCATTTTGAGCTATGCAATTCCATTACATCTAGTTCTGAATGGCCTTGAAATAATGTGACATTAAATGTGTATAATAAAATTGGCATTATGGATAATTTTATACCAAATGGACATCAGTGCTATACATTGGGGTCTAATTGTAAAATTTCCAAATGCAATCATAATCACTTGTTGCAAAGTGCACAGTAACATATTGCAGTGAGAGTATTTTTTCACATAATTCGCTGTATTGCTTCTGAAAGCCAGCATTTTGCTTTAAAATGCTGTATAATGTAAATTTTAAGCTATCTAAAAACGAATTACGTTTCTCTGTCACCGGTTTACTTTTACGCTATAATCTTAGGATCGCATCATTTGCATAGGTTAGTAGACCTTCACTTTAAAAGAGGACACTTATGAAAAATGCATGTTGCAGTGCTGCATGGAGACTGCTGTATTCCCACAGTATATGTATTTTATTTTGGAGAGTAAAGTATATTACTAGATTATGGCACAGGGCTAAATCATAATAACTATGAAAATTAAAGCTGCAATAAAAGTAGCATCTGCGGTTTTTAGGTCAGGCATTTTCCGGCACATAAGATGTAAATTGAAGTACAGAAATATCAAGCTGATTCTGTATTGTTACTGTAGACATGGATTTTGTGTTTTAGCTAGGGATTTGAGGAAACACATTAGAGTACAAACACACTTGCAAAATCTGTTTCCTACTACACTACAAATAGAGAAATTCACCTGCAGTCTTTTTGAATAAAGACTGCAAAATGTACCACATTCCTTTGTTCAGGAACAGTGACTGCACCCAAAATAAGTCTGGATGCACCTATGTTGTGACAGTCTCTTGGGACAAATATAGTCCACATAGACTTCAAGAATCTCATAGGGGTGGATGTCTTCTTTAAACAAAAGTAGAAATATCCTTACTGGACATCCTCTTCCAGCAGGACCTGTGTGTCTTCCATGCCATTGATCTGCAATTACAGTTCACGGCTGCAGCATGACCTACTGGCGAGATCTGGTACTACAATACTTCATGAATGTGTCCCAATAAATAATTTCCTTGTTCTTAGTAATGCTGTGCACTTCATAATTATATGCATGTAATGCACAGCCCACGCTTTTAGGGCAGATAATACTATACCGTATATATGCAAAATTATACACTGTGTCATCTGTTTCATTGCGTACAATTTTTTTAAAAGTTTATACTTTTTTAAACTTATGTTTTATAACTGTTTTAGTATTTTTATAAAAACCTTAATTTTTCAAATCTGCCTCTAACTGAAGTGCTCTATAACAAAGAGGCAGACAAGAAGGGGTGAAGGGAGATAAGTCACTGCTCTGACCCTGAGTTGTGTATGTAAATCGAGCTCTGTAAACAGAAAGTCTAAGAAAAGCATAGAAAGATGTGAAAAGGAGCCTGGAGCTCCACCTGCTGGCTGCATATGAAAACATAAAAAATTTGTATACAATATTTCTTATTTTCTTCTGTATCCTCTTTTATTCTCCACTTTAAGGGTTTATAGATTTTTACCATCTAAGAGAAGTAGTAAAGGCAGACTTGATCCATATTCAGCTATATATTTTACTGCTAATTTATTAATTTGTGTGGCTATACACAAGGATAGAGCAATCTAAATATAATTGTATGCAGCCAAATTCCCAAGTCTTCTTCAAAAGGATTTTTTACCTGAAAACATTACAAATTATTAGTGTTCTCATAGTATTTTGGCACATTTATATGACAATGGTACATTAAGGTCCCATACACAACTAATGGAAGAGTTTGCCCTCAACCCTAAATGGTTTTACCAATATCTCCAACTCAGGTATACTATCCAAGCCCAGTCCAACTTGGCTTCTGTCTTCCCCCATGTCTATCATTGACACTATCCACCCCCAATAAGAGATTGATCTCAGATACCTAGCTTGCACTGCTAAACTGCTTTATTTTAAAAATGTCCTCTGTTATGTAAAACTTGATGGGAGAGGGATATGGGCCTCATTTCTGGTAATTTTTTGGGAAAATGTCCTGCAGTCCCTTCAGACGGTGTCTTTATCCATTTCCACATGCTCACACAAATATTTATTTTGCACAGGGTCTACAGAACCTCCTAATTTCTGTACAATATAGGTGTGAGAGATGATCTGTGTTGTGCCAGGTGTGGTCCCTCTCCAGGATCCCTTATCCATCTTTTGTGGCACTGTCCCAAATTGAGGAGATATTGGGCCAAGGTAGTAGGGATTCTTAATGGCCTCCTAGGGATTAACCTCTCGGCTGCCCCCTTATCTGTTTGCTCGGGTATATTGATTCATCCTCAATTGACCAAAATTTTGTGCTTACAGTTTCTGGAGCATTTTTCATAGCTCACAGACTAATTGTACTTAAATGGATCTCGCCTCGACTGCCCACTCTTTCTGAATGGATAACAGATCTTAATAAGTATATTTGTTATGAAAAGAACACTTACTATCTTAGTAAATCCATGCGAAAGCTTAATGACATTAGGTCCCAATGGATAGAATATATGTGCCCTACTCTTTTTTTTGGTTTGGAAGTGCCTTTCTGGGTTTTTAAGCTGATCCTATCTGGTTGTAATCTGTAATACCGAAGCATAATTATGTCTAATGTACCAGAAGTCTTTTGTGGATACTGTTTGTTTCTTTTGTCCGGAGATATATATATATATATATTATATATATAAACTGTCTAAATAAAATCAGATTTAAAAAAAAAAGGTTCTTAAGCTATATTTTACCCCAGCGTGCATATATTTTTAAGTGTAACCCACTGTCGCTATTGCTACCATATGTACTCAAGCAGGGGCATTGCTAGGTCCACAAAAGATCTGGGGCTAGAGCCCATAGCAGCGAAGTAAAGAGAGTCATACGCTTAGGTGGGCATACACATGTATATAATATACGTGTATTTGTGTGTGTGTATATATATATATATATATATATATATATATATATATACACATATATATATATTATTACATAAGGGACCCCAAAGCCCCCCTCATTACATCAGGGTCACCAGAGAGCTTGTCATGTCACCTGCCACCAGATGCGGATTGTGTATACAGAGAGGCTGGGTATATACAGAGAGGGTGGGTGTATACAGAGATGCTGGTATATACAGAGAGGCTGGGTATACAGAGAGGCTGGGTATATACAGAGAGACTGGTATATACAGAGAGGCTGGGTATACAGAGAGGCTGGGTATATACAGAGAGGCTGGGTATACAGAAGATAAGCTGGGTATATACAGATAGGCTGGTATATACAGAGAGTCTGGTTATACAGAAGATAGGCTGGATATACAGAAGATAGGCTGGGTATATACAGAGAGGCTGGGTCTGCACTTACCAGCTTAGGAGAGATTCATGTGAGAAAGTTCCTCCCGCCTCTATGATATGGGTGGAGCAAGGGAGGAGAGTGACTCTCACACTGATCTCCTGGCTCTTGCTGTGTCACTGAAGCACGAAGTGCAGACTCAGTGAGAGTGCCGCGGCTGTGCGGGAAGCGCTGTGTTCGGCAGCCTTCGACTCTCTCACAGTAGGGCCGACCCTGGACTCGGGGCTATGGGTCCCAGATTTGGGGCTCCAGCCTCAATAGCCACCCCTTAACAATGCCACTTAAACTCAAAACAAGACATCTCAAAATAGATTTGTATGTATATAATGCACTAGATCCTCCTTAGTTCTCTTAAATGAGCCTCTAAACAGTAGGGTCTCAATGTTATTGTAGGTGGAATGCACATCATATTATTTGCACATGCATGTCATTTGTGTCTAAAAGCAACCTTAGTATTTATGCCATATAAGTTGTTAGGGGATGGTCTGTCTTTTACTGTCATTTACTTATCTCTTTCATTCAGATTCCTCTCCTTGCTCCTGTACAGGGAATATTACATTTAGTTGGAAAAGTGTGATTGTCTGCCACTGTCTCAGCTTCTTAAGTGTCGTCAGGACTAAAAAAAAAAGTGTCACTTTGTACTTATGGCATGGGTCCTCTGGGAATAGCGCCTCCTCTCTATAAGTTCTGTGCTTCATTATTGTTATATAGTGCTGTAATCAATCTCCATTTCCATTCATTCAACAATCACCTTTAGGCAGAAGTTTCTTTATTATCAAACCCTTGGCTCCACAAGCACCATTCAGTAGTTTCACTTTGGGGGCAATCTAGTTCGGCCTTTATCTCTCTCCCAATGTGGTGCTGGCAGTACTGTTTTTTCAAGGGAAGAAGCAGAATTCATGTTTTGCTGAGAGGGAACTTATTTGGGTACTGCAGGCTCCAAACTACAACCTACATTTTATGAATGGGCTGTTAAATACATGCTGCAGTGTGTGTAACCTAGTGGAGTATAACAGAAAGAGGGCATCCAAAATCTGCTCTCCATTTAAATCAACCCCTTAGTGCTTTGTGCCTTTCTGATTTATAATACTGTAAAGCCGCGTACACGTGATCGGAATTTCCGATGGGAAATGTTCGATGTGAGCCTGTTGTCGGAAAGTCCGACCGTGTGTATGCTCCATCGAACATTTGCTGTCAGAATTTCTGCAAAACTTGTTGTCGGCAATTCCGATCGGGTGTACACAAGTCCCTCGCACAAAAGTTCACGCATGCTCTGAATCAAGCAGAAGGAGCCCCACTGGTTATTGAACTACGTCTTGTACGTCACCGCGTTCCCACGTTCTAAATTTTGGGCCAACGTTTGTGTAAACGTGTGTATGCAAGACAAGTTTGAGCCAACATCCTTCGGAAAAAAATCCACGGTTTTGTTGTCGGAAAATCCGATCGTGTGTATGGGGCATAAGTCTCCCAGACATGATAGGTCTGATTTAAAAAATCAACTCTACATAGTCTTTAGTGAAACACTAATAATACTCTTTGCGACCAGCGACCATATGAACTTTGTCCAGGATTAATGTCACATAAAGCAACTATGAATAGTTTTTTGTCAAATCGTGCAAAATCACGATCTTTTTTGCCAAAAGTGATAGGAGCCCTTTTGATTCCAGTAAAATGTGTATTGATGATAGGTCCACTTTAAGCCAAAAAGTGTGAATTACACATCGTGTAAATAACTAATCTCACTGTGGATTTTTAAATTGTAGGTTTTAAGCATATTCAGCAATCATGATAGTTGGCTTATGTAAAAAGACAATTACTATGACAATTTGTTTTGGATAATTTTATGGGTAATTTAAAAATCATTATCACAATAAATAGCCCTTTCCCTAAGAAAACTGATTGGCTGCTTCTGTCTTGAGAAAATCCTTATTGAAGAAGAAAGTCATGTTAGAAGGGGCAAATGTGAATATCACTTTAATCTGGACAAAGCATTAAGATTGTGAAATGACCACCTTCTATGATGCTTATGATTAGGATATACAACAGAGTGAGGGCACAGTGACTTATCCTTTACAGCTGTTTAAAAGATTTCACTGGCTGTAAACACAATCATTAGACAGATTTCAGGGTTTTTTTTTTTTTTCAGGGGGATTAAACATTTCCAGCCATGCCTTGCTATCCCGCAGGAAACTAAAGCTGCTAATCCATCACAGCTAGGACACAGACATTTAAAAATAGACAGATAACAGCAATATGACATGCTGAGGTGTGCTGTGTGGCTTTGATCTGTTTTTAAGGCTTTCTAAGTAACTGCTGTGGGTGTCACTCCATAAAAATCAAAGATTGCTTTCTGTCCTTTAGTTTCACCTGCACCCAGCAGTCACATAATGGAAGATGATGTAGGATGTTCAAACCTCTTATGAGCCCTAGCAATTTGTTCTCCATTTTGATTGTGTATGGTTTTTGGGGTTCTACTGTTCATGGATTAAAAAAAAAAAAACATAACAAAACATGCACAGCAGAGCAAAAAACATAAATGGCAAGCAATTAGGTCACGTTTGAGCCACCCGATGAGAATTCTTTTGTATTCTTCCCTTCACTGGTTCTTTTATGTGTTCTTTAATCGGTAATATGGTATTTCATTCAATAATCCCTTTCAGAGACAACCTAGACAAAATTGATATAAACTGGATTAAGAATAAACCTTAAACCTGTGACTGTGTTATGTATTGCTGAAAATGTACAGTGCTGACTTACATTAAAGCTTAGTCATTTTTTTTTCTTAAGAATCAGCACAAGGGAGAGTACCTGAATTAAATAAGAAATGTCCCTTGTGCTGCTGGCTGGTCTCTTATGCAGGCCATAGACGGTGCTAAATTGTTTCCTGCAACCGCGGGTTGCAAAAAAGAAATTTGCACGATTCCCCCATCAACACAGACGGTGCTGATAGGGGAATCCCTCCTGTCAAGAAATTGTCTGCTCCCAGCAGGGGCAGGTGGGGGAAGCTGTCCCCGCCGGGAGAAGACAGTGATTATTGCTAGCGGCTATAGCAGCTGCTATCGATAATCGCAAGTGAATCCGGCAGGCTGGTTGTTTTCAAGTTGATTGATCAACTTGGTACATTCAGCCTGTCACGGTCACGTGTCTATAGCCTTAGTTAAAATCCAAAGTCCTCTACCCCCCCCCCAATACCCCGGCAGTGGTAATCTTCCAATGCTGTTGAGCGTTAATATAATTGTCCGAATCTATCACAGGCACTCATCAAAAGTATTGACAATGCCTGCCTTTCTGTCCCTTTCATTCATAGAAGCTGTACTATAGCTTCCATACATTAAAGTGGTTGTAAAGGCAGAAGGTTTTTTTTATCTTAATGCATTCTGTGCATTAAGATAAAAAGCCTCCTGTGTGCATCAGCCCCTCTAATACTTACTTAAGCCCCATCTAGACATCCATCCCCATCTGGCATCTCCATCTGGCTGAGACAGCAGCGAAGCGTCATTTGCTCTCACTGCTGTCAGTCAAGGTGAGCCAATGAGGAGAGAGAGGGGGCGGGACTGGGCATGGCTCCATGTCTGAATGAACACACAAAGCTGTGGCTCGGCTCAAGTGCCCCCATAGCAAGCTGCTTGCTGTGGGGGCATTGAACAGGTGAGAGGGGCCAGGAATGCTGGCGAGGGACCCAAAAAGAGGATGATCTGGGCTGCTCTGTGCAAAACCACTTCACAGAGCAGGTAAGTACACATGCTTGTTATTTTTACACAAAACAATTTGACTTTAGTATCACTTTAAATTAGATCTACAGTATGAATGGAGGACATGCTGCTAAATGAAAGGTCTGCCTCCTCAATTTATATATCAGTTCCTTGGCTCTAATAATCAGAAGATCACATCTACAAGGGTATAGGGAAGGGATGGGGGGACTTTGGATTTTAACTAAATCAGCAGCACAAAGGACACTTCTCTTTGAATGCAAGTACTGTCTCTTATGCCGCGTACACACGAGCGGACTTTACCGCAGACTTGGTCCGGCGGACCGGAGTCTGTCGGATAATTCGATCGTGTGTGGGCTCCAGCGGACTTTTTTTTCCCAAAAGTTTGACGGACCTAGAAATGAAACATGTTTCAAATCTTTCCGACAGACTCGAGTCCAGTTGAAAAGTCTGCTCGTCTGTGTGCTAGTCCGACGGACAAAAACCGACGCTAGGGCAGCTATTGGCTACGAACTTCCTTTTTTTAGTCGGTCGTACGTCATCACGTACGAATCCTTCAGACTTTGGTTGATCGTGTGTAGGCAAGTCCGTTCATTCGGAAAGTCAATTGAAAAGTCTGCCGGACCAATTCTGCCGTAAAGTCTGCTCGTGTGTACGCGGCATTATGCTGATTTTTTTTCTTTTAATTTTAACTAAATGTAGGCTGTAGACCAAAAGCATTTACTTGAACTTAGACTTTAGTGCGGATACTGTAAACAATTTTTCTTAAAATGACTATGGCATAATCATGAATGCTCTCTATTCTCTATGATTAAGCCCCGTTGGGCGGGGTGAAATGCATCAGAGGTGGGGCTCAGGAGGAGCTCATGGATGGGGCTGTTCATATTTCTCATCACCTGTTGAGCTAGCGGTGTGAGGCACCTTTAACCCCCTCATACTTCAATGCGTTCTGGATTAAGCATAAGACAGCCTGCACCCTTATATTGCTGTGAGACAAGGATTAACCAGAGCACCTTGAGTGCTATAAGTGGCATTTTAAAGGGCATTTGAGAGTACAGCATAGTATGATTACCTTTCACCACCTCTGCTGTCAAAATGCTCAATGTACAGCTTGGAAGAAAGAAGGGCAAAAATATATTCAGCACGGGCAGACATTGCTGAAAACACTTATAGGGTGTACACACGGTCGGACTTTGTTTGGACATTCCGACAACAAAATCCTAGGATTTTTTCCGACGGATGTTGGCTCAAACTTGTCTTGCATACACACGGTCACACAAAGTTGTCGGAAAATCCGATCGTTCTAAACGTGGTGACGTAAAACATGTACGTCGGGACTATAAACGGGGCAGTGGCCAATAGCTTTCATCTCTTTATTTATTCTGAGCATGCGTGGCACTTTGTCCGTCGGATTTGTGTACACACGATCGGAATTTCCGACAACGGATTTTGTTGTCGGAAAATTTTATCTCCTGCTCTCTAACTTTGTGTGTCGGAAAATCCGATGGAAAATGTCCGATGGAGCCCACACATGGTCGGAATTTCCGACAACACGCTCCGATCGGACATTTTCCATCGGAAAATCCGACCGTGTGTACGGGGCATTACAGCCATCAAGGTCAGGGCAGGCATTGTAACCTTCCAAATGGAATGTTCCCACAGAGATTGGCTGGTTAGTGGTGTTTTTGGATTTCCATAGTCATCAGATTGTTACGTATAATTGTCAAATATGTCTGGATAGGGCAGCTATCATGTCATGTCTATAGTCAGTTTAACTTTTGTAGGTAGATCTAAAAAGTACAAAAAGGATAGCAGATGCAGAGGTGTCTTACTACCAGTGAATGCAAAAGACACATGCACACAGTGGTGTGTACAAAGTATTTATTCTATTGAGAAGAGAGGTGCCAATAAAAGACAAGGACAAGTTCCCCCGATTTTTGCACTGAAGTAGGGGCCCTGTAAGCAGCCCAATAAATACAAGTGTTATAATTTGCATCACTTTTAACTAATAGGCTGTGTAGAAGCTAATATCAGCTAGATACCCAGTACCTTCTGGTATATAAAAGGCTCATTACATCTTGTCACATGTTTGAAATATTCTGCAACCGATTTGATCATTTTGGCCACTGGAAAGTGAGCAAACCTGTCACCGTGCCAGAGCTGTATCTGTTTGAGTCAGAAAGTAAGATCACCCAAAGTTGAGAACAGTTGTATCTTTTGCCACTTGCTCTCCTCAGTAGGACATTTAGCTACCCATGTTCACGCTATGGCTCTGGTAATTATGAATGAGAATCCATTGGGTTAATTAATTAGGACAATGTAAAATGCATTAAATTGATACTGTACAAAGGGCTTTCTTATGAGTTGAGCCCCATCATTCATACAGTATTTCTAATCTTCACTGCTATTATTTAACTGCCAGAATCTCAAGGAGCTGTAAAGGCATTTAACAGTAGAATGACAAGTGGAAGGTTTAAAGACAGAGAGACTAGGGTTATTCTTGACTTGGAAAGAACTTAAGATTCACAGTTGAGGTTCTGTGTACAAACTGGGCTTAGGGTCCTATGGGCTTCACAGGGACACATAAATTGATTGTTAAGATTTAAATGGATACATTGTTTTGGATTGAGCCAAACTGAGTCAACACACACAAGCTCATAGCAAAGGCTTTGCTTTGTTGTTTGTCCCTGGTTGCACTCGAAAGATCCAGTCACCTTCATTGCTGTCTTTCTTTAGGAGTATTTCAAAGCCGCTCAGAACAAGGCCCAAAGCCATAGGCAGAGGCTGTATATTCATGTGCAGTGACACCAAAAAAGATAAAGTCACTGCTTCATAGCTATCAGCCATTTCCATATTCAACAGCATTTTATAATCCAAACTAACTTTTAAGTAATGAGCTTCTGTGTATTAACAAAGGAATAACATCTGTTTGTGAAACAAATCAGTGTGGTAGGAATATAAGGCCAAATGAAGCACAGCTCGTGATTTCCATGCTCTGTTTAAAATATTATCTCTTTAGCTCCTCAGGTGTGAACACGAGCAGCAACAGCTTTTCTAAATCCTACTCATCACACTGCTCTGATCTCAGTGAAACTAACACACCTTTACCAATACTGTCAAGTAAAAGAAGAACTCTGCCGCAAAGCTGTGATTCTGGCATCTCATCTCCAGTGAGTACTTTGAATGATTCCTTTATTCTATAACAACTAAACATTTCACTGTTGCCTATACAGAGATAGGGGTATTACTGTAATTGTGACTGGGCATTGTATTGCTGGTACTGTTATCTCTACTGTTAATGGTTGGCAACTTATGAAGTTATCTTAATTTATATCTTTAATTCTACACGTCATTTTACATAGTTACATAGTAGGTGAGGTTGAAAAAAGACACTAGTCCATCAAGTCCAACCTATGTGTGTGATTATATGTCAGTATTACATTGTATATCCCTGTATGTTGCAGTCGTTCAGATGCTTATCTAATAGTTTTTTGAAACTATTGATGCACCCCGCTGAGACCACCGCCTGTGGAAGGGAATTCCACATCCTTGCCGCTCTTACAGTAAATAACCCTCTACGTAGTTTAATGTTAAACCTCTTTTCTTCTAATTTTAATGAGTGGCCACATGTCTTGTTAAACTCCCTTCGGCAAAAAAGTTTTATCCCTATTGTGGGGTCACCAGTATGGTATTTGTACATTGAAATCATATCCCCTCTCAAGCGTCTCTTCTCCAGAGAGAATAAGTTCAGTGCTCGCAACCTTTCCTCATAACTAATATCCTCCAGACCCTTTATTCGCTTAGTTGCCCTTCTATGTACTCGCTTCATTTCCAGTATATCCTTCCTGAGGACTAGTGCCCAGAACTGGACAGCATACTCTAGGTGCGGCCGGACCAGAGACTTGTAGAACAGGAGAATTATTGTTTTATCTCTGGAGTTGATCCCCTTTTTAATGCATGCCAATATTGTGTTTGCTTTGTTAGCAGCAGCTTGGTATTGCATTGCTGAGCCTATCATCTACTAGGGGTTCACCCCCCAGTGTATAGATTGCATTCATATTTTTGCCACCCAAATGCATTATTTTACATTTTTCTACATTAAACCTCATTTGACATGTAGTTGCCCACCCCATTCATTTGTTCAGATCTTTTTGCAAGGTTTCCACATCCTGCGGAGAAGTTATTGCCCTGCTTAGCTTAGTATCGCCCGCAAATACAGGGATTTTACCCCATCCTCCGGGTCGTTTATGAACAAAATAAATAGGATTGGTCCCAGCACAGAACCCTGGGGGACCCCACTACCCACCTCTGTTCATTCCGAGTACTCCCCATTTATCACCACCCACTGAACTCACCCTTGTAGCCAGTTTTCAATCCATGTACTCACCCCATGGTCCATGCCAACGGACCTTATTTTGTACAGTAAACATTTATGGGGAGCTGTGTCAAATGCTTTTGCAAAATCCGGATACACCACGTCTACGGGCCTTCCTTTATCTAGATGGCAACTCACCTCCTCATAGAAGGTTAATAGATTGGTTTGGCAAGAACGATTCTTTATGAATGCATGCTGATTACTGCTAATGATACCGTTCACGTTACTAAAATCTTGTATATAGTTCCTTATCATCCCCTCCAAGAGCTTGCATACTATTGATTTTAGGCCTGTAATTCCCAGGGATGTATTTTTGGCCCTTTTTAAATATTGGTGCTACATTGGCTTTTCTGCAATCAGCTGGTACTATTCACGTCAGTAGACTGTCAGTAAAAATTAGGAACAATGGTCTGGCAATTACTTGACTGAGTTCCCTAAGTACCCTTGGATGCAAGCCATCTAGTCCCGGTGATTTATTAATGTTAAGTTCCCCAAGTCTAATTTTAATTCTCTCCTCTGTTAACCATGGAGGTGCTTCCCGTGATGTGTCATAAGGATAAACACTGCAGTTTTGGTTACTGAAGCCCCCCGATTCCCTTGTGAAGCCTGAGGAGAAGAATAAATTCAATACCTTCGCCATCTCCACATCCTTTGTAACCAGATGTCCTTTCTCTTTCTTTATGGGGCCAATATGGTCTATCCTCCCTTTTTTACTGTTTACATCCTTAAAGAATTTCTTGGGATTTTTTTTGCTCTCCTCCGCTATGTGTCTTTCGTGTTCTATCTTAGCCGCCCTAATTGCACCCTTACATTTCTTGTTGCATTCTTTATAAAGTCTGAATGCTGATGATGATCCCTCAACCTTGTATTTTTTGAAGGCCTTCTCCTTTGCTTTTATATGCATTTTTACAATGGACTTAAGCCATCCAGGACTTTTGTTCGCTCTTTTAAATTTATTAGCCAATGGGATGCATTTGCTAATGCCCTTATTTAATATGCTCTTAAAGGAAACCCATCTCCCCTCTGTGTTCTTTGTTCCTAAGATCCCAATTCATGCCTTCTAACAAGGTTCATAGTTTAGGGAAGTTGGCTCTTTTGAAATTCAGTGTCTTTGTATTCCCCTTATGTTTGCTATTTGTGTGATTTATACTGAAGCCAATTGATCTGTGATCGCTGTTTCCTAAATTGCCCTATATTTCCACATCAGGTCAGTATTGTTGGTAATCAGTAGATCCAGTAATGCTTCATTTCTAGTTGGTGCGTCTACCATCTGAACCATGAAATTGTCCCGCAAGACATTTAAGAACTGGCGAGCCTTAGATGAATGCGTGGTTCCCTCTGCCCAGTCTATGTCTGGATAATTAAAATCCCCCATTATGATAACACTTCCCATCCTTGCTGCTAATCCAACTTGTGATAGGAGATCCGTCTCCCCCTCCTCCCTCAGGTTAGGGGGCCTATAGCATACTCCCAGTAATTTTTTCCCTTTAGCTTCATCCCTTTGAAGCTCTACCCATAAGGATTCAACCTCCTCCCTAGCTCCCTTAGTGATGTCATCTCTCACATTCACTTGTACATTATTCTTGCTATATAGGCATACCCCTGCCCCTTTTTTACCCTCTCTAGCCCTGCAATAAAGGGTATACCCTTGAATTGTTGCCAGCCAATCATGAGAGCTATTGAACCAGGTCTCTGAAATTCCCACAAAATCCAAATCCTCCTCGTACAACAGTATCTCTAGTTCACCCATCTTGTCCGCCAGGCTCCTGGCATTGGTGAACATGCCAAATAGTTTAGACCAGTCACATACTATGCTCTTATTGGGTGTTCCGAGATTGCAACTAGGACTTGTTACTATACTTACTTTGGGATTATGTGCTTTAGTCAACCTACCACTAATGAATACTAGAATTTCCTTCGCGCTAGTGGATGTGACAATTACTAATAACACGATAGTGTTGGTAAAAGTGGATAGAAATAACTAAAATTAAGATAAAATATTGCTGCAAAATAGAAGTGTTCACACAACCACTTAATAAAATAATAATAATATAGGAATTTCGCGCAATATTTACTAAAGTGATGTGAAAAGGGTGGGAAGGGCAGAAGTGATTAAGGTAATAATGACTGTGTTAATGTTGATAAAGATCTACGATCTCTATATAAAACATAAACACTGACTAACGATGGATTGCTGGTGCTGTGTTAAAGGTGCATCAGTGCAAATGGTAAAATAGCAAAACACTTAAAAGGTGACAGCTAGCTCCAATACCAAAAAATAAATTGATAAAATTAAATAAAGTGAATAAATATCAAAAATAGGTGTAACCGACTGTGAATAATTCATAAAGTGCAACCCATCTACAGGATAAATAAAAATAAATAATGACAAAAATTAATTGCAATTAATGCCAACATCATCCAAATATAGTGTCTTAAAATAATAGTGACAGCATTGTAGAATTGAGGAAAAACAGTTCATAAATTTATAAATAGGTGGCGCTGTTGTAGAGGTAGAAAAGTCCTTCTAATAGGATCTGTGTAAGCCTTTATGTGTAAATAAGTAGTTCCTTTAGTGGTGCCTCCTGGTTTAGTCTCTCAGAACTCTCACCTTAAAATAGTAGAAATGAAGCTATGGTAATATATCTTTTGAAATCTGGGAATCCTGTCTGGTAATTTCTCCTTTTTTGCTGCTCCGTTCTCCTTATTATCTCCTTAATTCCTCCGCTCCAGTGTAGCTCAGACCCAGGGGAAGAAGAGGCGGGGGGGAGGCGGGGGGGGGGGGGGGAGAAAAAGCACAGAAAAAAAAGGGGAGAGGGAGAGAGAAGAAAGGCTCCACTAGTGTATTATTGTTTTTAAGTAAAGGGAGATATTTATTTAATCTATGCTCTTACATTTACAAGCATAAAAATAGGCAGAGTAAAAACGTATGAGAAGCTTGGCGTTCTCAGCGCCCTCTCACTTGTGTAGACAGCTGTGTGCCGCTCCAGCCAATCCCTACGCGTTACGACACGTCACGTGTCTTCATCTGGGGAACCGGATTGGCTGTTGTCTGTGTCCTTATATGTAAAAGAATCCGGAAATGCTGAAACCGCCATTTTACTTATGGGTGTGTTGTTAAACTCGGCCGTCTGTATATTAAAACCGGAAGTGCTACAGCGGCCATTTTACTTATGGTTTTGCTTACAATGGACGGCGGTCATTTTTCTTTAGATTTACCGGAAGTTAGTTCGCCGCCATTTTGTTGTAGATAAATATGGCACTACTCTATGTGTTGGACTCCTATGTGAACGGTCATTGTTTTGGTGGGAATACACATAGATAGTCATTCTTATTTACGGCCAATAGGTAAAAGAAATAGCACCATAGAGGTCACACTAATAGTACATGACCTTAAAGGTGCACTTAGTGTTAATATATAATAAAATGTGTATATAATTATATATATAATTAACGATTCTGTTGAAAACCAAACTGCGGTATACATATGAAAACAGGTGAGAGTGCTCTGATACAGCAGTAAAGAGATACATTATACATAATAGAAATAATAATATAATAATAAAAACTTCTAATGTAATATTACTCCGATACCTTAATAAAATTAAAACTATTGGTCAACATTTCAACATATACAAGTCATTCAGATAAAAATTGCTAAATTGTAGTATAAATCGGTTATATTTGCCAATACCAAAAATAGTATAATTACACTAAATGGAATAGGATAAGCTCAATAAAACAATAAAATTTATTATGATATAAAATGAGATAAAAATTACTTACTAAAATAATAAAATATTAAAAATTATTCAAAAAACAATTTAAATCAAATTCCACGTTTAGGCCCCCAGGTACTAAGGTGCGTAAAGAATGAATCCACCTGGATTCTTTCCGGCTAATATCGCGGACTAAATGGCTACCTCTCCACATGGGTTTGTGTTTTTCAATTCCCCAAAATTGGAGATGTGTGGGGTCTCTATTGTGTACACAATAGAGACCCCACACATCTCCAATTTTGGGGAATTGAAAAACACAAACCCATGTGGAGAGGTAGCCATTTAGTCCGCGATATTAGCCGGAAAGAATCCAGGTGGATTCATTCTTTACGCACCTTAGTACCTGGGGGCCTAAACGTGGAATTTGATTTAAATTGTTTTTTGAATAATTTTTAATATTTTATTATTTTAGTAAGTAATTTTTATCTCATTTTATATCATAATAAATTTTATTGTTTTATTGAGCTTATCCTATTCCATTTAGTGTAATTATACTATTTTTGGTATTGGCAAATATAACCGATTTATACTACAATTTAGCAATTTTTATCTGAATGACTTGTATATGTTGAAATGTTGACCAATAGTTTTAATTTTATTAAGGTATCGGAGTAATATTACATTAGAAGTTTTTATTATTATATTATTATTTCTATTATGTATAATGTATCTCTTTACTGCTGTATCAGAGCACTCTCACCTGTTTTCATATGTATACCGCAGTTTGGTTTTCAACAGAATCGTTAATTATATATATAATTATATACACATTTTATTATATATTAACACTAAGTGCACCTTTAAGGTCATGTACTATTAGTGTGACCTCTATGGTGCTATTTCTTTTACCTATTGGCCGTAAATAAGAATGACTATCTATGTGTATTCCCACCAAAACAATGACCGTTCACATAGGAGTCCAACACATAGAGTAGTGCCATATTTATCTACAACAAAATGGCGGCGAACTAACTTCCGGTAAATCTAAAGAAAAATGACCGCCGTCCATTGTAAGCAAAACCATAAGTAAAATGGCCGCTGTAGCACTTCCGGTTTTAATATACAGACGGCCGAGTTTAACAACACACCCATAAGTAAAATGGCGGTTTCAGCATTTCCGGATTCTTTTACATATAAGGACACAGACAACAGCCAATCCGGTTCCCCAGATGAAGACACGTGACGTGTCGTAACGCGTAGGGATTGGCTGGAGCGGCACACAGCTGTCTACACAAGTGAGAGGGCGCTGAGAACGCCAAGCTTCTCATACGTTTTTACTCTGCCTATTTTTATGCTTGTAAATGTAAGAGCATAGATTAAATAAATATCTCCCTTTACTTAAAAACAATAATACACTAGTGGAGCCTTTCTTCTCTCTCCCTCTCCCCTTTTTTTTCTGTGCTTTTTCTCCCCCCCCCCCCGCCTCCCCCCCGCCTCCCCCCCGCCTCCCCCCCGCCTCTTCTTCCCCTGGGTCTGAGCTACACTGGAGCGGAGGAATTAAGGAGATAATAAGGAGAACGGAGCAGCAAAAAAAGGAGAAATTACCAGACAGGATTCCCAGATTTCAAAAGATATATTACCATAGCTTCATTTCTACTATTTTAAGGTGAGAGTTCTGAGAGACTAAACCAGGAGGCACCACTAAAGGAACTACTTATTTACACATAAAGGCTTACACAGATCCTATTAGAAGGACTTTTCTACCTCTACAACAGCGCCACCTATTTATAAATTTATGAACTGTTTTTCCTCAATTCTACAATGCTGTCACTATTATTTTAAGACACTATATTTGGATGATGTTGGCATTAATTGCAATTAATTTTTGTCATTATTTATTTTTATTTATCCTGTAGATGGGTTGCACTTTATGAATTATTCACAGTCGGTTACACCTATTTTTGATATTTATTCACTTTATTTAATTTTATCAATTTATTTTTTGGTATTGGAGCTAGCTGTCACCTTTTAAGTGTTTTGCTATTTTACCATTTGCACTGATGCACCTTTAACACAGCACCAGCAATCCATCGTTAGTCAGTGTTTATGTTTTATATAGAGATCGTAGATCTTTATCAACATTAACACAGTCATTATTACCTTAATCACTTCTGCCCTTCCCACCCTTTTCACATCACTTTAGTAAATATTGCGCGAAATTCCTATATTATTATTAACCTACCACTAATGCCCCCAATACTACCCTCTGGAATATGTTCCGCGCTGACTAGCTCTACCTCTGCCGCGCTGACTAGCTCTACCTCTGGGCCCTCCCCCCCGTCCCCTAGTTTAAAAACCCCTCTAACGTTTTGGCTATCTTTTGTAACAGAGCTTAGAATATTCCGTTTTTTTTCCCTGCTGCTCTGATACTCCGATCCAGGACTAGAGCAGGAGGAGCTGAGCGGCCAGCTCGGTGGTCATGTGACTTCCGGCTGATGTCAGAGGGAGAGCTCGGTTCCTCCTGCTGTAGCCCTGGATCGGAGTATCAGAGCGCCCGTAAGTCACGTGACCAGCCTTAAGGTACATCAGAAAAAGGTATTTAGAGGCTTTGATTTTAACCACTTCAGCCCGGAGGATTTTACCCCCTTCCTGACCAGAGCACTTTTTACAATTTGACACTGTCCGCTTTAACTGACAATTGCGGTCATGCAACGCTGTACCCAAACTAAATTTGCATCCTTTTTTCCCAGAAATAGAGCTTTCTTTTGGTAGTATTTGATCACATCTTCGTTTTTTATTTTTTGTTCTATAAACAAAAATTTAGAAAAAAAAACAATATTTTTTACTTTTTGCTATAATAAATATCCCCCCAAATTTTTTTTAAAAAACGAATTTCTTCATCAGTTTAGGCCAATATATATTCTTCTACATATTTTTGGTAAAGAATTTGCAATAAGCGTTTATTGATTGGTTTGCGCAAAAGTTATAGCATCTACAAACTATGGGAAAGATTTAGCATTTTTATGGCATTTTTATTTATTTTATTATTTATTTACTAGTAATGGCGGTAATCAGCGATTTTTATCGGGACTGCGACATTATGGCGGACAGATCGGACACTTTTGACACTTTTTTGGGACCACTGACAATTATACAGCGATCAGTGCTATAAAAAATGCGCATCGGGACCCCCGCCATGCAGCGGGTGCGTGCACCCTCTGGTGGCCGAAAACGGGTAGGATGTACCCGTACGGGATTTCGCCCAGGGGGAGCCATTCTGCCGCAGTATATCTGCGTGAGCCAGTCAGGAACCGGTTAACAAACACATATACAGTGCAGGGTGGAAGCTAAAAATAGGGGGGGCTGGCAGAAAATCAAAATGTAGGGTTGCAAACCCTTTAAAGTGGCTGTATACCCATTCAGTCAAGTGTCTGTAAAATTAATCATTGCAATCTAATGTACTGTTTGCTCTGTGTGTATGGCTTCCTACCTACTTGCTTTCTGTGTAATCCTTTGTTTTGTTTACAATGACATCACCGGCGCATGCGCTGTTAGTCCTCCGGCAAGCTTTTTGTGCCGGAAAATTGCTGTATACATGCCAGGGCTGCGTCATTTCCTTTCCGTCGGCGTCAGCCCCGAGATCCCGTGACACTCCTTCCTCATTG
Source organism: Aquarana catesbeiana (assembly GCF_042186555.1). Taxonomy (NCBI): domain Eukaryota; kingdom Metazoa; phylum Chordata; class Amphibia; order Anura; family Ranidae; genus Aquarana; species Aquarana catesbeiana. Next base: position 216,738,232 of record NC_133327.1, read on the forward strand.
ACAAGCTTGGCCTTAACCCCATGTAACTCGTACATAACAGGGATTGTGGAGATGGAGGGGGGAGCCGAAGACAGAGCCTGTCTGTCTGAAACAAAAATGATGCTTGGCTTCAGGAACTAATGCGCATGCGCGAGATTATGGGCACAGAGAAAGAGTGAGGGCAGAAATAAAATATTATTGAGACGTGGAAGACAGGAGTTATAATGGTCGTGGCTGCATACAAGCAGAGGCGTTCAGAAAAAGTCTATTCTATCAAGTAAGAACGTTCTATTTGCATACCGTAAGCGGTGAATATCTACTAAACAGCCACATGAAATTGCATATTGCTGATTTGGGGTAACATTGTCTGAGTTTACTACTGCTTTAATTGAACAAGCTGAAGTTAGAAGCTGATTGGCTACAATGCACAGCTGCACCAGATTCTGAGTGCTCCAGTCTTAGTAAATCTCCCCCATTGTGTAGACATTTCTACTATGTGCCTTTACTGAAGAATGTGGAATGACCATTGGGTAAGCCATTACAAACCCCCATCAGAGTAGCAAACAGAATACTTCTGAGAGGGGATTGAGTATAAATCTGTCAGGATAGGCCCTGGTCATCCAGAATTCATCACATCATCTGTTGGGCCTTGCTATGTATGAAAAGCTACTGCTAAGACAAAAGTGTGTTTTCAGTCAGCAAACATAATAACTGCAGTATTTCAGCTTTCCTGTCTTATTAGGTAATCCAAACAGCATAATGGGAAATTTGATAAATAGGATGAACATGACAAACATTTTTGCATTCACATGGATTGTAGCTTTGAGTCATAGAACAATATAAATCTATAATAGAAGCAATAGTCAATGTATGGAAGCTGAAAAGGGTCCTTTTTCATCAGAAAGACAGTGACATTGGGGCCCTGTGATTTCTGCTGGTGGCCCTGTGCCATTTCATCCACTTACTGTACATCAAATGCACTTGGTAGGGGGGGGGGGGGGGGCTCCATATCCTTTGAGAAGTGGAGGAGGTAGGGTTTACAAGAATGCAATATAATTTTATTTTTCTATAGCTGCTCATAGATGGTTTGAAATGCACCCATTTCAGCAGGGACAGACTGAATTTTGATCCATCTACAGAGTTAACATCTCTTGAATAGGAATGTTGAAAATTTTTCAATAGCATAGCAGCAAGGATTTCTCCATCCACCTTGACTGTGTGGCTGGAGGAATTCATTAAGGTTTTTGATCTGCTGCCCAATCAATCTATAGCCAGCTTCAGAGTTTGGCACATTTATGTACTATCACCTGAGATTTTAAATACAGTAGTACATTAGAGTATTCAGTTTCAACTGTATTGGTTGTTTCTGTATGTGTTTGACTGCTTTTCCACCTTTCTCCTCCAAGGCAACATGAACATCCACAACTGAATGTCCTGTAAAGACATGTTTAAAGATAACTAAACCGAAACCTTATTTTTCTTATTTTCAGCAAATATACAAAATACCTGTTAACCTTGCCAGAATGGCAGTGTGCCTGTCATTTTCTGTGAGCTGAACGGAAGAATATTGTCCTTCTTAGCTATGTTCTGTAAATTGCCCCATCCTCCATGTTAGGGAGATGAATAAATAAGAAAGTATAGAAGTCAATATCAGGGGGCCGTCTGGGTGACAACCATGGATCCCTCCATAGATACAGTGGAAGAGTGATGTAGACACCCAAGGGCAGGAAGTGTATAAGATCACCAAGTGAAAATGATTCAAAACAAGCTTGAAAAAAAATAATAGTAATGCAGCCACAAGACTAGTAAGCTGCAAAATATTACATCTTTGTTTTGAGCAACAGATATACTTTAATAGCATTAAGAAACAACCATTTGTCAGATACAGTTTGCCTGCATATCCAATAAACATATAAACTGCATGACTTTCTTAAAAGCAATATGCTCCATTAAAATGCTGCCAGACAAGCAAACCTTTGTTTAATGCAAACAGCCATGTCAATAAAATAGATATAGGGATTTTGATGAACAGATCCTACCATTGAAGATATTGGTCTTGGCATTATATCCAAACCGTAAATATCTGAGATGGCTTAGTTTGAAAAGTGGAGCCAAAAATAAAACTCTTTAAATAAAAGTGTAACCAAATTACATTATTAACCGCTTCAGCCCCGAAAGATTTTACCCCCTTCCTGACCAGAGCACGTTTTGCGATTCGGCACTGCATTGTTTTAACTGACAATTGCGCGGCCGTGCGACGTTGTACACAAACAAAATTGACATCCTTTTTTTCCCACAAATAGAGCTTTCTTTTGGTGGTATTTTATCACCTCTGCGGTTTTTATTTTTTGCGCTATTAACCAAAAAAGAGCGACAATTTTGAAAAAAACACAATTTTTTAACTTTTTGCTATAATAAATATCCCCTAAAATAATACAAAAAACTATTTTTTTACTTAGTTTAGGCCGATGTGTATTCTTCTACATATTTTTGGTAAAAAAAATCACAATAGCCTATACTGATTGGTTTGAGCAAACGTTATAGCGTCTACAAAATAGGGAATAGTTTTATGGCATTTTTATTATTAATTTTTTTTTTTTTTACTAGTAATGGCGGAGATCTGTGATTTTTATCAGAACTGCAACATTATTGCAGACACATTGGACAATTTTGACACATTTTTGGGACCATTGGCATTTACACAGCGATCAGTACTATAGAAATGCATTGATTACTGTAAAAATGTAACTGGCAGGGAAGGGGTTAACACTAGGGGATGATCAAGGGGTTAATTGTGCTCCCTAGTGTGTGTTCTAACTGAACTGTGTAGGGGAGATGACAGACGATCTGTCAGTTCTCCTCTCAGAGAACCGGAAACTGTGTGTTTACACACACGGATCCCAGCTCTCCGTGTGTCAGCCACGATCGTGGGAGCCCGGTGGTGATCGTGACTGCCGGGCACTCGCATTGGCTCGGGGGGGGGGGGGGGCGGTGGGTGCACGCGTGCCCCTAGTGGCCACAGTGCGAAGCAACCTTACATAATGTCGTTTCGCCCAGCCGTGCCAATCAGCCGCAGTACAACTGCGGCGACTGGTCGGCTAATGGTTAATTTGAGTAAAAAAATATTCTTAAGAAAACTACTGCTCCTAAATAACCTTGCCACTGTTCTTTGAATACAAGGAACATTATGAATATTTCATTCCATTAGAGAATGCAGAAAACCTAATGCTTTTAGACAGACCCTTATACAACGAAAGTTACACTCCAAATATACCAGCATACTCTAAACATTTATCTGGTACTAGTGTCTGTGCCTAATGGGTACCCATGGAGTTGTAAACAGATGCTGTCATTATAAGACAACAATTCCCAAACTAAAATGGAAAAATATGCGTGACTGCGCTAAAAATGAAATAAATTATGAATAAAAAGTGTAGAAAATGCATATATTAATAGTACTTCCCCAAACAATTAATTAATACATATGTGCAAACCATCATAGGTGAATGACTCGATCCAAGTGTTCAAATTCATCAAAATAAATGAATTAAAAGTGTGAAAATCAATAAAAGAAATAAGAAAATATAAAGAAGCCAATGTCCAAGTTAATCAAAGGTTTTATGTGATTTCTTATCTTCCAATTTTAAAGAGCCATCTGAAGACCATTGTGAACTTTTTGCACGAAGGCACTTTATACATTCAGAGTTAGGACTTTCTTCAGATGGCTCTTTAAAATTGGATGTTAAAAAATCACATAAAACCTTTGATGAACTTAGACACTGGACTCTTTATATTTTCATAGATTTTTGCACTGTTAATGGATTTATTTTGATGAATTTGCACTTTTAATGGATTTATTTTGATGAATTTGAACACTTGGATCGAGTCATTCACCTATTCTGGTTTGCACATATGTATGTTATTAATTGTACAGGGAAGTATTATATAAGTATTTTCTACACTTTTTATTCATAATTCATTTAATTTTCAGCGCAGTCACACATATTTTTGCATTTTATACAATGAACAATATTGTTACAGGTGGTATATACACCCAGCTTGACTCTCCCCACCTCTGATGTTTTTTGCTCCTGAATTTTCCTTCTCTATGATTTTAATCATAGAGAGAAAACTATCTCGGACAATGAGATAGGAATATCAGTAAGGCATAACTATTATGGCTGCAACAATATCAGTGGAGGACGGTGTTTGGTGACAGGAAATTATTCATCCCCTGGGCCAGTATCAATAAGATATGATGGGCTAGTGGCGCTAAGTGGAGACCCTAAGCTATTCAGACATTGATCAGAGCAGGACCCACAGTGAATGACACATTGGGGGTTTGCAAAGGCTACCTTGTAAAAAAACTGCAATTGCAGCATCTGACAAAGGGTAACCTTACAACACAAACTTCCTTTGTGTCTCTGAGATGTCATGTGACTGACTGTCAAGAGGCACAAAGGAAGCTGATGCAGAAAGATGTGAAAAGGTGTGTCACCCATCTTTCACCATGCCCATCTATCAGTAGGGCCTCATACTACACTTTATTAAAACTACAAAACTCTGCCCCTACAGTGAGAGAGTCAGTTGGTTGTGTTTGTCCCAAGCTAAAGGTTCCTAGTTCTCCCCAGGACCATGTACACATAAAAAACAAGCTAATTGTAGAACAAGTCTTTAAAACATTAACACGCACTGAGAAGAATACATAAAGCTGATTTTTTTTTCCGTATGTGTCTATAGAAACATTAATTCTCCATCAATGCACAATACAAAGTCAGTTTGCTTTCGCAGCAGTGGATGTTGCATTGGGATGCTGAAGTGTCTTGAACTCCATGTCCTCAGCCAAAAAATATATTCTTCACATCTTAAATAAAGCAATGCAGAGTTTCTCTGTCTACATCTAAGTAAGATATTTTGAGTGATATAGAGCAGAGTGCCAAAGATTTGACCCAAGTAAAGCATTCCATTTCCTACGTATTTAAGATAAAGGCAAGTCTATAAAAACAGGTTGTTTTCAGGCATGCAATAGAGATTATATCTACTAATTTAAGATGAAAAAAAAAATGTTTTTCTATGGCCATATCTGACTTAGGAGTCATGTTTCACCAGTTCTTCATTCACAAAACAGTACTATATTACTAGGGCTGGAAGAAGAACACTTGTATTTGCTGCCCTTGGCAACGTTTCAACTTCCATTATATTAATGTAGGAAAAAAATGAAACTATAGGTCAACCTTTCGCAACCCTTTTACCCCAGAGGAACCCTTGAAAAAAATGTAAGTCTCAGGGAACCCTTGCTAAAATCAATTTATCGAGACCAGTTGGAAGAATGCCCCTTAGGTTGGTGGTTAGTAAGAAGAATGGCACCCTTACATAGGTGGTCACATTGCCACACTTACCACCTGCTACAAAGATAATTGAAAGCACTGGCTCAGCCAGAGTTTTAGGAACCTTTAGCAATCTCTGGAGGAAACCTAGGGTTGCGGGGAATCCTGGTTGAGAATAATTGGTATGGGTTGTCATATTCCTGTTCTTTCTTTTGTTATTGTGTGAAGGTAATTTTTCCCTTTAACCCTTTCGCTGCCAGGCCCTGTGCTCCATTTTGTACACTCAGTTGGCCGGACCATTTTTGCAATTTTTCCTTTGCGTTTTATTTTTCACTTACAGCTTTCAGAATTTGTGAAAGACCCTCCAAATGATATATTTTCTGAAAACACATGATCAGTAGAATAAAAAGAAGGTGCTACTGATCTTTTAGACCCCGTGATATTTGTGCAAATGTTTATCAAACCAATATATTTGCAAAAAATACACTAAAACCATTATTAGCAGATAAAAACACAGCAAATTTTACAAAATCCCTACTAAATATAAAAGTTTAACCTGTATTGAGTTAATAAATAACAAATATTTATAACTTTTAAATTGCGCCTTTTTGCGAAATGGTGAAAATTGAACAGATGCAAAAGTGTAAATATCCAAATTTCTCAAAAAATCTGAAGGTTTTCATTTTTCCCTTACAGCTTTCAGAATTTGTGAAATACCCCCAGAACCATATATTTTCCGAAAGCATATGACCTCTAGAATAAAAGGAAGGTACTACTGATTTTTTAGACCCTGTGGCGGGGGCCCTCTCCCGCCGCCGATAAAAGTGATCTTGCAGCGAATCCGCTGCAAAGGCCACTTTTATCTTGTAGCAGACTGCCTGCTGAAGAAGAGGATACCGGGGTTATGGCAGCTAGCTGCTGCCATAACAAAGATATCCTCCTTCAAACAGCTGACGTAAAACTGCGGCTGGTGGTCCGTAAGTGGTTAACCCGTATAGAGTTGATAAATAACAAATGTTTGTAAATGGTAAATTGCACCTTTTTGCAAAATGGTGAAAATTGAACGTACTCAGAAATTTCTCTAAAAATCTGGAGGTTTTCATTTTTTTTTTACTTACAGCTTTCAGAATTTGAAAATCAAACTAGACATTTTCTAAAAGCACATGTCCTGTAGAATTAAAAAAGTGCTACAGATTTTCTGGGCCCTGCAATAATTGTGCAAATGGTCATCATATCGCTATTTTCACTAAAAATACACTAAAATCATTAATATTGCACATAAACACAATGTAACTTACAAAATTCCTGCTAATTTAGTACTAAAGCATCACTCACATGTGGCACACTAAAGTGTAGACCCATGGGGGGCCATGTTTACTCGCACAGGGATGCACAGGTGTTCCATGCATCCCTGTACAGGCAGTCCTATTTATGTCAATTTGGATGTAACGGCTGCATAGGCATAGCTACTGTTCCCAATCTGACATCCGTGTGGGTGTCGGTACATGACCCCAAACACAGACAGTGTGAGCTCAGGGACATGCATGAGGACCTACATGGATGTAAAATTTGGAGCAACAGCTCTGTTCGTGCAAGTGATCCATCCCAAATTACATCAATGGGACTGCCTGCACAGAGATGCATGGAACACCTGTACATACCTGTAAAGGTACGCTGTGTATGCCCTGTGTGAACAAGGCCTTAGGCCCCTTTCACACAAGCACACTGATCGGGCCTGAATGTGCATTTTTCAGGTGGCCCAATCAGGCCACCCATTGTTCTCTATGGAGAGGCTGATGTAAATGTGTCCATTTACACCATCCCTGCATCCGATCCAGTCTTCTAAAAACAGACGGATGGGGATTCAATTCCCCATCCATCTAGCAGATTGGATCGGATGGTATCTAATGGAACTGGACAGGCGGTCCATTTCCATCCGTCCCATAAAGAATAGCGAGCTGTGTCTGTGTCCGCTCTGCATCAGCGGAGAGGACGCGGACCTATCATCTGCTTGCTCAGCAGGGATCAGCAGACAGATCCCCCGCTGAGCAGGCGGATCTGCTTGACAGAGTCCGCTCCATGTGAAAGGGTCTTACCAGGAGCGGCCAGTCCATTAGGGGCGCAGGGGCGCCACTCCCCTGCAGGGCGCCAGACCCATATGTTTGTATGAGTTTTTTTTTTCAAGCCACATGATTACAGCCCAAGGCTCTAATTGGCTTGAAAAAGGTTGGGCTTGGGGCACAGAACATTGCACCCCGAACCCATCCACTTAAAAGAATACATTAGGGTAAGGGGGGGGCGTGAGTTAATGATATAGGGAGGAAACCTTTATATCAGTGCCCCCTTACATTATTGTATTTACTCCCCCTTACATTAGTGACCCCCCCCAGACTGGCCTGTCGGCGCTGTCACTGACCTCCTCTCAGGTGCACCTTGCAGGGATCAGTCAGTTGGCTCCAGCTTGGTGGCTCTGGATTTCCTATAGTCTACTCTCCACAGTCCACACACGTCTGATTTCTCCCATGATCCCCATCCCAGCGGTGCTCCCATTCTTGACTCCTCTCCAGACTCCCTCAGAGACTGCATACATGTTATAAGAAAAGAGATGGTCAGAGGTTGCGGACATGATACAAGAAATGGTTAGAGGCTGCGGGCATAATACAGGAGATGTCAAGATGTCAGAGGCTGTGGGCATGGTACAGGAGATGGTCAGAGACTTAGGACATGATACTAAAGATGTTAAAAGAATGTAGACATGATACAGGAGATGATCAGAGACTGCAGACATGGTACAAGAGATGGTCAGAGACTGCGGACATAAGATCAATGCAGCCTCACCAGTGCCCATCAAATGCAGCCCCACTGTGCCCATCAATGCAGCCTCACTGTGGCCGTCAATGCAGCCTCACTGTGCCCGTCATTGCAGCCTCACTGTACCCATCATTGCAGCCTCACTGTGCCCAACATTGCAGCCTCACTGTGCCCATCATTGCAGCCTCAATATGCCCATCATTGCAGCCTCCCTGTGGCCGTCAATGCAGCCTCACTGTGCCCGTCATTGCAGCCTCACTGTACCCATCATTGCAGCCTCACTGTGCCCATCATTGCAGCCTCACTGTGCCCATCATTGCAGCCTCAATATGCCCATCATTGCAGCCTCCCTGTGCCCATCTTTGCCGCCTCACCGTGCCCATCATTGCCGCCTCACCGTGCCCATCATTGCTGCCTTACCGTACCCTCATTGCAGCCTCAACATGCTCTTATTGCAGCCTCACCCTTATTGCAGCCTTACTGTGTCCATCATTCCCGCCTTACTGTGCCCATCATTGCCTGCCTCACCATACCCATCATTGCAGCCTCACCGTGCCCATCATTGCAGCCTCACATGCCCATCATTGTAGCCTCACCGTGCCCATCATTGCTGCCTTACCGTGTCCTCACTGCAGCCTTACCATCATTGCCGCCTTACTGTGCCCTCATTGCAGCCTCCCTCACCATCATTGCAGCCTTACTGTGCCCTCATTGCAGCCTCACTAGTCAGTGCGTGCATTACACACAGCGGGCATCTCCCGCTGTGTCACGGAGCTGAGTGTGGAAAGTTCGGCCACGCTGTGATAAAAGTCCCGCCCTTCTCCTAGACCAGCTTGTGTGATAGACAGAACACTGCGTCTATCACACGAGCTCCTCTAGGAGGAGGACGGGACTTTTATCACAGCACGGCTGAACTTTTCACACTCAGCTCGTGACACAGCGGTTTCCCGCTGTGTGACAAGTAGGCAGGAGGAGGGGGAGGAGGAGGGAGGGGAGCGCTGCAGCCACAGCATAGATCAAAGTGGCCCCACGGCAGGCAGCCTACCAGGAAATGACCCGGTATCCCGGTAGGCAAGTCCGGCCCTGCCGTTCCCCCCCGCTGTGATTCCCAGCCTGACAGATCATAGGAGATCAGTGCAGAGAGAAGCTGCAGGTGGAGGGAGGGGAAGGAGAGATGCCACTCGGAGCGGCCATGGATCGGGGGTGCGGGGGGAATTTGGGGGGTGATCTGACTGGTGGGGGGGACACATCTGGACCCCCCAAGCCCCATGCAGCACCTGAAGCTGGCAGGAGTGGAGGAGGAGGGATGCCGGCTAATGATGGTGGCTGCAGGGAGCGGGTTTGCAGGGGGAGTCGGATCGGGTGGAGGGGGGTAATTAGTGCTGGGGGGAGAAGGTTGGTGAAGGGGATAGGAGAGGAGATGGGGGGGCAGTTTTAGATGGAATGGTGCAGCGGGGGTGGAGAGGCAGGGGGCAAGGAAGCGACGGCATGGGTGGGGGGCGGTCACATTAGTGGTTAATAACTCTAATCAGCGGGTTGTAATCCGCTAATCAGAGTTGTAGAATTGTTCAGCAGAGTCTGCTGAACAATTCTGATATAAGCTTATGGTCATTGAAGTGACCATGAGCTTATAGGAGAGGAAGAAAGGAGATCCGAACGCCGTACTGACCTGACCACCTGCGGGCACATCTGTAGGTCTGTACAGCATACGGACTTGCCAGTGAAAGGGTTAAAGTGATTGTAAAGGATCGCTTTTTACTTTTTAAAAATAACAAACATGTTATGCTTACCCACTCAATACAATAGTTTTGTACAGAGCAGCCCCGATCCTCCTCTTCTCGGTTCCCCCGTCAGCGCTCCTGGTTCCTCCCCCCCGCTGAATTCCCCCCACAGCAAGCCGGTTGCTACGGGGCACTTGTGCATGTTCGCTCCTGAGCCTGCACTGTGTGTCCATTGACCAAAGCCAATGGCTCCCGTTGCTGTCTCTGAGCCAATGAGGAGGGAGAGAGTAGAGGGAGCCTCAGCCCTCATGCACATCGCTGGATCGAGATCAGGCTCATGTAAGTATTAGGGGGAGCTGGAGGGGAGCTGAATGCAGAAGGTTTGTTTTACCTTAATGCATAGAATGCATTATAGTGAAAAAAACCTTCTGCCTTTAGAACCACTTTGAATATCACTTACAAGGAAAAACGGTGCAGTTATGCTACTGCAGTTATAAAGGAAATATATGGGGAGGGTCAGTTTAATTACATAATATCTTAGATTAGTTTTAACCATTCATTGGTATGTTATGTCTGTTCAGTATTCAGTTCAGTGTTTTTTGTGAGTAAAGCCTGGTACACCAGGGCCGAATGTTGGGAGACATCGGCTGGTTAATAAAAAAACGGCCAACATTTGGGCCGTGTGTATGTTGGTCTGTCTGACAGCAGCCAGCCGTTTGGCCAGCTTCTGTCAAACGAGCATGCTGGCAAAACCAGCAGCCAACTGACTTCTGATCAGCACTCTCAGCCAATGGCAGAGAGCGCTGATCAGAGTGTTCTGGTGGGGCTGTCTCCCTGTCAGAACACAACAGCTCAGCGGGGGAGATCGCTGCACTAACTTTGCATAGTTAGTACAGCAGTTCAAGAGCTGACAGTTTATTTTTGTTCAACCTCCTGGGTTGAACAAAAAAAAACTCATGGGGGTTGATTTACTAAAGGCATATAGGCTGTGCACTCTGTAAAGTGCAGTTGCACTCTGCAGGAGCAGTTGCTCCAGAGCTTAGTAAATGAGCTATGTACAGCATTTTTTTTTAAATCCAAGGCACTACAACAACAGCTTTGTGCTGTTCCAATGGATAGCAAAGTGTCTCATTACAACCATGCACCCTCCCCTACTTGTCACGTCACAGGGTCATGTGACTTCCTCAGGGGGATTCAAATTTATGCACTTGGATTTTTTTTTTTTACATTTTGTACATAGTTGGTGCACTGGAGCACCCATCAAATGTGAGTGTAACATACACATCTTTTAACAAAGTCAAGTTTTAAACAGTTTAAGCACTATGTGGAGCTCCTTCTCTTTGTCATATACGGGTTAAACAATGCCAGTTGGAGACACACACAGACAGCACACACCTGATGGGGGAGCACTGGGGTGCAAGTTTGGCACATGTATGAATAAGAAGAATAATTCAAAGACATTTTTATAAGATGTCACTTTGCACTAAAGCATTATATATGATTTAAGAATTTGGACTTTTTATTCACATTATCAAGGATTCATATACTGTATATGCACTGATAAGCACTTCATTTGTCAAATTGATTACTATCTATGTAAAGTATCTTATATATCACCATTTTGTGTAAATGATTTAACACAAGATTAACTTAATTTAGCGCAGCTGTTTTATTTTATTTATTTATGTTTTTCACATTTATATTGGGAGTGTGTTACCAGTTGCCTGCTTGTTCCTTTGATTATTTATTAGCTGCTCACAAGATTTTGTTTAATACTGATCATACTGATAAAACAGATAGAACATCGTTTGACTTATAATTGGTGGAAAACAGTACAATGTTGAATGTGTAAATAGAAAGGTGAAATGACCTGTCCGTTTGCGTACATGCCTTTGACTTACATAATAAATTATTAAGAGATGCAGTCACTTCTTTTTATTTCATATAGGGAAGAGTACTTGTTTTGCCAACATCTGTACTTTAGAAACTATGAAGTGATAGCATTTAAGGGTGTTCAGATATTTAAAGCAAGTTGTCAGACATGTAGGCATGGGCCAACTGCCCTCAGGCACTGCTGCTGGCTGGCTGCTGCATAAACATAAGGGCTTGATTTGGCATGCAGTATATGGAAGTGACAGGTTTTCCGAATATCACAAATATGAAACATAGATATCACATGTAAATTGTTCTTTAACTAATGCACAGTCACCTTGCACCCCTTTTTAATAAAGTGACACACAAAACTTTATTTATTCAAACATGCCAGGATGATTGGTCTCAGACCATCTGATCTGACTTAGAGTAACTGATGAGATTCAAATATGCACAATAAAATTACATCTGTGAAATATCTAAATCTGGGTAGATACTTTAGAACATCAGTATAGTACAAACTATCCTAGACTCGTCCTCCTTCAGACTCACATAAATGAGACCCACTGTAGCTAGTAAATGCTCATATCTCAGTAAAGGCAAAGACAAGGAAAGCAGTGAACCTTGATACAAATGTTGCCCCCTATTACTAAAGAGCACCTGGGATTAGAACGCCTGTAAGGTGCCCCCATTAGGGAGATTCACCCTCACTATTTGCCCTGATTACCAAGGGGGGCCAATATATTCCCTTAATTTGTAGGGATTTCCTTTTACTTCCTGTTTTAGCTATGGAACAGGAAGTGAAGGTAAAGCATAAAAAACTGACAGTTGTTAAAACCCTTCCTTCCTCTATCCAAAATGAAAAAAAAAAGTTTGACTTTAGTTCTATTTTAAATTTACTTTATTTTTTTGTAATATTATCTTTTCTAGTACGTTTTATAAACCTAAAGTATTTACTTTATTTACAGTTCATTTCTAGACTGTTTTATCATGTAGCAACAAATATGGCACCCTGTTGCACAATTTAAAGTGTATGTCAGAAAAAAAACAACATACAGTGTGCAGTACATATCTGCAATACTTGCACATTCTCTATGTTGTATCCCTTTAACCACTTCAGATCTTTCAAAATTCTACCCTTTATGAGCCAGATCAATTACTGCCTTTCCACAATGGGCATGTGTAGTTGGTAATAACGTTGTCATCACTTACAGTAAAGTGTTACTAAACTCACAACATTAAAATCAGTGTGTATATGCAGTATAGCACGCTTGTTATACTCACTGTGGAACCTAAAAGGTTAATCCTCTGCATTGTGTAAAAAGGCTGTTTGATTCTGTCTTCTCTGTTCCTCCTCTTCTTCCACTGTCCCCAAACCCTAGGGCACAAGCTGCACATGCTCAGTTTGCTGTGTATTGTTAGAGAGTTTTTTTTTCTTGGGAGAGTGCATGTAATCAGCACATGGTCAATCAGCACTGTACAGACAGAGGGTCAGGGGTCCTGAAGCCTTATAGGACAGTCAGAGCAGAATGAAAACTTTAACCAGGCACTGATAGAATTCCCAAGACTGCTCTAACTGCTGAGGAAAAAAAGAAATTTAGCAGTACTGAATATATTTACAAAAACGATTGCAATTCCATGTTCTGTGTACTGTGGGAGACCAGATATAGTAAATGCAGGGCCCCGGGTTCAGTAACACTTTAAAGAATATGTAAACGCAACTTTTCATATTCCTGATATGTGAAATTCCTGGTGTTCCTGCCAGTCCCTCTGCTTTCCTATTAAAAACTGACCACAGTAAGCAGGAGAGCACACCATGGTCAGTTCTCTAGCTATGCTGGGAACACAGCCTGCTCTCCTCCAATGATCAGACTTTTCCTGACCCACGCCTTTCAATGGGAAGTTCAATGTACTGCTGTTTCTTCTTCCCCAGCTCTTATGCAGCTGAGGGAATGTGATTGCCCTTCCTTTGCTAAACTACTTGAACCTACTTACTATGAGTTTCTGACATGATAAACAGATATTTTATTGCACTTAAAGAACAGATATAACAAAACACTCAATAGTATGTTTAATTAACAGACGAATATGTAGCAAATAAGAGAAGTTCATTGTTGGGATTTAAATATACTTTAAAAACACAAACGTTGATTCAGTAATTCGTTTGTCTTACCCTCCTAGTTCTCATTTATATAAAAAAATATTGTGTAGTGGGTTTTGTATACATTTTTCTAGCTTTAGGTATTATGGTCAGGACAAGAGAATAAAAAGCTAAAGAATATGTTTTTTCTATTTTTATTCAGGTAAATCTGAAATATTGTATATTTATTTGCTGTACAGAAAAACCTTGGATTGTGAGCATAATTAGTTCCGGGAACATGCTTTTAATCCAAAGCACTTGTATATCAATGCAAATTTCCCCATAAGAAATAATGGAAACTCGGACAACCATTTATTCAGTCCTTCAGTTTATAGTCCATATAAAACGATTATAGCAATGTAATAGGTTGTGTAACCATAAAATGTCCATCCTCAAATGGCAGCCTCCACAAGGGGATTAGAAGCTAAATCCAGCATGAGCTACAGTGTATAAAAGAGAAGAGAGGCGCCTCTAAGTGTAGCAATATGGTTACATTTTTATGAAGGTACAACATTTAGCAATTCACATGGTTGATATTTAAAAGAGGCACATCTAAGTATGCAGTCATCCAGGGTAAAGCTGTTCACATAGACCGTCCTCCGCACCACCCGCTCTCACCATTGTCAGTCTGCAATCGTGACCGGTAAGACTACCCTGAAGTAGAGCGACTTGAAAGCAAGGCTTGAAGCACTTGTGGAGTGCAGCGCGGAAGGGATGATGTCGATGGTGATGAGGAGGATGGTCTATGTGGACAGCTTTACCCCGGATGCCTGAATACTTAGTTGTGCCTGTTTAAATCATCAACCATTGTTAGTTGCTTAATGTTGTACCTTCATTAAATGTAACCATATTTCTACACTTAGAGGCACCTCTCTCCTCTTTTATACTCAGTTGTGACATGACGCTATTTGTATATCAAGACATCGCTTGTATATCTTTTTTTAAACATTTTGCTTGTCTTGCAAAACGCTCTCAAACCAAGTTACACTCAAACCAAGGTTTTACTGTATTTTTATAAGCAGCAAGCAAGGGGGAGGTTTAGGCTCCTTTTCATATGTTTCCAGTTTATTGGAAAACATATTGTATTTAAACCTATAAAAAACTTTTCTCTTTTTAAAAACATAGAAACAAAAGTTAAGATAAAATTTACCCCAAAACTATTCATGTGGCTCTGTGTGTTGCATAGTTGCAGCTGACAGTAATTACATGATAAAAAAAAATAGTAGCTCACGTTTTACAAGAGTTAGGTAAGCAACATAGATGTTCTCAATTGTAGTTCTGCAACAGCTGGAGGTCCACTAATTGCATATCCCTGTCTTATACCAAACAGGAATAACATATAGAAGTGTTGATTCAAAATGTCCACCTGGACAAAAAATGTAAATGGATGCAGTCCTAACAAAGTGACAAGTGTATACACAAAAACAAAAAAAAAACAGTGGAAAAAAATTCTACATAAAAGTCCACAAAAAAAAAAAAAAAAACATATGAAGAAGCTTCAATCTTCCAAATATAAGTGTCTTCCAGCAAAGATTTGTGATCCTTCACCAAGCTTAGGGAAATATGGACACCCAAAAAGTTAATAGATAAGTGATCTGCTTACCAGACCAATTTGACTTCTTTCCTAAGAAAGATAGTCAAACTGCGCTTTTGCAGGATAGTGCCTGCTCACATGTGATGGAATGGAGATGGAAGGAACCTTCCTCCTCGATGGCAAAGGCAGGATATACAAAAAGAGCAGGAAACATCCATAGCATTATACCGTTTTTATTATAAAAATCAAATGGTAAAAAAGTGGCCAAATGGCTCCTTACATTTAAAAGTGCCTGTCCCAACACTGGGGCTGCTGGCTTGTCAAAGGAATGATGTGTGGAGTCACTTCCGTCCCACCTCCGTGGATGGCGTGCATTCCACCGGCTCACACCAATGTCAGCCGGACCGGAAATAGCATAGGTAAAAAAACGTGACCAGGTACCGCCTTTTGGGTGTCCATGTTTCCCTAAGCTTGGTGAAGGATCACAAATATTTGCTGGAAGACACTGTTATATTTGGAAGATTGAAGCTTCTTCATATATGTTTTTTTTTGTGAACTTTTATATAGAATTTTTTTCCACTGTTTTTTTTTTTTGTGTATACACTTGTCACTTTGTTGGGACTGTATCCATTTACATTTTTTGTCCAGGTGGACGATTTGAATCAACACTTCTATATGTTATTCCTGTTTGGTATAGGATTAAGAATTAGTCACTAATTTACCCTCAATATAGCGCCCCCTACACTTAATTTCTCATATATGTTTATTTTAGGTCAAATACCATTCCCTAATGAGAGAAGAACATATCTTGGATGTCATTTTCATTTTTTTAATGAAAACATTTAATTGCAAATGTAATCACTGTTGTCCTTGTTTGACTTTGGTGATTTCAAGGTATTGCTTTTGTGGTTTAATCATTTTCAAGTGTTCCATGAATGCACATGAAAACACTTCAAAACATAATTAGCGTTCTTTCTTCTCTACATTTTAAGCTGCCATGTGATGCGTTCAAATATCTAACTTGGCACAAGTTGAAAGAACACGATGTGCAGGGGACTCAAATTCGTTCTCCTAGAGTGAGAGAAGGTAAAGTAACAAACTCTTATCCAACGTCTCCCTAGAACTATTTATCTACTTTTGATCCAAGACATATATTTCCTTATTATTATTTGTTGTTGGGTACATCTGAAATGTATTCTGTTTATACATATGTGTACATTTTACATGATCACAGGGCCGCCAGACGAGGAGCTTGTAATAAGAGGAGAGGCACATCTATCACTTGAAAGCGCACAGACCAACGATAAAGAGATTTGGAGACGGCGGCTACAAGAAAACTGGGAGAATTGTGTGGTGAGAGTGGAATGCTAATTGTTGCTTGCCGAAGTTTAGCAATTTTAATCGAATCCAGTCCCTGATATAGAGGTTGCAATTTGGCCCCCATTACTGTTTCCCCCTTCCCCATGTTCACAAGCATATGTAACTCGCCCTGTCACCTTTTGTTGGCTTACAGACAATTGGCAGTCTAAAGTTGGAAATCCACCACTTTTATGTCCACCTCTAGTATCAGGAATTTTACCATGTTCTTCCTTTCTCTGGCAGATGTGTTAGTCATCCAGATAGCAGGTGCAAACAGTGTGCTGTTCATCATGAAATGGAGATTATGCATGTCTCAGCTGACCCTGGAAAAAGGGAGGACACTTCAAATCACTTGGTCTCCCGACACACTTGCCTATAAGTTTACCTAAGTTGACATTTTATCAGAGAGCTTGAGAGGGCATGTTGGCATAGAGACGGAGGGCCCTCAAACCTCCAGGGGGCAGATCACTGGGTTGAATGTAAAAACTTCTAGTGTGTACCCAGGTTAACTGTGCTGTCTTCCTTTATTCTTTTAAAGCACTGCATAAACTGTGGGTGCTTTATAAATCTTGTAAGATAATAATGGAAATTAGTGAACCAGAAACCATCCTTTCCACCAGTAACTTGATATTCACACCTATAAATTTGCTGTTTCGCAAAGCTGTCCTGTAAAATTAGTAATTAGACTTTAAAAAGCTTTGTCAGCAAGTTACCATAAAAAGCAGTATATACAGTATCTCACAAAAGTGAGTACACCCCACACATTTTTGAAAATATTTTATTATATCTTTTCATGTGACAACACTGAAGAAATTACACTTTGCTACAATGTAAAGTAGTGAATGTACAGCTGTATAACTGTGTAAATTTGCTGTCCCCTCAAAATAACTCAACACACAGCCATTAATGTCTAAACCGCTGGTATATTGTTTCGTGCAGCCAGGCCGCCCTGTCGCAGTATGTGTATGGAGGGCAATCTGGAAGCGGTTAAAGAGACAGCGCATTTCTTTCTAAGTTAAAGTGATACTAAAGTCTTATTTTCTTTTAGTTAAAAATAACAAACATGTTATACTTACCTTCTCTCTGCAGTGGTTTTGCCCAGAGCAGCCCAGATCCTCCTCTTCTGGGTTTCCTCTTCAGTGCTCCTGGCCACTCCCTCCTGCCCAGTGCCCCCACAGCAAGCAGCTTGCTATGGGGGCACCCAAGCCGCTACTCTGTGTTGTCATTCAGACACGGAGCCGTGGTACTAGCCCCTCCCTCTCCTCATTGGCTGACTGACTTTGATTGACAGCAGCGGGAGCCAATGGTGCCACGTTGCTGTCTGAGCCAAAGAGGAGTGGAGTCGCGGGCAGCCGACACACTCCTGCAATATTACTAGATTTAGATGGACCTCAGGAAAGTATTAGGGGGGCTGAGGGGGGCTGCTGCACACAGAAGGCTTTTTATCTTAATGCATAATGCATTAAGATAAAAAACCTTTTGCCTTTGACTTTCTCCAAATCCTGTAGCTCTGGATAAGAACATTCAATCCTGTGTCTGGGTTTTGCTAGATGCCTGTAACCTGGCAGAGTACACAGGTGTGCGGGGTCATTATATACTCAGGTCTGAGGATGGCTCAGAGCTCCCAGTTGGAGACAGCTTCCACTGTGGGAGACTGAAGGTCTCACCAAGGGGGTCAGAGGGCTCCAGCCAGAAGCTAAGAGACAGAGGGTCTCACGAGGGGTCAGCGGTGCCCCAGGAAGAAGCCAAGAGACAATAGGTCTTATTCCAGGAGTCAGGTCAGCTCCTGTCAGGGTGTCAGGAGAACCCCAATCCATAGGCCAGGAGTCTGCCATTCAGCAGAGTGCTGTGACTGAAGGCTAAGAGAGCCAAGAGATCCAGGAGAGCTGGACAATACAGTCAGAGGGACTGGTAAGAAGTGCAGCGGTGCTGCCAACAAGGGAGCCAGGTGGCTCTGTATTTTCATTTGTTCATATTGATGTGGAAGAATCCCCTGTGTGAGCAACTGATGCTTAGGTAAACTTTCATTTCCTTAATAAAAGTGGGTTGCCATGCCCTTAAAATACAGTTTTGGACTGGCGCAACTCATTGTAAATGCACCTACCACTTGAGTTCATTTCCCCAATGCCACACCCCATAGAGAAATACAGGCATCAGTATCAATTTCTCACTGTCCCATCCCACACCACCAGGTATGATGACAGCAGCGTGCTATGCTCTGCCCAACATTCAGCATAGATTACTTTTTGTCATACAATTTGAATTGGGGCTGTGATGATCATCAATAGGACTATAATTACACTGCGTGTATAGGATTATATTCACTATGTGTGTATTTATATGTTGATCTTATTTGATACATATGAATTATAGTGTTGGGTTTCATATGAGAGTTATAGTTTTAAAGTGATTGCATTGCATATACACTGTATTGTTTGGTTTATAAATATCTTCTATCAGGACAGTTTGATAAGGGGAACTTCCCCTTTAACATTTTTGTTTGGCTTTTTTGGGCTTGTATATTAGAAGGTGTTTAGTAAAAATATGTTGATACATAAGTCCCATAATTTTTCTGTATCCTTAACAAACAGGAAACTGAGCAAGAATATCATCTCAGTATAAAGTTTATATGTGCACCATGACATTTTAAGCAGCTTTGTGTTCCTGAATACAGTAATGAAAAACAATAATTCTAAAGAAGCATTGTAACATTTTCCAATAATAAAATTTTAATAATGTAATTTTGTACTCATGAGAGCAGGCACACGGTGACACAGAAAAGACTATTAAGAACACTGAGTTCTGGGTGAGACAGTGTCCGCTGATGCGCAAAAAATCTAAAGTGTGGCACAGTTTCATGACAACCAGACTTAGCAAGTTTTTAGTCTGCTAAACATGATCACTAGTGCATTTCGAGTGATACTTTATAATGTTTTAACATTCCATGGAGACTTAAATTGGCTTTTGCTGGTCTGAAACACAAACTTACATTTGTTGAAATATATATATATATAACAAAAGGTTGTCTAACATCTCTGAAAGCTTGAAATCATTAGAGACAATAAAGCTGGCATTACATGCCTCGGTGGCTGATTCCCTTCACTGGTGGAGGCAGAGGTTGCAAAGCTTTGCCCAACAAGGTGTTGCAGACTGCCCCAGGGAACCAGCAGGGCTTTAGCTTCAATGCAGCCTGCCTACAATGAATTCATACATAACAAATGGCAAACCATGACTGACTATGCGCAAGTGACTTGTAGCGAAAGCTGTGATTTTTATAAAGAAAACCAATTTTCTCTGAGTAGCTGAAGTGGAACTTTTAGCAGCTTGTTAAGGAATATGATAAATCTCCGATTTCTACTAGAAATATTCTATTCCAATGAAAATTATATATTGCTGTTGTAGTATAATAAAACCTTCATTTCGCCTAGAATCATTTTTCCCCCCCTACGTGTTTATTTATGGCTGGTGTATAAAATCTTCATAAAGAAGGGAAATTGCAATACAGAAGAAAAAGGTGCGCTTAAACATTGATCATTCAGAATATGGTGAAGAGGGCATATAAACTCAATGAAAATTTGTGACTGATTTACTATTTTCATTTTCAGAACATAAACCTGTCTTATCAGGGTCTCGGGGACCCTTACCAACAAAACAACCTTCACCGTATTCTTCGACGACTGATAAGAGTGGAGAGACTATGGCTGGTTGATAACTCATTGAAAGATTTGAGTGCCATTCGATTGCCAAGGTATGTAAAAGATGTGTAATAAGTGCTTTGCAAGCACTCAGGAGTCTCTAAAGAACTGTGGTGAAATAAAAAGTTCCCACTACCCTCCCAAGCAGAAACCATGAAACCCCTTGGCTGCAGAAATAGCTGCTCTAGTATCCTGTGGCAGCTGGCCATGTGGACAGATTTCCAGGCAAGTGTTTTTTTTCTGAAAGGGAGGATGCCTGTTAAAAAGTTAGCCCAACTCCCCAATCAACCCCTAATGTTTCCAAAAAAAAAAAGACCTGCCCATGCTATTACATTGTGGGATTGTTAACTCCTTGTAATAGCAGTAAAGTTAAATGAAATGAAAAAAAAAGATGTTAAAAAAATTAAAAAATTACTTTGTAATTAAGTAAATAAAAAAAATAATAAAATCATTTAAACGCAACCCCGTAAGCTTATCCATACAAGCAAATGCAAGTATATCTGTAGGGCATGCATGTGTATGTAAACGACAATTGCACCACATGTGAGGTATCACCATGAACATTACTAATCAGTAATTCTACAGCCAAATTTACAGGTAATTCTAAAATGATAACCTGTAAAGACTTTTAAAGTGGTAGTAAATTCTCTCTTTTTTTCCTTTTTTTACCTACAGCTAATAAAGCTTGTAATAAAGCTTACCTGTAGGTAAAATGAATCTCTCCTAAATGTGCACTGTTTAGGAAATATTCCAGTGAGCAGCAGCCAGTGACATCACTGGCACATGTGCTCTGAAGGAACGGCATACATTTCAGTTCTTTCAGAGCTCTGTGCCATGCCTAGGGCTCTCGTGTGCATGCGTGGGAGTGACATCATCGCAGCTTGGCCAATCCAGAGCTGACGAACCCAGAACAAGACTGGGTTACATAGTTAGTCTGGTTGACAAAAGATACAAGTCCATCTGGTTCTACCAATAAAATGGAGAAAACAAAAAACAAACAACATTTTTTTTTTCATAATCCTATATACACAATCCCATACCCACAGGTGATCCAGAAGAAGGCAAAAACCCCAGCAAAGCATGATCCAATTTGCTCCAGCAGGGGAAAAAAATCCTTCCTGATCCCCCAAGACGCAATCGGATGTTCTCTGGATCAACTTTACCTATAAATGTTAGTATCCAGTTATATTATGTACATTTAGGAAATAATCCATTAATTTTTTTAAACAATCTACTGAGTTGGACAGAACCAGCTCTTGAGGGAGTGTATTCTACATTTTCACAGCTCTTACTGTGAAGAAACCTTTTCATATTTGGAGATTAAATCTCCTTTCTTCCAAACGTAAAGAGTGCCCCCTTGTCCTTTGTGATGACCTAAAAGTGAATAGCTCAACACCAAGTTCACTAAGATGGAATCCCTGTCATCGGTGACAGGGCACCGCTGGATGGATCCATTCTAAAGGAAAGTCTGACATATTGTGCTAGTGTGCAGTACATACTAGCTCATTATGGCTTAAACCTGAAGGGGGAACCCTTTTCTTTGTTTTGTTATTTTGAACTTTACTACCGCTTTAAAATATTGGCAATAGTCAATTATGGGTACTGTAGTTTTTCACCATTTCACAAGCATGTGTAACTGTAAGGCTTTACTAGGCACTCGATGCAACTCCAAATTTTATATTTTACCAAAAATTGGTATTGTATTTTGTTTGTATGTACTAAAATTTATTTTAGTGTATTTGTTCCCTAAAAATATGTATTTGTAAACAGATAGGAGACATAAAAAAAAAATTGCACCTGCCACCATTTTATTTAACCACATACAGGGCCTCTGTTTCAGAAAATCTATAATTATCTGGGGGTTTAAAGTAATTTTCTATCAAGAAATGTATATTTAAACTTTTTTTGTGAAAAATAAAAGATTTCCCTAGTTAAAAATTGGTCAAAGAAAAAAAGACTGCAATTGTTGATCTTTCTTTTTGAATATGCTAACTGCTTGTGTTTCATGTGATCCATACTTTCTAAGTCACTAACTAACTAGGAATAGGTATGCAGATCAGGGATACTGATTTTGACTTTCATCAGAGATTGTAAAGCAGCTAGCATTTTTAGAAAAATAGTCAGCATTGGTAGCCTATGTATTTCTCTCAGAACATATTTCCTTTAAACTGAATTTAGAAGACAATCAGGTTGCTTGCCAAGCATAAAATTACTCCTTCAGTAAACACTCTACATCGCCTTAATCTGCCATCAATATTCAATGTTTTTATAAAATAAATCTAGAGTTATTAATTTTTAGAATTTCATGAAATATTTATGGAATTTCCTTGCAGTTATTTATGGCATCAAATACACAGCATGTCGCAGTGCAGTTACTGAGCCACGTGGAATAGCTAGCCAGTGACCAAATTTACTCTGATTTCTAGGATGAGTTTAATTAGTGTCATTGGAAACAACATACTCTGTACATAGAAAGTACAAAGAATGCTACAGGATCCATTTCTGATCTGGCTTGCTTTCCTTCATGTAAATGCCTAATGAACATGCTGAGAATAGATAATTTACAGAGCTTTATTATTATTATGTGCTAATGGTTTCATAATATAAATAATTCATCACTACTTACTCCTCAGTGTTCACACAATGTAGACAAATAGGGAAACAATTTGTGTCTGCTTTTTGTGTGGTCTGCCGATATACACAGTACTGTGCAAATGCTTTAGGCAAGTGTGAAAAATGCTGTAAATTAAGAATGCTTTCAGAAATAGAAGAGTTTACAGTTTATTTTGATTAATTAAAGAAAAGGAAAGTAGATGAACAGAAGAGAAAGCCAAATCAAATCAATATTTGGTGTTACTACCCTTTAGTTTCAAAACCGGATCAATTCTTCTAGGTAAACACAGTGCTCGTGTTTCAGACATCTTGGAGAACTACCACACATCTTCTGTGAATGTAGGCTATCTTAAATCCTTTTGTCTCTTCATGTAATCCCTGACAGGTTCAGTGATGTTGAGATCAGGATTCTGTGGGGACCCAACCATCACTGCCAGTACTTTATGCTGAAGATAGTTCTTAATGAGACAACTCCATTTCCAGAAATGCAGCCCCAAACTTGCAAGAAACCTCCACCATGCTTCATTTTTGCCTGCAGACATTCATTATTATAGCGCTCTCCAGCCCTTCGGCGAACAAACTGCCTCCTGCTACAGTCAAATCTTTCAAATGTTGGCTCATCAGTCCAGAGCACCTGCTGCCATTTTTTTTTTTGCACCCCAGTTTCTATGTTTTTGTTCATAATGTAGTTGTTTACCCATGTTCCATGTATGGATTTTTTGCCACAATTCTTCCATGAAGACCACTTCTGGTCAGACTTTTCCGGACAGTAGATGGGTGTACCTGGGTCCCATTGGTTTCCACCTGTTCTGTGCGGATGTCACTGCTGGACATCTTCCGATGTCAAAGGGAAATAAGCATGATTTCATCTGTTGCATTAAGTTTCCTTGGCCAACCACTGCATCTACAGTACTCAGTGTTGCTCAATCAATGGTGTCCTCAATGCTGAGAAATACAGGAAGATACTTATCCATCATTCCATATCATTAGGGAGACATTTAATTGGCCCCACATTTTTTCTGCAGCAGGACAATGACCCCAAAATACAGTCAATGTCATTCAGAACTATCTTCAGTGTAAAGAAGAGTCCTGGAAGTGATGGTTTGGCCCCACAAATCCCTGATCTCAACATCATCGAGTCTGTCTAGGATTACATGAAGAGACAGACAAATTTTAGGCAGCCTACATCCACAGAAGATCTCTGGTTTTTAGTAACGCAGCACTGTTTGTTAGTTCTCTGGAACAACCTACCTGCTGAGTTCCTTCAAAAACTGTTTGCACAAGTACTGTGTGTACCTAGAAGAATTGATGTTGGAAGCGGCCCCAGGTAGCCACACACCAGCCAGGTAGTCACACCTAATATTGATGTGATTTGGATTTCTCTTTTGTTCGCTCACTTGCATTTTGTAATTTGATAAAAATAAACAATTTAAATATATATTTTTGAACGCATTCTTACGTTACAGAATGTATTCACACCTGCATAAAACCTTTGCACAGTACTGTATTATACATACTGCAAATATATGCTATGGTAACCATAGGCTGCTTTTGCTTATTGCAGGTGTAAAGAATTAAACTTAAGCAAAAATCACTTTACAGCCTTTAAACAACTGCCAAAGCTTCCTGCAATTCAGCACTTATCACTTGCAGAGAATAATATTGAAGCATTGGGTGGACTTGCAGACCTAAAGCATTCCCCACTAGAATCATTGGTTCTGAAGTCAAATCCATGTGAGTTTCTGGAAGATTATAGACCAAGGTAAGTAACAATTACTTTTAGCTTCATTAAAATATTTGTTCAAGTGTCCAAGTTCGTTGAACCCTCCCAGTTCTCGTTACACTGTTAGGCTCCATATGTGTGTGTGTGTGTGTGTGTGTATATATCATAGTTGCCAACATTGAAAAAAAAAATGTGGGGCACTTTTGTGGCTGTAGGCGGAGCCGTACAATAATTAGGGGGCGGGGCATTCGTTTGTAGGCGTGGCTTAGGGAAAATATACAAGTGTGGTGCGCGAAGCGCGCCACGGCGAAAAATGGGCGTGGTTTACGTGACACAGTGGGCGTGGCTTAAATGGGCATGGCTCAAGAGGGTGTGGTTAGAGTCTGAGATGAATGAGGGATGGAGAGGGAGAGAGGGGGAGAGGGGGAGAGGGATTAGAGGGGGAGAGAGGGAGAGGGATTAGAGGGGGAGAGGGGGAGAGGGAAATGATGGGACAGCAGCCCCAGATCCTACACAATAAAAATATGTGTATTCTAGAAAGTTTAACAATCAGCAGATAAAGATACTCCAAACACCTGGTGTTAGCACTTCAATCATCCCGGCACCATGGTTGTTATGGTGTCAGAATGATTGAAGTGCATTATTTTTATTATTACATTGTAATATAAAATGAAATCATTCAACTCACCATAATGCAGAATCAGTGGGATCCCTGAGCGTGTCACTAGCCACGTCGCCTGCCACCAGCCTTCCGTCCTTGCGTCAGATGTCCCAGCAGAGTCCGTCCTTGCATCAAGTGCCCCCAGCGGAGCCCCCCTTACATCAGGTGTCCCCGGCGGAGCCCCCCCTCACAACAGGTATCCCCGGCGGAGCCCCCCCTCACATCAGGAGTCCCGGCGGAGCTCCCCCTCACATCAGGTGTCCCCGGCGGACCCCCCCTCACATCAGGTGTCCCCCGTGGAGCCCCCCTCACATCAGGTGTCCCCAGCGGAGCCCCCCTCACATCAGGTGTCCCCGGCGGAGCTCCCCCCCACATCAGGAGTCCCTGGCAGAGCTCCCCCTCACATCAGGTGTCCCCGGCGGAGCTCCCCCTCACATCAGGTGTCCCCAGCGGAGCTCCCCCTCACATCAGGTGTCCCCAGCGGAGCTCCCCCTCACATCAGGTGTCCCCAGCGGAGCTCCCCCTCACATCAGGTGTCCCCAGCAGAGCCCCCCCTCACATCAGGTGTCCCTGGCGGAGCTCCCCCTCACATCAGGAGTCCCCAGTGGAGCCCCCCCTCACATCAGGTGTCCCCAGTGGAGCCCCTTTGCATCAGGTGTCCCCAGTGGAGCCCCCCTTGCATCAGGTGTGTGTCACCAGTGGAGCCCCCCTTGCATCAGGTGTCCCCGGCAGAGCCCCCCCCTCACATCAGGTGTCCCCAGTGGAGCCCCCCTCACATTAGGTGTCCCCAGTGGATCCCCCCTCACATCAGGTGTCCCCAGTGGACTCCCCCTCACATCAGGTGTCCCCAGTGGAGCCCCCCTTGCATCAGGTGTCCCCAGTGGAGCCCCCCTTGCATCAGGTGTGTGTCCCCAGTGGAGCCCCCCTTGCATCAGGTGTGTGTCCCCAAAGGAGCCCCCCCCACATCAGGAGTCCCATAGCGGTGCGCCCCCCCCCACCTCAGAGGTGTCCTAGTAGTGTCCGCAGCATGGCTAGAACCCCCGCCCCTTTCCATATCAGACAGGAAGATGGCTGGGGGGGCTAGACGGAGCTCCTGCGTCGCCACCCACCCTCCGCCCCGCTCCGCCTCACCCCGCCTCGACCCGCCTACCGCCCCGCTGCCAGTCTGATATGGAAAGGGGCGGGGGGTAGGCGGGGCGAGGCGGGGTGAGGCGGAGCGGGGTGGAGGGTGGGCGGCGACACAGGAGCTCCGTCTAGCCCCCCCAGCCGTCTTCCTGAACTTCATCAAAATGGCGGCCGGCGGAGACATTGTCTCCGCCGGCCGCTGACCTCTAGCGGCGGCGGCGAATCGTGAAGAACCGGATTTCTCGGGACATTTCCCGGGACACCAGAAATTCGGGAATGGCGTCCAAGTCCAGGGGGCAACTATGATATATATATATATATATATATATATATATATATATATATATATAAAATGCTCAGCATAAATGAGTACAACCCAACAGATTTGTCAGAGAACCTTTACTTTCCTTTCAGAATCAACATTTTTCTTGTGAAACTATACTACAATATACTCCCACAAATGAGGGCCATTGATTGCAATCAAGATTTGTTAATTTGCACACACAAAAAACGATTTTTCCTAACAAATTCATTCAAGACCATGTTGCAAAAATGAATACACCCCAATGAAAGTCTTAGGAGCAAAGCTAAATTTTAGACAACAAAATCCTAATTAACAAGAATTCCACTACAGGTCTAATTATTAATTAAATAGGTGTCCAGCAGACAGTTGATTATAAAAGGGCGTTACTTAACAAAGAAAACCACTTCCCATTTCATGCTGTCAGCAATGGCACCACAGGGAAGAGAAATATCACAAGGCCTGAGAAAGAAAATCATTTCTTTACACAAGAAAGGTGAAGGCTACACAAAGATCAGCAAATTTTTACTTGTCAGTCAGATAGCAAAAGTGATACAAAAAAATAGAAAAAAGTACTTGTGCGCTACTCAAAGTGTAAATCAATAAAGTGCAATGTGTAGATATATAGCTGCTAAACCCCTACAGTGTCAACAGCACCTAATAAAAAAATATAATCAAATGGAGCAGTGCTATATGTAAACACTTAAGTGACTCAAAAATTAAGATATAATCTCCACAGTATCACAAAGATAATTCCTTAAAGTGCAAAATATTCAATAAAGTGCAAATTGTGATATTAAATGTTCAAAATTCATAATCAAAACTCCACAATAAAGGTCCAAAATTCATGAATGACAATAGTCCAATCAATTTAGTGCAAAAAAACAGTGTGAGAAAATCCAAAATAAACTGAGAAAAAAATTATGCAAAAAATACAAGAAAAGGGAAAATGGGAAAGAGGAAAAAAGTGTACAAGTGCGGGAAAAGTTTCAATGTAAACGTGATCAGAGAATTGCAGAAACCTTTAGCAATCCACACATAGGGGTTGATTTACTAAAAGCAAATCCACTTTGCACTACAAGTGCACTTCAAAGTGCACTGAAAGTGCACTTTGAAGTGCTGTCGCTGTGGATCTTAAGGGAAGATGTGAAATGAGGGGAAGCTCTGCTGATTTTATCATTCAATCATGTGCAAGCTAAAATACTGTTTTTTATTTTCCTTTTATCAGATCTACAGCGACTGCACTTCCAAGTGCACTTTCAGTGCACTTTCAAGTGCGCTTGCAGTGCACTTGTAGTGAAAAGTGAATTTGCCTTTAGTAAATAACCCCCATAGTGTGTTCTAGCCTCTCACCTCCAATATAAACCCCAGTGGGTCTAGTCAAACATCTGAATACTCCTTGAAGGCAACCTCCACTCCTCTCCTTCCTGCTTGGGGATATCACAATGGAACAGGGAAACAGCAGTATCTGCAGATGACTAAGACTCTTATCCTGTATATTCCACATCCTTACAGACCACTCTCCAAGTATCCTCCCGTTCATGGATGTTATGTAGGGGTAAAAGGAATCTCCATTGTGTAGTATTTAAAACAAATTCCATTTATTAAAAGTAGTAATTTACATATTAAAAAGCACAGATCAGCAGCGTGTAAAACAAAGAGACTTCAAATCTCTGCCTTGACTGAAAGTCACGTCACCGTGGCTCCTCCCGACTACATCGTGACCTTTTCAAGGTGATACAAGAATTTAACAAAGATGGAACTGCAACCATCTCACAGAGATGTCCAGGCTATCCTGGAAAGTTAACACCTCTACAGGAGTGTCTTCTTATGAGAAGGGTTGAAAAAAGTCACCATGCAAGTTCACTGCAATTAGCTAAAGAAGTACAAAGCCAAACTGGGATGATTGTTTCCCGTGACACAATACGGTGTACACTGCAAATGAATGGCATGCATGGGTGTTGTCCATAAAGGAAGCCTCTCCTAAAGCCCATGCACTAAAAAGCCAGCCAAAATTTGATGAAAAAGAAGTTACTGTGACTCTGTACCCTGGAGTGATAAGACCAAGACAAATGTTTTTGGAACTGATGGCTTCAAAACTGTATGGTGTCACAAAGGTGAAGAGCACAAACAAAAATGCATGGTGCCTACAGTGAAACATGGTGGTGGAATTTTCTTTCTGTGGGGTGCATGGGTGCTGCTGGTGTCAGGGAGCTGTGTTTTCATTGAAAGAGAAGATGCTACCATCACTCCGTGCCCTTGGTTGTCGTGCACTTTTCCAACATGACAGTGATCCAAAACACACATTTAAGGCCACTGTTGCATTTCTGAAGAAGAACAGAGTGAAAGTGATTCCGTGGCCAAGTATGTCTCTTGATCTGAATACCCATGGGGAATTCTGAAGAGACAAGTTGAGCATCACTCTACATCCAGCATCCAAGTTCTAAAAGAGGTCATTCTTGAAGAATGGAAAAAGATAGATGTTGCAATATGTCGCCAACTTGTAGAAGACTTGGTGCTGTCTTTACAAATCATGGAGGTCATATAAAATACTAGATGTAGTAGTTTTTGTTGTGGGGTGTATTCATTTTTGCATCAACTAATTTGAATAATACTGAAGATTTTGTAATCTAAGTTATATTACTAACCTAACTGTCATGTAATGAGCTAAACAAATGTTCTATAAAACTCAGTTTTGTCAAAATTTGGGAAATTGTTTTTGTGTTC
Source organism: Aquarana catesbeiana (assembly GCF_042186555.1). Classification (NCBI taxonomy): domain Eukaryota; kingdom Metazoa; phylum Chordata; class Amphibia; order Anura; family Ranidae; genus Aquarana; species Aquarana catesbeiana. Next base: position 216,767,820 of record NC_133327.1, read on the forward strand.
ATTGAGATATTAATTAAAATCTTACTTTTCAAAAGGGGTGTACTCATTAATGCTGAGTACTGTGTGTATATACAGTATATATATATATATATATATATATATATATATATATATATACAGTCAGGTCCATAAATATTGGGACATCAATACAATTCTAATCTTTTTGGCTCTATTCACCACCACAATGGATTTGAAATGAAACAAACAATATGTGCTTTAATTGCAGACTTTCAGCTTTCGTTTGAGGGTATTTACATCCAAATCAGGTGAACGGTGTAGGAATTACAACAGTTTGTATATGTGCCTCACACTTTTTAAGGGACCAAAAGTAATGGGACAGATTAACAATCATCCATCAAACTTTCACTTTTTAATACTTGGTTGCAAATCCTTTGCAGTCAATTACAGCCTGAAGTCTGGAACACATAGACATCGCCAAACGCTGGGTTTCATACCTGGTGATGCTCTGCCAGGCCTCTACTGCAACTGTCTTCAGTTCCTGCTTGTTCTTGGGGCTTTTTCCCTTCAGTTTTGTCTTCAGCAAGTGAAATGCATGCTCAATCGGATTCAGGTCAGGTGATTGACTTGGCCATTGCATAACATTTCGCTTCTTAAAAAACTCTTTGGTTGCTTTGCAGTATGCTTCGGGTCATTGCCCATCTGCACTGTGAAGCGCTGTCCAATGAGTTCCTAAGCATTTCGCTGAATATGAGGAGATAATATTGCCCGAAACACTTCAGAATTCATCCTGCTGTTTTTGTCAGCAGTCACATCATCAATAAATACAAGAGAACCAGTTCCATTGGCAGCCATACATGCCCACGCCATGACACTACCACCACCATGCTTCATTGATGAGGTGGTATGCTTTGGATCATGAGCAGTTCCTTTCCTTCTCCATACTCTTCTCTTCCCATCACTCTGGTACAAGTTGATCTTGGTCTCATCTGTCCATAGGATGTTGTTCCAGAACTGTGAAGGCTTTTTTAGATGTTGTTTGGCAAACTCTAATCTGGCCTTCCTGTTTTTGAGGCTCACCAATGGTTTACGTCTTGTGGTGAACCCTCTGTATTCACTGATAGGCTTTGACACACTTATGCCCTGTACACACGGTCGGATTTTCCGATGGAAAATGTGTGATAGGACCTTGTTGTCGGAAATTCCGACCTTGTGTAGGCTCCATCACACATTTTCCATCGGATTTTCCGACACACAAAGTTTGAGAGCAGGATATAAAATTTTCCGACAACAAAATCCGTTGTCGGAAATTCCGATCGTGTGTACACAAATCCGACGGACAAAGTGTCACGCATGCTCAGAATAAATAAAGAGATGAAAGCTATTGGCCACTGCCCCGTTTATAGTCCCGACGTACGTGTTTTACGTCACCACGTTTAGAACGATCGGATTTTCCGACAACTTTGTGTGACCATGTGTATGCAAGACAAGTTTGAGCCAACATCCGTCGGAAAAAATCCTAGGATTTTGTTGTTGGAATGTCCGAACAAAGTCCGACCGTGTGTACGGGCCAATACACCTACCTCCTGGAAAGTGTTCTTGATCTGGTCAACTGTTGTGAAGGGTGTTTTCTTCACCAGGGAAGAATTCTTCGGTCATTCACCACAGTTGTTTTCCGTGTTCTTCCAGGTCTTTTGTTGTTGCTGAGCTCACCGGTGCGTTCTTTCTTTTTAAGGATGTTCCAAACAGTTGATTTGGCCACACCTAATGTTTTTGCTATCTCTCTGATAGGTTTGTTTTGTTTTTTTCAGCCTAATGATGGCTTGCTTCACTGATAGTGGCAGCTCTTTGGATCTCATATTGAAAGTTGACAGCAGCAGAATGTAAAAAGCACACTTGAAATGAACTCTGGACCATTTATCTGCTCCTTGTAAATGGGATAATGAGGGAATAACACACACCTGGCCATGGAACAGCTGAGCAGCAAATTGTCCCATTATTTTTGGTCCCTTAAAAAGTGGGAGGCACTATACAAACTGTTGTAACTCCTACACCGTTCACCTGATTTGGATGTAAATACCCTCAAATTAAAGCTGAAAGTCTGCAGTTAAAGCACATCTTGTTCGTTTCATTTCAAATGTGGTGGTGTATAGAGCCAAAAGGATTAGAATTGTGTCGATGTCCCAACATTTATGGACCTGACTGTATATATGTATACACACAGTATATACGTATATAGTTCAGAAGGAACGCAGTGAAGATACTCTAGCTTTTATTTACTTATATCCACACACAAACAATGGAATAACTGTTTCAGGAGTTCCAGCCCTTTCTCAAGTTCATAGGTGTGTAGAACATCAATAAATAATTGTTTAAATTGCAGTGAACTGGATCCTGGTAATTCACAAAAGAATACGGAGTAGCAATATTAGTACCAGACATTGTAAAGAAACCTGAAGTTCATATCAAAAACCTCTTCACAAAGATTTATAAAAACAATATACTGTAGATCAAAATCCTTGTTCCTGATGGGTGTAATACTGACAATCTGTGAATCCATCTAATTTCTATCTTTTTTCATTCCAATACCTGATCGCCTCCTCTCCTCATTCTAAGTATCTCATCTAAAATCATAAAGCACTATCTTTGTGACCCATTCCAGCAAAATATCTAGAGACAGGTGAATTAATTTGTTTTAGTCCAATGGGTGTGCGGTGTTGTGCTATCCTATGCTTTATTTGTTTAATGGTTTTCTCAGATAGATAAGCCCACAAGTGCAGATCAAAACATAAATCACAAAGTACTATTGACAGGTAAGGTTCAGTGTGTTATGAGAGTTCCTGTCTATAGCGAAATAGTCTGAATGTGTTGCCTTTCATAACCAAATCACAATTGAATGCAAGGTAGACATGGAAACAAGCCAACTCTTTTTGGGTAAGAAATACAAGTCCATCTAAATCTGCTAGTGTATCTAAACTACCCTTTGCCCAGAATGACAATGTCCAAATGGTGTCTCTGTTGCCCTTCCATTCAGAGTGGAGAAACCATAAGACAGGGAGTGTGTTACTGGCCAGATCACAAAGTGCAAATAAAGGGAAAAAGAAAGCCAAAAAGATAAAATGAATGCAGTCACCACATTGAAGTAAGGTTGCCACCTCATACCTTTTAAGGGGGTAATTACATTCACTTAGTGCCTTATCTGCATTGAATTAGAACCTGAGCCTCAGAACCTGTGTAATTAATATGTGTTCAGTTTTAAAGGGGTGAGGTGGCAACCCTACATTAAAGGGGCTGCACCCCAGTTGTAATATAAAATACGGAAAGGCTTCTTCACAGTAAGAGCTGTGGAAATGTGGAATAGACTCCCTCAAGAGGTGGCTCTGGCCAGCTCAGTAAATTGTTTAAGGAAGGGTCTGGATTCTTTCCTAGATACACATAATATACAGTAACTGGGTACCTATATTTATAGGTAAAGTTGATCCAGGGAACATCCGATTGCCTGTTGGGGGATCAGGAAGGAATTTTTTCTCCTGCTTGAACAAATTGGACCATGCTTTATTGTTTTTTTTTGCCTTCCTCTGGATCAACTGTGGGTATAGGATTGTATATATATGATTTTATCTTTTTTTTTCCTTCTATTGGTTGAACTGGATGGACTTTTTTCAACCAGACTATGTAACTGTAACTATAAATAGAGGATTCACAACATAAAGTGTAGCAGCAAACTGCTCCATTTTCTTGGAATACCAAGGATAATGCTGGGACAACAGACTTCTTCAGGAATGCAAACCGTTTATTTTGCTACCAAAAGGACTCAGCAGGACTCGTGTCCAAAAGACCAAGTGACCCTTTAGGGGCGTTTACAACATAAATAAACCAGCTTTTGCATCACAATGACATATTTAGAACTCTTTACGTATTTGTTTCTGGGCAACTTAAACTAAACTAGTTTTGTTTTGCACATAGCATTTTGCGGTTTACTAAATATATTGCTAGCTTCCGCTATCCAAAAGGTCCCCACTAAATTTCACAATTACTGTGAGCACCTAACTTCCTCTTACCTGTCTGGCAAACAGCTATTCATGGCATTTACAGGAAAAGAAGAAAGGGGGGTTTGATGTAGGTGTTATTTGAAGTTCTCTACTGCTTGCAATTTAAAAAGCATTTAATCTGAAACAACCATTTTGTTACAGTCTCAATCTTATTTAAGATCAGCCATATTACTTAAACTGGGCTGCTATCACAATAGTCTCGCCAGTCCACCTCCTGCTCCAATGTGCTACAACCACAAAAGGCTAAAAATCACGGTCTCCATGATCAGGTCCTTTGTGGGGTGAAACCTGTTGGTCTGTGAAGTGGACAGGCAAGACTATATGTTGTCAGACGCAAGTAGAGGAGAGTCGATCGGCTGCTCCTCTGACAGGGGGGTCTGTGCTGATTGATTATCAGCGCAACCCCCTCGAGGATGCCCACACTGGACCCCCAGGGATGTCACCAGGAATTCCCATCACTAGATACCACCAGGGATGCCAATTAGTACCCACAATGCATGCCAATCAATCAGTGCCCACAATGGATGCCAATCAGTGCCCACAATGGGCATCACTGATTGGCAGGCATTATTGTTTGGCACTGATTGGCAATCATTAGTACCATCTATTAGTGTACATCAGTGCCACCTATCAGTGCCCATCCATGCCCATCCGTGCCACCTATCAGTGCCCATCCATGCCACCTATCAGTTCCCATCCGTGCCACCTATCAGTGCCCATCCGTGCCGCCTATCAGTGCCAATCCGTGCCACCTATCAGTGCCCATCTGTGCTGCCTTTTCAGTGCCCATCAGTGTCACCTATGTGTACCCATCAGTGCTGCATATCAGTGCCACCTATCAGTGCCCATAAGTGCCGCCTATCAGTGCCCCATCAGTGCCGCATATTAGTGCCCATCATCAGTGCCCATCAGTGCCACCGCATTAGTGCCACCTCATCGGTGCCCATCAGTGCTGCCTTATCAGTGCCCGTCAGTGCAGCCCCATCAGTGCCCATCAGTGAAGGAGAAAATGTACTTATTTACAAAGTTTTGTAAAGAAACAAAAAAACAGAAACAAAAAAAAAACATTTTTTTTCAAAAATTTCAGTCTTTTTTTATTTGTTTAGCAGAAAATAAAAATCCCAGAGGTGATCAAATACCACCAAAATAAAGCTCTATTTGTGGGAGCAAAATGATAAAAATTTAGTTTGGGTACAGTGTAGCATGACCGCGCAATTGTCATTCAAAGTGCGACATTGCTGAAAGCTGAAAATTGGTCTGGGCAGGAAGGTGTATAAGTGCCCTGTACTGAAGTGGTTAAAGTGCCCACATCCCCACGCACACAGAAGCAAACTCATACGTAGGTCGCACCCACATATGTAAACAACATTCAAACCACACATGTGAGGTATCGCTGTGAACATTAGAGCGAGAGCAATAATTCTAGTGCTAGACCTGTCTGTAACTCTACACATGTAATCTGTAAAAAATTTTAAAGCGTCGCCTATGAGGATTTTTAAGAACTGAAGTTTGGCGCCATTCCATGAGTGTGCGCAGTTTCAAATCATGAAATGTTAGGTATCTATTTACTCAGCGTAACATCATCTTTCACGTTATGCAAAAAAATTGGGCTAACTTTACTGTTTTGTTTCTTTTCAATGCATTAATCCATTTTTTCCCCCAAAAAAGGCATTTGAAAAATTACTGCGCAAATACCGTGCAAGATAAAAAGTTGCAATGACCACCATTTTATTCCCTAGGATTTCTGCTAAAAAAAACATATATAATATTTGTGGGTTCTGAGTGTAGCACTAACTCACGGTGGAGCTGCTGGTTTAAGCAGGTCTGTTACCTTCACTCTGCTTCCCTCTGTTTCACCGACATCGGGTCTAGGGTTCCGTTGAGTTTACCTCTGGACGACACATGCACCAACACTGGAGTACGTTTTCAATGCTTTATTAAACGAATGACTTAGGAAGTAGCAGGAAAGAGGTAGAAAGGAAACTCGCAGAAGAAACTCAAATATTCTCTGAAAGGGTTCTCTTGACAAAATGTCCCTGTAGGATTCAAATACTATCTGAAATGCGCTCCCCTTGTGGGACACACTCCTTGCTCGTCTGGATAGGCCTCTCTCACCGGTCTAGCAGCCAGTACACAGCACGAATCAAAGTCTCTGCCACAGACTTGTTTGGGAATAAAATCCGTACAATCCTCTGCCACAGGACGTATAGATTTGCGGTAGTGAATGTCAGTCACAGTGCCTGAACCTTTAAGCCGAGCCGGCAACACTATGCTGTATAGTTACTTTTGGATACATCCTCCAACCGAGTCACCAGGCCCCTCTATAGACCAGCATGCGGCGTGATCTCTCCAAGACGGGTCCTCCCCTGGGATCTCCTCGGTTGTCCAGCTTCGTCACACAGGACCGACAGCTCAGGACCATTCCTTGGCCGCGGTGGTAGGCTCCAGACAAGCCTCTGGACCCACCCCTGAGCCGCAGTAAGGTGGGCCTCCCGGACGGAGGATCACGAGGTAGCTCCTTAACCCATACCTGTCAGCCAGGAGGGCCAGCAGGTGGCTGTAAAACGAACCCCAAAATATGGCGTCTGTCCCATAAATACCCTCGCCCAGAATGCAACTCGGAGGACCACCTCCACCGAGCGTGCCTCCGGGACAGAGGAACATCCATACGCTTCAACACATTGCTTTTCCAACGCTGACCAGTAGTAACAGTGACACCCACTGGTCAGCGCGGAAACACCCGCAACGTCAGCCAAGCTGGAACAGAGGCGAACTTTTAACCTTCCTAACGCACAATTTACTAAATTTACCTAACATGCGGTAGATTGCAAATCTACCAGCGCTACATGAGTAATTTTCTAGCATGTATGATTTTTACATGTAGGAGCGAAGTGTCAGAATTGGCCTGGGTAGGAGGTGGTTAAGGATGGTGCACAGTAATATATTAAAGTTTGGTTTCTGGGTTTATATACCCTTTCAGGTTTCTTTACAACTTCCAACATTGATTTTGTTACTTTGTATTTTTTTTCTGAATAACCAGTTCCTATGTGTCTGTTTTTATTTATTGCCATGTTCATCTAATGTGTCTTGATAATACATGTGATCATTTTACCTAAATGTTGCATGTACACAAATTTAAAGCTAAGTCCAGGCAGAAAGAATATACCTCTTCATACTGTAATGGTATGCACATTAGGTCTCAGACTGGGAGAGGAAGGGGCCACACTGTGAGCCAAGGTGACTAAGTGGGGTTTAAAATATAAACTGAGGAAAATCATTAGAAGCCCCAGAAAGAAGACCCATTAGAAGACACAGAAAAATCAAGTATTTTTAAGCGCTCATTGATTTTCCATCGATGAGTCCTAAGCACACGCACCCCAATCCCTCCTTGCATGTCATAGCCCTCTCTTTTTCTGGGAGTGTCTGACTATTGTCTTTGCTAGCCAGGGTCTTCCAACCCTCCCTTCACCTCTCTATATAACCTTTTATGTAGATGTTGGAGGAGGAGCAAAGGAAAATACAGCCGACTGTTTCTTGAATGATAGGTAGTAAAAGTACTCTGTATATTTATACAGTATATATAATTTTAGAAGCATTGTGAATAGAATCAAATACATGTGTGCATTTTTTCTACAAAATTCAATGTTTCCTATGCAGAGCCAGATTTCTGCATAGCTAACAAAAGACATGGCCTAGGGCACACAATCGCCCACGTATTATTGTGCTGTCATTAACACATTTTGGAGCATAATAAAATGTTCTAGATTGTCACAGTGTCTGCCAATGCAGTCTGGCTGGAACCTCATTGTTGCTGTCCCTTTCAGCAATTTGCTGGTGGAATAGTGTACTGTACAGTGGGGACAGAAAAAATTCGGACCCCCTTAAATTTTTCACTCTTTGTTATACTGCAGCCATTTGCTAAAATCATTTAAGTTCATTTTTTTTCCTCATTAATGTACACACAGCACCCCATATTGACAGAAAAACACAGAATTGTTGACATTTTTGCAGATTTATTAAAAAAGAAAAACTTAAATATCACATGGTCCTAAGCATTCAGACCCTTTGCTCAGAATTTAGTAGAAGCACCCTTTTTATCTAATACAGCCATGAGTCTTTTTGGGAAAGATGCAACAAGATTTTCACACCTGGATTTGGGGATCCTCTGCCATTCCTCCTTGCAGATCCTCTCCAGTTCTGACAGGATGGATGGTAAACGTTGGTGGACAGCCATTTTTAGGTCTCTCCAGAGATGCTCAATTGGGTTTTAGTCAGGGCTCTGGCTGGGCCATTCAAGAACAGTCACAGAGTTGTTGTGAAGCCACTCCTTCCTTATTTTAGCTGTGTGCTTAGGGTCATTGTCTTGTTGGAAGGTAAACCTTCGACCCAGTCTGAGGTCCTGAGCACTCTGGAGAAGGTTTTCGTCCAGGATATCCCTGTACTTGGCCGCATTCATCTTTCCCCCGATTGCAACCAGTCGTTCTGTCCCTGCAGCTGAAAAACACCCCCATAGCATGATGCTGCCACCACCATGCTTCACTGTTGGGACTGTATTGGACAGGTGATGAGCAGTGCCTGGTTTTCTCCACAAATACCGTTTAGAATTAAGGCCAAAAAGTTCTATCTTGGTCTCATCAGACCAGAGAATCTTATTTCTCACCATCTTGGAGTCCTTCAGGTGTTTTTTAGCAAACTCCATGCGGGCTTTCATGTGTCTTGCATTGATGAGAGGCTTCCGTCGGGTCACTCTGCCATAAAGCCCCGACTGGTGGAGGGCTGCAGTGATGGTTGACTTTCTACAACTTTTTCCCATCTCCCGACTGCATCTCTGAAGCTCAGCCACAGTGATCTTTGGGTTCTTCTTTACCTCTCTCACTAAGGCTCTTCTCCCCCGATAGCTCAGTTCGGCCGGATGGCCAGCTCTAGGAAGGGTTCTGGTCCTCCCAAACATCTTCCATTTAAGGATTATGGAGCTCTTAGGAACCTTAAGTGCAGCAGAATTTTTTTGTAACCTTGGTCAGATCTGTGCCTTGCCACAATTCTATCTCTGTGCTCTTCAGGCAGTTCCTTTGATCTCATGATTCTCATTTGCTCTGACATGCACTGTGAGTTGTAAGGTCTTATATAGACAGGTGTGTGGCTTTCCTAATCAAGTCCAATCAGTATAATCAAACACAGCTGGACTCAAATGAAGGTGTAGAACCATCTCAAGGATGATCAGAAGAAATGGACAGCACCTGAGTTAACCTCCCTGGCGGTATGATTATTTCGGATTTTAGGTGCTGAAAGCGGTACAATTATTTTGCATGGAAATTTGGCGTTTTATATTGTAGGTCTGTAAATCTTAACAATAACACACTTAAATCTGTCCAAACCAGAGTCTAGTAGATATCCCGGGTATGATAAAGTTTGAAACACAAAAACATAAATTATAATATAATAAATAAAAATAAATAATTAAAAAAAAAAATAGTAATAAAATAAATTTCCCCACAATTCACTATCGCTCAATTCTGCAAGTGTTCTAATTTACTATCGCTGTTTTCTAGCTGGTCTAAAGCCACCTTTGACGTAAAGGGACACTTTTTGGTTGCTATGGACAATCTCCAGTTTCCAGGCAGAAAGAACAGTATATATCATATAAAACTGCATGCAGGGCATGGGCCAAAGCACTGGGGACAAAAGGGGTGTGAAATCATTTCATACAGTACTGTAATCTGTAAGATTACAGTACTGTATGTGTTATGATTTTTACTATTTTTTTAATTTGCCGCCAGGCTCCGCCCCTGTGCGTCGCGCCGCTCGCAGGGAACGGAGCCTGGCACGGAGAGGCTTCGGAGGAGGACGGAGCCCTCGGACACTGCGGGTGACATCGCAGGATCCCGGGGACAAGGTAAGTAAAGCCGCCCCAGGATCCTGCAATGCGATCCCGAGTGTGGCTCGGGGTTACCGCTAATGGTACTGAATTTTAACCCCGAGCCACACTCGGGAATACCGCCAGGGAGGTTAAATATATGAGTGTCACAGTAAAGGGTCTGAATACTTAGGACCATGTGATATTTCAGTTTTTCTTTTTTAATAAGTCTGCAAAAATGTCAACAATTCTGTGTTTTTCTGTCAATATGGGGTGCTGTGTGTACATTAATGAGGAAAAAATGAACTTAAATGATTTTAGCAAATGGCTGCAATATAACAAAGAGTGAAAAATTTAAAGGGGTCTGAATACTTTCTGTCCCCACTGTATGTGTAAAGCAGTCAGATGTGACAAAACTACCCTGCAGCTGTGTTTGTACATTTATAGGAAATCTATGCTGGTTTTCTATATTTTTTTCTTTATCTGTTAAGGTCAGGGCTAAAACAATAAGACTTTTTTCATTGTTTTAGTCGGGCAAATAAGAAATTTGCACATAACTATTTTTTAATCTATTAACCAGCTAGCAGGTAGAACTGGTGTTTTATAAAACATGTGGTTTACTGAGATCAATAGGTAAAATGTACAGATTCAAAGGGTGGGCTCATTCCCATGGTGGATGTAGTTTCTATAATGCTGGATCTCAAAATGCTAGGTCTTGTATAGACTGTAGGTTTCATGTATCAAGGTGAAATGACTTGGTGAGTCTGCTCTTGAATCAGGCACTAGGCAACATTGAGATGCAAGATTTATAGTATATGGAAAGAAGAGTGTGGCACAGCAATGGTAAGATCCAAGCATATAAAATTGTTTATTAAAAATATTTCCATAAAACCAAAGCGTTTCAGGGGTTACAACAGTGGCTAGAGTGGAATGCCTTGGGACCAACCAGAAAGAGAGATACTGTGGTTGTGTTATCTGTTTAGCATATCCATGGTGCTTTAAGAGTCCTATGTCATTTCCCTAGGTTTAGTTTTGGGTATCATCTTCCCCCTCCCATCCTAGCTAATTGCTGATTTAGTTTAAAATAAAAAAAATCCAAAATGACCTACAGTATCTCACAAAAGTGAGTACACCCCCTCACATTTTTGTAAATATTTTATTATATCTTTTCATGTGACAACACTGAAGAAATTACACTTTGCTACAATGTAAAGTAGTGAGTATATAGAATTTATAACAGTGTAAATTTGCTGTCCCCTCAAAATAACTCAACACACAGTCATTAATGTCTAAACCATTAGCAAAAAAAGTGAGTGAAAATGTCCAAATTGGGCCCAACTAGCCATTTTCCCTCCCCGGTGTCATGTGAATTGTTAGTGTTACAAGGTCTCAGGTGTGAATGGGGAGCAGGTGTGTTAATTTTGGTGTTATGGCCCTCACTCTCTAATACTGGTCACTGGAAGTTCAACATGGCACCTCAAAACACTGAGGATCTGAAAAAAATAATTGTTGCTCTACATAAAGATGGCCTGGGCTATAAGATTTCCAAAACCCTGAAACTGAGCTGCAGCATGGTGGCCAAGACCATACAGTGGTTTAACAGGACAGGTTCCCCTCAGAACAGGCCTCGCCATGGTCAACCAAAAAAGTTGAGTGCAACTGCTCAATGTCATATCCAGAGGTTGTCTTTGGGAAATAGACGTATGAGTGCTTCCAGCATTGCTGCAGAGGTTGAAGGGGTGGGGGGTCAGCCTGTCAGTGCTCACACCTTACACCTCACACTGCATCAAATTGGTCTGCATGGCTGTTGTCCCAGAAGGAAGCCTCTTCTAAAGATGATGCGCAAGAAAGCCCGCAAACAGTTTGCTGAAGACAAGCAGACTAAGGCCTCTTTCACGCGGCCGATCCGTTCAGGTCTGCCTGTCAGTTTTTTAGGCGGACCTGAACGGAGACTCCATGGAGGTCTATGGAGCGTCGGATGTCAGTGGTGACATGTCCGCTGACATCCGACCCTCTCCGATCCGAAAAAGTGTGACGGAGGAAAAACCTACTTTTCCATCCGTCTGCGGATCGGGTGACGACGGACTCTACGGTCCATCGTCATCCGATCCCCCATAGGGGAGAGCAGCGCTCTGACAGGTCCGTCTCTGCACACTGTGCAGCGACGGACCTGTCATCTGCCTGTCCGTGTGAAGGAGCCCTAAGGACATGGATTACTGGAACCATGTCCTGTGGTCTGATGAGACCAAGATAAACTTATTTGGTTCAGATGGTGTCAAACGTGTGTGGCGGCAACCAGGTGAGGAGTACAAAGACAAGTGTGTGTTGCCTACAGTCAAGCATGGTGGTGGGAGTGTCATGGTTTAGGGCTACATGAGTGCTTCCGGCACTGGGGAACTACAGTTCATTGAGGGAACCATGAATGCCAGCATGTACTGTGACATACTGAAGCAGAGCATGATCCCCTCGCTTCAGAGACTGGGCCACATGGCAGTATTCCAACATGATAATGACCCCAAACACACCTCCAGGATGACCTCTGCCTTGCTAAAGAAGCTGAGGGTAAAGGTGATGGACTGGTCAAGTATTTCTCCAAACCTAAACCCTATTGAGCATCTGTGGGGCATCCTCAAACAAAAGGTGGAGGAGCGCAAGGTCTCTAACATCCACCAGCTCTATGTTGTCATGGAGGAGTGGAAGAGGACTCCAGAGGCAATCTGTGAAGCTCTGGTGAACTCCATGCCCAAGAGGTTTAAGGCAGTGCTGGAAAATAATGGTGGCCATACAAAATATTGACATTTTGGGCCCAATTTGGACATTTCACTTAGTGGTGTACTCACTTTTGTTGCCAGCGGTTTAGACATTAATGGCTGTGTATTGAGTTATTCTGAGGGGATAGAAAATTTACACTGTTATACAAGCTGTACACTCAGTACTTTACATTGTAGCAAAGTGTAATTTCTTCAGTGTTGTCACATGAAAAGATATAATAAAATATTTACAAAAATGTGAGGGTTGTACTCACTTTTGTGAGATACTGTATGTTCATGGTCATGTGACATACCAGGCCCCAAGTCTTCTTCCATCCTGTGGAGAAGTATCTTTTTGGGTGTTCACATGGCATGGAGACTTCCTATTGGTTGTCCAGTGGCAGTTTCCTATCAGCATTTAGATGATCACAGTGGCATGATGACATCATGAAGAGGCAACTGGTAAGTGGTGAAAGACTACAGCACTGGATCCACTATTTATCATTCCAAGAAGCAGCACCGGGGAGAGAGACTGATGGCTAACTTATGTGGGTGAAAAAAAATACTTCAGTAAAAAAGTATATGTTTTAAAAAGTATTGATATGAAACATGAGTGCAAAAAATTGCTAAACATGAAAAATGAAAGTGAATGTAAACTCCATTTATGAAATTTGACCTGGGCACATCTATCTGCAGTGTAGTGCAGTGCAGCTCTCCGACAACCGAGATAAAATAAAACCAGCCTGAAATTTGTGTCTGGGGTGGTGCTATAAATAGATTAGCAGAGAGCTTGTCTATTCACAGCACAGCTCTGCACATTTCTTCCTTCCTCTGCCTATGTGGAGAGGAGGTGTGTGCCTTTGCTCCAATCAGCTGTCACACAGTGTATGCCAAGATTCCACACCCAGTGGTGTAACATGAAGGGAAAATGCTAACAAGATGTGCACTTTCTAAACAGTCTAGAAAGTTGAAGAAAGCACATATACAAGTAAAATGTATGTAAGGAGATTTGTTTCATCCCTGTGTATCATCTAAGGCTGCTCACTTCACCGGGTATATGTGAGGGTTTACATCCACTTTAAGTGAAATTAATCCAAAACCATCATAGTTTCCCTTTAATTGAAACTTGCATAGCTATTCTATTTTGTCCCTTTAGGCAGCAAAGGGATTAGCCTTCTGTTGAGGAACCATGAGCCTTTGCCTTGCATTAAACGGTGGAAATTAAGATCTTATCTGCTTTAAATATATTTTCTTTACATTTCCAGAGTATTCTCTATTTTGCCAAACTTGAAAACATTAGACGGAATTCCCAAGCTGTCAGAAGATTGGTCTGTAATAGAAGAAAGCAATTTCTTTTCAAGCAAATGCACAATTTTGTAACCATTTGATTGCAGAGGTGCCTGACATCTGTTCTTCAGACAAAGTAGATTTGACTGATAACAAGAAGAAATGTATTTTCTCAAGGTGCTAAGCACATTCTATTTTTTTATAAAAATAAATACAAATTTAAACTATAGAATGTTGGTTTATTCATTATGAGACCACGACTAGGTAAGTGGAAAACATGGGTTTATTGTTTCAGATGTCAAAAAATAAAAAGGTTTTGGAGCAAGGAGAGGTGGGGAGGAAGTGCAGTGGGACATTAGAGTGAATATGGACTAGAAGTCAACTTATGCATCTTTCTTTTCAAATTGTCACTGTTGGTTCTGGTAGGTAGTAAACACTCCATGAAATCCATATGCTATCAATCTTTTATATACATACTGGTTTGTAGGTGAGTATTGGACTTAGCATAGTTTGGACCTAAAGGTCTTTGTCTACAATGTTTGTCTTGCCTAGTGCAGCACAGTCCAAAACCTAAACTAAATCCTTGCAGCGTGCACTGATTCGCAGTGATATTCTCTTTGTTCATAGCATCTTCCACCCCAACAACTTGATTCAATATCTGATAATGTCTCATATAGAGGAAGGTTCATATACCTGCTAACTGCTTTTGGAGACGATCTAAAGCACATTTACTCTGGTGACCTGTCCAGTATGATCACCTCAAGATTTTATAAAAAAGTTTGTGATTCTTACAGTAAATAAAACCAAATCTATAACTAGTAGTACAACTCACAGAATCACAGGGTTCCAGCTATCCCAAATAGGACCTGAATTTATTATCCATACTCCCTGCAGCCACCACCAATTGTGGAAGAGACTTCCACATCCTTATTGTCCTGACAGTGAAAAACCCCTGCTCAGTTTAAGGTTAAACCGCTTCTCCTCCAGTCTCATTGTGTGGCCCCATATCCTCTTATACTCCCTGGGACTAAATTTTCCTATGCTGGAATCCCCATTGAGGTATCTGTAGATCGATATCATGTCCCCTCTCAAGCATTGCTTCTCCAGGGAGAATAAAGTTTGCAGTCTTTCCTCATACTTGAGGTCCTCCAGTCCCCTTATTAGTTTTGTTGCCCTTCTTTGGACTCTCTCAAGCTCCAGCCCATCCCTTCAGAGGACTGGTGACCAGAACTGGACAGAATACTCCAGATGTGGCCTAACCAGAGTTTTATATAGTGGCAGGATTATAGTTTTATCCCTGGAGTTTATCCCTTTCTTTATGCATGCTAATATTCTACTGGCTTTGGTAGCTGCAGCTTGACATTGCGTGCTATTGCTTGTTCTGTCATCTACTAGGATTTCCAGATCCTTTTTCATCCTTGATTCCCACAGAGGTTCTCCCCCTAGTGAGTAGTTTGCATTTATGTTTATGTTATTTGCCCCCAAGTGCATTACATTACATTTCTCCATGTTAAACCTCATTTGCCATTTGTCTGCCTGCTCCATTATTTTGTTCAGGTCATTCTGTAAAATTTCTATATTCTGATGTGAAGCTATTGCCCTGCTTATCTTTTGTATCATGTGCAAAAAACTGAGATTGAGCTATTTATCCCATCCTCTATATCATTTATGAATAAATTGAATAGAATTGGTCCCAAGACAGAACCTTGGGGTACCCTACTCGCCACAACCAACTAGTCTGAGTACATGTTATTTATCATCACCCTTTGGGCACGTCTCTGTAACCATTTTTTTGCGCAAGCACAAACCTTATGGTCCATGCCTGCAGATCTCAGCTTGTATATTAAGTGTTTATGGAGAACTATATCAAATTCTTTTTCAAAATCCAAATACACTAAGTCCACAGGCCTCCCCCTATCTAGATGGCAGCTCACTTCCTCGTAGAATGTTAGCAGATTAGTCTGGCAGGAACGACCTTTCGTAAACCCATGCTGGTTACTACTAATTATATTTTTTTTTCCTCAGTACATTTTTGGATATAGTCCCTTATCATCCCCTCCAAAAATGTACGCACTATTGATGTTAGGCTGACCGGCCTGTGCTTTCCAGGGATTTGTCTCTGCCCTTTTTTGAATATTGGTATCACATTGGCTTTTCTTCAATCAGCCGGTACCAATCCTGTCAGTATACTGTCCGCAAAGATTAGGAACAATGGTCTGGCTATAACCTGACTGAGTTCTCTGAGGACTCTCAGGTGTAAGCCATCTGGTCCTGGCGATTTATTTGTATTAAGTTTATTAAGTCTTTCCTTCACTCCGGCCTCTGTTAGCCACGAGGGTATGTCCTCTGTTGTGTCGCTTACAGTACAGTCGCGGTCGGTAAACCCCTCCTTTTCCTGCATAAAAACTGAGGAGAAGAAGGCATTTAGTACAGTTGCCTTCTTTGTGTCATCTGTAACCATCCTCCCATCCTCGTCTTTTATGTGTGCAATGTGGTCTGATTTTGCCTCTTTACTGTTAATATATCTAAAAAAATCTTAGATTTTTTTTTTACTCTCCTCCGCTTTGTGTGTCTCGTAATCTTTTTTAGCTGCCCTGATTGCATTTTACACTTCTTATTGCATTCCTTGTAGTGTTGGAATGCTGACAGTGACCCATCCCTTTATATTTTTTAAAGGCCATATTTTTCTCTTTAATGAGGCTTTCACATTACGGTTTAGCCACCCAGGTTTAATCTTTGCTCTTCTATATTTATTGCCCATTGGAATGCATGTGTGAAACCTTTGTTTAATAGTCTCCTAAAGCATTCCCATTTTTCTTCTGTGTTCGATGTTTCTAGGATTTGGTCCCAATTAATGTCATGTAGTAATGACCACAGTTCAGAAAAATTGGCTCGTTTAAAATTGAGTGTTTTTGTGCTACCCTTGTGCCTCCTTTTCCTATGATTTACGCTAAATGCGATTATCCTATAATCGATAGATCCCAAGTTGTCGCGTATCGATACATCTGAGATCATATTTGGATCATTCGTAATTAATAGATCTAACAGGGCATTCTTTCTAGTTGGGGAGTCCACCAATTGGGACATGATGTTGTCCTGTGAGACATTCATGAAATGACGGGCCTTTAATGAGTGCGTTGTCCTCTCTGCCCAGTCAATATTGTGATAATTGAAGTCCCCCATAAGGATTACACTTTCCTGTTTCTCTGCCATTTCTGATCACCCATGACACCAGGAATAAAAGTGATTGTGAATCCAAACTTATGAGCTGCCACTTGAACAAGAATAGATATTTATCAGTGGATCTGCGCTTCAGGGTGTTTTAACCACTGCTGCCCCCCTATGTAAGTAGGGAACACCTCGGTATAACCCCAAGGGAAATAAGACCATAAAATAGGGAGTGGCGCTGTGTTATAAAGAGGGAGTATAGGTATACAATTATCCTACTTACTAAAGTGACTAGTGCATCTGTGCAACAATTCAATCCTCTCACAAGTGTAAATTGGCAGTGTAATAATAAATTAATAAGAAATTAATAAAAGTAAGAAATCGATACAATAGTGTATACTATAAATATAAAGTGATAAGTGTTAATTGGTGCAGAAAATGTTATAGACTGTCTATAAATACGTTGATGCAGCCATGATCCCATATATTAAAAAAAACAGAAAAATCATATAATATGAGCACTGGTTGCTTTGTGGTGATCCGTCTTATATAAAATCAACCCACTATATAAGAATCCAAAGTGACAAGTGCAAAATTATACCAAATAAATAACGTGATATTCAAACCACTATACAGTGGTGTGCACAAATCCTAAAAAAAACTCAAAATATATATAATATGTGCTTGTATTAAATCCTCAGCTGCCTGTACATATCAAGGAAGAGTCCCATATGATGTGCAACAAAAAAACGATCATAAAGTGATATAATGTGTCTTCCAACCGAATTCCTCCTTTGTAATAAAAAGACATGCAGTAGTTCTTAACACTCTCCCCCTGATGTGATTGCACTCACCGGAGCGCTCTACCCCTGCAGGGGTATGAGCGTGAGATATTACTTTCCAAATACCGATGTCCTTCCGATTCCTCAGGTGCCGATGTCCTTCCGATTCCAAATCGCTCAATCAGGGTCATCCACTCGCAGGAGGGAGGGAGGTAGGGGGAAGGACTCGCTGTCCCCTATTCCAATCCAGTTCCCGGACGGACATCCACGGTTAAGTGCTTCAGTTTTGTATCCATGCTATCGGTCTACTCTCCCATCAGTAACCAGATGATCCTGGATTGCACCTGTCTGTGATGCTGGAACATCCAGTAAGGCTTCTTGCTGCCTCTCATATAAAAACCTAAATGGAACAGGACAATTGCAAAGTCTTATCTCAGGCATGTCCAAAGTCCGGCCCGCGGGCCATTTACGGCCCGTGTTCTGGTTTGATGTGGCCCCCACTTGGAATTTACATATATATCCATCTGTGGCCCCCCAAGTATATCCATCTGTGGCCCACAAGCTGGAGCGTGTTACTTTTTTTTGCTGTAAATATATCTATCTTCTTTAGCTGAACAAATCCCCGAGCACCGCACTCATTGTTAGGGGGTGTGTGGCTGGGCGTGTTCAGAAGTCGATGTGCCAGAGCCGCTATGAAGCTGACAGCGTGCAGAGCCAATCACAGGCACTGTGACTATTCCCGATCTCTGCATCTGTGGACTGCAGATGCAGAGATCAGCGAAATGTCACAGTGCTTGTAATTGGCGTTGGCATTGCGCGCTAACAGCTTCCTTGCGGGCTCGGCACATCGACTTCTGAACACGCCCAGCCACACACCCCCTAACAATGAGTGCGGCGCTCGGGGATTTGTTTAGCTAAAGAAGATAGATATATTCACAGCAAAAAAAACGTAACACACTCGAGCTTGGGGGCCACAGAGGGGGGCCACAGATGGATATATATGTAAATTTCAAGTGGGGGCCACATCAAATCGGAACGCGGTTCCTTTCAGTCAGTGAGAGGCACTGGTGGATTAGGCCGGCTGAAGGAAAGATTATCATTTAAAAAAATAACAGTGAACTCATCCTTACAGTGAGAGGTGCTGGTGGATTTGGCTGGCTAAAGAAAAGATTATTATTTTAAAAAATAACAAACGCTCAAGCTCATCCTTACTCCGATGCTTGGGGTGCTTGGGGATTGGTCAGAGGCTAAAGAAGATATATACAGTGGGGACGGAAAGTATTCAGACCCCCTTAAATTTTTCACTCTTTGTTATATTGCAGCCATTTGCTAAAATCATTTAAGTTCATTTTTTGTCCTCATTAATGTACACACTGCACCCCATATTAACAGAAAAACACAGAATTGTTGACATTTTTGCAGATTTATTAAAAAAGAAAATCTGAAATATCATATGGTCCCAGGTATTCAGACCCTTTGCTGTGACATTCATATATTTAACTCAGGTGCTGTCCATTTCTTCTGATCATCCTTGAGATGGTTCTACACCTTCATTTGAGTCCAGCTGTGTTTGATTATACTGATTGGACTTGATTAGGAAAGCCACACATGGTCTATATAAGACCTTACAGCTCACAGTGCATGTCAGAGCAAATGAGAATCATGAGGTCAAAGGAACTGCCTGAAGAGCTCAGAGACAAAATTGTGGTAAGGCACAGATCTGGCCAAGGTTACAAAAAATTTCTGCTGCACTTAAGGTTCCTAAGAGCACAGTGGCCTCCATAATCCTTAAATAGAAGACGTTTGGGACGACCAGAACCCTTCCTAGAGCTGGCCGTCTGGCCAAACTGAGCTATGGGGGGAGAAGAGTCTTGGTGAGAGAGGTAAAGAAGAACCCAAAGATCACTGTGGTTGAGCTCCAGAGATGCAGTCGGGAGATGGGAGAAAGTTGTAGAAAGTCAACCATCACTGCAGCCCTCCACCAGTCGGAGCTTTATGGCAGAATGGCCCAAAGCCTCTCCTCAGTGCAAGACACATGAAAGCCTGCATGGAGTTTGCTAAAAAAACACCTGAAGGACTCCAAGATGGTGAGAAATAAGATTCTCTGGTCTGATGAGACCAAGATAGAACTTTTTGGCCTTAATTCTAAGCGGTATGTGTGGAGAAAACCAGGCATTGCTCATCACCTGTCCAATACATAGAAGCATGGTGGTGGCAGCATCATCCTGTGGGGGTGTTTTTCAGCTGCAGGGACAGGACGACTGGTTGCAATTGAGGGAAAGATGAATGCGGCCAAGCACAGGGATATCCTGGACGAAAACCTTCTCCAGAGTGCTCAGGACCTCAGACTGGGCCGAAGGTTTACCTTCCAACAAGATAATGACCCTAAGCACACAGCTAAAATAATGAAGGAGTGGCTTCACAACAACTCTGTGACTCTTCTTGAATGGCCCAGCCAGAGCCCTGACTTAAACCCAATTGAGCATCTCTGGAGAGACCTAAAAATGGCTGTCCACCAACGTTTACCATCCAACCTGACAGAACTGGAGAGGATCTGCAAGGAGGAATGGCAGAGAATCCCCAAATCCAGGTGTGAAAAACTTGTTGCATCTTTCCCAAAAAGACTCATGGCTGTATTAGATCAAAAGGGTGCTTCTACTAAGTACTGAACAAAGGGTCTGAATACTTAGGACCATGTGATATTTCAGTTTTTCTTTTTTAATAAATCTGCAAAAATGTCAACCAATCTGTGTTTTTCTGTCAATATGGGGTGCTGTGTGTACATTAATGAGGAAAAAAAAATGAACTTAAATGATTTTAGCAAATGGCTGCAATATGACAAAGTAAAAAATTTAAGGGGGTCTGAATACTTTCCGCCCCCACTGTATATATATATATATATATATATATATATATATATATATATACACATATATATATATATATTATATATCATCATATATTGTCATCAATGTTACAAAATGAATAGTATTCCAGTATTCCGTTTGCAATAAACTTTGCATAAAATATTTAATTTGCATTTAATTTTAATGGTTCGGAAAAATCAGGCAAAATGGTCGGCCCTCACGCATGTTCACTTCATGAAATCTGGCCCTCTTTGAAAAAAGTTTGGTCACCCCTGTCTTATCTGGAAGACAGGGCTGTAGCAAGATGACATTCATTTAGTCAGCATTGTCAAGCTTGGGATCAAAGCGTACCCAGCAGATAGTAGCCAAGACAGGGCAAAACCATACATGCTTCTGTATAATTCACTGTCGTTTACGCTTTCCTGTAATCAAGAGCTCAGTGTCCGTGATTACCAAATCTCCATCAGAAGCTGTTTAGACCTGTCATTGTTGCCATTCTAGGTGTGCTTCTGTTTAATCCAGTAACCAGTGGCAAGAGAGCAGGTCCAATAAAACATGTTTTTTTTTATTAAAGGTAAAAATGTTATGAAATGTATTTAAAAAACCTAGAGCACACTCACCTAGAGGGCCCTGCATATTCAGGCTAGGGCATATGTGTAGGCTAGGGCTCCAATGTTAGTTTTAACATCTGAGGCCCATGTGACATGGAGGACCAGGCCTCCTGGCATGAGACTTAAGGAGTCCTAAATCGCCACCAGAAGGGTAAATCTTATTCAACCTAGCCATCACCAGCTTCCTGGTAGATCAAGTTTGCACTTCACATCTTCAACTCTGCACCCTGTTTGATTTTTTTTTTTTTGGCTGTGCATCTCATCAACTATAGGAACATAATTCTCATACTCAGTGTGCCGTCAATTCAGAGCACAGTGTGCATGCGCCATGATGTCACCAGCTGCTTTGAGTGTGAATATTTCCTTAACACAGTAAGTTTAGAACGCATTCACTGTACCTACAGGTAAACCTTATTATAGGCCGGCCTACCTGTAGGTACAAGTTAAAAAGTGGTGTTTACTACCGCTTTAAATGGCCCTCAGACATTTGGTTACAGAACATCGATGACATTCCAGATAATTGGCAGTAACATGTACCAAAGCAATTAGCCATAATATCCAGAAACTGGTCCCTAATCAGTTGCAAATATTACTCTACTCAGGAGGGACTGATGCAGTGCTTGCTTACTCATGAAACTACTCTTCAGCCCCTAGGCCTCATGGCATCCTCTTTCCCCCAAAGTGGGAAGTACTCCCACTCTATGCTTGCTTCATGCTGCTCGCTCTTTGCACACGGACACAAAACTGTTCCAGCCAGGATAGCAGCTGTAGGTTGCTATGTGCATTTGAGAAGGAGGAAGAGGAAAAGGGTGCACAAGCAGTACTGTAAAAGAAAGAGGTTACTCTATACTCATAAGGAGAAAAGGGTCTATAAAAGCAGTTGTATTTAACCAAAAATACCTGCTCTGCACCCTTGAGGAGGACAAGAAAGCAGAAAAAGGCCGCATGAGCAGCACTAGGAAGAAAAGTGGCTGCTCCAGAGGAAAAGGGAGCATGAGCAGCGCTGGAATAGAAAGTGGCTGATCTGCACCCTTGGGGGAGAAAAAGGGAACATGAGCAGTACTAGAAAGGAAAGTGTCTGCTATGTGCCCTGAGGAGGAGGAAAATGACCAGCACTACAAAAGAAAGTGGCTGCTCTGTGACCCCGGGGGAAGAGGTGGAAAAGGATACATGAGTAGAATTATAAAATAAACTGGATGCTCTGCACTACTTACTATACCAATGCATAGTTACAGTATACTAAACTGAATTAGAGCAATATGGAAGGACAATCAGGTAGCGATGCAGTGATCATGCACACCCTCTATAATATTCTGTAGAAGAGCGATACTTATGGACAATCAGAAAGAAGGCTATTGTATATGCCTAGGTGTCAGTGATCTCTACACCAAATGTCATGTGTACCCAAAATACACAAATCCCATACCTTTGACTTTTTTCACATCTGAACACAAGTATGACAGCTAAATTAGTGCTCTGTATACCCAAGCTCCCCATATACCTGCCATTAAATGCACTATTAAGTGTAAAGGAGCTAGATACATAATGAACATGACTATTTTACAAATGTCAAATGCCCTGCCTGATGTTTGAAGTCTGACTTTACTCCAGCACCATGAGGGGTATTGTGATATTGATGTGAGTTAATTTATGCAGTTCACAAGAGACTGTGCCTGTAGCATTAACAGAAAAAACATTCACATTGCTACACAATGTTCTGTTAGAAAGACCACATAAAAGATATGTATTGACTTTTATAAATATGGTGTAGCACCCTCTAGTGTGTGCTACTAGTAGTGGTATTGTAGGAAAATTTACCTGACTCATGTTAGATCCTGTGAGTCTTAATTGGGTCAGGGTTCACTAGAGTAAGAGTTCGGGCCTGGGAGACTCATCCTGGCAGCTCTCTGGTGCCTCCCCCTGGTGTCTGGAAGATTGGAGAACCTTCTAGAACCATAGGGCAGAGGTTAGGAGGAGCTGCCATATTTGCCGAAGTAATAGCTGAATATTTATGGGGCCTCAGCCAATCCCCAGATGTGGGCTGGCAGGGGGCAGAGACAGTCTTATAAATAGACATAGGCCATTCCAGTCAGGAGGAGTCGTGTGGAAGATGGAGAAGCAGTGCTAAGGAAAGGCTGTCGGTGGCCCTTAACCACTTCAATACCAGGCATTTTCCCCCCTTCCTGCCCAGACCAATTTTCAGCTCTCAGCACTGTTGCAATTTGAATGACAATTGTGCAGTCATGCAACACTGTACCCAAACACAATTTTTATATTTTTTTTCCCACAAATAGACCTTTCTTTTGGTGGTATTTGATCACCTCTGGGGTTTTTATTTTTTGCACTACAAATAAAAAAACACCGAAATTGTAAATAAGAAAGTTTTCTCCTTCACTGATGGGCACCGAAGAGGCTGCACTGATGGGCACTGATGAGGCAGTACTAATTGGCACTGATGAGGCAGCACTAATGAGGTGGCACTGATGGACACTGATGATGAGGCACTAATATGCAGCACTGATGGGCACTGATAGGCGGCACTGATGGGCACTGATAGGTGGCAC
Source organism: Aquarana catesbeiana (assembly GCF_042186555.1). Taxonomy (NCBI): domain Eukaryota; kingdom Metazoa; phylum Chordata; class Amphibia; order Anura; family Ranidae; genus Aquarana; species Aquarana catesbeiana. The sequence continues at coordinate 216,791,713 of NC_133327.1, forward strand.
TGATAGGTGGCACTGGTAGGCACTTATGGGCGCTGATAGGCAGCACTGATGATCACAGATAGGTGCTGATTGGCGGCACTGATAGATAGCACTGTTAGGCAGCACTGATCAGGAGGCACTGGCAGGCATCACTGATGGGCACTGAGTGCCATCCCTATTGGGCATTGATTGGCATACCTGGTGGTCCTGGATGGGCATCCCTGGTGGTCCTGGGTGGGCATCTTCCGGGGGGGCTGCACTGGTAATCAATCAGCGCAGACCCCCCTTTCAGGAGAACAGCTCTCCGATACTCGCATCTGACAGTGCGAGTGGAGGAAAAACCGATAAACGGCTCTTCCTATTTACACTATGATCAGCTGTGATTGGACACAGCTGATCATGTGGTAAAGAGCCTACGTCAGAGGCTCTTTGACTCGATCAATGATGCAGTGTGTCAGACTGACACACCACACCACCAATCGCCGCGCTGTGCACCCCCCGAGGGCACGCGATTGTGGCTTATTCTGCTGGACGTTGTATGACACCCAGTCGGGATAGCTGAACCACTGGTTAACTGAACCAAGTGGTTAAAGGATCCCTCCCGGGGGGGTTACTTCAGGCTGCGTGCTTAGGAAAGCTGGCCTATAAGGATCCTGACACAGGAGGCGGTGGAAGGATTCATGCCGGAGAGGCAGTGGGAAGGCACAAGGAGTGACAGTGAGTAGATCAGCAAGGTAAAGGGACAGACAAGGGGAGAGACTGCCATCAGCAGCATAGCGCCAAGTCTTCATCTAATCTTGCCCTGGGAGGTCTCCATGGTGTGTGTCAGACGGGCAGGACTGGGGCAGACAGTCAGGCAGGAGAACTGGAAAGAAGATCAGCCAGGCATGGCTGGTAGCAGCCAGGTGGGCTAGCATTTCTGCAAGCAAGTGGAACTGGGATCAGTGACCACAGGAAGGTAGAAGAAAGTGTATTTGCTGTTCACCCCATTTTTGGTACTGTGTAAAAGAGGCTGCGAGTCTCTGCCTGTAATGGCCTTTGATGAACTAGCAGAAACTGTTAGTTTCCAAGGAGTGATCAGCAGGAGCTGTGTTTAAGGAAACCAAGTGTGTGCAGGAGGAAGGAAGAAGAGAATTCTTTATACATAGGGAGGAAGTTATCCCTTGTTCTGAGTTCTGGACATTTTTCAAGTTGGGCATCCCGTAATTCCCCACCCAATCCAAGTTATCAACCCCTCAATAAAACAACAAAAAAAACAAGCAAAGACCGTTTCCTGCATTGGAATGTGTGAAGGAAATGCTGTGTGACTGGCTGTGCAGCAGTGGGGACCAGGGACAATAGCGACTTCTGTGGGGGTAGTGCTACAATAGTATCATAACATATAAAGTCAGGTATAAGGGTAAGCCAAGGTTCACATCGCTCCAACATGAAAGTCGCGTGACTTCCAATCCAACTTTGCCATGCAACTTCAGTCTGACTTTGATCTGACTTAATGTGACTTTTTACACTCGGTGGCATTGAAATCGTATCAAAGTCAGACCAAAGTAGTGCAGGAACCTTTTCTAAAGTCGGCGACTTGTGTCGGATCAATTAAGATGGCTCTCATAGAGAAACATTTAATTTGACATGCCATGCGACTTCTGCTCTCACAAGTCGGATACCATGTTGCACCAGTATGAACCGGGCCTTAGAGTGATAGGAATCACTATACCTCTACTATCTAAGTTTAGAGTTATAGGAGTCATGATACTATCTACTGGCTGCAATACTGCCATTAACACTCACATAACGTGCTGAAGGATAAATATCACGCACAGAGATTTTTATCAGCTGCAATGTGGCGGAGATCCATTTCGCCACCTCCAGCTGGAGATGTACTCACTGCTCACTATTGTAATTTCTAAACACAAAAGGGCCTTCTGTGTTTACATATGACAGTGCTCCTCTCCCAGCAGCTCCTCCCTGCCTTGCACATCCCTATGAGAGCAAAGGGGGAGGCAGGGGATGCACACAGCCATGCTATTCTGGTGGCAGCAACACCTCCTGATACCTGTGCCTGTAGCCTGCACCCACATGTTTTAAATAAGCCCCTTTTTCTGATACTGTTTAGGTGAGGAGGGGGATTTGGAGATGGACAAGGGAGCTCTGTCTTGGGAAGGGGAGGTGTACTAGAAAGTGGGTAAAGGGGGGAGTTCTGCACTAGGGGGTATATGGAAAGTATGGGGGGAAACCCATTTTTGGCTGTAAACTGGCCTGTGAGATATGCACTTCTGAACTCTGCACTCTGTACATAGCTTACAGCTGAACTTTTTTTTTATAATGCACCCGTGAACCCTGCATTCTGTATGTAAGACACTCCTGAACTCTGCACTTTGTATGTAATGTGCTCCTGAACCTTGTACATAGCATGCTCCTAAACTCTGCACTCTGTACATAACATGGTCATAAACTTTGTACTCTGTACGCAACACACTTCTGAACTCTGTGCATATCACATTACTGAACTTTGTACTCTGTACATAACACACTCCTGAAGTCGGTACACTGTACATAACACACTCCTAAACTCTGCAATCTGTACATAACACACTCCTAAACTCTGCAATCTGTACATAACACACTCCTAAACTCTGCAATCTGTACATAACACACTCCTAAAGTCTGCAATCTGTACGTAACACACTCCTGAACCATGCACTCTGTATGTAACACACTCCTGAACCATGCACTCTGAACGTAAGGCACTCTTGAGCTCTGCACTCTGTACTGTATGTAGTGCACTCCTGAACCCTGCGCGTACTGCACTCCTGGTATTGATAAAGCCCTTCCATTGTTAGTGCAGTTTGGCCACACCCACCATTTGATGCAGTATGTGATCTCCCTGCCACAAGGGGTGTGGGGTGATTTGATATCAGGGACGTATTTGAGTTCCTGTGCCTATTCTCTGAGAAAAAAAAGCCCTGATCATGTGAATTTTCTGTCTGCCTCTGCAGTAACCTGATGTTTATAGCTGTTTGTAGCCCTCCAATGCCGCTTACTGCGATAGCCAGCTATGAGGGTGGTGGCAAGTTTTTTGAGATCACCTTGGTGTGTGTATTGGTCCAGCAATGCACCAGCACCTTTGCAGCCTTTGTGCTATTTGCTGGGTGTCTGGTGTGCTCCTGTACCTTTAAGAAGGGATGGGCTGCCCTTCAGTCCACCTGCTCTCATTTATCCATTAGAATGCATGTGCCTCCACTGTGGGGACACTCATATTTTAGTGTTAGGACCACAGACAGGGGCGTTGCTAGGTAGCAAAAAGACCAGGGGCTTCAGCCCGAAGTCAGAGCCCAGCACCGGGGGGGGGGGGGTGATGGTGCAGCAGACAGTGGGGTTGTATGGAGGGGGGTGTTACCTACCTGACATACACTGACCTACCTGACACACACTGACCTACCTGGCTGACATACACTGACCTACATGACATACCTGAAACGTACTAACCTACCTGACATACACTGACCTACCTATCTGACATACACTGACCTACATGACATACACTAACCTACATGGCTGACATACACTGACCTACATGACATACCTGACACGTACTGACCTACCCGACATGCACTGACCTACCTAACATACACTGACCTACCTGGCTGACACACAATGACCTACATGACATACACTGACCTACCTGACCCACACTGACCTACATGACATACACTGACCTACCTGACACGTACTGACCTACCCGACATGCACTGACCTACCTAACATACACTGACCTACCTGGCTGACCCACACTGACCTACATGACATACACTGACCTACCTGACCCACACTGACCTACATGACATACACTGACCTACATGAGACACACTGACCTACCTGGCTGACATACACTGACCTACATGACATACCTGACACGCTCTGACCTACCTGACACACACTGACCTACTCGATACACTGACCTACTTACCTGACACACACTGACCTACTCGATACACTGACCTACTTACCTGACACACACTGACCTACCTATCTGACCTACCTGACACACACTGACCTACCTATCTGACACACACTGACCTAATTGATACACTGACCTACCTACCTGACACACACTGACCTACTTATCTGACCTACCTGACACACACTGACCTACCTATCTGACATACACTGACCTACCTATCTGACATACACTGACCCACACTGACCTACCTGACATGCACTGACCTACCTGCCCTTGCCCCTTAAAGCCTAAGTTTATTTATTTAAAATTAGCCAAGGGGCAGTCAAATCATCAATTGCAGCCACTAGGCCCGTGAAATGAAGCCACTGTGCCCGTCAAAAGAGAGAGAATAGAGACAGAGAAGAAGAGAGAGAAGGAGAGAAGGGGAGAAAGAGAGAAAGCGAGAGAGAGAAGGAGAGCGAGAAACACAGAGAGAGAGTGACACCTTTTTTTTTTTATATTCCTTCTGTCCCACTCCCAGTCACAGCCACCATGGCCGTTATTCAGCGTGACTCTGGAGGTTGAGGGAGAAGGAGGCGTCGCCGTGCCGGTGTTCTCTTGAGAGAGGGGGTGCTGACACAGAGGGGGAGGGCTGACGGGGGGGTGCTAAAAGAGGGTGTGGGCTGACAGAGAGGGGGGCGGGCTGACAGAGAGGGGGGCGCTGACAGAGAGGGTATGGACTGACAGAGAGGGTATGGACTGACAGAGAGGGGGGTGCTGACAGAGGGTATGGACTGAGAGGGGGGTGCTGACAGAGGGTATGGACTGAGAGGGGGGTGCTGACAGAGGGTATGGACTGAGAGGGGGGTGCTGACAGAGGGTATGGACTGAGAGGGGGGTGCTGACAGAGGGTATGGACTAAGAGGGGGGTGCTGACAGAGGGTATGGACTGAGAGGGGGGTGCGCTGACAGAGGGGGGTGGGCTGACAGAGAGGGGGGTGGGCTGACGGGGGGGTTGGGCTGACAGAGAGGAGGGTGGGCTGACAGAGAGGGGGGTGCTGACACAGAGGAGTGGTCTAACAGAGAGGGGGGTGCTGACAGAGGGTATGGACTGAGAGGGGGGTGCTGACAGAGGGTATGGACTGAGAGGGGGGTGCGCTGACAGAGGGGGGGGGTGCGCTGACAGAGGGGGGGTGGGCTGACAGAGAGGGGGGTGGGCTGACAGAGAGGGGGGTGGGCTGACGGGGGGGTGGGCTGACAGAGAGGAGGGTGGGCTGACAGAGAGGGGGGTGCTGACACAGAGGAGTGGGCTAACAGAGAGGGGGGTGCTGACAGAGGGTATGGACTGAGAGGGGGGTGCTGACAGAGGGTATGGACTGAGAGGGGGGTGCTGACAGAGGGTATGGACTGAGAGGGGGGTGCTGACAGAGGGTATGGACTGAGAGGGGGGTGCGCTGACAGAGGGGGGGTGGGCTGACAGAGAGGGGGGTGGGATGACAGAGAGGGGCGGGATGACAGAGAGGAGCACTCTGACAGGCTGGAGGAAGAGCAGATAACAGACCTCAGTAAAGAGGAGACACATCGCGCGCCAGGCAGGGAGGCGGGACTCCGGGCGGCCGAAATCATCCACAGTCCAGCCCAGCCCCGCCTCCACATGTGACCAGTCACCACCTCCACCGGGCCAATCACAGAGCGCCCGCTGCCCAGCCCTCGACAGTGAGTGTAACACAGATGTCAGTGGGCACGGGAATCGGGATGCGCCGCTCTCGATCTTGCGGCCGGGGCCACTGGTCACAGGACAGCTGAGCATCATGTCTGTATGCAGCCCCGCTGCATAACTAAGCAGGGAGAAGAGGTGAGCGCTGGGGGGGGGGGGGTGAGGGAGGTGGCGGTCCGATGGCTCAGTGCTTGTACATGCCTGCTCTTCTCACCTCCACCTCCAATGCCGCCCGCCGCAGCCGCGACCCGCCCGCTAGTTTCTCCTCCACACCCGCTGAGACTCGGGGCTATGGGCTCCACATTCGGGGCTCCAGCCTCGATAGCCACCCCCTGGCGACGCCTCTGACCACAGATATCAGGGTGCCGTGACGAGGCTCTGTGGCTTACGCATGCGTTTGCAAATGCGTGCGGACTAAACCCCTGTTTTTAACGCATACTGTTAGACACGGTTAATTGGGTTGTCTGCGAGCTGGTGGTAAGTAGGCTTAAAATTTTTTCCTGGGCATTCCCCAGGCCTTGTTTATATCTCTGCAGTAACCTGGACTGTTACCCCAGTTACACAACCCATTATGCAAGAGGTATATATTGTTATATAAAATAAGCCACTACAAAAGAGTATAGTGACCACACAAAACCTCATGTAAAGGGCCTAGTGTTGTAATCAATATGATCTTATGTATAATGCCATAGCATGAAGAAGACCTCCGCTGTCTGAAGAACAACATAAATACAATAACATACAATGGGGACAACTTGTAAGTTACTTCATTTGTTATATGCTTTACTAAGAAAGGTGTTTTTGTTTTCATTCCTTCAAACGGTAGATAACTGGAATCGTGTCCTTTAGCCCTACCCATTTCAGGCACAGGGAGTGTATCTGGTAATGCCTGAATGTAAGGGCTTTATTTGACTTAACAGCCAAAACCCTTGAGCCATCTATGTTTATTATATAAGGACAAATACAACCTAAATATATTCAAAATAATAGATGTATAAGGAACTATTTAATGTTATTCATGTAAAAAATACATAAAGTATTCTGTATTATACATGAGGCTAAGGGGTATTCATATAAGAAAAAAAACAAGTCATGTAGAACTTCTGCAACAATACTAAAAGAAATATTACATAGACTAATATGTCATAAATTTGAGGCTTTAGGCATAGCATAACGATACCTTAGTCAGGCCTTAGTCAGGCCTCTGAAACCAGTGATCTTTTCCCTAAATCTTCTACTCCCATATTGTCTATGTACATTTAGGCATAAAGTCAACTATGCTGTGTTAACCACTTGACCTCCGAAGATTTACCCCCTTTATGACCAGGCCAATTTTTGCAATATTGCGGCAGACATTTTGACACTAACTGACACTTTTGACACTTTTTTGGGGGCCATTGACACTAATACAGTGATCAGTGCTAAAAAAAATGTACTGTCACTATACTAATGACACAGGCTGGGAAGGGGTTAAATATCAGGGGCAATAAACAAATTAACTGTGTGCGTAGCCAGTGTTTTACTATATTGTGTGATGTGCTTTTATTAGGGGAAGAGATGGAATTTATTCCCTGCTTTGTTTACATAGGCAGATCGCAGTTCTGTCTCTCTGCCTAACAATCGGTGGGTGCCGGAGGACATCGGATACTGTGCACATACCGATTGGCTTGTGTGTAATCATAGCCAAAGCGAGCCACCGTTGGCAGCATGCATGCGTGCCCTCTACCCGGAAGTGTCGGATCACATATATACTTGATCCAGCACACAGGTGCCATCCTGTAGCAGTAAAACTTACTGCGGACCTTAAGTGGTTAAGGTGTATTTTATCTAAAAAAAAAGCCTAATTCACTGAGCCTTTTATGCAAACATAGCATATGCCACAAAGCAAAGAGAAATCTTAGTGCACCCCAGCAACTAGAGGTCCTGCTCCTAATTTACCTATTTCATATGTATGTTTATGATAAAACAAAAAAACAACAACATAGACAAATTATTACAAGCATAAGCTCCAATGTTGTATATTTTATGCATAGTAGTATACTGCAGTAGCAGTCTCATGAGAGTCATCATGTTTTTTTTAAGAAATACCCAATAATCAGCATATTATATACAAATTAAGCCACAAAGCAGACAATTAGAATATTCACATATCCTAGCTATAACCTTGTCCCTGTTTACTAACCCATTATACATCTATCCAGTGGAGGAACTCAGGGAGCACCAGGTGATAGAAGTTTAAGGTTGGGCACGCCAACTAGGATGTATAGTAGATGCTAGTAACTAATAATAGGTACAGCTTCAGCTACCAGACCTGGGTTTTTGCAGAAAAAGCTACCAGACCAAAGGTTTTTGCAGAAAAAGCAAATGAGTCACATTATTACTACGTATTTAATCCATTCATATACTGTGCACATCGATTCCCCCAGTACACTGTAGTTCATATGAGTACCCTTATCTAGCCCACACTCAGATGGGAGACGATCAAAGACTCCCAGCACATAAAGTCTTAATGAGTCCAGACCTAGTGATAAATTGAAGCTGCTGACACCGAAAGAAGAGGTGGCAAACATATTAGCCTGGAGGGTGTACCAGTGTAATAAGAAGTCCAACACCTGCATGCGTTAATAAGCAATCATTAAGTATTTGTCTATGCAGTCCTTGCATAGAGGTTTAGCCTGAGAGCTTCTAATTAAGTATTGCAGGATCCAAATTTTATGTTTCTAGTTAAGCCTAGCGGTGGGCTATAGCCTAAAACCTAGCTGAAAGAATCCTTATTATACTACAGCATACACCCCCTAGGCAATAGCCTTTCCTTGCTGCAAAAAAGGAGAAAAGGAGAGTTAGATTGAGGGTAAAACAGGGTAAGCAGATCCCAGTATCTCTGCATTTCAACAACTGTAACATAAGTGTAGGGAAGAAATTAACAGGTTGGAGCTTCTGCTTACCTTAGACCCCTTTCACACTGAGGCAGGCATTTTAGCGCTAGAAATAGCATCTGTAAAGCACCTGAAAACTGCCCCCCATTAATTACAATGGGTGCTTTCACACCAGGGCGGTGCGCTTGCGGGACGGTCGGAAAAGTCCTGCAAGCAGCATCTTGGGGGCGGTTTGGGAGCGCTGTATACAGCGCTCCCAAAACGCCCCCGCCCATTGCAATGAATGGGCAGTGAATTCCGAAGCGCCTGAAAAGCACTTCGGAAGCGCTGCAACACGGGAGTTTTTAACCCTTTCTTTGGGGTTAAAAGGGCCCCGCTAGCAGCCGAAAAGCACTGCTTAAACAGTGCTAAAGCACCGCTAAACCGAGCAGCGCTTTAGCGCTAACGCGGCTGTGGCTCCAGTGTAAAAGGGGTCTTAGAGCTGCTGACACTCCTGTGCTTGTCATAGTCATGCCAACACTCAAAAATGGACAGCCCACCAAGGGTCTCCCACACTGTGCCACCTCACAATATGGGTATAGTCAGAAGAAGAGCTATAAGAAAAAGACTCCAAACTACCTTGGAGCTTTTGGTGCCCACGTCTGCCAGATTTGTAGTAGCTGTCATGACGGAATCAGATTTCACGTTGTGGCACTGCTGATAAGAGGATATCTGTTGTAAAAATCCTGGGAAGGCCCAAGTTTGTTTACTGCAAATCCCCCACACACTTGTGCTCCCTCCCTGGCATCTGTGGACCCGCCGTATTGCTGTCTGTTCAGAGAGACCCATGGTGTACTAGGCTGCATTCCATCCTGGCCTGCCCACAGGAAGTACTTCACCTGTCTTAAAGTAGTCAGGGCTGCAAGACTCCTCTGCGCCCTTCTCGGAGACACCCAGGGAAAAGAAGAATGGACCTGCTTAAGCAGTGTGCAGCCCCCCAAAGGACCCAGGGATGCTGGCAGCCATAGTCCATCCATAACAATTAGTAATATACATTGGGGGCTCAGATGGCCGTATGGGAGAACTCCCCATACACCACACCTTCTAAGGCAATACATGGGAAGGCCCAGAGCCTAACTAAATGTGGGTAAAGGAGGGTTCCATTACAGCTTCTGTGCCCATGGAGATAGTAGCTTGTCCTCAAGAAAAAGAAGAGACCTTGTAGAAAGTCGACAGGGAGGGAAGGTCCTACAACTAAAATAATAAGAGAAGTAAATCCCAGCCAAGGAAAGCCCAGTTATGCAACCCCTCTAGATCTATTGTCCCTGAAATCATGGATGAGCATATACTGGCAGGCCCCTGCAACTAGCATGAAGGCCTGAGGGAAAATTGCTAACCATTTTGATTTTCCTGTTAAGCCAGAGGAGACACAAATAACTGAGTTAACTAGGTACCTATGATCTTTTTATTGATTGTGGGTGATGTATTTCCTGTTTTAGCCAGGTGGAGCCTCTCTCATGTGCTGCCCTGGAAGAAATTGGGGAATTTTTATGTTGTACTGGTACAAGTACCAGATGGCAGTGCCCAGCTCCCCATGCCATTTTTGACACTTCCACGCCTAATAGCCCCTTACTGACTTGTATTTGATTGCAATTTAAGTAGCAAATTTTCAGACATCACGCAGGATTTGCTGCCCCCCAAGATTCATACCTAGGCACATTTGCTCATTTTTTTTTTTTTTTAAATCCAAATTTTTTTACCAATGTTGAAGGTCAGGACAAAATAGAGAAGCATCACATATCACATAGTGTCACATAGTGTATAGGATGTACAATCTTGCATAGTTATACACGTTCAAAAGAAAAAAGACAAAAAGTCTAAACCAACATAATATTCAGTGCAACATGTACACAAGGCAGTTCAAATGGAATCCACTGAGCAATGAGCAAACTCAGAGATACACACTACCTGATATCTCAGGGATTACCTAAGGTTATTTACCTAAATAACAAAATAGCTTGTAACTAAACAATGACCATTAGGTGGGTTCAACAGAAGCCAAAATACCAACTGGGTCACTAATTCAAATCTGCAGTAGCCTATCCATCACTAATTGGGGGGGGGGGGGGGTAAGCCTGGTGTATCTAGCCATCCTTTCCAGACTAAATGAGACTTACGTAAAGCTTTTCAATGCCAGTAAGCGAGTTGCTCTCGCAATAATAAAGAGTTAACATATTCCATACATTGTTTCACTGTCGGAACAGTGGAGGCAATCCAGTGTCTAGCAATTTGTTTATGAGCTAGGTATAAAAAATGAGATAACATTATATATGTACCTGGTTGATACAATTCAGGATCTAAGGTGCCTGTGAATGAATGAATGAATGATTTGTAAAGCGCTGCAAATGCGAACTGAATCGCCTCAAGGCGCTGATGCGTTTGTGTTGTCAGCTTCTTAGAAGAGGTAAGTCTTGAGTTTTTTCCTGAAGGCCTGAATGGTTTTCTTCCATGCGGATGTGAGTCGGAAGAGAGTTCCATAGCCGAGGTCCCTGGACTGCGAATCTTAGTTCTCCCCTTGCTTTGTAGCGGTATTTGGGAACGAGGAGGAGGTTTTGGCTAGATGATCGCAGATTGCGATTCGGCGTGTAGTATTTTATTTTCTCTTGGAGGTATTGAGGGGCGTTATCTTGTATGCATTTGTAGGTGAGGCAGAGGGTCTTGAATGTGATCCGATTCTTTACTGTTAGCCAATGTAGGCTCCTCAGGGATGGGGAGATGGACTCCCAAGGTTTTTTCCTGTTAGCAGTCTTGCCGCCGCGTTTTGAATGGCCTGTAGGCGCGCAAGCTGATATTAGGGTAATCGTATGTAGAGTGAGTTTGCGTAGTCGAGACAGGAATTGATGATTGTTCCAACTACTGCTGCTTTGTCATCTTCTGGGATGAAGGGGATGAGTCTGCGTAGCAGCCGGAGGAGACGGTGAGATCTGCTAACTACTGATCCTATTTGTGCATCCATTGTCATTTCTGAGTCAAAGATAACTCCAGGACTTTTGGCTTTGGTGCTCGGAGAGACGGTTTGTCCAAAGATGGCGGGAGGTGTCCATGGAGTCTTGGTTTTGGGATTTTGGTTAGCGTGTAGGTAGAGAAGTTCTGTTTTTGACCCGTTGAGTTTGAGGGAACTAATGGTCATCCAGTCATCTATTAAAGTGAGGCATTTCTCTAGTTGCTGATGGTGGTCTTTTTGTCCGGTGATGCGAAAGTAGATTTGGGTATCGTCAGCGTATGAGTGGAAGCAGAGGTCTGTTTTTTTGATGATTTTGAGGAGAGGGCGGATGTAGATGTTGAATAGCACTGGCGACAAGGGTGAACCCTGAGGGACTCCACAGGAGATTGCCCGGGTTTCCGAAAGAAAATGCTCCTAGTTTCACTGTCTGCGAGCGATTCTCTAAGAAGGATGCGAACCATTTTAGACTAGAATTTGTGGCTCCTGCTACTTCTGTGAGCCGGACAAGTAGAGTATTGTGGTCCACTGTGTCAAATGCTGCACTGAGGTTTAACAGTACCAGGAGACATGATTCTCCGTCATCTGTTGCTTCGAGGGCATCGTCCCATATTTTTAGAAGTGCAGTTTCCGTGCCATGGCCTGGGCGGAAACCTGATTGTAGAGTGTCCAGAAGTTGATGCGTGTCCAGGTGGCGTTGTAGCTGTTGTACTACCGCTTTCTCCATAATCTTGGAGACGGTGTTGAGGCTTGTTATCGGTCTGCGGTGGTTAGGGTCTTTAGGGTCGAGATTGTGTTTCTTTAGCAGGGGTTTGACGATGCCTTGCTTGAGGGTGGTTGGCACAATCCCTTCTTTGAATGACTGATTTATGAGGTGTGTTATAGTGGGAGCCAGGATGTCGGAGCATTCTTTCAGGAGTTTCGTGGGAATGATATCATTTGGTGATGTGTTGTCTCAAAGGCTTCTCATAATGTTTTTAGTCGCGTCAGTGGTGATTGGGGTGAAGAAGAAGTCTGGCGGTTGTGTGCTGTTCGCGTCAATGTCCTCTTTTTGCTTTGGTTGGGTAAGGTTGGTTGCTTTTTTCTGTTGAATTGATTTCCGAATGCTGTCGATTTTGTCGATGAAGAAATTAGATAACTCATTGCAGAATTCTTGAGTATCGTTTGCCGGGGGCTCTAAGCAGCATGGGTTCATTGATTGGGCGACTATTTTGAAAAGTTCCCGCGGCCGGTTTAAGGCAGTTGAGATGGTGTTCGAGAAATGTTCTTTTTTGGCTGTCAAAATTGCTTTGTGGTATTTCACAGTGAGTATTTTGTAGTTTGTATGGTTTTCCTTGGTAGGATTTCTTCTCCATACTCTTTCCGCACTTCTACGTTCTTGCTTGAGTAGGGTGAGAGTGCCGTTGAACCATCTCGAGTTTTTTTTGCAGATGAGTGTTCTGCTTTTTGGTGCTACTGAGTCTGCTGTTTGTAGTAATGCCTTGTTTAGGGAGTTGAGTGTTTGCTCCATTGAGAGGTTTGAGTTTAGCGATTGTATTTTGTTTGATAATGTGGTTTTGAAGAGTTCAGAATGCAGTTTCTTCTGGGATCTGTTCCAGTGTGTTGTTGTTGAATGTTTCTGTTTTTGGAGGATGGAGTTGGTATTGATTTTAAATTTGATGGCGTGGTGCTCCATCCATGGTAGTGGTGTGTTGTCGAATATGTTGATGTCTATATTCTGTTTGAAGATGAGGTCTAGAGTATGTCCTGAACCATGGGAGTATTTATCAGCTGTTGAAGACCTAGCTCTTCCAGTTGGTTGATGCAGGCGGTCGCAATAGGGTCTTGGGTGGAGTTTGCCCACAGGTTGAAGTCTCCAAGTACCAGGAGGTTTTTGGTTTTCAGGGTGTGCATTGAGATGAATTCAGTAAGTGGTGTAAGGAGATTGCTCTTTGGTCCTGGTGGTCTGTAGCATAGTAATATGTGAATGGTGTCTTGGGGTGTTGTTTGAAGATGCAGGGGGAGTATCTCCATGAAAGGCACTGAGTTCTGTGAAGTTGGTCTGGTGAAGGCAAGGTGCGATTTGAAGATCACTGCTAGGCCTCCTCCTTTTTTTCCTATTCTATGGATGCTGTCGTTCTCTGGCACCAACTCAGTTAGGATGGTGTTGCAGTCAGATGTTAGCCAACTTTCCGTAATGAAGAGGCAATCTATGTTGTTATCGTTATTGTTGTGATGAAGTTGTGGATTTCTAGTCTGTGCTTGACCGCAGATCTAGTATTAATCAGGGCGCATGCTAGTTGTTGTAGTTGGATTGGTGTCTCCCTGTATTTGATGATTGCTTGTAGGTTGGTCCTTAGTAATTTTTCTTTTTTTAGTCTTTTTTGAGTGGCGGTTGGTAGAGTTGAGCCGATGTTTCTTAGCCTGTGGAGGGTGTCCGCTGTGTACTTGAAATTGCACATGGTGAAGCAAGAAAGTTGCTGAAGGGGGATGATGGAGGTGATGGAGGCTGCCTACCACCCTCCCGTTGATCCAGAGGAAGGCGAAAAAACCCCTAGCTGAGCTGGCGAATTGCTACAGCAGAGGAAAAATTCCTTCCTGACCCCCCCAAGGGGCGATCGGATTCGGGACCCTGGATCAACTGCTAAGGTACCCCGGTGGCTTACCTGTACAGGATGGTCTGGAGGATGACGGTGGGGGTGAGGGGTAAAGGGGGTCTGGCCGCTACTTACTGGTTGGAGTGATGTTGCGGCTGGGTTAAGGCGGATCTAGATGGACGCTGGTCTGGTCCAGAGTCTCTGGTGGTAAGCTGTGCCCATGCAGTGAGGTCCAATGTAGAGGAGGGGGGGTTCCAAGTGTGGGGGCACGGGGGCCCGCTGGACAGGTGTGGGTGCTGGGTGGCTGGAGCTAGGCCGCAGCCGTGGTCTGTCCCCAGAGTCTAACAGTTAGAGAGCGGGGTGATTGGACGGCGGCTGCGGTGGTGCCCCAGGGGGGGCTGAGGAGGGGGGGTAAGGAATGGTGGTCCTGCCTGGAGGTGGAACGGTGCAGGCCTGGGGGGGTGGGTCCTGGTACTAACCTGCTGGGGGGGGTCCGGGATGAGCTCCGGGTGGAGGTTGCGGCTGCACTGGGTGGACCAAGATGGCTGATGGGCTGGATCCGAGCCACGGGCTGTCCTGATGCTCGCGCTCTGGAGGTTGCAAGGTCCTGTGGTGGATGGTGGTAGGTCCTAGTACTACCTGCCGGGGGGGTCCGTGGATGAGCTCCGGGTGGAGGTGGTAATCGCTGCTGAGTGGGTGGACCAAGATGGTCGACGGGCTAGGCCCGGGCCGCGGTGGGTGTGATGTGGCAGTGGGAGTGCTGGTGAGCTGGGCTGGGGGGGTCCGCTGAGGCCGAGGTCCCGGTGGGTATTGCTGTGATGTCTGGGATGATCTCCGGGCGGTCGGTGGAGTGCTGTGGCCTCAGGAGAGAGGACCAAGATGGCCGCCGGCTAGGCCTGAGCCGCGGGCTGTCCGGCTGTTCCGATTCTGGCGTGACTACCGGCCCGTCCGAGGATGGCGATGGGGTCGGATCGACCTGTAGAAGGTGATGCTCGGGCCTGCTGGTCAGCCCGCCGATCAGGCTACGGGAGGTGAAGCGGCAGGTCGGCCCTGGCCCGGCGCTAGGCCGAAGCCGCGGAGTTTCCTGATGGCGCTAGGCTGACCGCGGAGTGTCCTGCGGGAAGGGCCTATACGGCTGCCGGCTGGGACTCGGCTTCCAGATGGTGGTGGATGCCTGGTGTGTAGGTGGGGGTCCCAGTAAGTTCCGCTGGGGAGTCCGGGATAGTCCTTGGATGGCTGGAGCTGCTGAAGCTACTGGATGGCTGGAGCTGCTTACTCAGACGTCTGCTCTCTCCTGCGTCAACACTGCTCTCCTGCACTGTGATGGAACCATCCCAGCACACAGCCTGAGTGCTTCCGCCAATATACCGCTTTATCCAGTCTGGCTATAGATACCAGATATTATAGCTGCAGCATACAAGACTAAGACAAATAGCTTGTATGAAAACTGGAACTGTCTATTGAAACTCAGACACATACTTTATACCCCACAGGAGAACAGTCCCCTCCTGATCATATTACCCTAACAATACAAACTGTAACCAGAAACATAATTAACATGAGCTAATTAACTAGTCAGTTAACCCAGCCTAGGTGACTCAATGCCCACCCAGACAATGTTGTGATTAATCAGACAATGGGTGACCCAATTAACAATTAACCATGGGACAGACATACTTAGCAGAAAACACATAACACCTTAATAAACAGACAATAGCAGGAGACCACCAGCAACAGACTGTCCGGCTCCTACATTGGAGTACATGAAACAGAGATCAATGTGACCAGCTCTTTTAATAAACACGTATAGTTCAGAATAAAACAAACCAGGATTAGTCTTCATATATTTCTTGAGAGAAATTGTTGATAAATATTACTGTCCCATTTGAAGTAATCCAAACCACATTCTCACTAGTCATTAAGTAGCTGTCCCTCATTTTCTCTGTCACCCTGTGACCCTAATAGACACAGGGTAACTTACACATAAGAGGGGCCGAGGAAGCTGAACCAGGAGTTTCTTAACCTCTCTAGGGTAAGCTGGGTTCCATGGACCCCCCGCCCAAAGTGACTCCCATCACAGTGCCCAATAAAAATAGTAAGGGTTCAGTAGGTATGTTTGCTTGGGCAACTAATGAAATAGTTTGTACCACCAGTAACGCTTGAGTTTCAGGCATCTCCAGATCAGATGTATGAAATCACCTCTATGAGAGTGACATTTAAGGCATAGGAGTGAGTCCCTCCGATCTCAATGAAATAGTTTGGTTGGTGTTCTATAGGGCCGGTGTAAGATAAAGAGTTGTGAAAGCATGTGGGAAGCGAACAGGGAGACAAGGAGGACTGACGCCATTTATCTCCCCTATATCTTCTGACCATGAAACCCTACACTTAAGTGCAGCAGAATCCAGTATAGAGGTAAACAGCTACTGATATATGCGGGAGATCAATCCCCTCTTCTCCATTTCAGACACAACCTCTGTAATTAATGTTGATTCCGACTTCTGCATTTCTCGACTGCGATTTTGTGCCTTAATTGCATGTCAGAGTTGTAGATATTGATAAAATTGCTAATGAGATAGTGAATACTTAGATCGTAACTGGTCAAAAAGATTTAGCATTTGCTCATCTTTAAACATATGTAGTACATAAAGAACATCAAATTAAAATGTGTTTTAAAAAGTGCACCACAATGCATTATAATTTACCCATAAAGTAAATGCATACAGAGGTACTCTCCCATGGCAGCATTGGTGGGCATCTGTGTCTGCCCAGCAACGCTATCTTGATAGATGTTATATGCCCGCACAAGCACGAATGCCAGTTACTTGGAAGATTAAGAGAAGAGGTGTCTTTTTCAAATAAGCAAGATCTAAACTGATGACCTCAACATACAAGACTTTCATCGGGTAAAGAGAGTTAAAACAAGTACAGCCGATGGCAGCCGTATAAAAGGGATGAAGGGCAAAAATGGGTGGATATGTCATTTCTGACAAAATCAATATACATTCCTAAACGAAGCAGCCAGCAGTCCCACGCTTGCTTTGTGCTACTGAACGACTCTTGTTGATTAATTCTCTTCAGAGCAGGAGTCTCATTTCTGTATTCAGTACTGGCTGCAGCCTGCAAATGAGTTAGAGGATCATCCCAACACTGAGTACATTGCAGTCATCCAGCCTTGAGGTGATTAATGTATGTGCCACTGCAAACAGCTCATCCACTGACAGGGCAGCGCAGATGAAGAACTTTGACAAGATTAAACCTGTTCCTAAGCACTGAGGACACCTGGGAGGTTATGGGGACTACATTTAAGGCAATTCTTTCTACTTTGCAGTGTTTGATTATTGAATGGCAAAGCACTGGCACAATTAATGGGTTCATTTTTTTTGTAAACAATGGAACTAATATTATATTTTAAAAATCACAAGGCTATATATAATATATTATAATATAATAATATATCCACATTGTGCAGAAAAATGTTATTGCGCAAAGTAAAAATATCAAAGTACTGCTGATTGTTACAACAGTCATCTTTTCTAGCATCCTCCTACATGTCAGGCTGATTCCTTTCTTTAAGCTGTGAGGTTAGCAGCTGAACCTTGCTACTAAAATGACAGTACATGTGAATAGCCGCAATCAATTACAGGGGGATGGAGCAAATTACTTTACTTTGTGTCAGCTACACGGTAGCATGTATTTGCAATTAGGCTACATTTAGCAGTGTGGCAGACCTCCTTACTGCCTGCTTTAACCCTTTAAATGCTGCACCAAGCAGCTGCAACCACACTCTTTACATGTGATTGCAGAGTGGTTGAGACATGACCCCATCCACTTGAACGGGGCAGCAGTACTGCCCACCAAATGTGACAGGGGATATTATTTTTGCTAAGCCAACCAAGGAGAAAAATGGCTTTCTGTGACTAGCGCCTGTGGCTAAAAAGCAATCACCTGTGGTTACTATGCAACAGCCACTTAGCATGGGACCCAGAAGACTGTAGTAACAGCGACTACTACAATGATTCTCCGCTTCCAAAGTGGTCCCAAAGGTATGACACATACATACTTACTTTGGCCCAAGCTGACATAATGTAACTATGCATTAGAATCCATACTTGGAGCTCAGTTTTACAATTTCAGAAAAAATCCTTTTAATACACCCGGATCAAAGTGGCTTTATACCTGGTAACAACACTTCACATAAAAGGGTATTAAACCCAAAAGCAAACATTTATTTTATTGCTGCTTACCATTCCTTAGATGAGATGGCTACAATATATTTTTAGGATTTATTTTATTTATATTCGTCTGGAAATCCGTAAAGTAAGTCTGTTGTTTTTCAATAGAACAGGATGTCCTGCAAGATGTAACAGTTTGAGACAAAACATTTACCACCGATAGAGGTGCTTACAACGATCAGCTTTTATTTAGTTATGAAAAACCAAAGCCTTTATCCCAAAAAGAAAAAAAACTGTTTGCTGTAACTGCTTATAAAGTTTTAGCTGAGCTTTGGCTTCCATTTGCTAATGTATCTAAATCTGCTAGTGCATCTGTTACACTCCTCCCCCAAGACTGACAATGCTGTTTTCCAAAGGTGTCTATGTTGATTCTTCATCCAAAGTGGGGGCACTCCAATACAGGAGGTGTGTTACTGGCCAAGTCCAAAAGGACTAAAAGAAAAAAAACAAATGCAGCCACCACATCAAATTATTGGTAACAGTGGCGGCTGGTTCTAAATATTTTGGGGGGGGGAACTACTGTCTTCCCCCCCTCCCGTCCCTCGGGGACAAGCGGTGGATGGGAAGGCAGCGATTGCCAATGACCCCCCCCCAGGCGTTACATGGATGAGAAGGCAGCGGCAAAGACTAACCTTAACATAGGAGGCAGGGGGAATGAAGAGCCAGGTCAGTCTCCTCTCCGTTCTACTCCGGGCTGAACAGGAAGTGTGTCCTGAGACACGATTGGGAGTCCTAAGACTCCCTGGCCAATCAGGTCTCAGGAGCTACTTCCTGATTGGGCGGGAGGAGAATCAGGAAGACAATAGCGAATATTAATTCACTATTGTCACACAACTGGGTGGGCTCAGGGTGCAGTGCTCTGCGCCCTGAGCCCTCCCTTTTTTTAAGCCATTTAGTGGTGCTTTTTTGAAGCTTTAATGAAGCTTGGCAGATGCCCTGTGTGCATGTTGATGTCTCATACCTGCAATACTTCCAAAACAAAGCGAAGTTAAAGCCTCTCAAAAGCTGCAGGTGCCTCAAGCAAGCTTTGTCATAGACTTCTATGGAGGCTTTGAAGCACCACTAAACCGACATGGGGTATACTTTTTGAAGCAAAGCCAAAGCAAAGCACAGCAAACGCAAGGTGTAAACAGGACTGTAAGCTAACCATTTTATTTAGTGACAGGGGCTTTGACTGGCATTCAAGCCTTGTTTTGAAGCAAGTGGTAACTCATGCTGAAAAAGTTAAAATTCTGCATTTTGATTACAGGAGTAGATAGGACTAAGGAAATGCTTATTCCAGTCCACTGCACACTGATTAAATCACTTCAGTACAGGTAACATTACTTGTTTGGAGTTTACATACAGTTTTCTAATGATGAAAGGCAGAGTCTTTTTAAATGCAACTGTTGCTGTATATAATGCCAATCAGTAGCTTATTTCTTGTCAAAAGAAGTTTATTGAGTATACAATGTTATAAAGATACATAAAGTAAGTTTACAAGGATCTATAAAGTAAGCTCATTGTTTTACAGTAGGGTTTATATAGGTAAATATCATGAAATTTCAAATATTAAACATTGGGTTCACGTAAACCTAAATTAAAAATATATATCATTTCCTTAGTTACTTTTGTAGGTATTTAAATGATTTATACCTACTATACATATTGTTTACAAGTAGAGTGTATATAGGTCAAATAAATTCTGATAATGAGCTTTAATCGTAAGGTGGAGAAAAGGAAAGAGAAAGAAGAAAAAGGGTTGAAAGGTAGAGGTATGGTCCACAAGGTTGTCCCGCTCGTCAGATTATTATTCTTTTTAGTTCTCTTTGAAGCCTTAGAATGGGTGTCTCTGTAAGTCATTTAATCTGTTACCATGGCAACAGGACAGAGTCATTGAAGGTTGACAGGAACTGTTGTTTTATCCAAGGATGCCAAAGTTTTTCAAATTTTGGAATTTGATTTTGATCGATGGCTACCATCTTAGCATGGGACATTGCATTATTCATTCTGTGAATTGTTTCTGCTAGTACCAATGTAGGAGATTTCCATGCCTTGGCCACTGTTTGTTTTGCAGCCGTTATTAGTTGGATCATAAGTTTGAATTGAGAGAGTGTTAACCATTCCGGTTTTAGATTAAGTAAAGTTAAATATGGATCTGGTTGTATTATTTTTTAAAATATTTTAGATGCAATCACGAAGACTTCCTTCCAGAAGGTTTGGATTACTGGGCACGTCCACCATATGTGTAAATATGTGCCTATTTCTGGGCATCCTCGAAAACAAAGAGCTGAGGTATTAGGTGAATATTTTGCCACTCTAGCGGGTACAAGGTACCAGCGAGTTAGGACTTTATAATTTGTCTCCAGTGCTAAGATGTTGGGTGAAGATGACTTAGATGTGAGCCATATGTTAGACCAGTCCGTGTCTTCTAAAGTTCGTCCCAGATCCTCCTCCCACCTCTGAACGTAAGAGGGTCTATTAAGATTTGCTACTCCATATAATTGATTACAAAGTGATGAAATTGTACCTTTAGCAAATGGATCTTTTGTACAGATTGATTCAAAAATGGATAATTGGGATAATGGTGTATCCCCCTTTAGGAATGGTGTATAGAAATTTTTGATTTGGAGATATCTAAATATCTCAGAGTTTGGTAGATCATATTTTTCTCTAAGCGATGGGAATGAAAGGAATGATTTAGATGCTATGAAGTCATTTAGTGTCTGAATGCCTGATGTTGTCCAAGCTTTAAAAGAATTTGGGTAGATCCATGCCGGATAAAAGGCCGGATTTCTGATAAAAGAAAGGAGAGGATTGTGTGGAGATTGTAACTGATATTTGGTTTTTAGTTTATCCCAGAGAGATAAGAAGTGTTTAGTTATGGGATTATGAATTTTAAAGCGGTCTTTAGGATCAAGCCATAATAAATTTGATATTAATAGAGGGTCATTTTCTGAAGCCTCTATAAATACCCATAATGGGATTTCCTGTTTTGCATGGTATTTGGACAGACTGGCCAAATGCGCTGCTCTGTAGTAGTTAGTAAAATTAGGGTATCCCAGGCCTCCTTTATTTTTGGGAAGATGTAGTGTGTGTATAGGTATACGTGGTTTAGAAGAGCCCCATATAAACGAAGTTGCTCTTTTTTGTACTATTCTCAAAAAATAGGAAGGAATTGGAATAGGGAGGACTCTGAATAGATAAAGCAATTTGGGTAGAATAGTCATTTTGATTGCATTAATCTTCCCTATCCAGGATAAAGGAAGTTGCGACCATTGTTTTATTAGATTTGTGATCTGTCTTAATACAGGAGGATAATTGGTTGAGAGTAAGTCAGAATGAGATGCTGTTAAATGAATTCCAAGATATGGGATTGATTTTTCTGCCCATGTGAATGGGAGTGCAGCCCTAGCCGGGATCAATTCCATGTTTGTGAGTGAAATATTAAGCACTAGGCATTTCTTAGGATTAATCATAAGGCCGGATAGGGCTGCAAATCCATCAAGAGCTGGTATTAAGTTAGGACCAGAGACCTGTGGTGATGATAGAAAAAGTAATATATCGTCTGCAAATATACATAATTTGTGTGTAATACCTCCTACTTCAATGCCAGTTATAGTTTGGTTTCTTCTGATGTATTGGGCCATGGGTTCGAGTATAAGGGCAAATAATAAGGGAGATAATGGGCAACCCTGTCAGGTACCTCTTTCGATATTAAAGGCTTCAGATTTGTATCCAGCATATTTTATATAGGCTTTGGGTTTATTATATAATGCTTTGATCCATGTTAAAAAGTGGGGTTCAAAACCCCATTTTTGTAATGAATATTGCATATATTGCCAGGATACTGTGTCAAATGCCCTCTTAATATCGAGAGATAGAAAACATAAAGGGATTTTCCGTTTTTTAGCAATATGTGCCGATAACACTGCCCTGCGTATATTATCGCCTGCCTGTCTATTTGGCATGAAGCCTACTTGATCTCTATGTATTAATTTTCCTATAATGCTATTGAGGTGTTTTGCTATTATTTTTGCTAATAATTTAATATCGAGGTTTAACAGAGAGATAGGCCGATAATTCACACAGGAAGTATCATCAGAAAGGGGTTTTGGGATCATACAAACAATTGCCATTAGTGTTTCTTGCCGAAAAGAATGTCCATCTAGAAGTTTGTTAAAAGTTTCAGTGAGAATGGGAGAGAGTATTTCTGAGAATGTTTTATAGTATAAAGCCGAGTAGCCGTCTGGGCCTGGTCTTTTGTTAAGTTTTAGGTCTTTTATGGCGTTAGCAACTTCATCTATAGTTATAGGCTCATCCAAACTGCTTTTTTGATTCTGAGATAACTCAGGTAAGGTTATTTTTGAGAAGAAGGATTCAGCTTCTGTAGGATTAAATTCATTGTTTGTCTTGTATAAAGTTGCGAGATGTGAGTGAAATTTATGGACTATTTTAACTGGATTACAAGTGTAAACATTTTTTGATAATTTCAAACGTATTGGTTTGAAAGATTTGTTAGTTGAATTTAATGCCCGAGCCAAATATGTACCTGGTTTGTTTGTATTCATGTAGAAATTGTGTTTGGAGCGTTTGAGGGATTTATCAACTGACTCAGTGAGAAATAGATCGTATTCCAATCTAGATTTTTCCAGATGAGATTTTGTACTCTGAGATGGATTATCTTGAAATGATATGTAGGCTGCATTAAAATTGAGTTCTAGTTTTTTTGCTAGATTTTTGCGTTCCCGTTTAAATAGTGCCATTTGTCTTTGTATTGTACCACGCAAGACAGGCTTATGAGCTTCCCACAGTGTTATTGGGGAGATGTCTGTTGTATTATTAATTGATATGTATTCCTTTAAAGCTTGTTCAATGGCCATCTGATGTAGTGGGTGTTTGAGCATTATGTCCGGTAAGTACCACGTTGGGTCATGCGCTTTTGGTATGGCTGAGGCTATAGTAGTGTATACTGCATTATGGTCAGACCACGGAATCGGAATTATATCTGATGCAATAATTTCTGGTATCATTCCTATTGTTAGAAAAATAT
Source organism: Aquarana catesbeiana (assembly GCF_042186555.1). Classification (NCBI taxonomy): domain Eukaryota; kingdom Metazoa; phylum Chordata; class Amphibia; order Anura; family Ranidae; genus Aquarana; species Aquarana catesbeiana. The sequence goes on from NC_133327.1 coordinate 216,815,042, forward strand.
GATCTATTCTGGTGAAGGTTTGATGAGGGTGCGAGAAATAAGTGAATTTCTTTTTCATTGGGTTACTTTCTCTCCACAAATCTACCAGATTGTATTTGGAAAGAAGTTGAGAAAAAGGTAATCTAGAGGTTATTTTGGATGGTGTAAAAGGTGATTTATCTAGAAATGGGAGGAGGACCTGGTTCGAATCCCCACACATTATCACTGTTCCTATTTTGTGTGTATTAATCACTTGTAATATATGTGAGAGGAATGGTGTAGGTTGTTTGTTAGGAGCGTAGTAGGAAATCACCGTGATTGCTGTATCCCATGAGTATCAGGTATCTACCTTCTGGGTCTTTAATTTCTGATGATAAGGTGAATGGTGTGGATCGGTGAAATGCAATTAGAGTTCCCCTTTGCTTGGTACAGGCAGAAGCCGTGTAAATTTGTTGATAAAAAGGAGAAATATATTTTGGAGTAGAATCTTTGGTGAAGTGTGTTTCTTGGAGGCATACTATGTGAGCCTTCTTGTTATGGAAAGTACGGAAGACTTTGGTCCTTTTTTGAGGGACATTTATTCCCTGAACATTCAGGGAAAATATATTCAGTGGTGCCATGGCAATAGATCAAATAGTTTTGACTTACTTTTTGTTATGCAGAGCTGACTGCGCAGATCAACCTGTGTGGACTGAAGAGATGAATAGATAGAAAAGAAACCAGTGAATTCTGGAGTAAAGAGTAAACAAAAAAACATATGAGATTAGATGATACATTGTATAAATTATTTTTTGCAAGTAATCACAATTTACCCGTGAAAGAGAATAAATATCTCTCTCAGGGGAATAAGTGCCTTCGTCACACTCCCACATAATATGGTTGGGAGAATGAGGAGGGCTAATGGGGGTACACGGATCTTCCGCTTACAGGAGAGAAGTGCTATGTCAAAAGACATCAAAATGATGTTTCATTAATTGGAGTGCAGAATATAGTTTTTGTTAAAATTATTTATTCCAGGGTGGTTGTATATGTTTAGTCTTGCCCTAGGCTAAATAATTCAGTTAGAAAGGTACTGTTAATAACTTTGGTATTGATGAAGATAGTTTGAATTATTTTGGGATTTTAACCCTTTTAGAGTAAACAATTACATATTTTATTCATATGTAACCGTTTAGATATGTTAACTCATAAAATTGAGGTTGTATTGCTTCAGATTAGAATAAACAAAAACATAATTCTAGGAACTAATTAGGTAATAATATATTTGTTTTAAGAAAAGAAAGAAAAAGCTTCCATTACTTCTGGATTATTGAACATATTTGTCCTAAAAAGTAATTAATCTATTGTTATTACCTGATAATATATAACTGAACAAGAATTTCCTTATTTCACTTATATATTCTAAGGCTATATGAATCAGAAGTAATAAGAAATATAACTGGAATGTAACATGATCCCACACAGTGTGTGACTATCAGAATGCAGTTACATTCAGTTATAAATACAGGTTTTTTATAGAGAACCATCTCTTAGTATAATAAATGAAGAGATATCAGGAATTAGGATGTCAGTCCATTGAATCTTCTTGGTCCATGGATGATGTGGCATAACGGCCTCTTTTGTGAGAATGATGATTCCCATTTTGTTCTGAAATTTTCTGGGTGCTGCATGAAGGTGAAGATGATGCCATTCTTCTGCGTGTGGGAGTGTTGCTGCTTGTGGGTTCTGTCAGATTTAATTTTAAAAGGGTTTGTTGTAGTTCATCTGCTGATCTGCTTCTGTAAATTGTACCTTGGTAGTTAAATCTGACTGAAAAGGGGAAGCCCCATTGATACATAATGTTGTGGCGTTGCAGTTCCATTAGTTGGGGTTTCATGGATCGTCTTTTAGTAATAGTAAGTTGGGATAGGTCAGCAAAAATTTGATAATTGTGTCCTTGAAAATTAAGTTCCTTTTTTTCTCTTGCAGCAATAAGTATTTGTTCTTTCGTTCTGTAATAATGAAATTTTGTGATTATATCACGTGGGGGTCCATCTTTCTTTTTGGCTGTGAGGGCTCTGTGTACTCTGTCCAGTTCTAAACGTTCAATAGGGATATCTGGCTTTAGTTCTTGTAATAGAGCAGTAATAGTAGATTGCAGGTCTGTCACAGTTTCAGGTATTCCCCTTATGCGCAAGTTTGAACGTCTGGCTCTATTTTCGTAATCTTCGAGCTTAGTTTGAAGTATTAAAGGGGTTGTAAAGTTAATTTTTTTTTTTTTTTTAAATAACAAACATGTTATACTTACCTTCACTGTGCAACTCGTTCTGCACAGAGTGGCCCCGAACCTGGTCTTCTGGGGTCCCTCGGCGGCTGTTTCAGCTCCTCCCCCCAAGCATTTACCACCTTAATGCGAGCTCCCTCGCACGGTGGTGAGTGCTTGCGGGCGCGCTCCCGTGATACAGCCGGCGGCTATAGCCGCTCGCTGTATCACTCGGCCCCGCCCCCCGGCGCGCCGCGTCATCGGATGTGATTGACAGCAGCGCGAGCCAATGGCTGCGCTGCTTTCAATCCATCCACTGCAGCCAATCAGCGACCAGGCTGAGCTGCAATGAAGATGACGAGGACGAGCAGCGAAGATTCGAGGTGTCAGGTAAGTAAAACGGGGGGCCTGGGGGCGGCGGTACTGTCAAAAGTTTTTTCACCTTAATGCATAGAATGCATTAAGGTGAAAAAATTTTTACCTTTACAACCCCTTTAAATTCTCTTTTTTTAATTGTTCCAATTCTGTTATATTTTCTTGGGTTGTAATTTCAATTTCATCCATTTTTATTTCTAAGGCTGCGGTGCGGTTTCCCAGCTCTCTTATTTCTTTGGTTAGGCTTTTTGTTATTTGGTCTGAGGTTTGTTTTAAAGCCTTATGAAGCATCTTTTCAAATTGTAATAATATTACTGGGGATACTGAGGAGGCTTGTGGAGAAGTTTGTGAGAGGATTTGTTCTGTATCTGACTCAAATGGAGAGTCTTGCTGTGACATTTTCTGTCTGTGAGAGCGCCCTGATGCTGTATATTGTGAGGTGACTGGAGCTGCTTCAGCTGCAGTGAGTGCCTGTGAGCTCTTTGTGAGGTGATTTTTATTTCTGCCACGGTTTCCTCCCAGTACCATATTTCCTGCCCAAACTTTCACAGTTTGTTCCCTGGGGCAAAAAGGTTCAAATGGATACCTTTTGAGCCTGCAGGCTCCGCTTTGTCCTTCTCTTCTCTCCTCAGCGGTGTGGAGCTCTAACAATGCATGTCTGCTCCACTAGGCTCCGCCTCCAGTAGCTTATTTCTAACCAATGACACAACAAAGCTCTTAATTAACTCCCTGGTTATCTCTTGCCTCGACTACTGCAACTCCCTTCTCATTGGCTTACCTCTACAAAGTCTAACCCTCCCTTCAATCCATTATGAATGCTGCTGCCAGTAGAGGCGGCTCTCTAATTAGGCTAATTAGGCGGTCACCTTGGGCCTCGCACTCCCAGAGGCCTCGTGGCCACCTAATTTGCCTAAGGAGTGGGAGGGAATGTCCCCCTGTGGCCCTGTCAGTGTCCCCACTGAGAGGGCCAGATAGATGAGCATGGGTCGCTCCTAGTATGCAGCAGCAGCGATGCTGTATCAGCACCACGATGACCAGAAGCTTCTTCCCTCTGCCACTCTCGGCTCTCTCCAGCACTCCCCCTGTGTCCTCCAGGCAGCGCCGCCTGCAGACAGATTGTAGAGGTGGAGGCGGAGCTGCTGGCCCCTGCTGAACCCAGGAGGGATGCAATGCACGCACGCACGCACATGCAGGAGAGGATTTAGTTCTGCCGTGTGGAAGGAGGTGAGCTGGCAGCCTTTGTGCAGGGGCTTGTGTGCAGGGACTTGAGGTGGGAGGGGGCGGTCAGAGCAGTGTCTGCAGCTGGCTGGGAGGCCAGTTCTGGTGCTGTGCAACTTCAGTTGCTCTATGCATGCCACTGCAAGGTGGCCTCTGCAAGGATGTAGCAATGAATCAGGGCTCATTCACACCATATACCACTTTTCTACCATGTGCACCCCTCTCTTATGGATACTACCCTCCATCATACACTCCGCACCCGTCTCATGTCATACTACCCCCCACCATACACTCTGCACACCTCTCATATGCATACTACCCCCCCACCATACACGCAGCACCCCTCTCATGTAATACTACCCCCCACCATACACGTAGCACCCCTCTCATATGCATACTACCCCCCACCATACACGCAGCACCCCTCTCATGTCATACTACCCCCACCATACACTCCGCACTCCTCTCATATCATACTACCCCCCACCATACACTCCGCACCCCTCTCATATGCATACTACCCCCCACCATACACTCAGCACCCCTCTCATGTCATACTACCCCCCACCATACACTTCGCACCTGTCCCATGTCATACTACTCCCCCACCATACACTCCGCACCCCTCTCATATGCATACTACCCCCCACCATACACTCCGCTCCCCTCTCATGTCATACTACCCCCCACCATACACTCTGCACCCCTCTAATATGCATACTACTCCCCACCATACACTCAGCACCCCTCTAATGTACATACTACCCACCACTATACACTCAGCACCCCTCTCATGTCATACTACCCACCTCCATACACTCCGCACCCCTCTCATGTCATACTACCCACCGCTTTACACTTTACACTCCGCACCCTTCTCATGTACATACTACCCACCCCCATACACTCCGCACCCCTCTCATGCACATACTACCCCCACCATACACTCCGCACCCCTCTCATGTACATACTACCCACCCCCATACACTCTGCACCCCTCTCATGCACATACTACCCTCCACTATACACTCAGCACCCCTCTCATGTACATACTACCCACCACACACTCCGCACCCCTCTCATGTACATACTACCCCCAGCATACACTCTGCACCCCTCTCATGTACATACTACCCCCCACCATACACTCGGCACCCCTCTCATGTACATACTACCCACCACTATACACTCAGCACACCTCTCATGTCATACTACCCACCTCCATACACTCTGCACCCCTCTCATGTCATACTACCCACCGCTTTACACTCCGTACCCCTCTCATGTAATTACTACCCACCCCCACCACTATACACTCAGCATCCCTCTCATATCATACTACCCGCAGCATACACTCCGCACCCCTCTCATGTCATACCACCCTACCATACACTCCGCACCCCTCTCATGTACGTACTACCCCAACATACGCTCTGCACCGCTCTAATGTACATACTACACATCACCATACACTCCGCTCCCCTCTAATGTACATACTACCCACCACCATACATTCTGCACCCCTCTAATGTACATACTACTCACTGTCATACCCTCCACTTTCCTCTCCTACACACCATTGTACAGTGCCATAATAATAGCACCATGGGCAAAATAATGCACTGGGGCCCATACTAGGGAGATGGTGACCTGTGGCATATAGTGACCATAGCTCAATTATGCTACACATTGGGCATTGTTTTTTTAGTCTGATTAGAAATTTTAGTCTGATTTTTTCTTTTAAATGTTTTTATTATTATTTTACTTTTTTTTTTTTAATTACTTTTTTTGGTGAGAGTTTTTTGTCTTTTTTGGTGAGATATCAGGGGTCTAAACAGATCCCTGAAGCCTCACTTTTTAGACCGAGAAAGGAATTGAGGAAATACATTCCCAAACCCCTTTCTCTGCAGCCTCAGCTGCATTGCAGATGAATGAACAGGAGACAGCGTCTTCTCTCCATTCATAAACTGAAGCAGAGTAAACACAGTCACACACTCACTGTGTTCGTTTAGAAAAGGAAGGGGCTGGTAAATGACATGCTTGAATTATTTTTCTCATTATAGATGTGAGTGGGGCCTCATGTCTGTTTTGCCTAGGGCCTCACAAAGTCTAGAGCTGCCAGACTCATCCACCTTACCAGTCGCTCTGTGTCTGCTACTCCTCTCTGTCAATCCCTCCACTGGCTTCCACTCACCCAACAAATTAAATTCAAAATACTAACAACTACCTACAAATCCAGCCACAACTTAGCCCCCAGCTATATCACTAGTCTAGTCTCTAAATATCAACCTATTCATTCTCTTAGTTCCTCTCAAGACCTCCTGCTCTCTAGTTCCCTCATCACCTCCTCCCATGCTCGCCTCCAGAACTTTTCCAGAGCCTTTCCAATCCTATGGAATGCCTTACCCCAATCTGTTCAATTATCTCCTACTCTATTAGCTTTTAGATGATCCCTGAAAACCCTTCTTTTCAGAGAAGCCTATCCTACCCACACCTAACAACTGTATTTTCATTTTCTCCATCAGCTCATCCCCCACAGTTATTATCTTTTGTTTCCACTTGACCCTCCCTTCTAGACTGTAAGCTCTAACGAGCAGGGCCCTCTGATCCCTCCTGTATTGATTTGTATTGTAACTGCACTGTCTGCTCCCATGTTGTAAAGCACTGTGCAAACTGCTGGCGCTATGTAAATTCTGTATAATAATAATAATATTTATGCAGACTTGCAAGGTTATTGAAAGTTAAGCCTGGTACACATAGGCCGAATATCAATAGAAACCAGACAACATTCAGCCAGTGTGTACACCAGCCTGTCTGACAAAAACCGGATGAACGGAAAACACGCATCCGATCGGCATCTGATCAGCGCTCGCAGCCGCTGACTGGTAGACATGTGCACTTCCGAAAAATGTGTTCATTTTCTAATCATCCGGGTTTTTTTTTCGACATTCATTATAATTGAAATTCGTAAATTTGAAAATCCAAAAATCCAAGAATTTGATAATCCGAAATCCATAAATTCATAAATTCGAAAATCTAAAAATAAGAAAGAAAATCCGAAAATTGGAAAGAATGAGGATCCAAAAATTTGAAATACTAACCAATAGGGTTGTCCCGATACCACTTTTTTAGGACCGAGTACAAGTACCGATACTTTTTTTCAAGTACTCACCGATACCGATTACCGATACTTTTTTTTTAATGTCACGTGACAGTGTTTTTTTTTTTTTTTTTTTAACAATACTTTCTTTTTTTTGGGGGGGGGGGGGGGGGGGTGAACAGTGTATGTGTGTTTGTGTTTTTTTTTTATTTACAATTTTTATTTTTTACAATAATATTTTTTTTTTATTCTTTATTGCAATATGTGTTTTTTTTTTAAATCAGCCCTGTTGGGGGGCTTTGGTGAGATATCAGGGGTCTTAACAGACCTCTGATATCTCCCCCTTGAGACAGAGAAAGAGACAGAGGATAGAGATTCCCCAGTCCCTTTCTCTGCAGCCTCAGCTGCACTGAGAATGAATGGAGAGAAGACAGCGGCTCCTCTCCATTCATAAACTGACACATCGTAATCACAGGAGATTACAATGTTTCAGTTATGTGAATGGACAGAGTCAGCTGACTCTATCCATTCACAAAGGAAGGAGGAGGAGGACAGCACAACGGAGGGGACAGAGAAGGAGAGGGGGACAGCAGAACGGAGTGGACAGCGGAGAGCCACAGCAGAACGGAGGGGACAGCGGAGGGGGACAGAGAAGGAGAGAGGAACGGAGGGGGACAGCGGAGAGGCACAGAGAAGGAGAGAGGAAGGGCGGAATGGAGGGGGACAGCGGAGAGGCACAGCAGAACTGAGGGGACAGCAGAGAGGCACAGCATAACTGAGGGGACAGCGGAGGGGGACAGAGAAGGAGAGAGGAACGGAGGGGGACAGCGGAGAGACACAGGGAAGGAGAGAGGAACGGAGGGGACAGCAGGGAGACACAGGGAAGGAGAGAGGAACGGAGGGGGACAGCGGAGAGGCACAGAGAAGGAGAGAGGAACGGAGGGGGACAGCGGAGAGGCACAGAGAAGGAGAGGGGAATGGAGGGGAACAGCGGAGGGGGACAGAGGAACGGAGGGGGCATGGAGGAGGATGCAGTGACAGTCAGCGGTGACTGATCACCGCTGTATGTCACTAAAGCTGCAGAAAGCCGCTGGGGGAGAATCTTGTAACTCCCCCACGCGCCGATCACAGCTGTCTTCTAGGTATCAGCGGAAGCATCGGGAGCATTTGCCCGAGTACAAGTACTTGGGCAAATGCTCGGTATCGGTGCCAATACCGATACTAGTATCGGTATCGGGACAACCCTACTAACTAACCAACTAACTAATAATAACTAACTATTAAATTATAAGTATTGGAATTTCCTTTCAAATTTGGCTGTTAGTCAGCGTAATGAATACAAATTTATCTGAAGTTACAAATTATCCAAAATAACAAAGCCCCATGTAAACAAATGGAACGGAATGAATTAATAATAAAAATAAAATGTTTTTATTATTATTGTTATTTATTATTATTAATTTGTTTCTCTTCATTCGTTTAGATACAGCATTCATTATTTCAGATAATTCGTAACTTCAGATAAATTCCTATGCGTTACGTTCACTAATCTTATTTTTGGATTTTAGAATTTTCGGGTTTTCAAATTTTCGGATTTTCGAGTTTCAAATTTCTCATTTTCCGAATTTCCAAAATGTTGGATTTTCAAATTTCGAATTTCTGATATTCAGAGTTTTCGAATTTCCTATTTTACAAATTTTCGAATATTCGAATTTACAAATATTCGGAAAAAAATGTTAATTGGGCTTTTGTTAATTTGATTATTTCGGAATTAACTAATTTCTCGAAATTCATTGAAAAAACTAATTTGGAATGAAACTAATTTCACATGTCTACTGACCGGTGTGTTCTGGTGGAGGGGGGGTGACAAGGGGGGTCAGTTTCCCTGTCAGAACACAATAGTTCAGCAAGGAGATCGTTGTACTAACATTGGATACTTAGTACAGAGTGCTCCTCCCGAGCCTGGTGTGTATCAAGCTGAGCTATTACATGCTACTGTGTGGTTTGCAAAATAGAGGATCATTTAGCACTTGCTCTCCTGAAATTTTCTGCCAGTTTTTTTTTCTCCATAATTTAACTACTGAATTTCTTCTGTGTAGCTTAAACTGACAGTAAACTCCAGTTTAAAAAGAAATACATTCTAGTCAAGCATGTATTTTTAACCTAAAATGTATTTCTATTTCTCTCAGCCTCCTCGAAATATCTTAGTTTTTTCTGCTGTGATCTGACTCCCTTTTAGAGGGTAAGCCCACTTTAGCCTAAAACGTGTTAAAGGTGCTATATCTATAGACTTTAACCTTGTATCAAAATAAAGCTGTACTAAACAAGATCCCATCGAGTGGCGGCTTTACTATATACATGAATGCTTGTTGGTCTACAAGCCATAGCTAGAGCACCAACCTTGTATGTCAGCCAGAATGAGACAGTCAGGTTGAGCATGGTGAGTTCATTTTGTTCCTGTTAGAAGGTGGATATGTTCATTCTCCATGGTCCCATGGTTCAGAGGGACATTGTTACTCTCTCTGGTTTGCTTCTGAGACTGAATAGGGACTATGGGATGTGTACTGTGTCTAGAGCAGTGCACATGACCACAACTAATGTGCACTGCTCTTTTCAAACAAATGGAAGAGAGCAGGAAAAGGAGAGATTCAGGAGCTCATGGAGGATGCTTCAAGGAGGCAGAAAAGAACAGTAAGAAACCATAGCCCACTTTTGGGGGGTTATGAGAAATCCCTCCCCAAACAGGATATTGCGTTTAACCTGTACATAAATAAGAGAACCAGAACCTTTAATAAGTGGAAGAGTGGGTTTGCTAATAAAGTTGGCAGTGCCTACATCCAAAAGGACCTCTGTGAACAGAGGAGATTTCCTGGGAAAATAATCAGTAATCTAATCAAAGTAGTTGAGAAAAAAAGAACTACTGCAGCCAGCATATAACAATAACCATAAGCAGGGCTTTTTTTCAGCAGGAACGTGGGGGAACGCAGTTCTGGTACCTCCAGCACTGAATGTATATAATAGCATGGGGTGTGGGGTGTGCTGGAGGGTCTATTGATGTTGGTTTCTGGGGGATCTTTTGTCACTGGTGGGGATCTGATTTTGTGTGAGGGTCTATTGTTACTGATGGGGAATATATTGTTGCTAGGGGGGGTCTTATGTTGCTGGAGGGGATCTACTGTTAATGGAGAGGTCTATTTTTACTGGCTGCTGGAGGATCTATTGATGCTGGCTGTTGGGAGATCTGTTGTTACTGCTGCGGGGGGGTCTAATGTTGCTTGGGTGGATATTTTGTTACTGGGTGTGATATTTTGTTGTGGGTGGTTCACTGTTGCTGCAGGGAATCTATTGTTGTTGGGGCGGAGTCCATTGTTGCTGGGGGAGTCTATTGTTGTGTGGGGATCTATTGCTGGGATTCTTTTCCTGGCGGCAGGGGAACTATTTTACTGCTTTTCTTTTTATCATTAACATGTTCCATACAAATGACTAAGCACCACAAAATGATACTTGGTTTTTTATTCTCTAAAAGGGGCAGTACTGGTAGGTGGATAGGGGGTGGAATCAAGGGACGGTGGTCAGAGGTGGGTAGGGCGCAGAGACAAGGGGTGACTCAGATGGGGGGAGTTCCTGCACCTATTCTCCGAGAAAAAGAGCCCTGACCATAAGTATATAGATGCACACCAGTATAGAAATAATACAAGATTTATATGAGAAAAAATAATAATATTACATACATCCAATGTTCAAACAAGTATTATCAACAAAGGGCCAGATAGGAGTCCTGGTGGAATTGTGCACATTTGCCTGGGTGTATATAATTATTAATAGAAATACCTCAAGATGTATGTTGCAGCAAAGTCCAGTTGCAGGGGCACCTGAGGATGATCACAGAAACCGTCTTAGGGTTGAAGACCTGAAGACAGAATCAGTAATGATGGGGAAATCCTGCAACCGTTGTCCCAACTGACCTGGAAAGCAGCATCTCACCAGCAGAACCTGTGGTATGATACTGGAACATCATCTACTCTGTGTCTTAGTCCCCCGTAGCTTCTAATCTGCCATGCAACTGGACCTCTAACCAGTGGTGGCTCGTCCATTGGGGGCATATGGGTGCTGTTCCCGTCTGTCTGTCTATCGATCTGTCTGTCTGTAGGCCCTATCGCGGGCAAGTGACGGGGCGGTTGGTTGGAGCTTTGTTTGCCCCCCCCCCCCAAAAAATGGAGCACCAGTTGCCACTGCCTCTAATTACCTGTGGTCCATCAGATGCACTAACCTGGTTATTGAACCACAAGCTCAAGCTAGCTATAGAATCCCAGACCCGAAGGGACAGGATAATTAGAATAACAGGAGATGCATATAAACTCTATTGCAATATAAAGGTTCACCTACTATCATACAGCAAGGGGACCGCTGCACACACATGTCACAGACCAAATTATCTGGTATAGTGCATGTGAGATAACAACAAGAGGACAGACGTACTTCTGTCACCAGAATACATACTGTATATACACCTGGAAGCTATGGGCAAATATAGTAAACTTTTAAACATAGAAATACTTGCTTACTAATCTCTGCTTCTGGCCTGGTTAGGCAACAGCTCCTTCAGAGTGGGACCTGCGGTCTCAGACCCTCCCTCTCTGTTTTCTTCCTCCCTCTGGGGTTTCCAACCTAATCACCCAGAGACCGGAAGTGGTTGTACATGGCTATTTCTGTAACATTTAAGCAGTATACTTACTTACAAATACAGACAGTAAAGGGCAGCAGATCCCTACAAACCAATTTCATGAAAAATAGATGACAAGGTCATTAAGTGCATGGATTATTTTTGGAAAATAAGGATATAGTTTAGTGTCACTTTGGGCTAGGTCCACATCTCTGCATTTCCTGCATGCCACGCTTACATGGGCACAGTAGCCTATTTATTCCCCACAAGGAAAAAGTTCCTGACCCTTTTTTTAAAAACGTGGTGCACCATGCAATTCTACACACCAACTTTCCGATGCATGGGGGTGCCGTTAGGAATTAATTCTGCTAAGGAGCAGCATGTTTTGGCTGCGGGTTCAGGAACATGTGCGATTTACATGCGTTTCTTCTCCCGCAATAGTGCGAACTTAGCCATAAGCCTAACACTACTTCTACTTTCCAAATTTGCGCACAACACAGAATCATCACCTTATCTGGCATTAAATGCTGTTTGTTCTTGTTCAATTGTTTATTATATTGGCTGTTTCAACATATGTGCAATTCTGTGTAAATGTATAACATCACTTTCAATAAACGTCATGCTTGTGCACTTTTCCTCACAGTATATGAAAAAATATCAGGATGATTGGCTAACTTTTTTTGAAAAGTATTTATGTTTCTAGCATGATGGCCTGACCTTGTGTTTGCATCTATCTTTGCTTTTTGGCAAATGTTCCTGGCTTCTACTTGAGTAACAGAGAAAACAGAGGGCCAGTTATGAACTGAGCTGAATGCACAACCTGTCTTCCCAAAGAAATTATTTAGAGCGCTGTAGGGTGCACTCAGAACCAGGAGGCTGCATGCAATGTTGCGAAAGTTAGACTTCTCTTCACTAAGAGTGAATTCACACATTACAGGTCTTTTGCTGCATTGTAAAACACCTGTCACAATTGTTTTTTGTGTGTCCCATTCCCACTGCAACACAGCCTGGAGCTGAGCTGCAGCATGCTGTAATATAATACGGACATTCTGTATTTTATCATAGTCGACTGTACAGAAATGCATGGCACTGTACAGCAGTCCAGTGCATTGCGATGCTGTACAGCAACATGATGTACTCATCAAATAAAGTTTAGTGAGAAAAAAAAAAGGGGGGGCTGTGTAATGCACAGAATTCTGCACCACACTGCCCCCTACTGCAGCCAGAACAGACATAAGGCACACAAAAAATATATATGTCCAGGAACATGTGCGACTTACATGCTTTTCCGCTCCTGCAATAGTGCAAACTTAGCCATAAGCCTAACACTTTACTTCTGCTGTACCCAGCACCTGCAGCCAGGGCAGGACTTAGGGTGGTGGGGGCTCCTGGGCCTGAGTCACTTTCGGGCCCTACCTGCTATACATCACCGTATTTATCGGCGTATAACAGGCTCCGGCGTATAACACGCACTCCAAGTTTAGGAGGGAATTTTAAGGAAAAACACTTTTAGGAGGGAAGTGTAAGGAAAAAAACTTACATTTAAATGCCCATTAATGCAGCCTTGCACAGCGTCCATCTGCAGCCTTGTCCAGTGTCATTGCAGCCTTGCCATTTGCAGCCTTGCCTCAGTGTCATTTGCAGTCTTGTCATTTGCAGCCCTGTCATTGCAATCTTGAAGTTTAAAAATGGTGCCGCCGAGATACAGCCACCTGTGTATCTCGGTGGCTCTTGGGTCCTCTCGGCAGCTCTTGGGTCCTCTCACAGTCCCGAGCGGAGTCGAGAGTAGCCAAGTGTTTGGGTACAGCATCACACAACTTCGCAATTGTCAGTTAAATCGACGCAGTGCCGTATCGCAAAACAATGATTGAAGTGCGATATTTCTATTATTACATTGTTATATAAAATAAAATAGTTCAACTCACCATAAGCAGAATCAGTCGGAGCCTGAGTGTGTCACTTGCCAACGTCACCTGCCTTCAGATGCGGATTGTCACTTGCCACACATTGCGGATTGTCAATTGCCATGTCACTTGTCAGCGGATGCAGGGTGTCATTTGTCAGTGGATGCAGGGTGTCACTTGTCAGCAGGTGCAGGGTGTCACTGGTCACGTCGCCTGCCACTGGGTCGAAGGGGGCCCCGTCAGGTAGGATGTACAGGGGCCCCATGATTTCTAACATTCAGGGGCACATTCAGGGGGGCAGCAAACTCCCGCCCGCTAGCAAGCCCGTTTTGCCGGCACTGCTGCTTATTTCACGGCGACCGATTGGGCTTGTGTACTCCCACTTCCTGGTAGCGGTGGAACGCACCATAGGGCGGACATGATGTAATCAGCAGGAAATGATGCAAGACATGGGAGGCAACGCGGCCATCATTTCTGGCTGATGACATCACGTCCGCCCTATGGTGCGTTCCACCGCTATCAGGAAGTGGAAGTAGACACAAGCCTGATCGGTCCTGTGAAATAAGCAGTGGTACAGATGAAACGGGCTGGCTAGCGGGCGGGAGTTTGCCGTGGACGGGGCCCATGGGCTTGAGCCCAGTCAAGCCCAATTGTAAGTCCGGCCCTGCCTGCAGCGCACCAGGGATTTTGCTTCAGAGGACTTTGCAGCCTCTAGACATCCATGCACAAGGCCAAGTAGAGCAGCTGCACCAATTTCTGCTTCTCTGTTTGTACTCAGTGTACCTACTCTCTCAGCCTTCCAGCAAATGCACCTGTGGTTCCTATTGCAAATGTGATGTTGAATAAATAAACCTGTGTGATAATATCAAGTAAGAGTGTCCCAAGCCTCCATGCAATTACCTGTTGGGAGACTGACAATGTTATCCAAAGGGTTGTCTGAACATTGATTATGTCTGCTCCCAGCCCAAACTAACCTGTATTCTACCCCTCCAGTATACAGATTTAAGCAAGCATAGCTCTAAAACCAAGTATGCAGAGTACAGTATCCTTGGAATAAAACCAAGCATGCTGAGTTTCCTGGCAGCCAGCAACCTCCTCTGCTGTTCGACATTAGTTGGTCCTGCACTGTACAATATGATATCAAAGAACTGTAACCAGTAGAGCCAGTGAAGTAAAAAGCAAAGTGAAGTAAATTTCAGGAGATTGGTTGCACAGGAGGAGGAAGTCTGCATGGGGGGAGGAATATGGTAAGTGTTTGTACCTATCCTCGTTACCTCCCTCCCCGACAGTCAAATAAGCCTTTAATCAGAGCAGCGCAGTGTGGATCACATTGCATAGCTACATTTAAAATCAGCCTAGAGTTGGGTTTTAACTTTTACTCCTAAACCTGGCTGGTGACACATTTTAGAACAAAGTATATTGATAACCTTATTGTAATGTTGAGATCACCACTTTCTCAAAGCCTCTGTCGAGACAGCCTGTCAAAGATCACATTCTGCCTTAGGGCAAATGGCCTAGACTACTTTAAAGTATACCAGAGAGAAATATGTAGGCTGCCATTGTTTATCTCTTCTTCTGAAAATACTAGTTCCCTGGGTGTTACATTGATGCATGTGTGTCAAAACCTTTGGAGTCACTAAATCTTAACCACTTGAGTTCCAGTTTGTAATACCCATTTATTACCAGGCCATGTTTCAGCTCAACCGTGGGTCAAATGTACATGTCAATGAATTCTGAATAGTCTCTGAAGCATCTCATATTGAAGCATATTGAAGCATATTGAATTCAAAATGATGCCCAAAGCCCATCAGCACAAGCTCTAGTGTGAGCTGTGCATTACTTCCAAAAGGGAGCCAAGGAGGAAATGTCTCATCAGTACTGTGCAGTGGATGTGTGCGGTGAACAGAAAGATCAGTTTCTGTGGGTTTGTTTGGATATGATTACTCATGTTTCCTTATTTATTGTCAGTCAGACAATCACCTTGAATCACCTAAATCAGTGTTTTTTTTCTTTGTCAGCACAAGTTATTATACTTCGAAAAGAATAGCTATGTGGAACACATCATCATCCATTGTGCTACGTTTTCACAGACAGAAAAATAAGATGATATACAATGCTTTGAATGAGACCAGCTCACAGTGATGCAATACAAATAAGAACTGAATTATGCATAATGGCTGCACTGAACTGCATTTTGCAATCAAGCCAATTTAATTAAACCCTTTTTCCAACTTAGATTAGTGCATGCCAAAAGCTAAAGTAAGGAACAGATAGACATGACTGGATCAGAAAAATTGTTTTAAATGGTTTTCAGTTTCTGATTAAGGGCAATTAATCTATGGTAATCCATAGCACATGCTTATCTTGACAGTAAAAGAGTTTTTCTGACGCATCCAATGGCAGCACACACACTGGGTTGTCACTCTGCCCTCACAACCTGATAGGACTGATTAGCTATAAGTTTTTGAAGAAGAGCCCCCCCGCTGCATTCTCCTTTTTTTTTCCTGACCTGTTAGGACTGACTAAGATAAAGCACGGACCTCTTACCGCTTCGCCCCAGCTAGGTTCAGCCTCTCCTAGTTGTAAGCCCTGACTGTACAGTCTCTAAATGAGCTTTATGCGGGGACCCCACTCTGATGGTCTTGGGGGGTTACTTTGTCTTTTTACAAGCCTTAAACAGGCTTACACCACCATGCAGTGGCCTCCATCTTTTACATCTTATATGTTCTCTCTTTTAAGCCACTCTTTGTTTGCTTTTACCTTATTTCTTTTTTCCTCACTGCTGAGCCTTTTAGTCCTCTGGGTGCCGTGATCGGCTCGTCGGCGCGACCGGAAGTGACGTGGGCATCTATCTCCTTTCGCCAGTATCAAAAATGGCGTTGGGTGCCCTGGATCGCTATGGCGCATGCGCGGCGCTTGTGTCACTTCCGCCGTGACAGCAATATTCAAAAAGCAATGTTTATGCTGTTTCACTGCACAGGTTATCAGAGTGTCTCCGGAACGCTCGCACTCTGCTTTTTTCTACATCTCCTATTGCTGCCACCGCTCCCTGACAACCCTCTGACCTGGAAAGACCTTATCTTCCTTCTCGTGGTTCTTTTTACTATATACCTGCAAATGCATGCTGACTATGCCGTACTGAGCTTCACAGGGTTAACCCTTCCCTTCCCAGGTACACTCTATCCAGATACACTCTATCTATTGCTCATGGAGGTCGCTGCCCCAGCAGACCATCCACAGCCAGTAAGGTAAGATGTTTTGGTAAGTAGTGAAGAGGAGTAAAAGAGAGCCATGCCACTAATATCACTTTATCCTGATAGCCCTGGCAGGTCAACCAAATTCTAAACAGAGAGAGAGATCCCCTTCAAGACATTCACTCTCTAGAAGAAGCCGGTCAAGGACTTCCTCCCACCATCACAGTAAATCATCATCCTTCCACCAAACACAGCAGACCACCATAACCAACCTGCAGCTAATGCCTGCTGGATATGCGGAGCGCAAGCCCTTCCTAACAAGCTAGCTTGCAAAACATGTGCTGAAGAAGCTACTAGGGAAAAGGAATCGGATGTATTGGAAGTATCGAACACAATCAGCGAATCTGTAAATCTGAATCAATTCTGCAGGTGTCAGCCACAGAACCAGTTAGACCAGTTCAAATCACATCAGCAACAGTCTCCTGCGTACTGCAAGAATCAGAAGACTTATCAGCCAAAGAAGATTCTCCAGTGTCAACTGGCTTCAATTTGCTTTAATAGACCCCTTTGCGAGGTCAGTAAAGGAGGCGATTGGTTGAGAGAAACCAAAGGAATCGCCCGCAAGCTCAGAAAATACTTCCCTAACCTAAAAAGGGATCCAGAGACCTTTCCTTTTATCGATGAACTCGGAGAGTTAATTAAAGACGAGTGGCAGAAACCTGACATAAAGTCCAGTCTAAACAATAGGATAGCAAAGCTATATCCCTTAAAAGAACCAGCAGTAAACCCTCTCATCATGGCTCCTGTAGTAGACGCATCACTAATGCGTCTGGCTAGACATGTGACATTTCCAATAGAGGACGCGTTGACTTTCAGGGATGTCTTGGACCGGAAAATCGACCTCGATCTCAAGAAAGCCTATTCAGCAGCAGGAGGAGCATGCAGACCAGCTATCACACTAGCAGCAGTCGGCAGAGCAATTAGTAACTGGACCTCTAACATTGAAAAACTACTGTCAGAAGCAGCTGACCAGGAGAGAATCGTATCTGCACTACAGGAACTCAGCCTAGCAGGAGACTTCGTAGCCGAAGCGTCAGTAGATATAATAAGATCGGCAGCAAGGGCGATGCTGTCCTCTGTTATGTCCAAGAGAGCCTTATGATTAAAACCGTGGGTGGCAGATACAGCTTCCAAATCGAATTGGTGCAAGATCCCCTACGACGGAACCAACCTGTTCGGCCCCAAGTTAGACCTAGCCATCTCGAAGGTCACAGGGGGGGAAATCGGGCCTTATTCCCTCTGACCGAAGACTGAAACAGCAGAAGGTTCACCCTTTTAGACGCAATCTTCCTGAACGATACCGAGAAAACAGACCAGACAAAGAGTTCAAGCGAAATTGGCGTAATAACCAATCGCCTTTCCTGAGGACACAGAAGCCCAAAGCTCCTAATACAGGGGATCAGCAGAAGTCGTTTTGATGGCACGCCCGCCCAGCCTGTGTTAGTGGGAGCCAGGCTCAGGCTGTTTATACAGGTGTGGGTAGAGCATATAAAAGATCAGTGGACAATAGCCACAGTCCGCGAGGGCCACAAATGGAGTTTCAAATACAGAAAACCCAGAGATCACTTCCTGAACACCCGACTGCCATCAACTCAAAGGCTTTTATTCCCCCCTTTTTCTTGTCAAGAAAAAAACAGGGGACCTGCGTCCGGTTCTAGACTTGAAGAACCTCAACAGGATGATCCTGGTAGATTCCTTCAAAATTGAGAATCTTCAATCTATACTACTGGCAATAAATACAAAAGACTGGATGCTATCAATAGATTTATGCTACGCCTATCTCCATGTTCCTATACACACAAGTTTTCAAAAATACCTTCGGTTTGCAATCGGACGACGACATTTTTAATTCAGGAGTCTCCTGTTTGGGATGTCTACGGCTCCCAGAACATTCACAAAAATCCTGCTTCCAATCATAGCATATCTGAGAGAGAAGGGACTAAGAGTCCACCACTATCTCGACGAGTTGGCCAACACCTAACAGTTACTTCTCCAACGTCGGGAAATACTAATCTTCACATTACATCAATTTGGGTGGATAATAAATTGGAACAAAAGCAGTCTGGAGCCAACCCAATCAATGATCTTTTTGGGAGCAGAACTCGACACCAATGCCAACACGGTGAGTCTTCCTCAGGAAAAAATAGGACAATTGGTCCAGAAAATAAAAAGACTAATGGAAGCAACACACCTATCTGCCAGGACATGTTTCAGCATATTGGGATCCATGTCTGCCACCTTTCCAATGGTCCGGTGGTCCCAGTGGCATACGAGGACATTCCAGATATCAAATGGAATGGAACATCAATGAGTTAATGAATTTTCATCAACCAATCGGTGAAACAATTTACATGGTGGTGGACGCGAATCAGCAACCTAAAACGTCATCGACACATTGTGCCCCCTCAGCCGGAAATAGTCACGTCGGATGCCAGCCTCTAAGCACATTACTAGGATCAAGCAGTACAAGGCCGTTGGTTTTTTCGCCCCCAGGGAGTAGTATCGAACATTCTAGAACTCAGGGCCACCTTTCAGGCCCTTCTAGCATTCAGGCCATCTCTCACAGGGAAGAGTGTATTAGTACGCATGGACAATAAGGGGGCACCCCGAGTAGCGCCCTCATGCGGGAGGTGCGTCCTCCTGGACTGGGCCCAGATCCATTTGAAAGACCTGAGAGCGGTGTATGTTCCGGCAGTGCAGAACCAACTTGCGGACGATCTAAGCCGAACGTTCATCTCGAACAACCAATGGTCACTAAGTCACCAAGCTTTTTCCCTTCTAACACACAAATGGGGCATTCCCGATATCGACTTGGCAGCAACTCCAATGAACAACAAGTGTGCCAAGTTTCTGGCGAGGGTCGCCTATCCAACAACACTAGGGGTCGACTGTCTCCATCGCCAGTGGAGGTTCCGTTTAGGTTACATATTCCCTCCAATCCCCTTAATAGCCAGGTTCCTAGCCAGGCTTATGCAGCGTACACACGAGCGGACTTTCCGTCAGACTTGGACTGGACTTCGTCGGACAATTCGATCGTATGTGGGCTCCAGCTGACTTTTTTTTCCAAAAGTCCGACGGACCTAGAAATAAAACATGTTTCAAATCTTTCTGACGGACTCAAGTCCGGTCGAAAAATCCGCTCGTCTGTATGCTAGTCCGACGGACAAAAACCAACACTAGGTCAGTTATTGGCTACTGGCTATCAACTTCCTTATTTTAGTCCGATCGTACGTCACCACGTACAAATCCGTCGGACTTTGGTTGATCGTGTGTAGCCAAGTCCGTTGGTTCGAAAGTCCGTTGGAAGTCCATCGGAAAGTCCGTCGGAAAGACCCTCGGACCAATCCGGTCGAAAAGTCCGCCCGTGGGTACGCGGCATAAGGAACTCAACATTCACGGTGATTGTGGTAATACCGTTTTGGCCGAGGAGGCCATGGTTCACGACCATCCTACAACTGAGTACAGAGGACCCATTACTCTTCCCGGTAACTCCAGATCTACCCTCACAGGGCCAGGTCCTACATCCAGCACCAGAAAGACTACACCTAATTGCTTGGAAGTTGAAAGGGAGAGGCTTCTAGATCAAGGTTGCTCTCTAAGGTTGGTGGCCACCTTACAACAGGCAAGGAAGAAGTCGACTAACGACACTTATAACAGAATTTTGTGAAAGATTCACTACGTTAGCACAAGAACAGTCCTGGGACCCACTTTCTCCTACAGTGTCACAAATTCTTGAATTTTTACAACTAGGTCTGGAGAGAGGTCTAAGTTCAAGCACCCTAAAGGTTCAAATATCTACCTTATCAGCTATGATGGGAATCAAATGGGCCTTCAATCCTCTCATAATCCAATTTCAAAAAGCATGTTTGAAATTAAGACCACCCAGGAAGCCGACCTTCCCAACATGGGACTTAACAATAGTTCTAGAAGCCTTATCAAAAGAAATGTTTTTTCCCAACGCCACTAAGTTAACCATTGCGAGGGCATGGAAAACCCCTGTACTCAGTTTTGAGGCAGTTAAAAACCCATGAATTATATAATGATTAATGAGAATCTGACATCCCTCACCTCTGACACCCATGACAAATTCCTCAGGGTTTGGCAGCCATGGATAGCAAACAATCAACCCTCCAGGTTCAATACTCAATTTCTCTCAATCTAGTAGCCTCTGGATGCGCCCCCCACCTGACAGACTCTTCCCCCCCTTCTTTCCTCCCTCCTTCATTTCTTCTTTTTCCTGTAGGTCCTCCCCCTATGCCCTGTAGTCTACCCATTTTCTTCCTTTTTCTGTGTACTTTTTTCTGAGACTCCTGATTTCATGGAGTCGATTTAGCGATGATGGTTACAGTGAAGGAGGAAACCTAAAACAAGGAGATCACACAAAGTAAATCAAACATTATTTTTCTTTGTTCCACATAATCGATCTGTAATTAATTTCTGAATGTATGTACCCCCTTTTTTTTTTGTGTTGCTTGGAGCTCTTGAGCTTTTTGCCTTCTATACAGCATGCTCCGCGACATTGATGGTCTTTTATTATGACGCACTGCTAATATTTTGCCCCATTTTTTTTTCTTTTTGTTTTCTCCTTTTTACCTTTTATTCCCTTATTGTATCAATGACTATTATACCATGTATATAGTGTCCCGTTATTGGGATTCTCCTCTTCATCATATGTTTGATGTATCTATCGCACTACTGCACTAATCTGTTGTGACTACTTTTCCATCAATAAAAATATTTGTAAAAGAAAAGAACCATTTTTTCCTTTGGAGTCAGTATCTGTATGGGATCCAACCCTCAAATTAACCTTTTTAGTGGCAATAACTTCTGCAAAAAGAGTGTCCGAGCTGCAAGCACTTTCAATAAGAGATCCTCATTTGCTGTTCTATCCTGATAGAGTTGTATTAACACCATCTGAACAATTCATACCTAAGGTGGCATCTGCTTTCCACTTCAGTCCAGAGATCAGTTTACCAGCATTCCTCACTAGCCAAGGGAATCCACATCCACTAGATATTAAATCACTTATTTCTTCATATCTGGAGGCCAAAAACCCATTCAAAAAAACAGAAAACTTGCTAGTCATACAGCACGGCCCTAAGAAAGGTCAGGCAGCTTCTTTCAGGACAATAGCCTCTTGGCTAATAAAGATCATTAAAAAGGCATATGCAATCCAGCTTCTTCCAATACCTAACGACCTAAAGGCTCAGTCGACCAGGGCAGTGGCGACATCTTGGGCAGCGTATTGTAGAGTGTCTCCCGAAACAATTTGCAAAGCAGCAACTTGGTCTTCTAGAACTACGTTCATGTCTCACTACAGAGTAGACCTGGCTCGTTTAACGACTGTTGAATTTCAGAGATCGATCATTACAGCGAATTCTTCCATATCCTGTGAATAAAATAAATCTTCTTGCAAAGCACCAACCCATGTAGCGAGTTATTTCCCAGTGTGTGCTGCCATGATGCGTCAGGAAAACGGAAAATTGTATACTCACCTTTCCGTAATTTTCCTTTCCTGACGCATCTAATGGCAGCACACAGACCGCACCGCTGTGTGGTGGTGTAAGCCTGTTTTAAGGCTTGTAAAAAGACAATGTAACCCCCCTGAGACCATCAGAGTGGGGTCCCTGCATAAAGCTCATTTAGAGACTGTACAGTCAGGGCTTCCAACTAGGAGAGGCTGAACCTAGCTGGGGCAAAGCAGTAAGAGGTCCGTATGCTTTATCCTGGTCAGTCCTAACAGGTGAGGAAAAAAAAAGGAGAATGCAGCGGGGGGCTCCTCTTCAAAAACTTATAGCTAATCAGTCCTATCAGGTTGTGGGGGCAGAATCACAACCCAGTGTGTGTGCTGCCATTGGATGCGTCAGGAAAGGAAAATTACGGAAAGGTTAGTATACAATTTTCCGTTTTTAAAACCTGTCAAGGAAAGGTCCACCATTAACCAGTGTAATTCCTTAAAAATAATTCTGGAACAGTAAAAAGTAGGTGCTCTAGCCTACAGCATTCAAACAGATCTTATTTGGTCTTCAAAATGTACCAATATGACTTGCTGTGGTGTGAAATAGTTCCAACAAGTTCCATTTATCTTTTTTTTAATTTCATATAGTGTATAAGCTTACCTTTTTCTTCCTCCCTTGTGTACATTCACAATGGCCAGTGAGGCAATCCATCATAGTTATAGTATACAAAAAGATGGCAACCACCTCAACCTATAACTAGCCTTTGCAGTAAGATGCACATGAAAGGGCAACGCATAACACAGATCAATATTTCCCAGCACACTAACCAGCTAACCTACAAAAAAAAAACAGCGCCACTGTGCTCTTGCTGGGCATTTCGCAGGCTAGCTGGTGAGTGTGCTGGGAAATCTTTGTCTGTTTGTGTTGTGCGATTCCCTTCCATGTGCACCTTACTGCAAAGGCTAGTTATAGGTTGGGGTGTTTGCCATCTTTTTATATAGCTTGTTTGCCGGAATTGGTGTGGGGATACTTTCGATGCCTCCAGCTGATACTGTGCTCTTGCTGAGCGTCCAATGTGTTCCTGTGCCTGGAGGAGTGGGCTCCCTTCAGGCAAAACTTCCCTTAAAGTGGTTCTAAAGGCAGAAGATTTTTTGTCTTAATGCATTCTACGCATTAAGATAAAAAACCTTCAGTGTGCGGCATCCCTCCTCAGCCCCCCTTAATACTTACCTGAGCCCCATCTCGATCCAACGATGTTGCACAAGTGACTCGGCTGTCTGGGACTCTCCCTCCTGATTGGCTGAGACAGGCGAGATTGGTGGGGCCCAGTCATGGCTCTGTGTCTGAATGGACACATAGAGCAGCGGCTCGGGTGCTCCCATAGCAAGCTGCTAGCTGTGGGGGCATTTGGCAGGAGGGAGAGGCCAGGCGCTCCAGCGAGGGACCCGAAAAGAAGAGGATCAGGTCTGCTCTGTGCAAAACCACTGCACAGAGCAGGTAAGTATAACATGTTTGTTATTTTTGAACAGAAAAAAACAAGACATTAATATCACTTTCAATTAATATTAAAGGCAGATTAAAAAAAAAAACACAGATGTTACACTTACCTGCTCTGTGCAGTAGTTTTGCACAGAGCAGCCCCGATTGTAGCCCCTTCCTCCTGTCAAGTGCCCCATAGCAAGCAGCTTGCTGTGGGGGCACCTGAGCAGACTCGCTCCTGAGCAGCTGCTCTGTGTGTCCATTCGCACATGAAGCACAGCCTGGTCCCGCCCCCGCTCTCTCCTTATTGGCTCACTGGCTGTGATTGACAATAGTGGAAGTCAATGGCTCCCGCTTCTGTCTCAGCCAATGAAGAGGAAAAGACACAGGAGAGCTGCTGCTCTCGTGCACATCGCTGGATTGAGATGGGGCTCAGGTAAGTATCAGGGGGGGCTGCTGCAGAATATAGATGGTATGAAGGTAAAAAATCTTATGCCTTTACAATCACTTTAATTTATCCACTGCTATATATGCTTCAAATTAGAGACTTTCAAAAAGTATAGAGTTAGGACCGCAGTACACAGAGGAGCCTAGGCATAGGGACTGTGTGTGTATGTTTGTGTAGTCCATCATAGTTACTGGTAAATAGAAATGTACATGAGGTGCTCTGCCTAATGAAAAGGGCCCAGCAATCAGGCATAATGGGATGTTTGCACTTTATATCTGAGTGACAGAGTCACTTTAAAGTAATGTTCAAAGACCAGCCTTCTCTATTTCCAAACCTGTGCATTTGCATCTGCCTGTTTTGCAAAGTAAATCATTTCTGGAAATATCGACTAGATATGAATACCTCTAGGTAAGCCTAATAATTACATTCTACACTTTATTTGAATATTTTTGCACAGGAAAACAAGATACCATTTTACTTTTTCTGTTTAAACCCCACATTTATCTCATTTTATGAGGTAATCTCCAATCTCTTCATGCACAGCAATACTGGCAGAATCATGTTTGTGTAATATAATAGGACAATCGTGATGTAAGACAGATAAGAAAGGCATAGCTATCCATAGCAAGTAATCCAATTCCAATTGATTATTTTTTTGGCAAGTTGGAAAATGAAAGCAATTGCTGATTTCAATGTACAATACCACTATTTCTTGTCCTTCCATTTCTGTAAATGAGCTTATTGTAATAATATTATCTATATAAGTTGTCAGGTTCTTTGTTGTTTACACGGCTGTTATTTCTGAATTATCATTCATACTGATAATCAGTGAAATATTTCTTCTAATCTTGTGCCAACAGAGCATGGATATTGTACACAGTCTTACAGGGATCTTTATTTTTTCTGACATATGTTCATCTAAAATTTCTTCAACCATGGAACAAAATAGAAAAGGCATATTTTGTTAAACACGCAACTTGGATGGAATACACAAAGAGAGATGCTGTCTATCAATATCACAAATGTGACTTCTCTTATTGTCGCTTCTCTCTTGAACAAAATAAACAATTAAAACAAAAAAAAAAGAATAGACACACGAGCGGAATGTCCGACAGAAAAAGTCAGACGGAAGCTTTCCATTATCTATTCCGATCGTGTGTATGCCTCATCTGACTTTTTTTTTCCAGAAAATTCTGACGGACCTAGAAATGGAACATGTTCTAAATATTTCCGACGGAACCAATTCCTATCTGGAAAACCGATCGTCTGTATGCTGTTCCGACGGACCAAAAACGACGCATGCTGTGAAGCAAGTATGAGACAGAAGCTATTGGCTACTGGCTATTAAACGTCCTTTTTCTAGTCCCGTCATACGTGCTGTACATCACCTCGTTCTGGACGGTCGGACTTTGGTCGGACTTTGGTTTGACCATGTGTAGGCAAGACCGCTTGAATGGAATTCTGTCAGAGTTCCGTCGAAGAAACCTTCTGAGTTTATTCCGACGGCAAAACCGGTCGTGTGTACAGGGCAAAAGAGTTGGAAATGCATGGGGCTGCAGGAAAATACCTGTAAACTGGTATCTAGGTTAAAGAGTACAGCGAGGTCTTGGTTATGCAGCATCCTCAGAGTCATCAGAATCTTCTCTGCTAGGCCCAAGCAGGCGCACAACATTCTGCAGTACATTCAGTTCTATGGTGAGTTTGTACATCACCAATGCGTAGAGAATTATCTCCCCTGAAGAATAAATGGAAGGAGCACA
This sequence comes from Aquarana catesbeiana, assembly GCF_042186555.1. Classification (NCBI taxonomy): domain Eukaryota; kingdom Metazoa; phylum Chordata; class Amphibia; order Anura; family Ranidae; genus Aquarana; species Aquarana catesbeiana. The sequence goes on from NC_133327.1 coordinate 216,840,923, forward strand.
TGCACAGGCCCGGAAGAGAAGATTTTGACAAGTCAATGCACCCAAGATTTTGCTTAATTTCTGAATAGGTGAGTGTAAGATTGACAGGGTAGATTGTGTGCAGGGGAATTAGTAAAATAAATGTAACTGCACAGAAAATGCAGTTACACATTAAATGATAAGGTACCCTGAAAGATCTTGGTATATGTTGCAAAATAAAATAACATATAAGGATATTAGAAAAAGGAGCTTGTGCAAGCATTTCCGAAAATTCTCTCATGGGACCCCAAGGCTAGGACCTAGGATAGTAGGACAGTAAATGGTGTTGCTAACAAGTCTGCCTACAAGTTAGATCATAACAACTGCCAACCACACAGTCATATCGCTATTGCTATAGTACTAACTGCTGTTTATAGAACTCAACACAGCACTGTAGCGTAAAAAGAATCATTGTCTAAGCAGCAAATGTAACAAAAAGGGCAAAACAGCTTTTATGGGCTGACTGTCAGCCAAGAATACATACCCGAAGATTTTTAAAACATACAGGTGGTATGGGATTCCCAGACCCAGTCGCTACCATCATGCACGCTAAATCTAAGAGTTGGGTGTCTTTAGAACAGTCCATGTCTTCCCTCCCCCTACAGGTGCTCCCTGGTTACCAGCTTCACTTCTGCTGCAAGGACCACCTAACTATTGGTAGCACCCACAGGGCTATAGCAAAGATATGGTAATCCCTCCTTATCTCTGGACCCAACGTCCCAATGCTTCCAATAATTTTGAAACTCTGCTTTTCCTCCCTGGCTCTGCCCTGTTACATAAGTGGGCTTTTAGATTGGTGAACTTTAGGGATACTAATGGCTAGAAATCTGTCTCCTCAATCCAGTAGGTGGTCAATGCTCCTTTGAACATGTGGAAGGGTTTCCAGCTTTTTTCTACAGACAATTCAGTCTTCTGCTGCAGACTTGTCTGACCCTTCAAGCTCTATCCTCCACTTTCACCTCTCCCCCAGAGAAATACGTTCCTCTTTTCTTACTGGCATGGGAAAGTGATCAAAGATCCGGAGCAAAAGAACCACATTTTATATTTTGCTCACAAATCCTCAATCTCTTCTAGGTTTCAAGAATCCAGATATAGGTTACAGAACAGATGGTACAGAGTTAAAGTAAAACTGCACACAATTTTTTCTGAATACCGATCCCTATTACTGAAGGTGTGGAGACATGAGGGGCACATTACTCCATATTTTCTAGGCTTGCCCATGAATCTGCCCCTTTTGGCAAGTGATATGTAAACTGATTGCTAATCTAGCGAGTCTTTCTCTTGCAGAAGACCAGGCTGCGTGTTTGTTACATCTCTGCCCGCCATCCAGGTAGAAATAAAAACAATCATTGGCAGTCCACCCCCTCAATGTGACCAAGTTCCTGCATTCCGGACAATTGAAAATCCTCCCTGAATCGCTCAATTGGTCAGTGGATTGGGGCAGTAAATGAAATTATGACCATGAAAGAGATTACCCTGTCCCTAAAACATCAAAAGAAATGTTTCCTCAAGACCTGGTTCTACTGGACCCAATTTAAATTCCCTGTTAAATATAAAGAACAGCTTGAAGCGGATTTTCCCTAGGCAGTGGAACCGGGGTTTCCTTATTGTACTTTGTCAATTTCCCCCTATTTATCTCCATCCTCCATCCCCTCTCTATACCCCCCTCTCCTATTATTTATTTTCTGTGTAGAGATTTCCTAAAGGGGTTGTTTACTGTTTTTAAAGGTTTTGTTTGGCCCCACCCCATAGATGACTGTACCCTTCACTGTTCACCCTGTCCCAACCTCATAGAACGCTGCACCCCTCACTATACACCCTGCACCCACCTCATAGAACACTGTATCCCTCACTGTTCACCCTGCCCTCACCCCATATACCACTGTACCCCTCACTGATCACCCTGCCCCCACCTCATAGAACACTGTACCCCTCACTGATCACCCTGCCCCCACCTCATAGAACACTGTACCCCTCACTATATACCCTGCCCCCACCTCATAGAACACTGCACTCCTCACTGTTCACCCTGCACCCACCTCATAGAACACTGCACCCCTCACTGTTCACACTGCCCCCACCTCATAGAACACTGCGCCCCTCACTATATACCCTGCCCCCACCTCATAGAACACTGCACCCCTCACTGTTCACACTGCCCCCACCTCATAGAACACTGCGCCCCTCACTATACACCCCGCCCCCACCTCATAGAACACTGCACCCCTCACTGTTCACACTGCCCCCACCTCATAGAACACTGTACGCCTTACTGTTCACACTGCCCCCACCTCGTAGAACACTGTACGCCTCACTGTTCACACTGCCCCCACCTCATAGAACACTGCACGCCTCACTGTTCATACTGCCCCCACCTCATAGAACACTGTACCCCTCACTGTTCATACTGCCCCCACCTCATAGAACACTGCACGCCTCACTGTTCATACTGCCCCCACCTCATAGAACACTGCGCCCCTCACTATACACCCCGCCCCCACCTCATAGAACACTGTACCCCTCACTGTTCACCCTGCCCCCACCTCATAGAACACTGTACCCCTCACTGTTCACACTGCCCCCACCTCATAGAACACTGCGCCCCTCACTATACACCCCGCCCCCACCTCATAGAACACTGTACCCCTCGCTGTTCACCCTGCCCTCACCCCATATACCACTGTACCCCTCACTGATCACCCTGCACCCACCTCATAGAACACTGCACCCCTCACTGTTCACACTGCCCCCACCTCATAGAACACTGCGCCCCTCACTATATACCCAGCCCCCACCCCACAGAACACTGCACTCCTCACTGTTCACCCTGCACCCACCTCATAGAACACTGCACCCCTCACTGTTCATACTGCCCCCACCTCATAGAACACTGCGCCCCTCACTATATACCCAGCCCCCACCCCACAGAACACTGCACTCCTCACTGTTCACCCTGCACCCACCTCATAGAACACTGCACCCCTCACTGTTCACACTGCCCCCACCTCATAGAACACTGCGCCCCTCACTATACACCCCGCCCCCACCTCATAGAACACTGTACTCCTCACTGTTCACCCTGCCCTCACCCCATATACCACTGTACCCCTCACTGATCACCCTGCCCCCACCTCATAGAACACTGCACTCCTCACTGTTCACCCTGCACCCACCTCACAGAACACTGCACCCCTCACTGTTCACACTGCCCCCACCTCATAGAACACTGCGCCCCTCACTATATACCCTGCCCCCACCCCATAGAACACTGCACCCCTCACTGTTCACACTGCCCCCACCTCATAGAACACTGCGCCCCTCACTATACACCCTGCCCCCACCTCATAGAACACTGTACTCCTCGCTGTTCACCCTGCCCTCACCCCATATACCACTGTACCCCTCACTGATCACCCTGCCCCCACCTCATAGAACACTGTACCCCTCACTGATCACCCTGCACCCACCTCATAGAACACTGCACCCCTCACTGTTCACCCTGCACCCACCTCATAGAACACTGCGCCCCTCACTGTTCACCCTGCACCCACCTCATAGAACACTGCACCCCTCACTGTTCACCCTGCACCCAACTCATAGAACACTGCACCCCTCACTGTTCACACTGCCCCCACCTCATAGAACACTGCGCCCCTCACTATACACCCTGCCCCCACCTCATAGAACACTGTACTCCTCACTGTTCACCCTGCACCCGCCTCATAGAACACTGCACCCCTCACTGTTCACACTGCCCCCACCTCATAGAACACTGCACTCCTCACTGTTCACCCTGCACCCACCTCATAGAACACTGCACCCCTCACTGTTCACACTGCCCCCACCTCATAGAACACTGTACCCCTCGCTGTTCACCCTGCCCTCACCCCATATACCACTGTACCCCTCACTGATCACCCTGCACCCACCTCATAGAACACTGCACTCCTCACTGTTCACCCTGCACCCACCTCATAAAACACTGTATCCCTCACTGATCACCCTGCCCCCACCTCATAGAACACTGCACTTCTCACTGTTCACCCTGCAACCACCTCATAAAACACTGTATCCCTCACTGTTCACCCTGCCCTCACCCCATATACCACTGTACCCCTCACTGTTCAAACTGCCCCCACCTAATAGAACACTGCACCCCTCACTATACACCCTGCCCCCACCTCATAAAACACTGTACTCCTCGCTGTTCACCCTGCCCTCACCCCATATACCACTGTACCCCTCACTGATCACCCTGCCCCCACCTCATAGAACACTGCACGCCTCACTGTTCATACTGCCCCCACCTCATAGAACACTGCACCCCTCACTATACACCCCGCCCCCACCTCATAGAACACTGTACCCCTCACTGTTCACACTGCCCCCACCTCATAGAACACTGCTCCCCTCACTATACACCCCGCCCCCACCTCATAGAACACTGTACCCCTCGCTGTTCACCCTGACCTCACCCCATATACCACTGTACCCCTCACTGATCACCCTGCACCCACCTCATAGAACACTGCACTCCTCACTGTTCACACTGCCCCCACCTCATAGAACACTGCGCCCCTCACTATATACCCTGCCCCCACCTCATAGAACACTGCACTTCTCACTGTTCACCCTGCACCCACCTCATAAAACACTGTATCCCTCACTGTTCACCCTGCCCTCACCCCATATACCACTGTACCCCTCACTGTTCAAACTGCCCCCACCTAATAGAACACTGCACCCCTCACTATACACCCTGCCCCCACCTCATAGAACACTGCGCCCCTCACTATACACCCCACCCCCACCTCATAGAACACTGTACCCCTCACTGTTCACACTGCCCCCACCTCATAGAACACTGCTCCCCTCACTATACACCCTGCCCCCACCTCATAGAACACTGTACCCCTCGCTGTTCACCCTGCCCTCACCCCATATACCACTGTACCCCTCACTGATCACCCTGCACCCACCTCATAGAACACTGCACTCCTCACTGTTCACCCTGCACCCACCTCATAGAACACTGCACCCTTCACTGTTCACACTGCCCCCACCTCATAGAACACTGCACCCCTCACTGTTCACACTGCCCCTACCTCATAGAACACTGTACCCCTCACTGTTCACCCTGCCCTCACCCCATATACCACTGTACCCCTCACTGATCACCCTGCACCCACCTCATAGAACACTGCACCCCTCACTGTTCACACTGCCCCCACCTCATAGAACACTGCGCCCCTCACTATATACCCTGCCCCCACCCCACAGAACACTGCACTCCTCACTGTTCACCCTGCACCCACCTCATAGAACACTGCACCCCTCACTGTTCACACCGCCCCAACCTCATAGAACACTGCGCCCCTCACTATACACCCCGCCCCCACCTCATAGAACACTGTACTCCTCACTGTTCACCCTGCCCTCACCCCATATACCACTGTACCCCTCACTGATCACCCTGCCCCCACCTCATAGAACACTGCGCCCTCACTATATACCCTGCCCCCACCTCATAGAACACTACACTTCTCACTGTTCACCCTGCACCCACCTCATAGAACACTGCACCCCTCACTGTTCACACTGCCCCCACCTCATAGAACACTGCGCCCCTCACTATATACCCTGCCCCCACCCCATAGAACACTGCACCCCTCACTGTTCACACTGCCCCCACCTCATAGAACACTGCGCCCCTCACTATACACCCTGCCCCCACCTCATAGAACACTGTACTCCTCGCTGTTCACCCTGCCCTCACCCCATATACCACTGTACCCCTCACTGATCACCCTGCCCCCACCTCATAGAACACTGCAATCCTCACTGTTCACCCTGCACCCACCTCATAGAACACTGCACCCCTCACTGTTCACACTGCCCCCACCTCATAGAACACTGCACCCCTCACTATATACCCTGCCCCCACCCCATAGAACACTGCACCCCTCACTGTTCAATTAGTACTGGGAGCCCTACTCAACTGTCCCCCCTTACATACCCGGCCAGTGTTGTCACATGAAAAGATATAATAAAATATTTACAAAAATGTGAGGGGTGTACTTACTTTTGTGAGATACTGTATATACATTTCCTGGTCTTGCTTGATCTATAGACACACAATTTCCTAAAGCAAAGCTCCAGGAAATACACTCCAGCAGTGGACTGTCTCTCAGTGTCATCACGTCCAATGCAGGACTATGGAGGGCTAATAACATCAGTGCCTGGAAAACTGAGCTCATGCCCGCACTCAAAGAAATATGCATGTGTGCAGAACGGTCCTTACAACTACACGTGTGTGCATCTCCACGTGCACATGCTTGAGCATTAATGTGGTAAGAGGGTGAACATGCACGTTTAAATTGACTTTGGTGCCCAGTGTCCTAATTAAAGCATTGCAAGACTCAGTATCATTGCTGAGTGGTCGTCAGCTCCCTAAGCCTTTAACCACTTCAGCCCCTGAGGATTTTACCCCCTTCCTGACCAGAGCACCTTTTTGCGATTCGGCACTGCGTCACCTTAACTGGCAATTGCGCGGTCGTGCGAAGTTGTACCCAAACAAAATTGACGTCCTTTTTTTCCCACAAATAGAGCTTTCTTTTGGTGGTATTTGATTGCATCTGTGGTTTTTATTTTTTGCGCTATAACCAAAAAAGAGTGTCAATTTTGAAAAAAAATATCCCCCAAAAATATATAAAAAAACTTTTTTCCTCAGTTTAGGCTGATATGTATTCTTCTACATATTTTTGGTAAAAAAAAAATCGCAATAAGCGTATATTGATTGGTTTGCGCAAAATGTATAGCGTCTACAAAATAGGGGATAGTTTTATGGCATTTTTATTTTTAATTTTTGTTTTATCAGTAATGGCGTCGATCTGCGATTTTTATAGAGACTGCGACATTATGGCGGACACATTGGACATTTTTGACACTATTTTGGGACCATTGTCATTTATACAGCGATCAATGCTATAAAAATGCATTGATTACTGTGTAAATGACACTGGCAGTGAAGGGGTTAACCACTAGGGGGCAGTGAAGGGGTTAAGTGTGTCCTAGGGAGTGATTCTAACTGTGAGGGGGCTGGGCTTTAACACACAGGACAGTGATCACTGCTCTCGATGACAGAGAGCTGTGATCTCTGTCCTGTCACTAGGCAGAACGGGGAAATGCTTTGTTTACAAAAGCATCTTCCCGTTCTTCCTCTCCGTGACACGATCGCAGGCACCCGGCGGACATCGAGTCCGCGGGACCCGCGGTCACGGTCATGGAAACCGCGGAGGGTATGTGCCTGCGACACCGCTTCTTAAAGGGGACATACCTGTACGCCCTTTTGCCTACCAGCGCCATTCTGCCAACGTACATTGGTGTACGCTGGTCGGCAAGCAGTTAACCTGATTTTGTGTTTACATTTGTATCCTGACCTGGCTTGTTGACTAGATATAATAAAGATATAATAAAATATTTACAAAAATGTGAGGGGTGTAATCACTTTTGTGAAATACTGTGTATATATATATATATATATATATATATATATATATATATATATATATATATATATATATATATATATATATATATATATATATATATATAAAATTATTAAACTGCTTTATTTCATTTGATTATGATGTAGCATGCTAAATCACTTGTTTGTAAAAAAAAAAGAAAGCTAAAGCCAATTATTATTATGAACACTAAGCAAAACCAACATAAAAGATTAGCAAATATTATCTGCAAGAAGGGAAATGCAAGAGGAGATGCATGCATTAGTGAACTGTGGAAGAAACATTATTAGTAAACATGAGTCAGTTGAGGACTGTCTATTTTGAATCATCTATCTGTTATTCACTACATTATAAGATGTTTTCCAATGGGGATCTTTATATGGTTTATTTTTATATGTTGTATTAATTTCTCTTTGTGAGGTAGCGGAAATCATTTTTTGCTTCCATTTACAGGGATCCTATTTAGTTTTGGGTGATTGTCTGTTGAGGACTGTCTATTTTGAATCATCTATTTGTTATTTACTACATTATAAGATGTTTTCCAATGGGGATTTTTATATGGTTTATTTTTATATGTTGTATTAATTTCTCCCTGTGAGGTAGCGGAAATCATTTTTTGCTTCCCTTCACAGGGATTCTATTTTTACATATCTATTTTTACATATCTTTCCGAGAGTTGGGTAACCAAAACACGTACCCATAACATGGGTGTGTCCATTGGCAGTGGTGTTTTCCCAGTCCCTAACATCTATTTTTCCACATATTTTTTATTTATTTTTATTTATATTAAAAATATTTTTTTTCTTTTATATATATTTTTTTATATATTTTTATCTGTAATATACTATTTAATTGATATTTCTATTTACATTAAAATAAATTATTCTTGGTGCTTATTTTTTGACATTTATATTTTTTATATCCACATGTAAGGTGTGGAGAAAACTTTTAGGTACATTTTTTCCTACACATACTTCCAACTTTTCTGGAATTATTTTTATAGTAGCCTTGATAGGGCATATACTTTATAATTTGGAGAGTAATGCGATGTTTTACTAACTATTAATACCTCACATCTACCCAATATCATAATTAAACTTTCTTTGGGATTGCATATATATCCTAATTGAGAAAAGTTGGGTGTTTGGTTGGAGCGTATCTCCATTTATTTTTAAATTCACTGTGATTTCTATATCATGAACTTTTCACTTCCCGTTTTGGCAAATTTCCCATATTCAAGATGGTTCCTTAACATCCCGCTATGGCTTGTGTGAAGCGCAAGGTGATTTCCGGTCCTGATTCACATCGAGGCTTGGTTTTACTGTTGTGTTATTTATGTGCGACACGTCAGTGCGTTGCCCGTGCCCCAGATGATGTCAGAGTGTGACGAAACGCACGTTGGGAGGAGCTGACGTGCTGACGTTCCGCATGTACCGTCTGCAGGACGGGTGATTGCTTTAGCCGGCCGGCTGATTTTTATGCTGCTTTGTTTCCACTACACTTTGCATTTACATCCCTCCATGGTGTGACCGATCCCTTGTGGCTTGGTGGAGCAGTGGTTTTCATCATCCCCTCTGGATAAAGGCAGTGAAGTATTGTTGTCCAACCATTCCATCCAGATAAAGGCCCCGACCAGGTTAAGGTCGCAAGTTTCTTTGGGCTTGCCTTGTGGTAAGCGTGCATTTTTTACTGAGCTATCACGGTGGTGCGGTGGAGGAATTTTTCACATAATCATTATATTCATTCCACTTAGAAGACCGGGATTTGGGCCTAAGGCCTTTCCACACACTTTTCATGGACTAATTTTCATTTAATTAATGCTGTATAATTCATTCAGTGTTGGTTTATTTTATTAAGTTCTTGGGTATATACAATTTGTTATAGTAAATTTTTTAAGGTTTATCTTATATTTAAACACTAATTACTCACTTGGGATATCAGCGCTGCTACCTTTGTTATTAAACATGAGTGAACTAATCATTATGAATTCAGAGTTGGCTTGGATTGTCTGCCTCTTACTGGTCTTGGATGGTTAAATTGAGAAACGGATAAACCAGATACTCTCAAAATGGCTAGAAATAATTGAGTAGATCCACTGGACTCATCATTAACTTTGTAGATTTCTGATTTGCATATCAAAAGTCAAGAACGAGGTGGATCTGTAATGTTTCACTTATCTCTAATTACTCGAATGATTACCAGGAACACATTTCATTAAAAGTAATTTAGATGGAAACTTTTCTATTACATTTTCAGGGTTATGTGACTATTAGAGGTTCACTCTGTGTCAGAGGATATAGCTAGACAAAGCAGTAGAAGGATCTTAAGAAGATTCCTTGAAAATTAGAAGTACCAGTGGTTTATTCCACAGCTGGAAAACAAAATATCCAAATTCATATTAGTAATGAGTTTTTGTACTCTATAACTGACAAGGATCAGTTTTGCAGCTAACAGTATCTGTATTCTGCTTTTGATAATGCAAAGCATATTTCTATACACCACAATCTCGTATTTAATGATGTACGTTAAGACTTTAGAAAAAGACAAACTCCAAATTAGTTACGCTGTAGGAACTCTTACTAGTAATCTGTGAATGTATGATCTGTGTTTTTTCCAAATAAAGCTTATCAGTGAGTAACACTTGATACAAAGCAGGCCTGTGAAGGACAGTACAGCTGTGTTGCCAACCATCAGTATTTTTATTGGCAGCCAGTAAAAAGCGGGCACTTTTTCTCTGGCTAGTAAAAAATATGGCTGTGATGCTCGGCTCAGAACTGCACAAGCGCAGTTACAGTCCGGAGTCGGCCAAGACCATTTGAGTGTCTGCTACAGTGTGTTTGAGCAGTGCCAGTGGGTCTGGCAGAGGCGTGCCTGAGTGTGTCATGTGATGTCATGGTGCAAGGGAGCCAAGTGGAGCAGCCAGAGACACGTGTGCGGGTCTGCAGGAAGGTATTACATTTACCAATATGTAATGCCCCTTCAAAAGCTTCTAAATAGGCTAAGTCCCAGTTGTATAGTCAAGATAACAAGACAGAACCTCTACATACATACCTCCATCTACACTTGCAGAGAAAATACTGTAAAAACTGACCCCTTACCCATACACAGGCATAAAGCCTGCCAAAAACATCTCAAATTTGCCCTAAATCCAACACAGGGGAGGCCTGTTCACTAAGATGGGAAGTATAGACAGTACAACAACCCAAATGTGAGAAAGGCCAAGATCATGACTAAAGTTGTGAGAAGTCTGCAGAAGAATTTTGGGGTACGACAATCCAAGGAGCAATTGAGGAAACTCTGGTCAGATCTCAAATTGAGGGAGCAGGATCAGTACACAAGGATCAAGAGAGTGCTGCAAAAAAGTAAGTATTTTGTCATGTGTTCCAATTATTATTACTTGCATGCTGCTCCATGTGCTTTTCTTTACTGTTGTACATTTTAAAATGGCGTGGGGACACTAATCGTCCGTAGTAAACATCGTTAGTTAGATCGTCGTAGTAAACATCATTTGTCTGTAGTAAACATCATTCATTCAACCCCTAATACAATGTTTTTAGCAGATGCAGGTTAACTTCATTTGTTCAGGCCTATTTGTATGAAAAGAAATTTAGTACATTGTCTAGATGTGTTTGTAACTAGAATGAAATGCAAACTTGATCCAGTGTAAGGAGAGGACACTTAGCAGCTGTTTACACATCTGGACGCAGGAGCACTAGTGTGAGACACCAGAACACTCTTTTTAGGGTGTCCCATGCAGGTGCTCTAGTGGATACTAGGGGTCTCTCCATCTGTGAAACTTTAATAACAAAAAAAGGTAAGTATTCCAGCTTTAGAAAGGGAAAAAAACATGTTTTCAGCTTGGAACTCTGCCAAAACAGACAATTGTATGACACTTCCAAGCAATGTTTCATATTCCTATTTCTTGCCTCAAATATCTGTGTGCTAAGTATACCTTATTTTTAATTCACATAGGGGAGAAAAGACTCGGGACATCTGAGGACACCAAGAACACCACACCTCCTAAAGAAGGGGAAATCCCCACACACCCTAAAGAAGATGTGGAGGGAGAGGTTCTGGAATTGGGTGAAATAGTGACCACAACAGGTCAGTGTCTGAGACTACAGCTTCAGTTAATAGATGTATGCCGGCATATTTATAATACATGGTGTGTTTTTTTATTTTTAGGTGATGTGGTGGATGTTCAAAAAATATGAAAAAAAACTCTATTTTGGGATTTTTAAGGCAATAAAGAAGATTGGATTTTAGATAAAATTCATTTATTATAAACATAGATAGAAAAAATCATTGTATCTGTACATATTACCAACATTGCATAAGTTTAAAATCATATTGCCTATTGGGAAATTGAAAGGGAAACAGCCTGCTACATAATTCAGTGACCACTGATACAAAAAGGTGGCGCAGAGTAGCAGTAATCCAATGTGTTTCAATAAATCTTATTCAGTAGATCTTCATCAGGGATATTGCATCACTATCTACAAAAAATCAAAATTGCAATGTTATATAATACATGTAAATATCGTCTTTAATATAAGTGGACACAAATGATCTAATATTGTATCCACTGAATAACTTACATTTTCCATACGCATTCAAAAAATAATAACAGGTGCATTCCCAAGGTCAGAGCAGGAAAGAGTCCAGAATCCACCATTGATCAAAGACTGCCATTCATCCTCTACAGGACAGCGTGATGCAGAAGAATCCCAATAAAGGCATTCCAAAAAACTTGGCTTAGTAGCTGTATAAAGATATTATTGGAAGAGTAAGAAAAACCCTCCATTCATCAAAATACTAAGTTATATCCCAAAAGAATGGGGAACCGACACTTACTTTGTGCTATATAGAGTATAGAGACTCCTCCAGGTCCCAACCGGACCATACAATAGAGACCCCCAAGTGGGTGTAAGCTCCTCCGCTAAAGAAACAGAGGTGAAGAATGGCGCCGTATGCTGTCCCTGGCATCCCTTTATGTGGTCCAGGGTGCAAAATGAAGATGCGCTGTGCCTCTGCGATGACGTCACATGTCCCGCCATGGGACGACGGCCGTCACTTGACGCAATCGCAGCCCATAAGGCCGTCAAACTGCGGCCAGGACATGGTGCCACGTCATATCCTGTTTCACATGTTGGAAAACAGCGGCAACAGAGTGCCACGCTACAGCCGCCCTTATTGCCACAAAACTTGCAGCATAACCACCTGGCCATGAATTCCAGCTGCTCCAAAATGGAACTGGTGGAGATGGTCAATGGGAACTAAAAACCACCGACACATGATACCCCAGGGCATGAAATGAAATCATGTCCTGGGGAAAAGCAGGATCAATTGGAAAAATATTAACACAGAGCGAATACAAGGGAAATCTGAGAAAAGACCCATGTAAAACTTGGGGTACTTACCCCTCTGGATCCTGCTCACAATGTGTGGTTATAGGGAGGAGGACCTCACTGGCACTGCCGAATGGGGAGACCTTCTGTTTAAAACATTTCACAAATTGTAGGATGCAAGGCGTCGTCTACCTCATGCAGTGCCAGTGCAGTGCCTTCTATGTGGGCAAAACCCGGCAAGAGTTTGGCAAGCGAGTGGAGAAATATATACATAGCATTGTATAGGTAATCTTTATTTACCTTTGGGCTACATATACCTATCAGAGGGGGCAAATGGAACAAAGTTCTGCTCCAGTGCGAAATGCGCTGGACCACATACTTAAGAGCCACAACCCCCCCAGGCCTAAATGAAGTTGAAAGCTTCAGACCCTTTTTGGATGGTTTTAGTTTCCATGGTTTCCATGGTTTTTGGGAATTTTAGATACATAAGCAACTTCAAAACGTCTATCTTTCAATAATATCAGGGAGGACTGATTTTGTCAGATTAATGGGGATTGTGATTTTATAAATTAGGGCTAGTATCCTCTGGATATATTCTACTCTAGGCATTTTTCTTTTGTTTCTCCTTGCTTGGGCTACCCCTTTGGACCCCCTTATCGTTGTGATTTTTTGAATATTGGATGCACACTTTGAGGGTTTCATAGCTACAATATGTATTTTTTGATTGCTTTTTACTCTGTTAACTAGGTACCTTGGACCAAGATTACCCATAGGAGGATATTATGCATAATAAGGTCTAGACCACGGCTCCTCAAACTACGGCCCTCCAGCTGTTGCAGAACTACACATCCCATGAGGCATTGTAAAACTCTGACATTCACAGACATGACTAGGCATGATGGGAAGTGTAGTTCTTGAACAACTGGAGGGCCGTAGTTTGAAGACCCTTGGTCTAGACCAGTGTTTCTCAACTCCAGTCCTCAAGGCGCCCCAACAGGTCATGTTTTCAGGATTTCCCTCAGATAAAACAGCTGTGGTAATTACTAAGGCAGTGAAACTGATCAAATCACCTGTGCGAAATAATGGAAATCCTGAAAACATGACCTGTTGGGGCGCCTTGAGGACTGGAGTTGAGAAACCCTGGTCTAGACTGTATGTACAACAGGAAGCATTCCCAGTGTCTGGAAAGGTTATGTTTCCTTTATCCCTTTGTTCTCTGTTTTTGTTTTTTTAAGGGAATTCCGACTTCTGCTTATACTGATCCCTACCCGACACGGGGAGCCACCGTGTTATTTAGCACGGCGGCCTCCTTTCCCCCAGGACATGATTTAATTTCATGCCCTGGGGTATCATGTGTCAGTGGTTTTTAATCCCCATAGACCATCTTCACCGGTTCCATTTTGGAGCAGCTGGAATTCATGGCCCGGTGGTAATGCTGCAAGTTTTGTGGCAATTAGGGCGGCTGTAGTGTAGTGCTCTGTTGCCACCGTTTTCCAACATGGCGACTGCCCTGTGATTCTGGATGTTTACATCTGAGAAACAGGATATGACATGGCACCAAGTTCTGGCCATGGTTTGACGGCCTTACGGGCCACGATTGCGTCACGTGACGGCCGTCGTCAGACGGCGGGACGTGTGACCTCATTGCGGAGGTGCGTCATGTCTTCATTTCACGACCTGGACCACATAAAGGGATGCCAGGGATGGCATATGGCGCCATTCTTCACCTCAGTTTCTTTAGCGGAGGAGCTTACAACCACTTGGGCGTCTCTATTGTATGGTCTGGTTGGGACCTGGAGGAGTCTCTATACTCTATATAGCACAAAGTAAGTGTTGGTTCCCTTTTTTTTTTTTTGGATATAACTTGGTATTTTGATGAATGGAGGGTTTTTCCTACTCTTTTAATAATATCTTTATACAGCTACTAAGTCATGTTTTTTGGAATGCCTTTATTGGGATTCGTTTGCATCCAGCCGTCCTGTAGAGGATGAATGGCAGTCTTTGATCAATGGTGGATTCTGGACTCTTTCCTGCTCTGACCTTGGGAATGCACCTGTTATTTTTTGAATGCATATGGAAAATGTAAGTTATTTAGTGGATACAATATTAGATTATTTGTGTCCACTTATATTAAAGACGATATTTACATGTATTATATAACATTGCAATTTTGATTTTTTGCAGATAGTGATGCAATATCCCTGATGAAGATCTATTGAATAAGATTTTTTGAAAAGCGTTGGATTACTGCTACTCAGCGCCACCTTTTTGTATCAGTGGTCACTGAATTATGTAGTAGGCTGTGTCACTTTCAATTTCCCAATAGGCAAAGTAATTTTAAATGTATGCAATGTTGGTAATATGTACAGATACAATGAATTTTTCTATCTATGTTTATAATAAATGAATTTTATCTAAAATCCAATCTTCTTTATTGCCTTAAAAATTCCAAAATAGAGTTTTTTTTCATATTTTTTAAATATTATATGGGATGATGGCAATTACATGTCCAAGAACATAAGTCAATCAAAACTTTTTGTGCTGGATGTTCTGGAAGAAGAAACTCATTTCACCCTGCAAGTGCACAGATCCTCATCGGGGGAGATCATGGTGGAGCAATCGGGAATTAGAGAAGATAAAGGAAAACATCAATGATGTTGAAAAAAGACTCAACAAAATCATTGATGTTTTAGGCAGAATATAAAACACCCAAACATTTTTACATTTTGTCATTATATTTTTTCATTTTAAAAAGATTTAAAGTAATTTGAAAGCCAAATTTGGAAGATGCACACAGTGGGGGTTATTTACGAAAGGAAAATCCACTTTGCACTGCAAGTGCACTTGAAAGTGCAGTCGCTCTAAATCTAAGGGGTAGATCTGAAATGAGGGGAAGCTCTGCTGATTTTATCATCCAATTATGTGTAAGCTAAAATGCTGTTTTTTATCTTCCTTGCATTTCCCCCTCGGATCTACAGCGACTTTACTTTCAAGTGCACTTTCAGTGCACAGCGGATTTTCCTTTAGTAAATAACTCCCAGTGTGTCAACATGTGCTATCTGCCATCATGGGATATCAATGTACGCGTTTTGTGGGTGCAACCCCTTCCTCGCAACTAAAGTACATGAGAGGAAGGGGTTGCACCCCCGAAACACGTCCTTTGATCCCCCATGATGGGAGCTAGCACATGTTGACATTAGGCATGGGATCAGGAGAGAAATCCACATTTTCACTCTCAATTTGTGTGCATCTTCAAAATTTGGCTTTTACAGGGGTGACATCACCCCATCTGATAAAAGGCAAGATCAACACAGTTATGACATACTAATGTCACATATTGCCATCAATTTATCCAAGTTGAACTTTGTAAGTTCCTGAGTTGTGTCTGTTATGGTTTTAAACATGCCTGTTTAACCCAAAAAATGATATTTCTACTGTCAAACATAAAAATGTTATACACCAAAGATGTTGGTTTCTTAAAAAACCCTTTTCTAATGCACATGTGAATGTGCTTTTAGTAAAATGTTTTATACTCAACAATGTGTGGCTTCTTCTTTCAATGCTCAATACCAGTTTTTAGAGTAAGTTGGTGTAGTTACAGTGACAATGGGGGTATTTACTAAAGGCAAATCCACTTTGCACTACAAGTGCACTTTCAGTGCAGTCTCAGTGCACTTTCAAGTGCACTTGCAGTGCACTTGTAGTGCAAAGTGGATTTTCCTTTAGTAAATAACCACAGTGCTCTAAAATTTGCCCCAATCACGCCACTTTAGGGACTCAAAGCAATTAATTCATGGAGCCAAAAAGGATAATTATTTTTATCATTAATGCGCTACATACATTGTATGGGGGGGGGGACGATGTGGACATGCTTCCCATCGATTGCCCCTCTGCAGTTAGGAAAGTCCCACTGCTGAGCAAACTGGGATGCCACAGTCTGCCATTCCTGTGGGTTTGAAGGAAACTGTGGAGTCAAACAAGAAAAAAAAATTGTACTTTTGCACATAACATTGCAAGCAGATTTGACACAAACATTCTTGGCCAACATAAGTATAACATTTATTGAAATTAGTATTTTAAGACAAAAGTATAAGGTCCACTTATCAGATTCCTCACCCCCCTCTGATGGCCCATTGTAAAAATTTTATGGTGGGGGGGAAATGTTTTGGACAGGTAACCCTCTCCACTTCATTGAGAGCTGAATGCATAGATAATGTGTGGTACTTTGGCCAGCCGCTCATTACTTACACTATTGGCAGCCCACTGGACAGGTAAGAAGTGTCATAATCCAAAAATATGAATACACACTGTCCTAATTGAAGCACATTTTTACATTCTGCAATTACCTATGATACCAAGATAATAGGAGAACAAAACTTTAAACAGTACCATTTCAAAGTATTCAGGCAGGCCCTTGCACTATATGCTTTGGTGAATTCATCCATAAATATGACCACAAAAGAGGTAGGTATAGTGTGTATGGGTTTGGCAAAGTCAGCAGATAGAGTATTGGTATCGGTTGACTTAGCGGTTGGGGGGGGAGGGAGGGTTCCAAATGAGTTTGGGCCCCCCCAAAAAAAGCCTCTTGCACTATGCATGAATTTAAGGACAGAAATAACATTTGTACACATTTTAGGGGGTGTTTAGGGTAAGCACTACAATGGAGCTGACAAAATACATTGTTAAATGACTAGGCTAGGTGTATATGGGCCCAGGATAGCATGCTGGGGAGGTTAGTGAAGGCAAATATGCATGAAGGACAAAAAAGGAACTTTAAAAGCTTCCAGCATGCATGAGGACAAAGAAGACATTCACAGCATATTACAATCATGGTAATTAGGGAATGATGAAATAAATAAAATACATTAGCAAACATTAAATACATAGAATGTGATGTTAAAGGAGAAAATGTACCTTAATATAGTCCTTCCGCAGGACCTGTATGATGGCAGAACAGGTCTCTGGAATAATGATCCCCAGAGCCTGGGGGGAGATGTCTGTCGAGAACTTGATGTCCTGCAGACTTCTCCCCATCATCAAGTACCACAAGGTGGCCATGAGCCTCTGCTCCGGAGTGATAGCTTGCCACACGCAGGTGTCCTGCTTTGTAATATAAGGGGACAGTAAAGCCAACAAACGGTGAAAAATGGGGTCTGTCATCCGGAGATAATTCCTGAAATCATCAGAATTATTCTCCTGGATCTCCCACAACAAAGGAATGTCCAAGAATTAGTCATGCTGGATCAACCAATTCTTTGTCCATGAACTCCTCCTTGCCCTGTTCATGGACTGGACTTGGGTCAAAGAAAGAACTCCAACATCAAGCCTCTGCACAGCACGAACTCTACGATGAGTACGTACCCGCAACATGGCTTGAAAACAGTCAGCTGGTCAGAACGTACTAACAGAACGCACTGAAAATCAGAAAGAACCTGAGAAGAACGATCTGAAAATCATAAACGAGCGGACAGGAACGCACTGAAAAACAGATACGAACTGACAACATACACTGAAGAACAGATACAAACCCACAAGCACAAACTGAAGAGCAGTAACGAACTGAAAAGCACGAGGCTGAAAAGCACGAGGCTGAAAAACGCGAATCGTCTCTCACCAAACTTCTGCAAACACGAGATTAGCAGAAGGAGCCCAAAGGGTGGCGCACTTGGTATCGAACTTCCTTTTTATACTTCCGTTGTCTGTGTTGTACGTCAGCGTGTTCTTGCCTATTGGAATTTCCAACAACATTTGTATGACCGTGTGTATGCAAGACAAGTTTGAGCCAACATCCGTCAGAAAAAAATCCATGGTTTTGTTGTCGGAATGTCCAATCGTGTGTACAGGGCTTTAGAGTTGCTCAGTGAATGGCAATGCAAAGAGAAATCACACTAGGTGCTTTGGATTAAGGCAAGTACATGCTATAGATGGATATGCTTTGCTCCTTTTTCATTTCAGAGGTTTACAACCAATTTAATCCAGGCTACTTACTGCATGCAGTTTCACAGCAGGGCCTCTTTTTCTACTTTAAGCATCCATATACATAGATACACTTTAAGGGATCTTTCCACGTATTAATGCAGAAGGAATGATGGCACTCAAATGATATATTAAGCAATAGGAACTAGTAAAAAAAAAAAACCATCTCTTAAAAGCCAACTCTGGGCCATTGTTAACATCAAAAAAGAAAATGACATCATTGTACTGCCATGCTGAATTGATTCCTAATTATTGTGGCATGACCGTCTGCATACAGCATGCTAATAGTGCTATAAGCATCTCAGTGATCAGCAATTGGCTGGACCTAGCTCAGCTTGTGAAATAACATTAACGCCTACATCATTCACATAGTCACCCGACTGCCCTAAGACAGCATATCTTCCCAGACTAACCTCCAGTATATTCTTTGCAGGAGTATGCAGTATATAAAGTCTCTGTGCTTGCTGTAGCTTTAGCTGAATCCCAGAGGTATACAGAGTACTCCACTTGTGTAGAGGAAGATAAATGGGGTCACATTAGTTATATGCTGCTCTGTTTCCATTAAGCACATTCAGGCATCTTACCTTCTGAATCATTATTGAAAATTGGCCCAGCATTTTAAATCCTCTGGCAAAGTAGATTGAATTGCACCATCCAATTATTAAAGCCAGAGAAAGTGGAATTGCTTCTGCCTCATGCCCAAGAACTCTGAGTACCGCAGCGGAGAAAATTAACAGCGAATATACCCACCCTACGGAAAACACCAACTCGTTAGCGGGCATGTAAATCATTTTCCAGAAATAAGTCAGCACAGCACAAAGAGGGTGAGGACTCACGTAGTTGATGTGTTTTTGATATGCTTTCTACTTCTTTTATATATACTGAGATATCAGGAATGCTGAGAAAATTAAGCAGAACTGATAGGGAAATCTTAATTTAATAGGCCACAGTCAAAAGACCTTTGAGTTACCGAGGCAACCTCGTACTGCTGATTCAAAACAGAGTCAGTCAATTTGTAGTCTATTAAAATCCACTGACAGCAACTTTCACCAGGAAGAAGTGCCAGGCGGCTTGTCATATGATATTTAGAAACAAAGTAGAGGAGTTACTGTGAATTAACATAGTAATAAAATGGAATGAGGCAGCTGGCAGACGGTGGGCACTTTATTAGGGTTAATAGCTTTGAAGCTATAGAAAGACAAAGAAGTCGGCTCGATTTAGTTGCTAGGAAAGTGCAGTAACAGAAAGGGTAATCCTACACATGTGGGAGATGATAAACATTGCTCATTTTGCTTAGAAAAACATAATGCGTCTTGATAGTCAGAATGAAACATGGTTCTTTTATGTGGAAACCTGACACAGGCGCCAACAAATTAGCAAACACATGAGATAGCTGGCACTACACTTGCACATTGCGTCAGTGTAGGGAAATTACATTCTCCTAGCCCCCACTGTCCTTCTGTCACAGGATGCTTTTATACAATAGTAACACTAAGTTAATGCAACCCAATCACTGGCAAAGCTTAGAGTGACACTAAACTCTGGGTTAGAAAGAAAGAATTCTTAACTTATAAAGTACAGTCTATTGCACTCAGCCTCCTCCGAATAGCCAATTTTTTTTTTTTTTCTGCTGTGATCCAACTTCCTGTTAGAGGATGGCTATATTCATCCTCTATGGTCCCACTGTATGTAGGAGTATAGCCACACTCTCTTGCTTGCTCCCAAGATTGACTATGGACTATGGGATTTACAGTGTGCATAGGGTAGTGCACGTGACTGCAACTAATGTACACTGACGTCCCAAATAAACAGAAGTGTTGGGGGTGGGGGCTCAGGAGCTCATGGAGGATGTCACAAGGAGGAAGAAAAAAAACAGTTAAAGATCTTTCACAATGGCGGCCCGGGGACAGTAAAAACTAGCACCCCAGCAGTCTACCAGGCTTCTGAAATTACAGCCTGACAGGGCTATACACATGCCCCAGCTGCATCAATTTCAACCTGGGCCACCAGTGTGTGATTCAGCATATTTTAGGGTTTTCCCCTAGTTTTGGTGAGATTTCATTACACTTTTTTGTGTGGGATGGAAAGCGAGGGAAAATCTCCGCAATGGGGCATAAACAGCGATGAAAATCTAAAAGAGGTTCCTTATTCTATTCAAAACTAAAACTTAAAAAAAAAAAACTTTAAAAGATAGCTTTGCATAATGGCAGTAGTAGCCAATGAGGTTTATCTGAGGCGCGATTATTGCTAATTAAAAAAAAAAAATAGGCAAGCATTTAAATAGTTTATCTTTTTGCTCCTCCCTGACCTTAACTAACCCCCACCCTGGTCCCCCATAATGTTTAAATCCTTCCTTCCTGGTTCTTTCTATCTAGGTGTTCTATGAGAATTGTGAGGGGATATTTCCCAGTCCAAGAGATGCTTGTGAAATTACCCCAGATAAGCCTATGGTGTTCTACTGCACAATCACAAACCAGGAAGAAGATCAAGGCTTGTAAGCAGGGTGCAGCATGGTGTGTCAGTGGCAGAGAACACATAGAGGCTGAATAGTATGAACTGTATATTGCAGAACTTCACAACCAGTACAATCAGGCCTGGTGGGAGAGCACACCTGTCCAGAGTCACTTACGGGGGGATAGTTTCAGCAGTACTGCCCTTTGAAGAGATGCCCGACAGCTTCTGCCACAAGGAGCGGGAATGGGGCCTGGCCGTTCCAACACAAATTGGAAGCTTCCTAGATGGAGATAGCGGAGTCCCTGCACTTTCTTTACTCCTCTGGAAGCTCTCACTGTTGCTATACAATGTCCCTGACAGATGGGGAACCTGCCTCTACAATAACTGCTTGCATAATGCGTGAAAAGTCAGGGGGCCAGTGGCCTAAATAAGCTCTGCCCTCACCAAAGATGGTCACGGTGGTCACGCGGGGCCCATCGCCCAATCCAACAGCCTTGGTTCAGCACCACCTACAGTGCGGGGTACAGACTGCAGCTGCTTACAGGCTGGCATGTTGTAAACTCCAGTGGGCCATGTATTAAGCATGCAGATGTAGGGAGATGAATTAAGGTCCAAGAAGGAAGAGGGAGGGGGAGAAAATGGTCAGTGCATTTTGATATTATACTTACCCCTTTAAGTAGCTTCTGCTTGCTTTTATGGTGGATTATTAAGCTCATAGTTTCAAATCAGGATTACACATTAATATTTTGGGATTTTTCCTTACCTTCCCTTTCTTTATAGGAGATCCTTGCACACAGCATTTAGGACAGGTTTTTATATATTAAGAAAAATGTTGCTTTGTGCTGAAAAAAAAGATTATTCCTTGATATTCATAGAAGCTGATATTTGTATATACAGTATTATACAATGAGGAGACAGCAAAAATAAATAAGGTTGTTTGTAACTCCACGTATTGTCTTATCATTTGGAGTATATACATTTGGAATAATAAGCATTTTTCTTTTAGGGTCTTCTAGGTTCAAACAAGCTTGCTTCTATTAAATATGATTCTTTACCAATCAGAACTGCACAGCAAAGGTTTGTAGCCATAAAGGTTAGGTTCAGAGTTTTGTGCATGAAAATATAGGTTGGGTGAAATGGGAAATGAAATTTTATTTTCATTGTAAGCAATTGGCATTGAAAGCAAATGGATAACTCTAGCTGAATTTTATAGGAATCCCAGCATGTTGCTTTCTAAAGGGTTTACCATCTGAAATGATTAAGACTATCACAAACACATTTACAAGCCGTCGTACCAGCTAGAACAGGAGTCCCCAATGTTTTTAAACAAAAGGCTATTACACTGTTCATCACACTTAGGGGTTGGACTGTTGTCAGTAGGAGTAAAAAAATGCCCCGACATTGAAGGACAGTGGGATCAAATATGGTTCTATGTTCTCGGTCAGTGAGTGTACCAAACACCCCAGTGTCGATGATCATTGGAAGTAACAAATGCTCCTGTGTCAGTGGGAGTAATGAATGGCCCAGCATTGCAAGTCAGTGGAAATAAAATATGCCCTGGCGTCAATAGTCAGTGGGAGTAATAAATGACCCTGTACCTGAGATCAGTGAAAATAAAGAATGCCTTGCAACAGTAGTCAGTGGGAGTAATAAATGTCGGTGGTTGGTGGGAAGACTAAATTACCCTAAGTAGGTAGTCACTGGGATTAAAAAGGAGGTGGTCACTGGCATTAAAAAATGCCTCTGCATCGTCAGTCAGTAGGAATAATAAATGCCCCAGCATCAGGGTCAATGGGCTAATAAAAGAACTCCCCCAGCATTGGTGTCAGCAGGCTAAAACAACCTTTCAATGGTGTCAGGGGGATAATAAAAGACCCCCACTGGCATGGCTGTCAGTGGGGTAATTAAAGAATCCACCTGGCATCAGTGTGAATGGACTCCTAAAAAAAACTCCCCAGGCATTGAAGTCAGAGGGCCGATAAAAGAATCACCGTTTCACTTGTGTCAGTGGGCTAACTAAAGACCCCCCTCTGTTATGGCTGTCAGTGGGCCAATAAAAGAAAACCCCTGGCATGGCTGTCAGTGGACTAAAAAAATAACTCCTCCAGGCATTGGTATCAGTGGGCTAATTACACCCCCCCCCTTTTTCCCATTGGTGTCAGGAGGCTCATAAAAGCATCCCTCCTCATCACTGGTGTCAGTGGGCTAATGAAAGATGCTCCCACATTGGTGTCAGGGAGATTAGTAAAAGAATTCCCCCCCAAGCACTGATGTTAGTGGACTAATAAAAGACCCCCCCATCGGTGTCAGTGGGCTAATAAAAGGTTCCCTACTGGTGTCAGTAGGCTAATAAAAGACACCTGCATTGGTGTTCAGGGGGACTTACCTCCATGTAGGCGCCATGTCCTGGAATCACTCTTCACAATGATATCTTGATCACAAATAAACTATCTGATGAGATCACTCTGCCCATAAAATTGTGGTAGATTGCCGGGTGCCGCTGCCATTCTGCAAAGTTGTTTCCCTATTGTACAATAAGAAAGCCCTGCATTTTTAGTTGTGGCAGCACTCAGTAAAAATATTGTTATTAAAGGGAGTTATAGTTATCCTCTTAACCACTTTGCAGTCCCTTGTTGCTAAATGAGGTCAGGACTTTGTGCAGGCCAGTCAAGTTCCTCCACCCCAAAATCGCTCATCCGTGTCTTTATGGCCCTTGCTTTGTGCACTGGTCCAAATCATTTGGTGGAGGGGGGAATATGATGTGGGGTTGCTTTTCAGGGGTTGGGCTTGGCCCCTTAGTTTCAGTGAAGGGAACACTTAAGGCAGAGTTCCACCCATTTAAAAGTCAACAACTCCAAAAAGTGTAGCTGCTGACTTTTATTAATCGTATACTCATATGTCCCACGGTCCAGCGATACGGGTGACCTAAGCCCTGCTCCTCTCCCCCTCCTCTCCTCGGCGCCGGCATTGTGACTGTGGCCGCTTGGCTGAGCTTCACAGCCGGGCATGCACTGCGTATGTGCGAGCCCCGCTGTGATTGGCCAGCAATCTTCTGGGACCTGTGACATGTCCCAGAAGATTGCACGGAGGGAGGGGGTAAGTTGAACTTCCTTCCGGCTCCACGGAGACCTGGGGGGAAGTGGAAGCTGGATGCCACTAAAAAGAGGGTATCCGCTCCCCCCCAAAAAAATGACATGCCAGATTTGGCATGTCAGGGAGTCACCTTCACTTAAAGCGGAAGTTCCATTTTTGGGTGGAACTCCGCTTTAAGGCGCCAGCATACCAAGACATTTTGGACAATTTAATGCTACCAACTTTGTGATTTGGGGATGGCCCCTTTCTGTTCCAACATGACAGTGCACAAAGCAAGATCCATAAAGACATGGATGAGCAAGTTTGGGGTGGAGGAACTTGCCTGGCCTGCACCTTTGGGATGAATTAGAGCGAGGACTGCGAGCCAGGCTTTCTCATCCAACATTAGTGCCTGACTTCACAAATGTGCTTCTGGAAGAATGGTGAAACATTCCCATAGACACACTCCTAAACTTTGTGGACAGCCTTCCCAGAGTTGAAGCTATTATAGCTGTAAAGGGTGAGACAACTCAATATTGAACCCTAAATACTAAAGCCCCGTACACACGACTTTCCGACGAGAAATGTTGAATGTCAAGCTGTTGACGGAAAATGCGACCATGTGCATGCTCCATTTTCAAATTTTCCGCCAACAAATGTATGTTTTCGGATTTTCCAATTGTGTGTACACAGATCCGTCAGACAAAAGTCCAAAGTACAAACACGCATGCTCGGAAGCAGAAGCAGTCGGTCTTGTAAACTGGCGTTTGTAATGGAGAAGTAACATTTGTGACGTGGCAAATTATGAAATCTCCAAATGCAGCGCATAGTCTCTTCTTCTTTTTTATTTGGGCAAGCTACCACAACACTATTGTCCCGTAGTTTTTAAGATCAAAGATACAACTATGTTGGTGTCCCTTGTCAATTTTACATTGTATTTTTTTTAAATGTAACTGCCTACTCCCAAACAGTCATTTGAAGTAAAACACATAGCCAAGTATTATTCTCCACAATTTTTTTATTGTGCATTAAAAAAAGAAAACAAATAAAATTAGACATGTTATCTGCCAATAGAACTTAACCAAAAAGTGCATTCTATGCATCCAAAAATATAGAAAATATACCAAATCAAATCATTATTCAACCAAAAATATAATGTCAAAGCAATAACTCCAAGGCCAATAATAAATAACACGTTATCTCCTCCGATTCCGCAACATGTCTGGTAGACGAACGGCCGTTCAGAAACGAACTGAAAAGTACAAAATGAAAAGCGCGAACTGAAAAGCGGTAAATGAAAGCGTGAAAAGAAAAGCGCAAATCAACACTCACCAATCTTCTACTAACACGAAATTAGCAGAAGGAGTCCAAAGGGTGGCGCTAAAGAGCTGAAAAACCACGTAGCACGTCTAGTACGTCACTACGTTCGTAATTGTTGGCCAACATTTGTGTGACCGTGTATATGCAAGACAAGTTTGGGCCAACGTCCTTCGGACAAAATTCCACGGTTCTGTTGGCGGAAAGTCTGATTGTGTGTACGAGGCTTTAGACTGGGATGGCGTTAAAGTTCATGTGCGTGTAAAGGCAGGTGTCCTAATACTTTTGACAATATAGTGTGATACAGAACTTCACCTTGGTAAAATGATACCAATTTAAACAGTAAGCAGTATTAAGGCTCATGCATAAGGTGCCTGATTAAAGTACAGTAAGTGTTTCCCATCTAACAGCTAACCAGTGTCTTCAATTCTCAAACCTACCTTAGCAACAGAAAGGGAAAATCAGGTTGCCTACTATAAACTCAAGATTACAAGTAAATACATTATACATCAGTTTTGTTTTGTTCATACATTGCTGTTTTATATTACCTTACATTAGTAGGGAGAAACGTCTATCAGTCAATGCGTTTCCAATGTACTTTTTTTTGAACCATTTAATAAGCAGTAGAGTCTGGGGAAAAATAAGGAAAATATTTGAAATAGAGCCACTGAGTCACCAGTCATGTAGAATTACAATGCATAGGTAGTTAGTTGCTAAAGAGAACAAATCAGTTGCAAATATACCTTGGCAAAAAGTATGAGGATTGCCTTAAACAGTGTAATTAGCTCTCCTGCAAGCCCAATAAGGTTTTCTCTACTTTCATAGTGTAGCACAGTGGCGTCGCTAGGGGGTGGCTTTTGGGGCTATAGCCCCGAATCTAGGGCCCATAGCCCTGAGTCTCTGCAGGGGTCCCCAAGGGGAGGGGAGGCTCTCTGGGGAACCTAATGTAAATGGGGGGCTCTCTGGGGACCCTGATTTAAGGGGGAGGCTCTCCGGGGACCCTAATGTAAGGGGGGCTCTCTGGGGACCCTTGTGCAAGGGGGAGGCTCTCTGAGGATCCTGCTGTAAGGGGGGGCTCTCTGGGGATATATACACACACACACACACACACGTATATTATATACATGTGTATGCCCGCCCAAGCGTATGACTTTCTTTACTACCCTGCTATGGGCTCTAGCCCCAGATCTTTTGTAGACCTAGCAACGCCCCTGGTGTAGCACCCTGGTTAATGGGAAACAAATTTAATTTGCTAGGTGGTAATTAGCCTGACTAATTGTTAGGGGGGAATCCCTGACTTTTCCATAACTCTGGATTTGATGCACCTCTCTCTTCTGTCATGAGGTGGCACTGTTGTCTGTGGCATTAGAATGATAAGGGCATAGTGAATCCGAACTAGGGGTGGATGGGTTGTCTCAGCCAATTGGCAGGGGTTTCTTTAATCCCTTGGCCTGCTGGGAAAGTCTATTTATTCGGGAGGAGTCAGGTGATCGGGGTTCTGTGCCACCTGGATGGCTGTCTGGGTGGACGTGTGTCACAAGGCTCTGGGTTGCTAGGCCAGAAGCCTGAGGCCTATCCCGGGAGCACCTGGCTGCTAGGCTGCCTGAGTCCTATGCAGGTTTGAGAGAAGCAGTGCGGGGTTGGGGATTTTGGCTGGAAGCCCAACCAAATTGCAGAGGTTCCACAGGACGGGGAACCGTATCGTTGCCAGCGGTGAGGGAGAAGCAGTTGCCACATGAGACTACCACTCCTGTTACCAGAGGCAAGTGAGGATCAAGGTCAGAGATAGAGGAGACAGTCGCCATTAAGGAACAACTATTCCTGTTATCAAAGGCCAGTTGTGAAAGTCTGAAGAAGTACCAGAGTAGTCTTATTCGCTAGCCGGGGACGGTGAACAAGTGGGAAAGCTTCAGCAGAGTGCCAAGCCAGGGACCCAGAGGATTAGCAGGGGTGACGCTTGAGGAGAATACAGTGGGTTTAGCTGTGGATGAGCTCAAGGGATCCAGTGATGTCTGGGATCTTGAAGTCTGGTGAGAGACTGGGAGCTCAGTGAGTGAAGATCTACAGTAGGATACTGTGAGATGTGAGAAAAGATCTAAAACGGGTTACTGTGAGTTACGTGGATGGATCTCTATTGACTGTTCAAAGTTCAGTTTCCATAGGAGACAGCAGTTCTACAAATACAGTTGCTGCATCCAAATCTCTGTATAACTGTCTGCCTATTATTTTTGTCTCTGAGTCTGCCAAATAATATTGCATCTGCCTAAGGGTGTTCTGGCTCTAACCCTTCTCTCCACCAGTTCTGTTAAGAGACAATAAATCTCTTTTTCTTGCATTCAAAAAGTGACTGGCGCCCAATTATACAACTTGCAATACACCCACCATGCCTAATAACCCACACTACAAGGAAGGATGTCGGCTCTCATTGACTCTGGAGGTCACCATTAGGCCTTTGGAGTTCGGGGATGCCGCTACAATAGGATTCCTAAATCTGGAAATGCATTTACACGTTTTAAATCAATGCATTGTAGATGTAAGAACATGTGTTAATACATTTTCTTCACAATGGAATCAACATACAGAATTGTGGTTTTGTTTTATCACAGTTATGTTGCTATAGTCACCACGTTTTAAGGGTTTCAAAGGACAGCAGAAGCTGACAGTTGTAAATATAACCATATAAGCAAGATAGAACATACAAACAAGAAACATTTTGTACCCAAAAGACTTCCATTTCTGACTGAGCAGCTCTTTGATAGGTATAATGTCAACAATTTTGCATACCTAGAAAGAATAGAGATGGTAATATGTAGTAAGAACTTCATGAAAAATAGGCTAGCAATCATTGTTCAAGAATGCTGCAAGGTCTGCTTCTTGTGTTTCATTGTGCTGTAAGAAAAATTCCCTACAATGTAATATAATAAATAATGTTAAAAAAATGTTTAAATCATCCAGAACCGAAAACCTCTATGGAAGAGGTAGTAAATGGCTCAATAGGTCCCTGCAATTTCCACATGAGTTTGCAGCATAATGGTTAGTATTTCTGTTCGATGCAAAAGTCAGACAAATATTTGGTGTTAGTCATTTGTCTAAACAACTTCCACTCACAATACACTATGAATCTCTATATGAAGCTCTTTGATACAGAAGGAGTATCTTCAAATGCAATGTAGAGTGATTTTGTACATCATTTTTGTTTACTTATTGTGGGGAAGACTATGTAGCTTCCTAAGAGACATTTGCTATACTGATTACTTTGTATATACTGTATAGTGTATACTGATTGCAGAGCAGAAATATTCATCTGTCATGTGACAGCATTGTTTATAATTTTACCCACACTGTTTTATTATCTTTCTAGCAGCTTGCCAGCAATGTAGTACACTGTGCTAAAGTGTTACTAAACCCAGGATCCTGCATTCACTATATCTGATCTCCCACAATACACAGAACATGGAAATGCAATTGTTTTAGTAAATATAAACTGCTGAATACCTCTTCTCATTAGCAGTATATAGCAGTCTTGTGACTTCTACAAGCATAGCTTGTAGGAGGAGTTTTCATTCTACTCTGACTGTGCTGCAGGACCCCTGACCCTCTGTCTGGACAGTGCTGATTTGCCCTGTGCTGATCACATGCACCCTCCCAAGAAAAAAAACTCTCTAGCAATACACACCTAACTGAGAATGTGCAGAGTGACTCCAAAGGCTCTGTTTTATCAGGGGATGGATTGGGGACAGTGGAAGAAGGGGAGGATCAGAGAAGACAGGCTCAAACAGCCTTTTTACATAATACACAGGATTAACCCCTTAGGTTCTACAGTGAGAATAACAAGCATGCTTTACTGCATTTACAGACTGATTTTACTGCTGTGGGTTTAATAACACTTTAAGCAGAACACAGAGAGCTGACTATTGGATTGTAAGTTCCACATGGTGTTCTCAAGCAAGTGCTCGAGGGTTTCAATTACTGTCAGTCAGATTTCTAGAATTCCATTATTTGGTGCAACATAGTGCTGCGATATCTGTTCATCTCCTCACCAGGTAGTATGATAGACTGATTGTATAGTTAAAGAAATATACCCTCAGTTTTTTAAAGGACTTTTAGCAACTGATTTAATTACCTAATGAGTATGTTGTTGTTGTTCAGTCGTTTAGTCATGTCCGACTGTTCGTGACCTCATGGACCATAGCGTGCCAGGCTTTTCTGGCTTTATCCCCTCCAAGAGTTTACATACTATTGATGTTAGGCTAACTGGTCTGTAATTCCGAGGGCTATATTTTAAACATTAGTTCTACATTGGCTTTTCTCCAATCAGCTGGTACCATTCCAGTCAGTAGACTGTCAGTAAAAATTAGGAACAATGGTCTGGCAATTACTTGACTGAGTTCCCTAAGTACTCTCGGGTGCAAGCCATCTGGTCCCGGTGATTTATTAATGTTAAGTTTCCCAAGTCTAATTTTAATTCTGCCTTCTGTTAACAATGGAGGTGCTTCCTGTGATGTGTCATGAGGATAAACACTGCAGTTTTGGTTACTGAAGCCCCCCGATTCGCTCGGGAAGACTGAGGAGAAGAATAAACTCAATACCTTCGCAATCTCCCCATCCTTTGTAATCAGATGTCCTTCTTCATTCTTTATGGGGCCAATACGGTCTGTCCTCCCTTTTTTACTGTTTACATACTTAAGGAATTTCTTGGGATTTTTTTTGCTCTCCTCCACTATGTGTCTTTCATGTTCTATCTTATACAATGGGAAATTTTCCTCTGATGGGACTTTATAAGGCAAGAGTCTTGAAACAATGTATCAAAAAATATAATATAATTTTATTTATCAAAAAGTTAAAACATGACAAGAAAGGATAAAAAGGAGGTGGATGCCAACAATTTCAGATGGTGGTAACACAAGGAGTATACATGACTAAACACAATGATACACTTAACCCCACATGAGCTGTTTCAGCGAGAAAGCTGCACAACAGGGACTGACGCGTTTCGAGGTTTATAAATGTTGGGACCTCTTCTTCAGGGGCTGATGGTGAGGTATGTACTTATCTAAAAACATTTTATAAAGAAAAAGCAGAATAAACAACACAGTAAAAACCAAACATGATATAATATTTGAATATATTAATATAGCGTAAAGATCAAAGTATAATTGATACAGAAATATTCTGACCGTGTTACTCCTAAGCCGACATCGAGTAGCATCCAGCTTCAAGAAGAAATGGGGCGGAATGGTTTGCCGGCAGGTCTCAGATCTGTGAGCCGATGCTGTCACCGAAAGACCAAGCACGTCCACAACCCAGGACAAGACACAAAGGGCGTCCTACCACTTATCGTGTGACACCACAGGTGTCTGATATCATAGGGTATGCCTGTCAGCTGAGGGAAAGAGAGAACAGTATGATAGAAACCATCCCATAAAGATGGAGAGGGGGTTAAGCCTCATTAAGCAACCACCTACTAGTAAATTTAGAGTGATAGAACTGTATGTATATGTTCTGTACATACCTGTTAGCACATGGAGGGTAAGTCACTCCTGTGCAGAATAGGGAGAGAGGTATCGCATGGGGCATAGTCTGGTCTATGGTACCGTTGAATCCCCCAGTGGGGAAAAGTCACATGAGGGAGGGGGAAAGCGATGAAGCCTCTGCAGACAGTAGCTAGAGTGGCAGAAAGGAGAGGGTCAGTGGGGCTATGTGATTAATTGAAAACATAGGCAGTGATTACATATAACTCAAACTGCAACATGGAGTGTCCTCCATAATGTTTGCCAGCCAATCATGAGAGCTGTTGAACCAGGTCTCTGAAATTCCCACAAAATCCAAATCCTCTTCGTACAACAGTATCTCTTGTTCACCAATCTTGTCCGCCAGGGTCCTGGCATTGGTGAATATACTACGTAATTTAGACTGGTCGCATGTTATCCTCTTATTGGGTGTTCCAAGATTGCAACTATGACTTGCTACTATACTTACCTTGGGTTTATGTGTTTTGGTCAACCTATCATATAATTCATTAAGATAAAAAACCTTCTGACTTTACAACCACTTTAAAGAGTTACTAAAGAAGTAACTTTATTACTTTAGAAAGGAATTTGTTACTGTCCAACTGAACATTTTGGCACTTTTAGTTAGCTTAGCCAGATAGGGGAAGTAAACTGCTATATCCCACATTTGTTCATGTTCAAATGCCAATACTGTTATTCCACTTTTAATTATTGAACTGGTTGCTTTGTCTGTACTAAACAATTTTATTTTAGTGTGTAGCCACTGCTGGAAAAAGTTACATGTTATTTACTATGATAGTTAACTGCTGAATAAAGTTACATGTGATTTACTATTATTTAGTCAGATTGGTCAACCTGCAATTAGGCGATTACTGCTGCACTGTCTCTTTACTTTATCTAACCTATATTGCTCTGGGATTCCTTCTACATATGTCACTAGGGGATTCTTCCTTGAATCTTGAATTTAGCAGATCATGCTTTAGTGAGATTTCCTCTCACACGGATTGGTTGTGGTCTTTCCCCAGTGACATCCCACCTCCAGCACACAAACTGGTCTTTCCTCTGTATTCTTCCACCAAGAGATATAATCTTCACTTCGCGCTCCAGAGATTCCAGTTGTGCACTTCCCATGTTCTGACCACATGAATCCCTCTGTGGTCAGTCCCTATTCACATGTGTAATAATCCCTCATTTCCCAGTCTCCAACACATATGCAATCACCCCCTCAAATGTATTCAATTTGCCAAAAAATCATTATTGACTCCACTGCCCGATTTCCTGCTTAAACACTCCTCTGCAACAAAGCCCTGCCTCATCTTTCATGTCCCCAGTTCCACCTCCACTGTTTCTGGACTTCATGACACAGTCTCTACTAATATCCTGTAACTTCCATTATTCCCAATTCCTCTGACACATGCCTCCTGTTTTAGTATAGGAAACTCCCCACCTTTACAAAACTGTTGACACACTTCCTGCCACCTCAGATTCCTAAAATAACCTGCTTCCTTTTCTAAAGGCCAGTTTCCTGGACATTGATTTGGATCTTGTTTGTTTCTCATCCAACAAACTCTTTGTGTGAGGATGACCTCCAACACTGCTGCTTTACAATAAGCCACTTTTGTAAATTACAATTACCAATTACATTATGGGGCACACTTGTCAGCCAATGTCATTCACCTTTATGGCTATGACTGTACTTCTTGCACCTTCGTTGGTAATTATGGAAAGGTTAGTATCCACTAATTGAGTCAAAGGGTTAACAATACTGCCCACTGTCATATCCTCCACACTACTCTCCTTCAAATACCCACTGTTATACCCTCTGCGTTTCTGTCCTGCCCTCCACACTTTTCTCCTTCATACCCTGTCTCTCTCATCATCTCTGCACTCTTCTCCTGCCCATACTGCCCCCTCTACTTTCCTATCTTTCCCACTGCTTTCCTGGACATACTGTATCACTTTCTCTCTAATCTTCCCCACACCTCTCCTGCACATAATGGCCACTGCCATTCCCTCCTTACACTTCTCCTGCACATTCTGCTGTGTTCCATATATTCCACACACCTCCTCTGCTCATACTGCCCACTCCTTATACCCTCTGCATTCTTGTCCTGCACTTACTTGCCACCATTATACCCTCCACACATTGCTCCCTCTCATACCCTCCACATTCTTCTCTTACATATATTGGCAACTGTCATAACCTTGTTACTCCCCTCCAAACTCCTCTCCTACACCTACTGCCCCTCTTATATCCTCCACACTTCTTCCCTGCACAAACTGGCAGCTTTCATACCCTCTCCATTCCTTTCCTGCAAATCCTACCCACTGGCATACACTCCTCTCCTAAACATACTATTTGCTATAATACCTTTCTCACCCCTCTCTTGCACATACTGCAATATAGACATGTGCACACTGAAATATTTTGTTTCGGAATTTCCTTTTCGTCCGAAAAATAAATTTATTTAGTTACTCCCGAAATTCGTTTTTATTTATTTAGTTTTTCGTTAAAAATTGCATTCATCCAAAAATCCAAATTAAGGTCGAATCTGTCATTGAAGGCTTATGGTGTCTGCCGAATGTTCAAAGAAGATTCGACGGAGCAGCTAAACTGTACAACGCTGTATAGTTTACCTGCTCCATCGAATCTTCTTAGAACTTTCAACAGACACCATAAGCCAAAGTACGTGTGTACTTAATTCTAGCTATTTTACTGCTCCTCCTCTTTGGTTACAATCAGCCAATAACATTCATCATCATGATTATTTTTATTTATCTTTTCTCCCCTACGTCGAATCTTTTCTCCCCTACGTCAAATCTTTTCTCTCTATGTAAAATCTTTTCTCTCTATGTAGAATAATCTTGGACTAATAGAGTTAAGGTTAGGCACATTTGACCACAGGTTTGATGGACACAGATTGTTATTGTCATCATCATGTCGAATCTCCTATCTATATTGAACTGTTGTAGCAGCGAAAACGAAAATAAAGCATTTGTTTATGTCGGATCTTTCGTTTTTCGGATTCTGCACTTTTTAAAATACCTGAAATTCGGACGAAACTGCATTCGGATGAAAACTAATGCACATGTCTACTGCAATACACCCTGCATTTCTCTCCTGTGCATACTGTCTTCTTTCATACCCTTTGCACAACTCTTCTGCACATATTGCACTCTTTCATACCTTCCACATTCCTCTCCTGCATATACTGGCTGCTTTCAAACCCTTCATACAGTACTCCATTCACCTCTCCTGCAAACATGGAATGCCATCACACCCTCTGTACTCCTTCCCTGCACATACTGCCCCCTCTTATACCCTCTGTACTTTAGTCCTCTGCACTTACTGCTCACTGGCATGTCCTCCACACTCTTCTCATAAACATACTGTCCCCTTTTACCACCAAATATCTCTTCTGCACATACTGCCCCCCTCTTATACACTCTACTCTCCTGCACATACTGCCCCATCTCATGCCCACCACACCCCTCTCCTGCACATACTGTCCCCTCTCGTACCTTGCTTACGTCTCTCCTCGGGCTGCCATCACACACTCTTTATTCCTCTCCTACACATATGCACATACTGCCCCTTCTTATACACTTTTCCTGCACTTCTTTCCTGCCAATGCTGCCCACTGGCATGCCCTCCACACTCTTCCTCTCACTCTATATTCTTTTCCTGCTCATAAGGTTCCCACTTTCATACCCATTGTACTTCTCTTCTGCTTATAATGCCCTTTCTCATACCCACTATATTCCTTTCCTGCACATACTGCCCACTAAGTAAAAACTTCTTAAGCATTGTGTATTACAATTAATCTTACCCCTTTTGGGTGTACTGTATATGAATATAAATATAATCAACATCAGTTTACAAAAATGTAAAATATAAATTAAATAAAATTGCCAACATTAATTTTATTTTAACGTAAATACTTGCAGAATTCATTATCTCCAGTGATTTTGTCTCACTAGGCCAGTCAATCAGGAAGCTGCCAGCAGAAAAATGCATTCTTTGCTGTGCCTATAGTCATAAAAGATAATACGTTTGCAATGGAGCACAAGGGTGTAGTACTGTCCTGGCAATGGCACAATTTGCCAAATATTGCAGTCTGTGCCCCCTCAGGAGAGATTCCCCATCACATTCAAGAGGTTATGGTAAATCTCCCATCTGGAAACCCAAGTCACAACTGGATTTGGGTTTTAAACTCATATTTGTATGTGGGATATTAAATATGTTTAAACTGTTTTATATAAATAACTTTTTGGGAATAAAAATGAATGTAACGAACTAGTTTATTTTCTTCAGAGAAATAAATATTTATAATGCACACTTATACCCAGGCTCCCTTCTGTGGGGTTTTGATCGTTAATGGTGTCCTAGGAACCAGTAAATAAAAGTATGCAGAAACGATATCTCTATCAAAAGTCCTGCTGTAGCTAATCCTCTTAAAGGAGAGAATTTAATCCTAAACTGTTCACACATTGCAGGTACTTGAAAAAGAAAAACATCAATTAGCCGTGAAAAGAAATAGTACTGCAGTGAATTACAGGCAGTGAGCATTGAAGTCAACATATAGCAGGTGAAAAATGTCCAATAAAGGGCATTCTAAGGGGATAATAGAATGATATTGCTTAGAAAGGGCACACATTAATTTCTCTTGGTACCAGCTGAAAGTATTAAGCAATAGGAAATAAAAAGAGCAAAACTAAAGTCTAGCATGGAGAACTAATTAGATTATGTTATTGGTGGAAGGAGTAAGTGTTCCTATTTTAGTTTTCCTTAGGGCTGGATACATTAATATACTGTTCCATATAGCTAAAGGCGAACTTTGGAACTAGTGTACAACACAACAATCTAGATACCAAAAGTACAGACTACAAATGCTTATACAAAACTTCATACATGACAAAACTAACAACACAGGACCAGTTTACTGCAGTGCTTTGCTATTCTGCATTTGTGTTTGCCTCATAGTGTAAACAGGCAGGCAGGTGGCTTCTTTATATTGTGTATTAAGCGTATAGGCAGGCAGAGGCGTATCTAGGGTATGGCAGCCATGGCAAGTGCCATGGGCGCCATACGGGGGGGGGCGGCAAAAAAGCCGCCCCCCTGCACAAAAAATAAAGTCCCACCCATCCTCTAGCAGCCGCCTCCCGCTCTAATCTTGTCCCCGGCGGCACGATCTGCCTGCTGGAGCGCGGCGCTGGCACAGCAAATGAGGAAATCAGGACAGTGAAGCCAGTGACAGGTGAGGCGCCCCCCATGACGCAGATGAGTTGGTCTGGCCACAGAGCGAGCGCCCGGGACTCTGCGCTAAGATACAGTAACTGGGGGAGGCGGAGCTTAATGCTCCGCCTACCCTCTTCTGCGCAGCTGCTTCAGCTTCTCTTCTGGTGGGTCTCTCGGGCCGGGTCTGTGTGACGTGCTGACACCCGAACATGGAGGCTGGAGACCAGGAGAAGAAAGAGACATCAGAGAGTATAAAAACAATTGGAACCCCCCCCCCCCAGGCAGCAGCAGCAGGTACTAGTACTGTACAGCACTTGTCACCACGTTATTGATCATCATGCTGATGTTACTGTATTTTTGGGTGCTGATGTTACTGTATTTTTGGGTGCTGATGTTACTGTATTTTTGGGTGCTGATGTTACTGTATTTTTGGGTGCTGATGTTACTGTATTTATGGGTGCTGATGTTACTGTATTTTTGGGTGCTGATGTTACTGTATTTTTGGGTGCTGATGTTACTGTATTTTTGGGTGCTGGTTAGGCAGCATTTATGGGTGCTGATGTTACTGTATTTTTGGGTGCTGATGTTACTGTATTTAAGGGGGCTGGTTATGCCGCATTTATGGGTGCTGATGTTACTGTATTTTTGGGTGCTGGTTAGGCCGCATTTATGAGTGCTGATGTTACTGTATTTTTGGGTGCTGATGTTACTATATTTTTGGGTGCTGGTTAGGCCGCATTTATGGGTGCTGATGATACTGTATTTATGGGTGCTGTTGTTACAGCATTTATGGGTGCTGATGTTACGGCATTTATGGGTGCTGGTGAGGCCGCATTTATGGGTGCATTTTTGGTTGCTGGTGAGGCCGCATTTATGGGTGCTGATGTTACTGTATTTTTGGGTGCTGGTTAGGCCGCATTAATGGGTGCTGATGTTACTGTATTTTTGGGTGCTGGTTAGGCTGCATTTATGTGTGCTGATGTTACTGTATTTATGGGTGCTGATGTTACAGCATTTATGGGTGCTGATGTTACTGCATTTATGGGTGCTGGTGAGGCCGCATTTATGGGTGCATTTTTGGGTGCTGGTGAGGCCGCATTTATGGGTGCTGATGTTACTGCATTTATGGGTACTGATGTTACTGTATTTATGGGTGCTAATGTTACTGTATTTATGGGTGCTGATGTTACTGCATTTATGGGTGCTAATGTTACTGTGTTAAGGTTATCTGAAAGATAGGTTTCAAATGTTGTGACAGGGGCGCAGTTTCAGTTCTTGCCATAGGCGCCATTTTCACTAGATACGCCTCTGTAGGCAGGTGCCTACTTTACATTGTGTTTTTGCTAATAATTTATAGTCTTGTGATGAATACCTTTAAATATTGGGCTGATATATACAGGGTTAATGTAATCCTTTTCAAGAGGCTATATAGGCAGGGGAATCTGGCCTTCCCAGGCAGTCCAGTGTGGGAGCAGAAAAGTGAGGACCTGGTGTACAATGTGATTCGTTTTCTGCACCCCTCAAATGAGACTCATTTGCTAGGCCATCCATGTGAATGGACTCTACTACTATGGACTTCCTTAACTTTAAAGTATGGACAGCACCACTGGGGACACACAACCAAATTATGCACAGCCGAATGTAATGTAGTGTCTGTAAAGACATTAAACTGAAGTGATGTACTATCTCCAGTGTATTCAGCAACTGATTTCAGTTAACACGTTCTTTATTTAAAGAAGAAGTTGTCCTGTGTCACTTTTTCTGCGAAGAATAATTCAAGTGTCTTATAGGGTATGTAGTGTTCGTATATCTGAAGAACAGGAGGGGGACAGAGAGTTAAAGCTGTTGTTAATCCTCAGGATTAAAGAGTCAAGAGTGTGTAACTAATTAACTCTTAAAAGTGTGAAAGAAGGATAAGCAGCTATCTGACAGAGAAAACAGTCATGGTGGCTGGTGACGGACCTCTTTTAGTGAGAGGATGGTGTAGTACTTTATGTACCCCATGTAGTTGCAGGGTCTCCATGTTGGAGCCTGCTGGGGTACAAAAACACCCCTATGACGCAAGCCTGGAGGTCATCAAGTTGTGCAAGACCTTGCGTTCCAAAATATAGGAGCTTCTCTTTGTGCCTTCAGGTAGAATACAGTGTGGTGCAATGTGATGAGACAAGAACAAACTGGAGGAATTCCTGTGTGCTAAGTACGACTTTCTTATAATGACTTTGTAGTCGTGTTGGGGCAGGTAGGAACAGACCATACCACCACCTGAAGAGAAGATGGTGTCCTTCTGTAAGTGTGTGCAGCCCTGGAGTACAGTATGGCCTATGGCAGTGATGGTGAACCTTTTTGAGCCCGAGTGCCCAAACTGCAACACAAACCGACTTATTTTTTTCAAAGTGCCAACACTGCAATTAAACCTGAATACTGAGGTTTTAGTTTAGGCACAGTATGGGCAGAGTATGGGCAGAGCAGTGCAGAGTATGGGCAGAGTACTGCAGAGTATGGGCAGAGTACTGCAGAGTACGGCAGAGTATAGGCAGAGTACTGCAGAGTATGGGCAGAGTACGGGCAGAGTACGGGCAGAGTACGGGCAGAGTACGGGCAGAGTACTGCAGAGTATGGGCAGAGTACTGCAGAGTATGGGCAGAGTATGGCAGAGTACGGTCAGAGTATGGGCAGAGTATTGCAGAGTATGGCAGAGTATGGGCAGAGTACTGCAGAGTATGGGCAGAGTATTGCAGAGTACTGCACAGTATTGCAGAGTATGGACAGAGTATGCAGAGTATGGGCAGAGTACTGCAGAGTATTGCAGAGTACTGCAGAGTATTGCAGAGTATGGACATTTCACAAAAAAAAGGTACATAATAAACAAAGATTTGTAGAAGAGCAACTCACGATTTTGTCCAATATCCTGTGAAACCGCTGACACCGCTCTGCTGGGTCCGCTGTAGATACAAAGGCCTGGAATAAAAAACATTATTTGTCATTGTTGTCCATAGGCCAGGACACAGGTTCAAAGTACTGCAGAGTATGGACAGAGTACTGCAGAGTATGGGCAGAGTATGGGCAGAGTATGGGCAGAGTACTGCAGAGTATGGACAGAGTACTGCAGAGTATGGGCAGAGTACTGCAGAGTATGGGCAGAGTATGGGCAGAGTATGGGCAGAGTATGGGCAGAGTACTGCAGAGTATGGGCAGAGTACGGCAGAGTATGGGCAGAGTACGGGCAGAGTATGGCAGAGTACGGGCAGAGTATTGCAGAGTACGGGCAGAGTATTGCAGAGTATGGGCAGAGTACTGCAGAGTATGGGCAGAGTACTGCAGAGTATGGGCAGAGTATTGCAGAGCATTGCAGAGTACTGCAGAGTATTGAAGAGTATGGGCAGAGTATGCAGAGTATGGGCAGAGTACTGAAGAGTATGGTCAAAGTATTGCAGAGTACTGCAGAGTATTGCAGTGTATGGGCACAGTACTGCAGAGTATGGGCAAAGTATTGCAGAGTACTGCAGAGTATTGCAGAGTATGGGCAAAGTATTGCAGAGTACTGCAGAGTATTGCAGAGTATGGGCACAGTACTGCAGAGTATTGCAGAGTATGGGCAGAGTATGGGCAGAGTACTGCAGAGTATTGCAGAGTATGAGCAGAGTATGCAGAGTATAGGCAGAGTACTGCAGAGTATGGGCAAAGTATTGCAGAGTATGGGCACAGTACTGCAGAGTATGGGAAGAGTATGGGCAGAGTATGGGCAGAGTATGGGCAGAGTACTGCAGAGTATGGGTACTGAGCAGCGCTGTGGGCTGGATCTGTAGTGCCCACATCGCTGCTCAGTAACCATACTCTGCAAACGATCTCTCTCCCTCCCCTTCTCCCCTCACACTGTAGGGCGCGCAGGTGCAAGATTCTGGGAGGACGTCCATGGACGCCCTCCCAGAATAAGCCGACCATGCTGTAGCTGTCTTTCAGCTATGGCGGGTCGGAAAGTGGATAATAACTCACTGGGCTGCAGTGTGGGGTCAGTTCCCGGGCGCTCCGGTGTGTCCGATGAAGAGGTGCGTCGGCAGGGAACGTCAGATGAAGAGACGTCAGATAAAAAGAACGGGGGGCGTGGCTTCAGCGCTCTCGTTTGGCGCGCGTGCGTCACGCCCACTCGGACACATCACCACTAGCCCCAGAGAACTATGGGAGATGTAGTTCTCGGGCGCGGTGTAGAGTTGTAGACGATTTAACAGTGTAATTCTGAACTGTCACGGCGTGCCCACAGAGACGGCTCGACGTGCCGGCAGCGGCACGCGTGCCACGTGTTCGCCATCACTGGCCTATGGCCTGAGGGTGGCACCAACCCATACTGAAGTGAGATCATAGTGAGTAACATGGCTTGTAATATTGTTGAGGCAAACTTAGGGGGTGACCTGCTTGCATGTGCTTACAAGCTAGTACCAAAAAGGTTAAAAATACAAAAGATAAAAAAGGGCACACTTGATGGACCACTTGATTTTTACTGCTGTCACTCTTCTATGTTTCTATGAGAAAAACTTCTAGTCCTAGAAAGGGATTTCATAGAGGTATAAGCAGCAAAATGGGGCACAGTAGAAAATACTCTAAGATGGTCACACACGTGCAGATGAAGATACATGACACTTCTGTCATAACTGTGAAAGGCATACAGGACAAAAGGTAATATCATGTGAGAAAAGAAACGCTCCTAATAGCTTGGGCTGGAAGATGATGCACTGGATCTATTAACCATCAGATACAGGGTGGCAACAACTGTGCCTACTGTTTTACCACTGGCACATTATAATAGTGGCTGTCAGGGTAGTAGCCCGACATTACATCTTCCACATTTTACATCAGTAGTTAGGTTATGGCTTACAAAGCTGAAAAAATAAAACTGAAGTATAGGAAATACTGAGTATTTTCATATGAAGCCTGGGATATGTTCTCATATTTAATGCATTAACAGCACAATAGATTATCATTTCATGAAAAAAAAATGAATAGTTGTTCTAGAAGGTCATCATAAGTGATATGGAAAACCTATTACATTTGTAACTACATTTTCTCAAGAATATCATCAAATAGTCAGAATAATAAAAAAGAATTTAGCAATACTGTATACAGATAAAGATTTAAATGAGATATTGCAAGCAGGTTGCCATTTTTCTAGCTGAAAAGACTGCACTATCACCTAGTCTTTTCTCATCTAAACAATGCCAACCCACCTGGCTCTCCTATCCTGGAAGTTACCCTTGTAATACAAAAATCTGTAGGTACTGTAATTTGTGTCTTGGGTAAAACGTTTGTTGCCACAGCCACAGATGAAGAGTTCATTATACACAAACTATTTAATTTTCCTGATCACCTGTATTTCATGCAGCCTCTAATATGTAGGTTGTATCACACGTCCTTTGAGAGCCCGTGTAGGGGAACATTACCATGACACTAATAATCCAAATGCTAGAAATATTTTTGAATGTAATACATTACTTTAGAGAATGTCATCCCGGCAATCTATTCCTCATTTTGCTTCAGAGGAATAGAACGGTTGTCTCACTCGCCCAGAGGAGGTGATAGGAAGAGAAGGCTCCTGGGGAGAGAAACATGGTGGATTTTTAGATTAAAAACTAGATCGCCTCAGGGGTTAAACCTGAGGTGGGATCTGGACTTGCACTTACATTAAGAATGCTTCTCCCCAAAGCCTCCGCTCTCTTTTTTCCTTTCTCTCTTCTCTCTCTTATTTTCATCTTTTTTATTTAATGTTTTTTGAATTTTCTGGTGTGCTTTCTTATGCATATGTGTATATGTGTATGAATGTATGCACGTGTGTGTACATGCGTGTGTGTATATACATGTGCATATTATCACCACAAGGTGTGTGAAAATTAGTGGCATACACATGGATCACCCTATATGTATTGCAGCTAATTGTCTTTTTTGGATAGTTGCCTGCGGTCAATTAAGACAATCAATGGGTGGAGCCTGTGATCTTTAGAGCTACTATTTATTTCAAAGTTTTATGTATGTAATGTGGTTATGACTAAGGCCTTATAGGCTGAAACGCGTCAACTAACTTAATCTGCGTTTGTTCACTGTGGCTATTCAATAAAATGAAGAAATTTTAAGAGCAACAACCAGAGTGTGGATCATTTTTTCCACATTACTCTACTCAGCCAGCGACTGTGGATCAAGCACCTGGGAGCTCTGCTATCTATGCGGTGTATGGGTAGTAGCACTGACTTTTCTGTTTATAATATGGAAAATAGCACCCATAGTTTGAGTAACATTGCAAATGTTCGAATACCAATCAAGACCCTACCCGCATGGCGTTTGCATGTTCTCCCTGTGCTTGTGTGGGTTTCCTCCCATACTCCAAATACATTCTGGTAGGTTACTTGGCTCCTGTCTGATTTGGCCCTGATATATGTGTATGTGTGCATGTGAGATAGGGACCATAGATTGTAAGCTCCTCGAGTGCAGAGACTGATATGAATGTAAAGCATAACGCAAATTGTGATTGCTACATAAATACCTATAGTAAATAAAATAATTAAATAAGTGTTCATCCATCAAATAACAGCATAGAGAAAACACCGCACTTAGTATTTGTTCTTTATTTGTGACAGCTCTTCATTTTTCATTTTTTTTAAATCTGAAGTATCTCTGCCAGAGGAACCTTTGAAAAATGTTTTCAGGTCTTGGGGAACCCCTTCTAAAATTAAATATACATATAAATTACTATTAACAACAGAAAAGAAACAGACAATCAAAATGGTGGTGTTCCCTACCTTTATTGGTCATGGTAGACGTGCCCCTTTGCATTGAGAGTCAGTGCAGTTAGAAGA
This sequence comes from Aquarana catesbeiana, assembly GCF_042186555.1. Taxonomy (NCBI): domain Eukaryota; kingdom Metazoa; phylum Chordata; class Amphibia; order Anura; family Ranidae; genus Aquarana; species Aquarana catesbeiana. The sequence continues at coordinate 216,884,222 of NC_133327.1, forward strand.
TCATTTTGCCATTGCTAACTGCTCAAGGGCTCCCAGGAACCTCAGGAGGAACTCTGGTTGGGAAGGGCTGTGCAAATGGTAATAGTACACTGATAGAAATATTGACATTATTTTTAAAGTAAGTAAACAATCACAAGTTGTACATTTACTTGTGGCTTTTAGCTGGAAGCTATAATATCCAGAACTGAGTTCTGAACCATACATGTATCAATATTTGTCAAGTCATAAATGCTGTAGGAGATAGTCCCTATTGTCCAATATAATTTCTTTTGCCTCCTTAACGAGACAGCTGAACATCTGTGATTTAATAATGAAATAAAGGTTAGAGGGAGTCCTGACTTCTGCCTGTGCCAGTATATTATGCATTAATTATATACTAACTCCCCAGCTAAGTGATCCTGCAGATAAATTATTACAGATGAGATGGTTAAAAAAAATTAGACCTGCAAGGTGATTTTTCTTAATAAACACATAAAAGTCACATGCAGTGATAGGATAAAAAAAAATCACAGTGACTTATTCAAAGCCTTTCTAGCTTGATATATAATTAGCTGTGACACCCATGGCGTCCAGGAGGTAGAGGGGTTGAATAATGTTGTGCTAGAAGTTGGTGCGCTAAAGACTCTGGGTTAGTAAAATCTAATATATTACAATGGTAAGATGTATGAAGTATTTAGTAATATGAATATATTATTTCTTAAATATAACAAAGCCTAAATGGAAAAGACCCTAATTCATGTGGATTTATGTAAAATATGTTTTAAATATTCACTATCACGGTCTAAGTAACTAATTCAAACTGTTATCGAATGTGAATATTCTTTGAGTTCTGTGGGTATTCTTCAACATGCAATTGCTTCCTGCCTAGTAATATCCACTACTGAAGCAGATGTATGTTTTACAACCCATACCTTCAAAACAAACAGTCTACTCCAACACCAAGATATATATCAAAATTTGTAAGACACCTTTGTGTGCTTCTTAGCATTGCGCCACTCCTACAGCAAAGGCGAGCAAGTAAAAGCACTGCCAGGACTGACAATTCTCACTTCTCTCCTTCTGTAAACAGCCCTCACTCAACATTTTGGTTAATCAATAAGATAATTGGGGCTGTGATCAGCTGTAGTTCCTTTAGGCATGCCTGCTGATTGGCTGCTTAAAGAAGCATCACTATAGCAGGAATACAGTGGCTGGAAGAGTGAACCAGTGTTGTAAGAGAGGACAGAGCTGTGAGGAGGTGTGCCCTATCCTCTGTCCTACTCCAGTACTTCTACTCAATATATCCTTTCTGTGGCTAAAAAAATCATAGTTTGGAGGTCTTAAGTAGGGTACGGGGAGGTGGAAGATGGATTGGGCTCCATGTACTGTTCCTGCATTTGATCATGCAAGTATTGCGGCCATTGCCCACTTTTTGACCATGCATGTTAGAATTGCCTGTCTGTAGCCAATGTAATGCAACTATCTGATTGTTGACCATGTGTTATCTAAATTGCTTGTTTGTTCCCCTTGTTTTGACATGACTACCCATTGGTTGATTAGGTATTGCCATAATTGCCTGTTTATTGCTAATATATCACCACAACTGTCGGTGTGTTACCCACATATTGTCATGATTGCCCATTTGTTGATCATATATTGTCAAAATTGCCTGTTTATGTCACTTTTTGTCAGGATTGCCAATTTGTTGCCCATATATTGTCATGGTTATTTTTTGTTCCCAAATATTATTAGGATTTCCAGTTTGTTGCCCAAATTTGTTACCAATATATTATCACAATTGCCAGGATGTTAATTGTCACATTTGTCTATGTATTAGTACTATGGTGCATCTGTGTGTTAAGGCTGGCCATACATTATACAATTTTCTTGTACAATTTTCCTTTAGATTTACCTAAACCATATAATTTTAGGTCAAACCAAAACACTTTCAATTTGCTGATGGAAACAGTATCATTAGCAGTAATAAACTTGGGATTACGAAGGGTCGTTCCTGCCAGACCAATGTCTGTTGACATTCTATGAGGATGTAAGCTGCCGTCTAGATAAGTGAAAGCCTGTGGATATGGTGTACCTGGATTTTGCAAAAGCATTCAATACAGTTCCCCACAAATGCTTAATCTACAAACTGAGCTATGTAGTCACGGACCATAGATTTTGTTCATGGATAGAAAACTGGTTATGGGGGGGCATGTCCAAAGGGTGGTGATAAATAACCTGTACTCAGACTGTTCTGGAGTGGTAAGTGGGGTACCCCAAGGCTCTGTCCTGGCACAAATTTTGTTAAGTTTATGCATAAATGATATAGAAGTCGATACAAATAGCTCAATCTCAGTTTTTGCTGATGACATAAAAATTAGTAGGGCAATAACTTCACATGAGGATATAGAATCTTTACAAGAGGACATTAATAAAGTAATGGGGTGGGCAACTACATGGCAAATGAGGTTTAATGTTGAACAATGTAAAGTAATGCATTTGGGGGCTAAAAATATAAATTACTCACTAGGGGGAGAACCTCTAGGGGAATCAAGAATGTAGAAAGATCTGGGGGTCCTGATAGAAGACAGATTGAGCAATAGCATGTAATGCCAAGCTGCAGCAAGCAAAACCAACAGACTATTAGCATGCATAAAAAGGGGATATACTCCAGAGATAAAACAATAATCCTGCCACTTTATAAAACTCTGTTTCGGCCACATCTGGAGTATCACATCCACTTCTGGTCACCAATCTTCAGGAAGGATGTGCTGGAACTATAAAAAGTGCAGAGAAGGGCAACAAAATGAATAAGGGGGCTGGAGGACCTTAATTACGAGGAACAAGCACTAAACTTATTCTCCCTGGAGAAGAGAGGCTTGAGAGGAGATGTGATAGCAGTATACATATATAATATATATATATATATATATATATATATATATATATATATATATATATATATATCCCTCAATGGTGATCCCAGCATAGAAAGAAAACTATTCAGTCTCAGGGAGTGTAAGGAGACATGGGGCCACACAATGAGACTGATAGAGGAGCGGTTTAACCTTATGATGCATAGGGGGTTTTTCACTGTCAGGGCAATAAGGATGGAACTCTCTTCCACAATTGGTGGTGTCAGAGGGGAGTATTGATAGTTTTAAAAGACTCTTGGACATGCATCTTAGTGAACACAACATATAGGGATATGGGAAATGATTATCGACGTGAACGCACACACATATACCTACACAGGTTGAACTGGATGGGCTACTGTCTTTATTTAACCTTACCAACTATGAACTTTGAAACTTTACAATCAGGCAGGCCCTTGCAGTACATAGTTGAAGGTAAATCTAATGGAAATTGAATAAGAAAATTGTAAAATGTATGGCAGGCCTTAGTCAGAGCTAGTTGTTTTGAGTATCACATAACTATAGCTTTATCCCCTGCAATCATGTCACTTTCAAACCATCCCAGATAGCAAGAAATTGAGCTGCAATTTTGAAAATGGCTTGCTATGCTATTGCTAGACTCTCCAGGCTTCACAAGTTTGTTGCACAATTGCAACAAATCCGCAATGCATGACTCCAGATTTATTTGCAAACATTCTGCAAGTACTGGCTAGTTATGTTGTGCAATTGTCATTCCACCACAGGGATCACTGTGACTTGCAGAGCTCTTGATGTAGACTCACCATTGCAACTTTGCTCATGTTAGAGACTTGCCATGCAAATTTTCTACAAATGGGAAAAGTGTCAACTAGACCTTGTGCTTCAAGTGCTCTGCACAGTGCATTCTGCGCCCTGATTGGGCAAAGCTTTGTAAGCTGGTTGTTAAGAAGCGGAGCTGGGAAGCCGGCCACAGCGTCCTTAACAACTGATGCATTATCAGCTGTCAATGGGCTTTCCCGCTAAAAGCAGAATAAAACAAAAACAAAAATGGCATGGGGTCCCTCCCCATTCCATACCAGACCCTTCGATTTTAAGGGGATAACCATGCCAAAATTTTAAGTCCCCGCCCCCATGTAACATCACAGACAGGTGCGTGCTGGGCCAGTGATGTCAAAAGGGGTGGGTCCACCAGGTGAACTTGCCAGGTGGCCCACCCTTACCTATATAAGAACTGTCAAAGCGTGGAGGAGGCATTTGGCGGGCGGGCAGCTGTCCCAAAAGGAAGAACTTTTTTGTTTTTTAGGTTGGCAGTGCAGCGGGTGGCATGATTGACAATAGATTTACATCAAGGGACACTGTTTTTTTATTTTTTATTAAAGGATTTGTCAAAAACTTGTCTCCTTTTATTTTTTTCGTACACTTTTTTTGGTGAATGAGTAGGGGTACCCCTACCCATTAACATAGTCAGGGGGCGCTGGGATCTGGTGCCCCCCTCTTAAAGGGATCTCCCAGATTCTGATAAGCACCCCCACCTGCAGACCCTGACAACCACAACTCAGGGTTGTCAAGAAGAGACCCTTGTCCCCATCAACATAAAAAAAACCTGGTGTAGGAGAGTCCCTTTGTACTAATACACAGCAAGATTTCAAACAATGAACCTTCAAACTATTCTATAAATGCCTTCAGACTTTGTCTTTGCACACAGCTAACATTCTTATCAGTATGAGTCACTAATGCTGCAATTGCAGGTTTAGTTCTAAACAGCATTACAATACAGCATTGGTAAATTGTACATTTTCTTATGTGACACTGGAAATGGATTTTGGTTTACTTATGTTACATGTTTCCAATACAGAGAAAAAAAGAAATACAATTTCTGAAACAAAAATAAATAATTTTACATGATCTCCTGTGTCATAATAATTTTCTTTCCAAACATTTTGCACACATCGCTCATATGTGGTGGCGCACTGCATTATTTATGGATTCACAAGAAAATTGGATTTCTGAAACTTAACAAAGTAGGAAGACAGCCAATACTTAGAGTTTGAACTGAGGATAAGATGAATAATTGAAGACCGTAGTGACTTACTTCAATGTTTCCCTCATTGGCTGCCAACTTTAATGGAGTAAAGCCGTCATTATTTTCTAGATATTTGGCACATTGAGAATCTGTGAGTGGCAGAGGTCTAAGATCAAGTTGTGCATGTGACAGGCCATTTCTTTATTCCGCTGCAGGACCAGGATGTGAAACATGGTGTATCTGAAAACAAATGAGTTTAAACTGAGCAATGGACAATTCATTATTACATGGAATTTGTCATTGTCATACTTCATTTGTAATTTAAGTTATATAAGGTTGTAATGGCAGAAATTAAACCCAGACATGCATGTGTGCAAAATTTCTAATTTAATAGACTGATGTCAGTGGATCAAATTTTAAAAGATTGTAAGGCCCGTACCCTACAAAATGGTTGGAGAATCTTAAAGGAAAAAAATTATGTTTTTGGGTCAATTTTATTTATTTGAAAGTTTTTAAAGCGGTTGTAAACCGCTGCATGTTTTTTTTTTCTTACTTGCAAGGCAAAGGCATAATGTGCTAATATGCATCTCATACTAGCACATTATGTGAAACTTACCTGAAACCAAAGGCTTCCAGTGATGCGATGTCATCGCTGGAGACAGCTGCCATCTTCACCCGTCTTGCTTCCAGGTTCGCGGACTCCGGCTCTGTGATTGGCTGGAGCCGTGGGAGCCGCTGGTCATGGCACAGGGCTCTGTAGGAATGGCACCAGTGGCTGTTCCTTCAGAGTGCATGCACCAGTGATGTCACTGGCTGTATTTACAGTAAATATCTCCTAAACACTGCACGTTTAGAAGATATTTACACTATCTATAGGTAAGCCTTATTATAGGCTTACCTATTATAGGTAAAATTTAAAGATGGAAGCTTACTTCCTCTTTAAACAAAATTTTTTTTGTTTTGCTTCTTTACTATATGCCTGAAGAAAGCAGGAAAGGCAGGGAAATGCATGGATTTGGGATTGAGCTACTTGCATCTGTAAACTACAGGCTTTTTTTTCAACAGAGGAGATGGCAGGTTAACATGTGAAAAGGGGTCTGGAGAACCATCTGCTGGCTGTATCTGTCAGTATGAAATATATTTACCTGATTAGAAAATAAAATTATTTTTAGAACAGTATTTTGGTCCCAAACACAAAAACTCTACTTTCCTTTTTAAGTGGATTACTGACATACTGTAAATATATATAGTCATCTTAAAGGATAACTAAACTCATTTTAAAAGTATTGTATAGAAAATGGCTATTATTCTTCCCATTTTAAACAAACTTTGTTATCTTCTTTAATGCCTGGGGCCACCCTGTTTGACACATTTAAACCAATTAAGGCTTAGCCATAGATCTCTACAATAGAAGTGGAAGTTTGTGACCTATCCAGTGTGCAGGGACTTTTCTCTTTGGTTCTAGTGAGTGAGTATAGATGGTTCAGTTTGCCTCCAGCACCTGGTTGTTCAAATGGGAAAAGTGCTTAGAGCATAGAGTCTCTTCAGTCTTATGAGATGAGGACATGTTTGAATTCCAGCCCAGTTGACAGCCATAGCTCCCTCCATATTTAAAGAAGTGAGGAGCCACCCTAGGGCAGGAAGTGTGTTATTTGCAAGATCACCAAGTAAACTTAAAAAAATAAAAAATAATCAAATTTCTTCATAAATTTAGGCCAATATATATTCTGCTACAAAAAAAAAGTCTCAATAAGCGTATATATTGATTGGTTTGCACAAAAGTTATAGCATCTACAAACAGGATATTTTAATTTTATTTATTTATTTTTACCAGTAATGGCGATGATCAGCAACTTATAGCGGGACTGCGATATTGTGGCGGACATTCTGACACTAATTGACATTTTTTGGGGACCAATGACACTAATACAGTGATCGGTGCTAAAAAATATGCACTGTCACTGTACTAATTACACTGGCTGGGAAGGGGTTAACATCAGGGGGAGACCAACGGGTTAACTGTATGCCTAGCCAGTGTTTTTGTACAGTGTGGGAGGTGCTTTTACTAGGGGGAAAGCATGAATCCATGTCCCTGCTTTGCAGAGACACAGGATCCATGCCTTCCCTCCTGTCAGAACGGCGGTCTGCCATTCGGTGTGTTTTCAGGATGATCGGCGGGTGCCGGTGGACATCGAGTCCATGGTACCTGCCACTGGGCTTCTGCTGTGTGTGACCATAGCAGGAGCGAGCTGCTGGCGGCACACATATGCGCTCCCTATCCAGAGCACCAGATCACGTATATATACATGATCTGGTGCACAGCTGCCGTCCTGTAGCAGTAAGACTGCTATTGGGTGGACAGCAAGTGCTTAAACACAGTATATTCCATTGGCAAAGGCTTGAACATACCACCATAAAGCAAAGGTCAGATATACATGACGTTCGTTGGAGCATACAAAAAGACATACAGTATAGAAAAATGTGTCAGTCAGGTAATAAGTATAAAAGTAATAAAAATCTTCTTCCAAGTGTTTACAATAATAGTATAATGATAGATAAAGGTATTGTGTCCAATTGTACTAGCATATGTATTATAACATTTTTCAAGAAATCCATTGTTGAAAGAAAGCCACAAGAAGTCCCATTTGCAGTTTGTGAGAAGTCATGTGGGGAACACAACAAACATGTGGAAGAAGGTGCTCTGGTCAGATGAGACCAAAATTGAAGTTTTTGGCCTAAAAGTAAAACGCTATGTGTGGCGGAAATCCAACACTGCACATCACCCTGAACACACCATTCCCACCGTGAAACATGGTGGTGGAAGCATCATGTTGTGGGGATGCTTTTTTTCAGCAGGGGCATGGAAGCTGGTCAGAGTTGATGGGAAGATGGATGGAGCTAAATACAGGGCAATCTTAGAAGAAAACCTGTTAGAGTCTGCAAAAGACTTGAGACTGGGGTGGAGGTTCACCTTCCAGCAGGACAACTACCCTAAACATACAGCCAGAGATACAACAGAATGGTTTAGATCAAAGCCTAGTCATGTGTTAGAATGGCCCGGTCAATGTCCAGAACTAAATCCAAGTGAGAATCTGTGGCAAGACTTAAAAATTGCTGTTCACTGACGCTCTCCATCCAATCTGACAGAGCTTGAGCTATTTTGTAAAGAATGGGCAAAAATGTCACTCACTAAATGTGCAAAGCTTGTCTAGACATCCCCAAGAAGACTTGCAACTGTAATTGCAGCGAAAGGTGGTTCTACAAAGTATTGACTCAGGGGGGCTGAATACAAATGCACGCCAAACTTTTCAGATATTTATTTGAAAAATATTTTGAAAACCATTTATCATTTTCCTTCTACTTCACAAATATGTGCCACTTTGTGTTGGTCTATCACATAAAATCCCAATAAAATACATTTATGTTTTTGGTTGTAACATGACAAAATGTGGAAAATTTCAAGGGGTATGAATTCTTGTTAAAGACACTGTACAATTCATTAATACATAATTAGCTAAACAATAGCTAATTAATATCATAATAATCAATAAATTCCAAATTCATTAACAATAAAGAGTCCTTGTGCTTCTTTGTGCATAAAAACATTTTTTAAAGTGTTTCTGTGAATAATATCCTAATAAATATATTTTAATTTCATTAGCAATAAGCGTGTTATTGCACTTCTTTGTGCATACAAAATATTTTAAAGTGTCTCTGTGCTTTTTTTTATATAATCTTTATTTATACAAAATAAAGGAACATATCACAATAAGCATTTTCATATATGTGAGAAAAGTAGAAAATCTCTAAGACATGTCAAAAAAAAAAAAAAAAGAAGTAAGCATACAAAATACATCTACAAACTATGGATGCCTACTCCGTTAGGAGATAGCAACAACCTTAAGGACCCAAAACATAAGAAACAGTTGAACGAGTAAGTTGCAGGACCAATCCTAGATGGTCAAAGACAGTTTGAGTGCTACGCTCGGTAACAATGCAGCCCTGCAGGCTCCACCACTAAGGAAGGGGGGCCAAATGATCTCCAGCATACCTCCCCCAGTGGCCCGCCACCAAAAGGGAGACATCCAAAAATATTTACGTTCTGAAAAAGAGTAGTAGAATCGACCTTAAATTAGGTGACCCCGTCTACCATGGCAAAAAATTAGGTCCATATGTCAGTTTTATGCATTTTAAAACAAGAATTAATAAAACAACATACAGTATAAGAAAAGAAAAAAGAGAAATCAGGCACATACCAAGAATGCTCGCTGTTAGGCAAATCACTCACAGATGTGCTGCAGAGAAGGTGGCGAAGAGTGGAAGAAGAGAACCATTCCTACACCTGAAAAGAGCTCAATCTCACTGCTGCTAAGAGCGCTTTTAAGCGAGGGCTCTGCCAGCTCCAGAAGCGCCAAGTCCACACTAGAAGAAACCAACTGTGGGTCTGGAACGTGCTCTAACCATACAGCCCACATGCTTGTGAAGCGTTCACGTGTGCGCTTGGCTGCATTCAGAAGATGAGGCAGTGCACTTTTCTTATATTGACTAATCGGCAGAGGAAGGACGTGGAGGAGAAAATGTATCAGGGATAGGGGAACATTCAGACCAAGAATATATTGTATCTGAGCTTTAATGTCCTTCCAGAAAGCTTCTATCACAGGGCATTCCCACCACAGGTGCAGCAGTATGCCTCTATGGCCACATCCTCACCAGCATAGGTTAGAGGTAGAGGGATAAATACGTGACAGGTCAGTAGGCACCATGTACCAGCGTGATAGAATCTTATAGTTTGTCTCTTCCATTTTTGAATCCAGTGAACTAGAATAGGTGAGCTGGTACAGGTGAGTCAGCTGAGCCTCAGAGAACGCGAGTCATAAGTCGCGTTCCCATGCCTAGACAAACAAAGGCTTGGCTTCGGGAGTGGTGGAGCCTAATAATTGATAAAGTCTAGATATCATGTGAGGTATAGGTTCTTCAGCCTATAAAAAGATGTTTGAAAGGTGTAAGAGAGGATATGTCCCTAATAGCACGGCCATGCTGAGCAAAGAAATGATGGAGTTGTCTGTAACGCCAAAAGTCCATAGGGAAGTCACATGCTATGCCTTTAGAACCTCAAAAGCCAGCAAATTATCGTTCTCCATGAATTTACCACAACTGGTATTGCCATCATCTGCCCATGGTCCAAAGAAAGTAATTTGTTTGCCAGGGGGAAACCATAGAAACCCCCCGAGCGGAGCCAATGGGGACATAGGGGGGGCCAGGTCCCATAACTGATTAATTTGATCTCAAACTCTAAGAGCATGGGTCATCAAAGGAGAATTACTATCAGACAGCCCCCTGTGTTCCAGTGTCAGCCACGGGGGGTAAGACAGGTTTCTGCCTGCCATACATTTTTCCAAGAATAGCCATACCTTAGATTGAGTATGGAAAGGCCAGTTCAGGATCTGCTGAAGAACCATGGCTCTGTTATACCTCTGGACATCTGTGATTCCCAGACCACCTCGTTTCTTTGAGCACCGCAGTGTTCTCAGAGCGATTTGTGGTCTCCGCTCATTCCACACAAACCTGGTTAGCATACTAGTAAGCTGGGTAAAAAAGCCTATGGGCAGGGGTATCGGCACCATCTGCATATAGAAAAATATCCTAGGGAGGATATTCATTTTTATGATATTCACCCATCCGACCCACATGAAGGCTATCTTAGTCCAGGAGGCTAAACCTCGCTTAACTGTGGCTAACAACGTGGGATAATTGTGGGCATATAGGGTTTCAAAGCTATCAGTGAGCTGAATGCCCAAATACTTCAAAGAGGACTTGGCCCAACTAAAGGGGAAGGTTGTCTGCAGGCTGTTTGCCAGGGAAGAGGGCAGCTGTATAGGTAAGATCTGTGATTTCGTAAAATGAATTTTAAAGTTTGAGATCGTCCCAAAAGTTTTCGCATCAGGTTAGGCAAGGAGACAAGGGGATTTTTAAGGTGAAAGAGCACATCATCTGCATAGGCTGGCAATTTATGCTCAGTTTTGCCCACTGACAGGCCTCTAATATCTAGGTTCGCCCTTACAGTGCGTAAAAGAGGTTCAAGAACCAAAGCAAAAAGAAGAGGCAAAAGAGGGCACCCCTACCTCCTGCCATCCCCGATGGAGAACCTGGAAGAAAAAAAGCCATTTACCTTGACCTGGGCACTAGGAGTGGAATATAGGGCCATGATTAATGCCAACATGTTCAATCGCAACCCCAGGGTCTTCAGGACCACTTTAAGGTAGGACCAGTCCACGCAATCGAAAGTTTTTTCCGCATCTGTCGATAGGATCCAGTATGACATGGGGTCATGACATTTGCAAGCCCAGTGTATAAGTTGAATTGCTCTGAGTGAATTATTTCTTGCCTCACCGCCCACAATAAATCCTGTTTGGTCCGGGTGGATAATATGGGGCATAAGATGTTTCAGGCGATTCGCCAGAATTTTTGTTAAGATTTTTATATCCGCATTTAGCAGAGAAATGGGACGATAATTTTGTGGTAGGGTAGGGTCCTTACCGTCCTTCGGGAGAACTGTGATATGAGCCAGTAATGCCTCAGAAGGAATCTGGCTACCCCCTGCTATAGAATTAAAATAACTACACATTGGGTGTTTCAAAAGCGGTAAAAATAAAAAAAATGGAGGTAAATTGTGTCTGCTATTAAATGGCCAACATCCTCTAATGTCAATAGAAAAAGATTTTCCCCTCGGGGTGGACTTTAAAGGCACAGATTGTAAAACAGTATTTAAAATCACAGTATTTTAATAGTATCAAAGAGATTTACAAAAAGTAATGCAATATAAAAACATGAAATATTAGACCAACATGATTATGAGCAACATCACATGTAGTTTGAAAAAATGATGCGCATAAATGATAAAAATAATAGATACCGTTTTGCATTCGTAGTTCCTACGCGTTACAGAGTAATATAGACTCCTTCTTCAGGGATAATTTGATATGCAAAGATGAGTAACACTTATAATCTAAGCATCCAAATATATGTTTTACATCCATTGGATATTGAAGGATATAATGGCAAAATAGGGAAAGGGGGGAAAAAAAAGGGGAAAGAAACATCTACTTGCTATCTAAATACTCACTTGCTCAATGGAGAAGTGTGTAGCCCACTGCGTACAGCAAGGTACCAAAAGGCTGTAGAGGAATAAGGTGCAACCACGTGTATGTACTGACAGAAACTACGGCCCCCCCAGGGGGGCTGTAGTAACCACATATAAGGGGAGAGATTGCATCCTCCCTAATGACGACCGACTGCAGGATAAGTGTGCATCAAACCATTTGAGTCCCTTAGGAGCTTAGACATACAGATAGGTGTGCTGCATCTTTGTTATCCATTGTCAATGGAAACAATTGTTAGCTCTACCATATCCTTCATTTTTGATTTATGAGAATGAGCATTTTTGCCTCTCTGCTCCCTTTTTTACATGTTTGTAGGTAGTAGCTTGTTGGCTGCTTCGCAGCAATAGGATTACTTTGATGGCGCGGAGATTCACAACTACCTCCTCTGATCATCTGCCACAACATTTGCAAGTCTCAGATCAAGAAGCTCTTTACATCTCTCATGAAGAAGGAAAAAAATCTAGATATAAAAAAAAAAAACTATATAGAAAAAAATATTTAGCATCCAGGACAGCAAATGCATTTAGCATAAAGGTATGTCTTTATACACCTTTTATGCGTCAGTAAGAGGTGGACAATCACCTTAGATAGGTACTTATATACATATATACATTAGAATATGATTTACCGTCAATACTTCTTTCTGCCCGCAGTGATGCCAATCTGGTCTCGGTGTGCATCTATGTGGCTCTGCATCTAAGCCCGCTCTGATCTGATTCTCTCCTAAGTGCACTCTCCTCTGCACCTTATTCCCCTACAGCCTTCTGGTATCTTGCTGTACGCAGTGGGCTACACACTTCTCAATTAAGCAAGTGATTATTTAGATAGCAAGTGGATGTTTCTTACCCCTTTTTTCCCCCTCTTCCCTATTTTTGCCATTATATCCTTCAATATCCAATGGATTTATAACATATTTTTGTATGCTTAGATTATAAGTGTTACTCATCTTTGCATATGGAATTATCCCTGAAGAAGGAGTCTATATTACTCCGTAAAACGTAGGAACTATGTATGCAAACAGTATCTATTATTTTCATCATGTATGCGTATCATTTTTTCAAACTACATGGGATGTTACTCATAATCATGTTGGTTTAATATTTCATGTTTTTATATTGCATTACTTTTTGTAAATCTCTTTGAGAATATTAAAATACTGTGATTTTAAATACTGTTTCACAATCTGTGCCTTTAAAGTCCCTACCTGAGGAGAAAATCTTTTCTAAAAGCGGTAAAAATGTAAGATAATATGCTTTGGTGTATCCATCCGGGCCAGGGCTCTTTCTGCCAGGCAAGGATTTAACTATTGATTCAATTTCAAGGGGCGTAACGGGGGACTCCAGGTTGGAACGTTGCTAGTCAGTCAAGGAAGCAAGGCCCGCTAAGGCCAAATACCCATGTATGCTAGACAGCCTGGCCACTTGGGCATCTGGGGATAACTGGGAGCCGAAATTTTAAAGTTCAGCATAGTAGTCACGGAACACCGCGGTGATTTTGGAGGAATGGGCAACCATGTCTCCAGCAGGAGAGCGGAGCTTATGAATATGCATTTGAGCACGTTGCTTTCGGAGAGCCCTGTCCAACCACACTTGTTCCTATGCTCATAGAATTTATGAGACGGGTAACATTGGTGTCTGTGAACTTGACGGTCTAGTAAGCGTGCAAAGAACTCCCGAAGCTCGGTCAGTTTTACTAACGCCTCGGGTTCTGCATGACTCCTATGCCGATGTTCAGCTTGCTGGAGGGCATAAAGGTCCCTCTGAAAGTCAGCTTGGCGGGCCTTTTTAAGTTTGGAGCCCAGGGAAATCAGTTCCCCCCGCACCACAGTCGTGTGGCTCTCCCAAACTATGCATTCGCTAAGATCCTCTATAGTGTTTTCCTTAACATAGTGGGTGAGAACCTCCGTGACCTTTCATTGAGCCACCAGGACCAGACCCTATGGGCGCCCATTGGCAAGGTAAGAGTAACAGAGACCAGAGCATGGTCAGAAATAGTAATACTTTCAATGAACGCTGACTGCAGGAACTCAAGGGCAAGATGGTCTACACATAGGAGGTCAATGCGAGTGTATACAGTACATTATGAACTTTTGAATAGTAACTCAAGTCCCTACTGGAAGAGTGGAGTGCTCTCCAGCTGTCTACCAAAAGATGGGTCTGAAGGGTTTTGCAAAAATGTTTAAGGAAAGTATAGGAGTGAGCCAGTCGATTATAGGATGAGTCTAGCTGGGGATCCGGACTTACGTTAAAGTCCCCACCAAGAATCAGAGTACCCTCCCGGAATTTCGCCAATTTCTCCAAAACTGCATCAATGAAAGTGAGTTGACCAGCATTGGGGGCGTATATAGTAGCAAATGTGAAATTTTTCCCAGCAAATGTCCCTTCCAGGAACACATAGCGGTCCTGAGGGTCGATCTGATTCCAAGTGGGTTGGAAGGGGCATCATTTATGGATTGCTATGGCCGTACCCCTGGATTTAACTACCAGGGATGTACTAAGAAACCATTGATTATATAAATGGTTGGGTAATTTGGGTACCAACTGGGAGGTAAAATGTGTCTCCTGCAAGAAGATCACTTGGGCTCTTAACCTTTTTAACTCCCACCACAGCTTACTACATTTGTGTGGAGAACAGAGACCCTGAACATTATAGGAGATTACCTTGAGCTCTGCCATAGCTGACTAGAAGTGTAGACAAACCACAAAAAACACCGGCGGGCATGGTGTGGGCGATGGAGCGATAGGTATGTAACCTAAACAAAAACAGGAACTATGTGATATGAGTGAAAACTTGGACCAGGCCTACCAAAGCTGGCCTTACACACCAGAGGGTGAAGGTTTCTGGTGGAAGCCATCAATTTCACAGAGCAGGAGGCATAAAACAACCTGCATATAGTCCCTCAGTCCCAGGGGGTGGAAAGACCAGGAGAAAAACCCAAAACAGGGTGCCTTCGGTCTCTCTTGCAGCTTTTGCATCCGGTTGGCAACCAGGGCTGAGGAAGCTGAATGTGGGGAAATCCGACGACCCTCTCCAATCCAGGAAATCAACAGGGTCCAGCTCCAAATCAGCCAGAAAGCGTGGAAGGTTATATTTGATGCGCAGAGTGGCTTGGCGTACCTCTTTGGTAACCTGTAGGTAAAATAGGAATCCCCAGGGGTAAGTGAGGCCTGCCTCCTGGATGGTGGCCAATAGGGAACGAAGCGCTCTAACAGTGTATTTGTGCAATTTACAGTTAATATCCCTCAGGTTGTTCATATCTTGAGATGGAGGTCTAAGTGCCCTGTGGGCCTGGTCAATTTCAATAGGGACTGTGTCAGGCAGCTCCAATATTTCCTGAAATACACCAATTAGAGTGGGGATGATATCCTTGGGGCCCGAAGCTTCAGGCAGGCAGCGGATGTGAATATTTGCCCACGGGCTGCGATTTTCAAAATCATCCATCTGACATAACAGGGCCTAAATTTTCTGATCCTGTGCGGCACATCTATCTAAAAGCAGAGCTATGGTGGGAAGTGTTCCAGTGTCTCTATTCTGTTTCCCAACTAGTGTTAGATTTCAGCTGGGCAATGTCCTGCTGAAATGCTTTCTCTATCCTGTCAGGGAATTGCTCGAAGTCCTCCTTGGTGGGTAGAGATCAAATATGGCTCTTTAGGTCTCCACCCCCCATAAGGTCTGCGAGGTCTGAGCCTCTGTCAGGGGAAGCTGTGGAGCTTGGGGAGGCTGGAGGGGCAGAATGACTTACCGACCTCGGAGAGGGAATCAGGGATGCTGCAACCCAAGGTAGCTGGGCCACGTGGTGTGGCAAGGCCTCCTTGTCCTGCGCCATCTTGGAAGCTCTGCTCCCCATTCGTCGGGTCTCGGGGAAGAACAATTCCAGCTGCCCCATTGGGAAAGATCAGACCTCGGTGGCTGGGATAATGTCCAGCTGCTTTGTGACATAGCAGGAGCCCGCTGAAAGAAGAATCTCCCCTGTATGCTGCTGAAATGGCTGCAGTGGACACAGAGCAGAGGAGACACATGTCCTCACTCCTCCATAGCTAGGACACGCCCCCTGTCTCTGAGCTTTTAATCCTGTTGCTCCTATTAAACCACAAAACAGTGCTTATGAAATGTTGGGATAACATATTCTATAAGAAATTATAAACAGAGCAGATTATTTTCCTAACACCAGTTGGAAATATTGTGCAGTCGATGTTCAGTACATAAGCATATTTACTAAGTCCCAAATTAAGATAGCAAGACGAGGCAAATTTTATTGTGAATAAAAAACTTGAATGCATTATTTCAGAGAAAAGAGCCAGAAATATTGTACAGAAGCAACACACACTATCTAAGCAGCTTTAGTAGCTCTCAATTTAAAAGGAAAAGACCAGGCAGTTTTCAAGCAATAAATATTACCATGTAATATTTTATTAAAGAGGTTGTAAATGCAAACATTTTTAAAGTAACTTCTCTTCTGGTGTCCCCAGCCAACGATCTTGGCTCCTCCTCTTCTCCACACAACACCATAGCAAGCCAATTCCATTGGGGCCGAACGTGCTTGCTTGCTCCCAAGCTGAGCTGTGTGCCTACATAGACACACACAGCGTGGCTCATCCTCACCCCGCACTCACAAGATTTGATTGACAGAAGCCAGTGGTTCCCATTGCTGCCTCTCAGTACTGTGAATGCAGTGAGAGCCGCTACAGATGGGGTGCTGAATTTAATTGCTGCATTAATGCAATTCACGATGCAGCATAGCTTCTGTGACTGGCATAATCAATTATTGGGTGATAATGTCATCCATGTGCTTGCACGGTTCCTACCATGCCATACAAATGGCCAGGCACAGTCACGCCCCAAGTGGCTCAAGGTTGTATTGCCTCTGAGCTACACCTCAGTTCATAATTCAGCCTAGTTTCCAGCTATGCCTTGTCCTGCATGCAGCACTGAGGGCTATACTGTGGATCTTGCTTTGCAATTAGAACCTGTCACTCCTGGTTCAGCTGAGGCAGTTTATCTAATCAGCTGGGTATAAAACACTGCCTCACTCAGAGGGCTTTGTCAGTTCATTGTCTCTTGTATTGCCAAAGGTCCCTGTCTTCCTGTTTTCGTGTTTTCAAGTTGC
Source organism: Aquarana catesbeiana (assembly GCF_042186555.1). NCBI lineage: Eukaryota > Metazoa > Chordata > Amphibia > Anura > Ranidae > Aquarana > Aquarana catesbeiana. Next base: position 216,901,382 of record NC_133327.1, read on the forward strand.
AGTGTTCCAAGACTGACCCCGGCTTCTGGGGCCAGACCGTTTCAGAGCTGCAGCAAGAAGTCCAGTTGTTTAAAACTACAGTACTCCCGGCCCCGGAACCAGCATGTCCTTAACCATTTGTTGTGATGCCAGAGAAGTTTGATGGTAACCGTGCATCCTTCTTGTGTTTTAGGATGGATTGCGAGCCGTTGTTTGCTCTTGAGCCTAGGTCATTTGCTACTGATTATATAAGGGTTCGCGCTACCATCAACCTGCTTACTGGGCAAAGCAAAACATGGGCTCATCAGCTACTACAGGAAAGGAGTCCAGTCTTGGACAGCTGGGAAGCATTCATGTTTGCTCTGGACTCTCACATTACAGTTTCAAAGAAAACCAGGGTTCCCAAGTCTGCTCCTAGTTCACGTGGCCTACGGGTACCCAGGGACAGGAATACCCTGTACAGATATGACTCCAAGCCTTTCCAGTACATGCCAAGCTATGAAGCTCTAAACCCACAAAGTCTAGTCACTCCTGAGGCTATACACACACCCACCCTGGAAGATGAGGAACCCATGGAGATTTGGGCCATCCGGTCCAAGCTGTCTAAAGGTGAAAGAGAGTGGAGGAGAGGCTGCGGTCTTTGTTTCTATTGTGGAGAAAGAGGGCACTTTATTACTCTCTGCCCAACTCGCCCACCTCGGCCAAAGGATCTTCAAGTAGGTACTATTAGGATCCATCCTGCTGCCCCTGCTTATCAGCCTGTAAACTGCCAAGGTTGCTGTAAGACCTGTCCACGTTCAATGACACAAGTGGGTACACAGACTACGGTGGTTAACGATACCGGTGTCCATCAAGAATCCGTAACCAATATCCCTGAGAAGCTCTTACCATCTGGTCTAGAGGCAACAATGCAACTTTCCAACAACAAACCAGTTCCTGCAGTCATCCCAAACTCCATAGTGGTAAGTGCAGAAACTTCATCCTGTCCTACCAAGGAAGTTTTACCACCTGACTGCACATATGCCTCGAATGGCACCATAGTCCATAAGCAGGAACTGGAGATGTTTGAAAAAGCTTTGCAATTGACGAAAGTCTCCCCTGCAAGAACTTTTAAAGCAACAATGCCCAAAGGCAATAAGGAAAAGTCTTCTAACACTACTGTTGGTACATATGCCTATGACAAACTACCTGCTCATGCCCAGAGGTCATTTCTAAGGGGGGGAACTGTCACAGTTCCTACCATGCCATGCAAACAGCCAGGCCAGGCATGGTCAAACCCCAAGTGGCTCAAGGAGGTATTGAACCCATGACTTTCTGTTTACTGCTCCTGTTGTATTGCCTCTGGGCTACACCTCAGTACATTGTTTGGCCTGGTTTCCAGCTATGGCTTATCCTGCATGTAGCATATATAGCAGAGGGCTATACTCTGGATCTTGCTTTGCAATTAGCACCTGTCACTCCTGGTTCAGCTGAGGCAGTTTATCTAATCAGCTCGGTATAAAACACTGCCTCGCTCTGAGGGCTTTGTCAGTACATTGTCTCTTGTATTGCCAAAGGTTCCTATATTCTTGTTTTCAAGTTGCAGTGCTCCAAGACTGACCCCGGCTTCTGACCCTGGCTCTGTTCAACGTTTACTCTAACTTCTGGAATCCCTGACTACAGCTTCACCTCGACAATCCTTTGGTTAATTCCTGTCAAGCCCCCGTGCACAGATTCACAGCCCAGGTAGCTTTTTACCTTGTTACTGTGAGCTGTGTCTATTTGCAAGGGTGAGCATACATCTGTGCACTATGGACTACAACCAAGGTAAGCCCTTACATGTGCCACCGCTTTTCCCTGCCTCTCTCCTAACAGAGCTGCGCTTCTGCGAACAGAGCCAAAAAGCAGCCAAAAGGAGCCATGGGTCTTAGCTGCGCCCTCGTTTTCCACCTCCTGCTGATGTCATCTCCTGCCGCCCTGCGTCACCATGTGTCCAAACAGTGTTCCGTCTATTAAAGGACCCGGTCTAGGAGGTGGAATTCTGTTACAGCGGCCACTAGAGAAGGAGGAGGGAGAGGAGGACGGGCGCGTCTGTGTATTCAAATCAAAGCTTTGTGACAGCAAGAGATGCCCGCTGTGTGTGATCCATCCAGGCACTGGGGAGTCTGCATTGTTGAGACACAGCAAGGCTGAATGATGGGCACAGTGAGGCTGATTGATTGGCACAATGAGGCTGATTGATGATGGGCACAGTGACTCTGCATTGATGATGGGCTCAGTGAGGCTCATTGATGATGAGCACAGTGACTCTGCATTGATGGGCACAGTGAAGCTGATTGATGGGCACAGTGACTCTGCATTGATGGGCACAGTGAAGCTGATTGATGGGCACAATGACCCTGCATTGATGATGGGTGCAGTGACTCTGCATTGATGGGCACAGAGAGGCTGCATTGATGGGCACAGAGAGGCTGCATTGATGGGCACAGTGAATCTGTATTGATGGGCAGTGGTGAGGCTGCATTTGATGGGCAGTGGTGAGGCTGCATTTATTGACAGGCACAGTGAGGCTGCATTTGATGGGCACAGTGAGGCTGTTTTTGATGGGCACAGTGAGGCTTAATTTATTGGCAAGCACAGTAAGGCTGCATTTGATGGGCACTGATGAGGCTGCATTTGATGGGCACAGCCTCATTTGATGTGCACAGTGAGGCTTTCATTTGATAGGCACCGGTGGGGCTGCACTTATGGGTTTTTGATGAAAACCATGGGCAGTAATCGTGATGCATCACGGAATCTATCAAATCAAATTGTTGACATGATAATCATAAGCGAATCAATTAGTGAGACCAGTAAAGATGTGCAGCTCTAGTGAACAGCCCCATGTGCTTGTAGTTGGAAGTTAAGGGGGCAGTTGGATGGCGGTAACCCCATCATTCAACTGACTAGGTTTACGCTAAAAGCACTAGCTAGAAATATTGTGCGGTCTATGAACAGCAAGTTTTTAGGCTGCAATTTAACACGGAGAGACCAGGCACTTTTTGAATCAAACAAAAAAATGAGAGTGCATTGTTACAGAGACACAGTATATACATAGTCAGGTTGAAAAAGACACAAGTCCATCTAGTTCAACCATAAAAATAAATAAAAAATAAAATCAAACAATCCCATATACCCAATCCTATAACCACAGTTGATCCAGAGGAAGGCGAAAAACCCCAGCAAAGCATGATCCAATTTGCTACAGCAGGGGAAAAAATTCCATCCTGACCCCCAAGAGGCAATCGGATTTTCCCTGGATCAGCTTTACCTATAAATGTTAGTACCCAGTTATATTGTTTACATTTAGGAAAGAATCCATTCCTTTCTTAAAGCATTCTACTGAGCTGGCCAGAACCACCTCTGGAGGGAGTCTATTCCACATTTTCACAGCTCTAATGCCCCGTACACACGGTCGGACTTTGTTCGGACATTCCGACAACAAAATCCTAGGATTTTTTCCGACGGATGTTGGCTCAAACTTGTTTTGCCTACGCACGGTCGCACAAAGGTGTCGGAATTTCCGATCGACAACCACGCGGTCACGTACACCACATACGACGAGACTAGAAAAGGCCAGTTCAGAACCAAGCGCGGCACCCTTTGGGCTCCTTTTGCTAATCTCGTGTTAGTAAAAGTTTGGTGAGAGACGATTCGCGCTTTTTCAGACTCGTGGCTTTCAGATTGTTTTCTGCCGTTCAGTTTGTGCTTGTGGGTTTGTATCTGCTCTTCAGTGCGTGCAGTCAGTTCGTATCAGAGTTTTCTGTGTGATCTTGCCTGCTCGTTGCTGTTTTTCAGGTCGCTCTTCACAGGCCTTGCTGTTCTTCAGTGCGTTCTGTTACTTCGTTCTGAGCAGCCGACCGTTTTCTAGCCATGTTTCGTATGCGTACTCCTCGTAGAGTTCGTGCTGTGCGGGGGCTTGGTGTTGGGGTCCTGACCTTGACACAAGTCCAGTCCATGAACAGGGTGGGGAGGAGTTCATGGACCAAGAATTGGTTGCTTCAGCGTGACCAGTTCTGTCATATGCCTTTGCTCCGTGAGATCCGTGAGAATAATCCTGATGATTTCAGGAACTTTCTCAGGATGACGGACCCCGTATTTCACCGTTTGTTGGCTTCGCTGACCCCTTATATCAGCAGTCAGGATACCTGCATGAGGCAAGCCATCACTCCGGAGGTTGGTCGCTACCCTGCGGTATTTGGCCACAGGGAGAAGCCTGCAGGACCTCAAGTTCTCGACAGGCATCTCCCCCCAGGCTCTTCTTTGTGGACATTTACTGCTTGTGTTTGTTGTAGCTGACCCTGACAGAAATGTGTGGAGTACAGAAAATGTCGTGATTGTGTAACCTTATACAAAGCACTGTTGGCTGTTATTTACTAAATGCAAAGACACTTTTCACTACAAGTGCACTTGCAACTGCACTGAAACTGCACTTGTAGTGCAAAGTGGATTTGCCCTTAGGAAATTACCCCCATTTTCTCAGAAAACAACAATTACATCACCCCAAAAGTGTTGTAGCGTTGAGACAATAATCCACACATTCTTGATGAGCAATCTTTTTAATACCTGCACAATCACATGTGCATTTACCAAAGGTTTTTCTGACAAACCAACATGTTTGTTGTATACCAATTTTTGTGGTGGCATTATCCAAAATCAAAATGTGCATTTTATAGAAAACAGGCCTGTGTAAAACCCACAAGAAAGACACAAATCTTGATCTTACAAAGTTCACATTTGGTAGAACTTGAAGGCAATATCAGACATGAGTATTTAGGAACTGTGTTTGATATTGCGTTCAGATGGGGGGAAATCACCCCTGGAAAAGCCAAATTTGGAAGATGCACACAAATTTCACAATGTCAACATGTGCGACCTGCCATCACGGGGGATCAAGGGACGTGTTTTGGGGGAGAAAGCCCTTCCTCACAGCTACTTTATAATTGAGGAAGGGGTTGCACCCCCAAAACGCGTCCATTGATCTCCCGTGATGGCAGATAGCACATGTTAACACACTGTGTGCATCCTCCAAATTTGGCTTTGGAAAAAAATCACAAAAACATTTCGCACATTGTAGCAGACAAAAGAAGAAAGTGATTTGGAGGGGTTTTAAACTCGCCCCAAAACATCAATGATGTTTTTATATTTTGGAATAACATCATTGATATTTTGCTTGATGTTTTCCAATTGTAAATTACACCCCATGATCTCCCCGATCACGATCTGGGCACTTTCTGATGTGAAAGGATCTTCATCCACAACCCCACGATCACCTAAAAAGAGAGGAAACCCAAAATAAATTAAGTCTAAAAAAAATGCCGCCATCCATCTCTTATCTGAGCCTGTGGTTGCAGACACTCACCTGTTGTGGTGACTACTTCCACCACGTCTTCTTCCTCCTGCTCATCTTGTGTTGGGTGGATTTCCCCTTCTTCCAGAGGGGGGGGCTCTGGTCTCCTCGGATGAGGGGTGTCCTCCGAGTCTTTTCTCCCCTATGTAAAACAAAAATGGTATAATTAGCACACAGATATTTGATGGCAGAACTAGAAATAGGAAACATTGCTTGGAAGTGGGGTACAATTGTCTATTTTAGCCGAGTTCCAAGATGTAGCTTTTTTAGTGTCCTTTGTCAACCTGCAATACTTTACCTGTTTTGTACAAGCTTCACAGATGGAGACCCCCCTATAGGATACATTGGAGCACCTGTGTGCCCCCCCTAATAAAAATGGTGTTCTTGTGTCCCACACTAGTGCTCCAGTGTCCAGATGTTAAAACAGCTGCTCGGTGTCCTCTCCTTACACAGAATCTAGTTTGCATTTCATTCTATTAACAAAGCCATCTACACAACCAAATTCTTTGAAGACAAGTATAGGGCCTCAAAATGGTGGCCAAATGCATATGGCCTAAACAATGGTATTTTATAGTCCGAAATAAAAATGTGTGATCCGAACGAATAATGTGCCCATGAACATGAAAGTTGCCATTTTAAACTGTACAACAGTTCCTAAAAGCACATGGAGCAGCACGAACGTAATAAACACAAAAAGAATAGGAACACAGCACAACTACTTACTTTTTTGCAGCACTCTCCGGATCTTTCTGTACTGCTCATGTTCTCGTAATTTCAGGTCCGACCACCGCTTCCTGAGCTGATCTTTCGATCGTCGTACCCTGAATTTCCGGTGCAGACTTCTGACCACTTTCGCCATGATCTTGGCCTTTCGGACATTGGGGTTGGGGTAAGGCCCATACTTTCCATCATAGTCGGCCTTCTTCAGGATGTCCACCATCTCCAACATCTCCCCAAAGGACATATTTGAGTCCTTTAATCTCCTTCTGGATCGGGACGTTTCAGGCTCTGGCCTTTCCTCCCCCTCCTCCTCCTGGTTGCTGTACTTAGCACGATCCTGCTGTGTCTCCGCCATGTGCTCTTCCTCCACTGCGCCGAACGAAAAGGGGCGGGGAATAGAATAGAAAGAACGTCGGCGGGCGGAGTTATACGCATGCGCAGTGTGTATAAATCGTAACGCGCGCGTCTTACGTACGATCTGTGAGAGGAGGAAGGAGCATCGGAGACGCCGATCGTGCTAACGAAGGTAGGATCTAAACTTGGGCCTATACTGCTTCGAAATGGAAGCCTATATTGTAACAAGATTAGGGGAGTTTGGCCTGACATTAGGGTTTGTCTTGTGTTGTGTCTTGCAGAGAAAATGGATGGGTTCAACGACCACAATTTCCTGCCCCTGTTTATTGACAAGTACAGGGAGCTGCCCTGTCTGTGGCAAGTGAGACACCCCCACTATAACCACAAACAAAAGAGGCAGGCAGCGCTGGAGAAACTGCTGGAGTTGGTGAAGCCGGTGGTCCCCACAGCAACCATCCCTTATTTAAAAGCTAAAATTGGTGGCCTGAGGAGCACATATCTGAGGGAGCGCAAGAAAGTCACAGATTCCCAGAGATCCGGAGCTGCAGCAGATGACGTTTATGTCCCCAGACTGTGGTACTATGAGAGACTGCGATTTCTGTCAGACCACACTGAAGTCAGGGAATCCCTCTCCACTCTTCCTTCCACTCTTCCTTCCACCCCAGCTGAGGCTTCCGATGTCCAACCTGGGACTTCCAGCCAGGAAGAAGTGGAGGAGCCCAGCTGGAGTCAGGTATAGCATTTTTCTACAGATTTCTGGGCAATAAATAAATGATGTTTACTAGATGTTTTTACTGATCATTAATTGCTGATTAAAAAAAGTGTTTTACATATCAATAGACAGTAGTGGGCACCCAAAATTGGGACAAGAATGCAAAATGCTGGGCTCAGAAGGATAGTCTGTTATATTTGTTAACATTGAATTTGCAGCAGTCAGGAGATGAAAATTGTGTGTGATTGATGTAAAAAAAACTAAAACTATGTCCCTTTTTCATACACAGGAAGACCTCAGCCAGGAGGAGGCTGTGGAATGTGGCAGTCAGGAGGAGGCGGGGATTATTAGTGTCAGCCAGGAGGAGGCGGGGATTAGTGGCAGCCAGGAGGAGGCGGGGCTAAGTGTCAGCCAAGAGAAGCCTGGGACCAGTCGCAGCCTGACTGAGTCTCAGGTTCCTCCCCTCCGCCTTCCATACAAAAGGGCCAGGAAGGCCACTCCCAGTCCTGTGCAGGATTCAGCATACAGGCTGATCCAGGAGGCTTCTGCGTCCCTCAGAGCCTTCCCCAGTCCTGAAGAGGTCTTTGCCTGCATGGCTGCCACCAAATTGCAGGGCATGCAGGAGGGCCAACGCAAGATCTCTGAGGACCTGATTTATAAAGTCCTACATAAGGGGGAGAGTGTGGAACTGACACACAAGACGGATGTCATTGAGATGGACGATCCTCCTCCTCCTCCTGCTGCCACAACTCCACCACCACAGCCAAAGGCTGGAAGGAAGACCAAAGAGTGATGACCCTGGGTTCAGTCTGGTCTGACAAAAGCTGCAGTCTCTTGTATGACCACAGCCTGGGGACACACATGTCATCTGCTGCTTTCCGGATCTCTGTAGCTTCTGGACCAGACTGCCCTCCCTTAGATATGGACTCCTCAGGCCACCAATTTTGCTTTTAAATAATTGATGTCTGCCCTGGGGGTCCAAGGCTTCACCAACTTCTGCAGTTTCTCCAGCGTTGCCTCCCTCTTTGTTTATAGTTGTGACCCCTTAATAAAATTTTTAAGGTAAATTCTACTCTCCTGTGTGTGTGTGTTTTCATCCAAAAAGGACCGTTTGTTGGTGACGATTTAGGTACATTTCTAAAGTACAATGTTAAATTAACAAGGGACAACAACACCAAACAATCTCCTACAGATTAAATAGAACAACATATCAATGGTGTTGTGGGAACTTGTCACAAAAAACACACAAACATTTTCGGGAGTACAAATCAAAATCACCAAAAAAAAAAAAATTAAAAAAGAGAAACACAAAAAAAGATTCTACATTAAAGTAAAAAAAAAAAAAAAAAAAAAAATTATGTTGTCAGATGTGAGAAATCAAAATATATTGAGGGAATCCCGATAAATAGTAACGAAAGAAGTTTGTGAGAAGTGTGTGTGAATATGAGCATCAAAACTACTTAATTCTTATCACATTATAAATAAGAAGAGAGTGCGCTGTATTAAACCATTTTGAACATTGCAGTGTGACGAAAGTGCTGTATCCATTGCGAACGCTAAGTTTACCAGAACGAGCTGTCCCGTGTCGGAATTTCTTCTGAGCATGCGTGGCACTTTGTGCGTCGGAACAGGCCACACACGGTCGGAATTGACGCGATCGGATTTTGTTGTCGGAAAATTTTATCTCCTGCTGTCCAACTTTGTATGTCGGAAAATCCGATGGAAAATGTCCGATGGCGCCCACACACGGTCGGAATTTCCGACAACACGCTCCGATCGGACATTGTCCATCGGAAAATCCGACCGTGTGTACGGGGCATTACTGTGAAGAAACCTTTCCGTATTTGGAGATTAAATCTCTTTTCCTCTAGGCGTAAAGAGTGCCCCCTTGTCCTCTGTGTTGACCGTAAAGTGAATAACTCAACACCAAGTTCACTATATGGACCCCTTATATATTTGTACATGTTGATCATATCCCCCTTAATCTCCTCTTCTCAAGAGAGTATAAATTCAGTTCCTCTAATCTTTCCTCATAGCTGAGATCCTCCATGCCTCTTATTAGTTTGGTTGCCCTGCACTTTCTCCAGTTCTCCAATATCTTTTTGAGAACTGGTGCCCAAAACTGAACTGCATATTCCAGATGAGGTCTTACTAATGATTTCTACAGGGGCAAAATAATATCTCTCTCTCTGGAGTCCATACCTCTCTTAATTCAAAAAAGGACTTTGCTCGCTTTGGAAACCGCAGCTTGGCATTGCATGTTATTATTGAGCTTATGATCTACCAAAGCTCCCAGATCCTTCTCCACTACAGATTCCCCCTAGTATGTATAATGCATGCATATTCTTAGCCCCCAAGTGCATAACTTTACATTTATCAACATTAAACCTCATCTGCCACATAGTCGCCCAATTAGACAGTGCATTGAGGTCGGCTTGTAAATTGGAAACATCCTGTAAGGACGTTATTCCACTGCATAGTTTGGTGTCATCTGCAAAGACTGAAATGGTACTTTTAATCCCAGACCCTATATTATTCATTAAAATATTAAAAAGTAAGGGTCCCAACACTGAACCTTGGGGTACACCACTGATAACTTTAGACCATTCAGAGTAAGAATCATTAACCACTACTCTCTGAATTCTGTCTTTTGGCTATCCATTTACAAACTGATATTTCCAAGCCTGTAGACTTTACCTTACACATTAGCCATGTGTGGGGAACTGTGTCAAAAGTTTTTGCAAAATCCAAGTATACCACGTCCACAGCCACCCCTGTGTCCAAGGTTTTGCTTACCTCTTCATAAAAAGAAATCGGACACATACAAAAAGGTATATCTCCCTGCAAACACTGTGTGATTTCTCCCTATCTATTTCAATTGTTCCCAACAAATAATGACAATAAATATAGGATTTTCCTGTGGCAAAGTATAGGGTGGCAGAAACTGTCACTCTCTAAAGACAGCATGTGATCTCTCCTTATTGAACTCAGCACATACCAACTGCAAATATAGGAGTTTTTTTTTTCTTTTTAGCGGCACTGTATAATATGACAAAATCCTATACAGAATGGCAAAATCCGGTCGCTGTCTGCCAGTCAGTCTGGCACTTACCCCATCTTCTTCTGACCCACTTCCTGATTTAGTGTGAAAATAGAGAATATTCATTCGCTATCGGCACACAACTGGAGTGTATATAGAACTCCTAAGCAAGTTTACACTGAACATTCCTGGGCATCCCAAAAATTCCAATTTCCCATTCAAGCTTAATCACCTCAATACAAAACAAAAGAAAACAAAGCTATGGACTGTTCTATGTCTCTGAGTGACTGAGAGATGGATGTCTGTCTGGGAAGGGTGACAGGTGAACCACTACATACAGCAACCTCTACGGGGGCATGGCTACATAAGCCACTTGACCACAGTTCAGAGGCTAGGAATTTCATTGTTAGTGTTTGGAGTCTATAACCACATTAGTTTGCCATTTCTCAAACTGCAAGTCGACCCGAACCCATAATAAAGCTGAACCTGACGCTCATCTCTACCCAGCTAGTGGCTCGTGGAGGAAATTGGACTGAGTGCAAGTATAGTGATATGGTAGTATCACATTGAATAAATCCACATTTTAGTTGAAGAATTTAACCATGCCTTTACAAAATTAGCTCAGCTTGAAAACAGATAATCAGAAAATTATTCTTGACACCCAGCCAATCGCAGATATAACTGAGCCCATCCCTCTGTAACAGAAAATATACCTAGAGTTTAAATATAGCACAGCTTTTACACTGGTAAATGCTACAATGATGGAGTACATTCTACACACTAATGAACAATCATTTGGACACGTAATGTGCCAGCTGATTGCTGAGTACCTATGGAGCTGTGATCTGAATAGCAAAAAAATTTATACACTCTCATTCCACTAAAAGCAACTCATGAATTTGGCACCAATACAGAAGAGACAGAAGGCACATTGGTATGAATATTTATGGTGGCGGGAAAATGAGACATGATTACTAAAGTCATTAGTGGCAAGTACTGAAAAGACATTGAAGAGTTTATAGGCAGTGATTATTGTGCTCTGTATTTGGTAGTTCTCGAGTGCATTTATAGAACTAAACTGCATCACTCTTCTGGCTGCATATGACTAGCTAATTCATGAGTACTGTACTTTACACTGACCGTATGTGTATGCAGCAAATGGGAAATGTATTTTCACTGTCTGATACCCTGGGGTTGATTTACTTAAAGGAGTAGTGAATGTCCATTTAGCAGAGTAAAATGATGCTGTGTTCTCTCCAATCATATAATTATGTGCAAGACAAAATCCTATTATGTTCTTTATAATTTAAAAATGTCATAACTGGATATTCAACGTGAGTAAATCTTTACTTTTAGTAAGTCAACCCCAATATGTCGCTCTTAAAGAAATCAGAATTTCCAATATGTTTCATATTAAAGTGTAAGTTGTGATGCACTGACTGGCAGGATTGTGGATGGCATATATAGGTCACTTAGATTTATCACCTACGCATAGTGAGGGGCTTCAGGGTTTATGACTGATATGGAAAAGATAAACATCTTGTTTTCTCAGATTCGTAATAAGTCCTGTTCTGGGTTTTGGAGCCTGATGGCTTTATAGATCTTTGAGTGGGATAAAACCTCAATTTTTAGGTCCACATCTTATCTGTCCACAGGCCTTTATATACAGTATGTGAACTGACTGATGCTCAGGGCTCTCTTTCTCACCTTTCTCTTCTGTGGAAGCTGATGCTGGGTGAAAAGGCCAACTGCTCACAAAACACAAGTGTTTGTACGTTTTGGAGAATCTATTTCGGACACCCTGTTATTTAGGAATTAGCCTCATATTAGTTAGTGGCTTGGACAAGCATTTTTTTTTGCTTGTTTAATGTTTTTGACCTTTTGCATTGAAACTCTGTTTGCTAAATTTTGTAAAGTGCTGCACTCACCAAAATATTACACAATAATCATTAAAAGTCAAAATAAATTAAAATAATAGTGACCAGCTAGCATATGAAACGTGACAAAAAAAATTGGGATGAAGAAAAGTCTGTATCAAACTGTCATAGGTCAACACTCCATCTGGTACCACATTAAAATAATATAAAACCTACACCAGAGGAAATAGAGAGGAGGCATTACTGGAACTGGCAGCATTGAATCAAGATCTAATGTTTCCTGTTAAAATATGTTGGAAAAAAATCAACAATTTCCATGGGATGTACTTACTTTTTGGCCACACGGTTACCTACATTAAGGGTACTGAAGTGTGTTACCTGTTATCCCCTGAGAGTTTTACTATACAATTTTGTATCTATAGAACCTCCTTAACATCGTTCTAGCACTACTTTCAATTCTTTTGCAGTCACTACTAACATTATGATAGTTCAACATTGTGTTATGCTAAAACATACAGAATGTACATTTCATTTCTGGAACATCACAGGTGCTGGAGACTCATGAATTACCGATACCTACTTCATTTTTTAGCATCAGTTTAACTATTTCCAGGTCTTGCATTAGCATTGCCATATGCAGAGTGATTTTACCTGCAAGGAAGGAAGAACTGTTTGGTAGTTCTTAAAAATATGTAACTATTTTGCATGAAACACTAAATAAAGCAACATCTCTTTTTGTAGTTACTAATTACTGATGTTTTTACTATGTAAAGTAAGCCTGCATTGAGAGAAAAATAGAAGCTGTCAAAGCTGGCCCCATCGAAAAATGTGCTGAGTCCCTAGCGTCAATAATTACTGTAATGGACACACCCAGGACAGAGGCTTTTGGAGGAGACTGAATGCTGGCCTCTTGCCTACTGATTATGGGCCCTGGATTTTGGGGGAACAGTGCTCTTTGTGAGGTGTATGCCTGGGGACCCTTGAGGTGGTCTTACAGAAGTGAGTAGACCCCCTCACATTTTTGTAAATATTTTATTATATCTTTTCATGTGACAACACTGAAGAAATTACACTTTGCTACAATGTAAAGTAGTGAGTGTACAGCTTGTATTAACAGTGTAAATTTGCTGTCCCCTCAAAATAACTCAACACACAGCCATTAATGTCTAAACCGCCGGCAACAAAAGTTAGTACACCCCTAAGTGAAAATGTCCAAATTGGGCCCAATTAACCATTTTCCCTCCCCAATGTCATGTGACTAGTTAGTGTTACAAAGTCTCAGGTGTGAATGGGGAGCAGGTGTGTTAAATTTGGTGTTACCGCTCTCACTTTCTTATACTGGTCGCTGGAAGTTCAACATGGCAAAGAACTCTCTGAGGTCCTAAAAAAAAAAAAAAAAAAAGAAATGTTGCTCTACATAAAGATGGCCTAGGCTATAAGAAGATTGCCCAGACCCTGAAACTGAGCTGCAGCACGGTGGCCAAGACCATACAGTGGTTTAACAGGACAGGTTCCACTCAGAACAGGCCTTGCCATGGTCAACCAAAGAAATTGAGTACACATGCTCAGCGTCATATCCAGAGGTTGTCTTTGGGAAATAGATGTATGAGTGCTGCCAGCATTGCTGCAGAGGTTGAAGGGGTAGGGGGTCAGCCTGTCAGTGCTCAGACCATACGCCGCACACTGCATCAAATTGGTCTGCATGGCTGTTGTCCCAGAAGGAAGCCTCTGAAGACAAGCAGACTATTGCCTTACCAGCCTTTATTTTCCACTCTCAAAATGCGAGTCAGCGAGTGGAAAATGTGAAGGCTAATGTACAATATTTTAATATTTTGCATTATCTGCCAGGTAAAACTGTTAACATACATTATTATATATATATATATATATATATATATATAATTAATTTAGCTGTTCGCACTCCCACTTTAAGCCAAGGGCATTGAGGGCTTGCCTAAAACAATAATTCAGATTCAATGTAATTTTTATTTTTGTACAGACATAGAATAGACTTGTTCAAATCACTGTAGTGTGGGATGAACATGTTCAGTCAAATGATCAACAATATATTAGAAAGGGGAGTCAACAGCCCTGGATATTACTCTCCTATAAAAGGAGGGCTTCCAGTTTGTAATTAGCCAATTTTTTTTGAGTGTTACATGAAAACAATGAAAAAAAATACTTCCTCCTTGTTGCCCAGCACTATCGATTTTATTAAGCTGTATCAAGATGCTTTTGCAAATTCATTGACTTGTAAGCAGAAAAGCAGTTCTGATGTGTAAAATTGCACACAGGTCTATTATCTATTTGTGCACAGGGGTGGCATAGGAACAGGGTTGTAGGAGGCGCAGTGATAACTTGACCCATACCCACAACAAACCGAATGCTTGTCACACTAGCCAGTAGCCACCATCCTGCATTTCATTCACATTTAACAACTGGGGTCTCTATTTAGTGAGATTGGTTTCCATAGTTTATATACTAATAAAAAAAATTCAGCATATATGGCCAACAATGTTAAAGTGATTGTAAAGCTTCGAGTTTTTTTATTTTTTTTTATTTTTAATAACAAACATGTCATACTTACCTCCACTGTGCAGTTTGTTTTGCACAGAGTGGCCCTGATCCTCCGAACTTCTGGGGTCCCTCGGCGGCTCCTCCCTGCATTGTATAACCCCCTAGGAGAAGCACTCTCCCGGGGAGTTACCTTGTGGGCGCGCTCCCGAGTCCATCGTTCAGCGTCCATAGACGCTAAATGTAGGACTCGGCCCCGCCCCCTGGCGCCCGCGTCGTTGGATCTGATTGACAGCAGCGGGAGCCAATGGCTGCACTACTATCAATCTATCCAATCAAGAGCCTAGAACCCTGGACAGAGGAAGAGTGCATCTCCGCTGTGGGAAATTCCAGGGCTCAGGTAAGTAAAACAGGGGGCTGGGGGGGCCGGTCACTGCCAGGTGTTTTCACCTTAATGCATAGGATACATTAAGGTGAAAAAAGCCCTTTAAGATAATTAGAGCCCTGCACCGTGCAGTTTCCAGTATTAACTACAAGTAGTTCATACAAATATTGAAGCTAGGACTGTAAGAATAAATGAAATAGGCTTTCTAGAATGTACGTGCATTTAAGAGAAAACTTGTGGGCTACCATGTTTGTATAATACACATAACTGCTTACATCATCTATATAATGCAGATCTGTCATAAATCTGGTCAGAATAATTTTGCCATGCAATAAAAAGAATACATCAGAGATTATTTTTTGTGATAATTCAATCATTGTGGAACGAAAGGTCCTCCAAGTCCCAATCAACATATGTCAAAACCATAAAAAGCAAACACATATTGACCGAATAGATAAAACCAACTGGACAAGGCTTCTGCTCTACATGTATTGGGTGTATTAGTGTATCCCTGTGGTCTCCAAACTGCTGCTCGAGGGCCAGATGCGGCCCTTTGCTTGATTTTATCCGGCCCTTGGGGCATTCCCCCCCCCCCCCGTTGCAACAGTGGGGCATAGTTCTGCCACCAATGATGGGGCACTGTTCCTCCCACTGCCACCAATGATGGGGCACTGTTCCTCCCACTGCCACCAATGATGGGGCACTGTTCCTCCCACTGCCACCAATGATGGGGCACTGTTCCTCCCACTGCCACCAATGATGGGGCACTATTCCTTCCACTGACACCGATGATGAGACATTGCTTACTGCCACTGACACCATAACATTTTCTACTCCTGTTGGCCACAGTCCAGCCCCCCTAAAGTTCAATTACAGTAAACTGGCCCTTCGCTTAGAAAGTTTGGAGACCCCTGGTGTATCTTAACAGGAACCCAAATGTCCAATATCAAAAGAATCATTATAACTATAACATGTACTGGGTCCCAGTGTCCATGGGGTCATATGGGATATCTGCAAGACCCCTCTGTAATAATATATAGATTCAAAATAAGTTGAGAACTACCTGAGGGAATGATCCAAAATACCCTTTCAAACAGTCCATGCTTTATATAAGACCAAGACTTCTGTAATAGGATGCATATGAAAGATGTGGTAAATAGGGATGAGCCGAACACCCCACGTTTCGGTTCGCAGGCAGAACATGCAAAAAATTTGTTTGAACATGCGAACACCGTTAAAGCCTATGGGACACGAACGTGAAAAATCAAAAGTGCTAATTTTAAGGGTTAATATGAAAGTTATTTTCATAAAAACTACTAAGTATAAAATTGATGCGCTTTAAATAAATAGTGCACAATATGCTGCTGCGACTAAGCTTAAATCCAGGAATAAAAAATGCATACATGTGAATAAAATAAATACATAATTATGGTGCTAATACATGTGTTAAAATTGCCAAAAAAAAAAAAAAAAAAATAATTGCCAAAAAAAAAAAAATGCCAAAAAAAATCTTCAAATTGGTGATGTGACGGTTAGTATAAATAAAATAATAATGACACTCTGAGTACAATGTCCAGGCAGAGATAAATAGTGGGAGAAAGTAAAAATAATTAAACAGTTCCTTCCCTTAATCCAGATTGATTGACTCACTGGGTTAGATCGTTTGTATCAGGATATTTAGTTTTTCTTGCATCCCACTTCAACAATTATACTGCTGGTGATTCGGCTCTCAGGATAAAGGTTTTATGCAAAGCAAGCAAAGAAAAAATAGATCATTGTGCAGTGAACTTACTAGATAGTACATAAGCAAAACAGAGACAAGAGATACACTCACAAACTCCCGGTCTATTAGAAGCATTCAAATAAGCAGATTGCAGTCAGCCGCTGTGGACGAGGTTTCCCATAGAGAAACAGCTGCTGTTAACCTTCAGGTGTATTGCAGCACTGAACGTCCTAAGCTCCTCCCACGCGTTACATCACTGACACGTGACTTTTTCAAGGATAAACCCAGGAAGCCACGGCCTCTGTATTTAAGTCCTATGGCATTGTGGTTACCATGGAGACAGCGCTGTGTTCATTGGATCATCATACTGCTTTCTGCTACTAATGACATGTAAATATTTTGGCTTAAGCCTTATTTAATTGTTTTACAAAAAAAAAAAAAAAAAAAAGGGGAACATATATTTATAAATACAGGTTTGCAAACAAATATAGAACACTTCCAGATAAAAAATAAGAACATAAAAATGGACCTAATTAGTGCAGTCACGAAACTCCCTCCATTGGTAAATAGTGTTACTACACATTCAATGTTAACACCTCAGATCGCATGTCATTACATACTGCGATAGATAGCAAAATCACTAATATGTATGTGTACTTCCGCAAGTAAAATACCAATTGATCCATATTGTGTAGTTACTAGCAACATATTGAATAGGCCCGTATTACACTCACATCCACTAGTGAAAATTATATAAAAAAATATAAAAAAAATTAAAATAAAAGATTAAGGTTACATTGTTGCGCCACTAGTTCGCCATTGCAACAATGTTTCAAAAAAAATTATATTGAAAAATTAAATTAAAATACCAAATAAATTGATACACATAATTGACTACATGCACAACCCAAATATTTGATACTATACACTCATTTACAGTAAAATCAAATATATGATCCCTATGATATTAAAAAATATAATAAAAATTAATTTTATTAAAATAAATACTAAAATATAGACTATCGTTATTATGATATTAAGTGTAAAGAGACAATAAATTTACGTACCAGTTAATACCAACGAAATAAAATATAAATTAAAATTTAAAAATTAAAAATTAAAAATTAATATATATGTAATAAATGTTTAAAAATTAATAAGGCATGTCTTGAGAGTATCACGGAGTATTAAAAATCTGATATGAAGCAATTAAGATCAAATTCTATGTTTAGGCCATTTGGCGCAAGAGTCCCCATCTGGAATATCCATTTAGACTCGCTTTTACTGAGTTCCCTTATCTTATTTGAGCCTCTCCAATGTGGCTTGTATTTCTGAATCGCCCAAAATTTCAACTGTTTGGGGTCACTATTGTGGTGCATAGCAAAATGTCTGGAGACATTATGCTTAGGGAAAGATTTTTTGATGTTCTGGATATGTTCCCTTATGCGTTTCCACATAGGCCTCTTGGTTCTACCAATATATTGTAGTGAGCATGAGCATTGCAAAACATATACTACTCCTTCCGTCCTGCACGATATAAAGTCCTTAATAGTATGTTCATTGCCAGTACTTGTTGCTGTGAATTTATTACACTTTTGCCCATTTTGTTGGGTATTGATGCAAGCGTAACATCTTTTACAGGGGAAGAACCCTTTCCCCTGGAAAAAGGATAATTCCGTCAATCTTTTGGGGGGTTCTGGGACGTTTTTGGCAATTAGATCCCTTAATGTGGGGACTCGCCTATAAATGAAGTGAGGCTTATCCGGTAGGATGTTGCAGAGAGTTTTATCTGATTTTAAAAGAGGCCAATGTTTTCTGATGATTCTTTCCATTTTCTTATGTTGAATGCTGTAGTTCATTATCAGTGGTATATCGTTATTATCTTTATTATCTTTGATTTTATCCTGGATCAGAACCTCCCTTGGGGTTTGATTAATCTCCTTGATTTTTTCTGCTATGAATTCCTTGTTATATCCTTTGTCTTCAAACTTTTGTCCCATCAATTGTGCCTGTTTCAGATATTCATTATTATCTGAGCAATTTCTTCTTAGCCGTATGAATTGCCCCTTGGGAATATTGATAAGCCATGGTTCATGGTGACAACTGTTCACTGGTATGTAGCTATTTCTTTCCACTGTTTTAAAATAGGTTCTAGTACTAATGGAATTGTTTACTAGCTGTATTTCTAAATCTAAGAAGTGTACTATTTTTTCACTTATTTCGTATTCAAGCTTGATGTTCTTTTGGTTGATATTTAATTGGTTAAAAAACTGTATTAAGCTAGCTTCGTCACCTTTCCATATTACTATACAGTCATCAATGAACCTTTCGTTGGTATTAACTGGTACGTAAATTTATTGTCTCTTTACACTTAATATCATAATAACGATAGTCTATATTTTAGTATTTATTTTAATAAAATTAATTTTTATTATATTTTTTAATATCATAGGGATCATATATTTGATTTTACTGTAAATGAGTGTATAGTATCAAATATTTGGGTTGTGCATGTAGTCAATTATGTGTATCAATTTATTTGGTATTTTAATTTAATTTTTCAATATAATTTTTTTTTGAAACATTGTTGCAATGGCGAACTAGTGGCGCAACAATGTAACCTTAATCTTTTATTTTAATTTTTTTATATTTTTTTATATAATTTTCACTAGTGGATGTGAGTGTAATACGGGCCTATTCAATATGTTGCTAGTAACTACACAATATGGATCAATTGGTATTTTACTTGCGGAAGTACACATACATATTAGTGATTTTGCTATCTATCGCAGTATGTAATGACATGCGATCTGAGGTGTTAACATTGAATGTGTAGTAACACTATTTACCAATGGAGGGAGTTTCGTGACTGCACTAATTAGGTCCATTTTTATGTTCTTATTTTTTATCTGGAAGTGTTCTATATTTGTTTGCAAACCTGTATTTATAAATATATGTTCCCCTTTTTTTTGTAAAACAATTAAATAAGGCTTAAGCCAAAATATTTACATGTCATTAGTAGCAGAAAGCAGTATGATGATCCAATGAACACAGCGCTGTCTCCATGGTAACCACAATGCCATAGGACTTAAATACAGAGGCCGTGGCTTCCTGGGTTTATCCTTGAAAAAGTCACGTGTCAGTGATGTAACGCGTGGGAGGAGCTTAGGACGTTCAGTGCTGCAATACACCTGAAGGTTAACAGCAGCTGTTTCTCTATGGGAAACCTCGTCCACAGCGGCTGACTGCAATCTGCTTATTTGAATGCTTCTAATAGACCGGGAGTTTGTGAGTGTATCTCTTGTCTCTGTTTTGCTTATGTACTATCTAGTAAGTTCACTGCACAATGATCTATTTTTTCTTTGCTTGCTTTGCATAAAACCTTTATCCTGAGAGCCGAATCACCAGCAGTATAATTGTTGAAGTGGGATGCAAGAAAAACTAAATATCCTGATACAAACGATCTAACCCAGTGAGTCAATCAATCTGGATTAAGGGAAGGAACTGTTTAATTATTTTTACTTTCTCCCACTATTTATCTCTGCCTGGACATTGTACTCAGAGTGTCATTATTATTTTATTTATACTAACCGTCACATCACCAATTTGAAGATTTTTTTTGGCATTTTTTTTTTTTTTTTTGGCTATTATTTATTTTTTATTTTTTTGGCAATTTTAACACATGTATTAGCACCATAATTATGTATTTATTTTATTCACATGTATGCATTTTTTATTCCTGGATTTAAGCTTAGTCGCAGCAGCATATTGTGCACTATTTATTTAAAGCGCATCAATTTTATACTTAGTACTATTTGTTTGGTTATCTGATCACCCTATATTGATAGCAGCTTTATTTACTGATTTTTTTATAGCACTAACTATATTGGTATATTATATTTTTAAGCACAATTTATTTATATCACACATATCTATCCACATCAGCGCTTGGTTTTTATTCATTTTTTTAGCACTTATTACTTCAGAACACACCTACAGTCGCAGATATGGATATTTTTGATTTCGTAGAAAAACGCACAGTAAATTTAGATAATGTTTTCTCAACTGCACCTAGCACTGAAAAAGGAGATTTAGATACGAATTTCAGAAAATTTGGCCACCTGATGGAGAAAAAGGTGAGCCTATGGTGGGATATTGCTACCCATGAACAGTACATTAAAGACAAAATGGTGCCCAGGAGATTAAGATGGGAGGTTCCCATCTGTGATGGTCTAGTGGATCAAGAAGGAGTAAATGAATGGTACAAATTTTTTAATGACAAAGGAATGGATCTAGTTCACTTTGCCCTAAAAAGGAAACAGAGAAAATTACAGATAATTAACCAACATATCACAGAGTGCAAAAGCACATTGGAACCATTTAAAGATACAGCTCCATTTACAACTTTAACTAAGCAACTAAATAAAGTTTTAGAACAGAAAGATATAGAAATTAAGCAAAGGAAGAAAAGAAAGTACCTCAGAGATACCAATGATTATCATTTGGAACAGGTTTTTAATTGGCAAGTTAACCTTAAACAAGGTAAAACTGAATCCATTGCTTCATCCCCTGAGAGGGAGGTAAGAATAATCACTCCAAGAAGAGAATCTAACTACAGAACACCAGAAAGAAGACCGCGAACACCTGATGGTCTGAAATATGAAAGACAACCTGAAATAGAACAAAGTAGAACATATAGGGATGATGATGGCCCCAGAACTCCTAAACCTTGGTGGAAAAATAGAACAAAAAATAAGTCCCCCAGAAGACCTTATTGGAAAAATAATGGCAATAAAAGAAACAACAAACCATATCAGTCACCACGTAATTACTTAAAACCTTATCAATCACCGAATAATCGCATGAATGCTCCACAATATTATCGGGAAGACAATAGAAGGAATAATGGCTATGTGGACCAAGCACGCTATTATCAACAACCAAGAGATTACCAAACTAATAACTATAGGACTGAACCAAGGGAGTACTACCAATATGCACACAGAAATGAATCAAGAGATTATCACCAAAACCCTGAGAGAAATGAACAAAGAGAATACCAACAATATACGAATGGAGAAGAATATCGGGAATATCAATCCAACCGGAACAGGAATGAAGGAGGAGGAATTGAACAATCTAGGCATGAACCGACAAGAAGTCCCATTCAAACTAACAACAGGTATGAACCATTAAGGGAATATAATGATGAGGAGCAATCAAGGTCTTTTTAGAATATCGCCGGAACGAAGACCCCCACAAACAAGAACACCACAACAAGGAAAAAAGCCCAAACAGAAAAGGGGATGCAGAGCAGGACGGAAAGTCCAAAAGAAAAAGAGAGTATTAGGAGAAGGCATATATAACCTCAGCGGAACAGAACTAACGAGAGCTGAACTTGCGACATTAGACAAAGGCTTAAAATATGCCCCTACAAGAAATCTTGATAAATTCCAAACGTATATTGACATACAAATGTACACCAGGAAACTGAACATTAAAAAATACATGCTATCTAAGCCTCCCAGTATACAGAATTTGGAAACAGAAGCATCAAGAGGCATTATTCACAGTAGCCTCAGAAACAGATCATTGTTTAATCCACCGGTACTGAACAATGAGCATATTCAAGTCTTCAATAGAATGGTAATACAAGATCTTGAACAATTAAAATACAAGAAAATATCTGAACCCAACAATATACAAATAGGTATTAAACGGTTAGAACAAAATAAAGAAATTGTAGTGAGACCTGCGGACAAAGGTGGGGCAATTGTGGTACTATCTAAAGAATATTACAATAATGAGTTACTAGGACAACTAAGCGATACTAATACTTATATTAAACTCAATGGCAACCCAACAAGAGAGTACAAACGGGAATTATCAGATGTAATCCGGAAAGGAGTAAGTAAAAATATTTTAAACAAAAAAGAGTCCAAATATTTATTGCCTGACACGTGTAGAGTACCCATCATCTACACCGTGCCGAAAATACACAAGAATTCAGAACAACCGCCGGGCAGACCTATCATAAATGGTATTCAATCTATTAATGCCAGGATAGGTGAATATGTCGATAAATTTTTACAGCCGTTAGTATCTCAAACTAGAGCATTTCTGAGAGATACGAAACACTTGATACAAATACTGGATTCCCTTGACTTAAAACGAGATCAAAAATATATCATTGCAACTGCGGATGTAGCTTCGCTATATACAGTTATCGATCATAGTGATGCAATAGAAGCATCCAAATGGGCTATGGACAAATTCAGCCATCTCATATCCAAACAAAAAAGATTTATTTTAAGAAGCCTGGCATTTGGAATACAGCACAATTACTTTTGGTATAAGGACAACTACTACAGACAATTAACTGGGATTGGAATGGGAGCTAAGTATGCTCCAAGTGTGGCCAATGTTTTTATGGCCAAGTGGGAGGATGAGGCAATCTTCTCAAATACCCCAGACAATATTGTGCTTTACAAAAGGTTCATTGATGACTGTATAGTAATATGGAAAGGTGACGAAGCTAGCTTAATACAGTTTTTTAACCAATTAAATATCAACCAAAAGAACATCAAGCTTGAATACGAAATAAGTGAAAAAATAGTACACTTCTTAGATTTAGAAATACAGCTAGTAAACAATTCCATTAGTACTAGAACCTATTTTAAAACAGTGGAAAGAAATAGCTACATACCAGTGAACAGTTGTCACCATGAACCATGGCTTATCAATATTCCCAAGGGGCAATTCATACGGCTAAGAAGAAATTGCTCAGATAATAATGAATATCTGAAACAGGCACAATTGATGGGACAAAAGTTTGAAGACAAAGGATATAACAAGGAATTCATAGCAGAAAAAATCAAGGAGATTAATCAAACCCCAAGGGAGGTTCTGATCCAGGATAAAATCAAAGATAATAAAGATAATAACGATATACCACTGATAATGAACTACAGCATTCAACATAAGAAAATGGAAAGAATCATCAGAAAACATTGGCCTCTTTTAAAATCAGATAAAACTCTCTGCAACATCCTACCGGATAAGCCTCACTTCATTTATAGGCGAGTCCCCACATTAAGGGATCTAATTGCCAAAAACGTCCCAGAACCCCCCAAAAGATTGACGGAATTATCCTTTTTCCAGGGGAAAGGGTTCTTCCCCTGTAAAAGATGTTACGCTTGCATCAATACCCAACAAAATGGGCAAAAGTGTAATAAATTCACAGCAACAAGTACTGGCAATGAACATACTATTAAGGACTTTATATCGTGCAGGACGGAAGGAGTAGTATATGTTTTGCAATGCTCATGCTCACTACAATATATTGGTAGAACCAAGAGGCCTATGTGGAAACGCATAAGGGAACATATCCAGAACATCAAA
Source organism: Aquarana catesbeiana (assembly GCF_042186555.1). Lineage (NCBI taxonomy): Eukaryota > Metazoa > Chordata > Amphibia > Anura > Ranidae > Aquarana > Aquarana catesbeiana. Next base: position 216,925,455 of record NC_133327.1, read on the forward strand.
AAATCTTTCCCTAAGCATAATGTCTCCAGACATTTTGCTATGCACCACAATAGTGACCCCAAACAGTTGAAATTTTGGGCGATTCAGAAATACAAGCCACATTGGAGAGGCTCAAATAAGATAAGGGAACTCAGTAAAAGCGAGTCTAAATGGATATTCCAGATGGGGACTCTTGCGCCAAATGGCCTAAACATAGAATTTGATCTTAATTGCTTCATATCAGATTTTTAATACTCCGTGATACTCTCAAGACATGCCTTATTAATTTTTAAACATTTATTACATATATATTAATTTTTAATTTTTAATTTTTAAATTTTAATTTATATTTTATTTCGTTGGTATTAACTGGTACGTAAATTTATTGTCTCTTTACACTTAATATCATAATAACGATAGTCTATATTTTAGTATTTATTTTAATAAAATTAATTTTTATTATATTTTTTAATATCATAGGGATCATATATTTGATTTTACTGTAAATGAGTGTATAGTATCAAATATTTGGGTTGTGCATGTAGTCAATTATGTGTATCAATTTATTTGGTATTTTAATTTAATTTTTCAATATAATTTTTTTTGAAACATTGTTGCAATGGCGAACTAGTGGCGCAACAATGTAACCTTAATCTTTTATTTTAATTTTTTTTATATTTTTTTATATAATTTTCACTAGTGGATGTGAGTGTAATACGGGCCTATTCAATATGTTGCTAGTAACTACACAATATGGATCAATTGGTATTTTACTTGCGGAAGTACACATACATATTAGTGATTTTGCTATCTATCGCAGTATGTAATGACATGCGATCTGAGGTGTTAACATTGAATGTGTAGTAACACTATTTACCAATGGAGGGAGTTTCGTGACTGCACTAATTAGGTCCATTTTTATGTTCTTATTTTTTATCTGGAAGTGTTCTATATTTGTTTGCAAACCTGTATTTATAAATATATGTTCCCCTTTTTTTTGTAAAACAATTAAATAAGGCTTAAGCCAAAATATTTACATGCCATTAGTAGCAGAAAGCAGTATGATGATCCAATGAACACAGCGCTGTCTCCATGGTAACCACAATGCCATAGGACTTGAATACAGAGGCCGTGGCTTCCTGGGTTTATCCTTGAAAAAGTCACGTGTCAGTGATGTAACGCGTGGGAGGAGCTTAGGACGTTCAGTGCTGCAATACACCTGAAGGTTAACAGCAGCTGTTTCTCTATGGGAAACCTCGTCCACAGCGGCTGACTGCAATCTGCTTATTTGAATGCTTCTAATAGACCGGGAGTTTGTGAGTGTATCTCTTGTCTCTGTTTTGCTTATGTACTATCTAGTAAGTTCACTGCACAATGATCTATTTTTTCTTTGCTTGCTTTGCATAAAACCTTTATCCTGAGAGCCGAATCACCAGCAGTATAATTGTTGAAGTGGGATGCAAGAAAAACTAAATATCCTGATACAAACGATCTAACCCAGTGAGTCAATCAATCTGGATTAAGGGAAGGAACTGTTTAATTATTTTTACTTTCTCCCACTATTTATCTCTGCCTGGACATTGTACTCAGAGTGTCATTATTATTTTATTTATACTAACCGTCACATCACCAATTTGAAGATTTTTTTTGGCATTTTTTTTTTTTTTGGCTATTATTTTTTTTTTTTTTTTTTTGGCAATTTTAACACATGTATTAGCACCATAATTATGTATTTATTTTATTCACATGTATGCATTTTTTATTCCTGGATTTAAGCTTAGTCGCAGCAGCATATTGTGCACTATTTATTTAAAGCGCATCAATTTTATACTTAGTACTATTTGTTTGGTTATCTGATCACCCTATATTGATAGCAGCTTTATTTACTGATTTTTTTATAGCACTAACTATATTGGTATATTATATTTTTAAGCACAATTTATTTATATCACACATATCTATCCACATCAGCGCTTGGTTTTTATTCATTATTTTCATAAAAAGTGTTTGGGGACCCAGATCCTGCCCAGGGGACATGTATCAATGCAAAAAAAAGTTTTAAAAATGGCAGTTTTTTCGGGAGCAGTGATTTTAATAATGCTTAAAGTGAAACAATAAAAGTGAAATATTCCTTTAAATTTCGTACCTGGGGTGTGTCTATAGTATGCCTGTAAAGTAACACATTTTTCCCGTGTTTAGAACAGTCCCTGCACAAAATGACATTTCTAAAGAAAAAAGTCATTTAAAACTACTCACGGCTATAATGAATTGTCTATGGGAGAAAGCAAAAGTGCTAATTTTAAAGGCTTATATGCATGGTATTGTCATAAAAAGTGTTTGGGAACCTGGGTCCTGCTCCAGGGGACATGTATCAATGCAAAAAATAGTTTTAAAAATGGTCGTTTTTTCGGGAGCAGTGATTTTAATAATGCTTAAAGTAAAACAATAAAAGTGAAATATTCCTTTAAATTTCATCCCTGGGGGGTGTCTATAGTATGCCTATAAAGTGGCAAATTTTTCCAGTGTTTAGAACAGTCCCTGCACAAAATGTCATTTAAAACTGATCGCGGCTGTAATGAATTGTCAGGTCTCACCAATACAGATAAAAGTCATTGAAAAAAAACGGCATGGGGGTCCCCCCAAAAATCCATACTAGACCCTTTGGGTCTGGTATGAATATTAAGGGGAACCCCGAACCAAATTTTTTTTTAAAATTGCGTGGGGGTCCCCCCAAATTCCATACCAGGCCCTTCAGGTCTGGTATGGATATTAAGGGGAACCCTGTGGCAATTTTTTTTTTTAAATGGCGTAGGGGTGCCCCTCAAAATCCATACCAGACCTGAAGGGTCTGGTATGTGTTTTAAGGGGAACCCCGCGTCAAAATAAAAAAATGTTGTGGGGGTCCCCCCAAAAATCCATACCAGACCCTTATCCGAGCACGTAACCTGTCAGGCCGCAGGAAAAAAGGGGGGACGAGAGAGCACCCCCCTCCTGAACTGTACCAGGCCACATGCCCTCAACATGGGGAGGGTGCTTTGGGGTAGCCCCCAAAGCACCTTGTCCCCATGTTGATGGGGACAAGGGCCTCATCCCCACAACCCTTGCCTGTGGGGAACTGGGGACAGGAATGTAGAGAGGGGGGAGGGTGAGGACAGGAATGTGAAGGAGGAGGGTGATATAAGCATGGGGGGTGGGGGTGGCCGGGGGCTGAGGACAGGAATGTAAAGGGGGGGAGGGGGAGGCCAGGAATGTGAAGGGGGTGAAATAAAAAGGGGGATAAGGGTAGTGTCTCTGCCCATACCAGCTTTATAACCATGTTGATCTGCATTCATGTATTTACCATATTCCATATGTCAGATAGTCCTTCATATCAACATACTCTAAAAAGCTTAATTCATTTATTCATTTATTTACATCTGTATGTATATATAAATTACATTTTAGAACCCTATACATTAAAATCATTTTGCAATTATTATGCCATCTGATATATGTGCATCCTTGCAGACATTTTCTAGACATGATTTTCAAGGGGCCAAGTGGAGACCGTAGTGAGAAATACTCCTATCCAGACCATGCTGATCCTCCGGATGTTCCCCTGTTGTCGTTTTGTTTGTTCCGCCTCCTCAGCTCCTGAGCTGGATGCACTACACGACCGCCATCTTGATATCCAGCGTTTGGCGATTTACATCAGCCATTCGGTAAGTATGAGGTCTCTGTTTCAGACCTCTCTTGCCAATCATTCCACCTGCCCCCCTTTATCAACAATATACATCTATTGATCTTATCACTTACATTGCAGATACAACATTCAGGCATCCGCCCCTGAAGAAGCGAGCAGGGTCTCGCGAAACGCATAGGGCTTTATTGATGCTTGTTTTTATGCCGGTACATGCTGAGTATTATTGATGTCTGCATTATGTCTACATACTTTCCTGTCCATATGTATGTACATTTTATTCTCTTATTGTGTATGTGTATTTACTGACCTAGCAACTTTCAATTTTTATTGTTGCTCTTTGATGTATAACACTTTACTTTCATCTGTGTTGTGTGCATTGGCTATTATGCCAGGTAACTCACAATCATTGTTGTTGGCACTCCGTTACATAACATTTTGAAATGAATAAATTGATTTTGTCTCAGTGTTCGCTGTGAACATTGGCTAAACCTCTCTCACCTCATCTAAAGTTCCAGGGCTATTTCTCTTGTTTTTTTTGTACAATATTAGGGATGGAGGTGTCAGAGGGGTCACACCAGACCTTAATCTCCTTTTTTTGATAAGGATAGGAATGTACAGGAGGTAAGGACAGGTATGCAAAGGGGGAGGGGCAGTAATGTGGCGGATGCTAATATAAAGGGGGGCAGAGGACAGGAATTGGAAGGAGGAGGGGGTGATATAAAGGGGGGGGATGAGGATAGGAATATCAAGGAGGAGGGGAGGTGATACAAAGGGGGGTGGTGACGACAGGGACGTGAAGGGGGTGATATAAACGGGGGACTGAGGACAGTAATGTGAATGGGGGGGCGGGTGCGGACAGGTATGTGGAGTAGGGGGGGCAATGACAGGAATGTAAAGGAGGGTGATATGAAAGGGGGCTGAGGACAGGAATGTAAAGGGGGGTGGGTGATATAGGAAGGGGGGGGTGAGGATAGGAATGTACAGGGGGTAAGAACAGGGATGTAAAGGGAGTGAGGACAGGAATGTGGAGGAGGAGGCTAATATAAAGGGGGGCAGATGTCAGGAATCGGAAGGAGGAGGGGGTTGATATAAAGGGGGGAGATGAGGATAGGAATGTGAAGGGGGGGTGATACAAAGAGGGGTGTCGGCAGGGGTGTGAAGGGGGTGATATAAATGGGGGGCTGAGGACAGTAATGTAAATGGGGGGGCTGGTGAGGACAGGAATGTGAAGGAGGAGGGGGGTGATGGCAAGAATGTGAAGGGGGGTGATGTGAAAGGGGGCTGAGGACAGTAATGTGAAGGCAAAAGGGTTTGAGGACAGGAATGTAAAGGGGGGGGGGTGAGTCCAGGAATGTGAAGGAGGGGGGTGTTATAAAAAAGGGGGGGTGAGGATAGGAATGTACAGGGGGTAAGAACAGGCATGTAAAGGGGGTGAGAACAGAAATGTGGAGGAGGAGACTAATATAAAGGGGGGCAGAGGACAGGAATCTGAAGAAGGAGGTGGTGATTTAAAAGGGGGGATGAGGATAGGAATGTGAAGGGGTGGTGGGGGTGACAACAGGGATGTGAAGGGGGTGATATGAAGGGGGCTGAGCACAGTAATGTGAAGGAGGAGGGGGCTGATATAAAGGGGACAGAGGACAGGAATGTGATATTAATGGGGGAAAGATGTGAAGGGGGTTGAAGACACTGCTGTGAAGGGGGGGACTGTGATGTAAAGGGGTGATTTTAATGTAAAGAGGACGGAACTGTGATGTGAAGGGGGGCTATGATGTGCAGGGGGGACTGAGAACACTGTTGTAATAATGGGATTGTGATGTGAAGGATCTCAGGCTAGGTTTACATCATTGCTACCTGTGTTCTGTGTGTAGACAACCTGTCTTACATGCAGGAACGCAGAAAAATAAGTCACTGCCTCTTTTTCCCTCTTTCGTCTTTCAGGACAGCACACTTGAGATCTCGGCTCCTCCCCCTTAGGAAACACCGCCTCCACCAGACTTTTCCCTTTAGCCTATCAGTTTTGGTGTTTCCTCCAGAAGGGAGACATCGCTAGGAACCTGGGCCATATCAGCTGGTGAGGCTGAGGCCGGTATGATCGTTGGAAAGGAGAGACAGAGGTCTCTCATTCGCAGCAGTTTGGATGGGGAGTCTGGTTACCTGCTGTGGCATTGCACTCCCTGTCCTCCCTTGGGGAATGTGAAGGCCTGGGAGTTCGTTTTTTCCACTGCCTGGGGAAGGCGATACGAAGGTGTCCAGATTCCCCTCATCTTGAGAGTCAGCATGGAGCAACGCTGAGTCGAATGATGGGCGACGTCATTTCCGACGGGAAGGGCACTTCCGCTCGGACCGCGGCATCCGGTTCCGGCCGCGGGACGGATAAACGAACGGCGCAAGGGCTCGTGCGGGCTCCATTAAAGCTGAAGTGTCAGACAGAGGAGCATTCTGAGGCAGACCACTCCCCTGGCCAGAGGGATGTCAGAAACGGATGGTTCCCGTTCTGTGCCGGGTAACGCCAGCACCAGCCACACTAAGGTAAGTGGAACCCTGGGGTGGTGTTCCCTTACCTTATTCCCACTTTGCTCCACGGTATAAACCCCCCTCTTAGTGGTCAGAGGGGAGGAGAGGCACATCTGGGACCCTTGTGGTGGTTGGTTCTGGGGGGTGCACTCCTGGTGTTGGTCACTTGGTTCTTTGTTTTTAAAGACTGTTGCTGATGCCGACGCTTGTTTTGTCATTTCAGGACAAACCTGCGGAAAAGACCAAGCCCTTACATGTGTCCAAAAGAAAGTGCCCTTCATGTAGAAGTACTTTGGGAGAGTCCTGGGGGAAGGTTTTGTGCAAAAAGTGCATTGAAGACTTAGTTAAGGAACACTCTATGGAACAGAGCTCTGACCTGACAGCTTCTGTGAAGGAGCTTTCCAGCACTTTTCAATCTTTCAAAACATTGTTTGAAAATTTTCAGCCTATACAGCCCCCAGCAGGTCCTCTGCCGGCACAGCAAGATGTCGCACCTGGTCCTTCAGGTCCCTCAGTCAGTAAGGAGTTACCGGGGGTTTCCAGAGAGGCTTTAGAGGATGAATCGGATGGTGCATCCTCACATTCCTCAAGCGAATCAGATGGAGAGAAGGTGGATGGCGAGTCCTCCAGAACCTCCCGATATAAACTCTCCTTGGAGGAGGTGGAGGAGCTCATGGGAGCAATCCACACCACCCTAGGTATCCAGGAGGAGAGAAAAACTTTGTCTCTACATGACCGAATGTACGTAGCTCTTGGAGAGCAGAAGAAAAGGGTCTTTCCGGTGCATGAGGTCCTAGTAGATACCATTAAAAGGGAATGGCGGGACCCAGAAAGGAAACCTTTCTTTTCCAGAGCATTAAAGCGCAGATTCCCTTTTTCAGAGGATGAAGCTGCTGTATGGAACAAGTCACCTAAACTGGATGCAGCCTTCTCTCAGGTATCCAGAAAAGCAGACTTGGCGTTTGAAGATATGGGGGTGCTAACAGATCCCATTGACAAACGGATGGATTCTCTACTTAGAACATTCTGGGATTCCTCTTTAGGCAACCTTAAGCCGGCCATGGGTGTCACAGTGGTGGCACGTAACATGGAGCACTGGCTAACACATATAAAAGCTCATATTGAAGCCGAAACCGCTAAGGAGACGATTCTCTCCTCCTTCCCAATGCGCTTGAAGGGAATCGCATACATTGCTGACTCCTCAGCGGAGTCGGTCCGCATGTCTGCTAGATCTTCTGCCTTGGCCAACTCAGCCAGGAGAGCCCTTTGGTTAAAGACCTGGCAGGGGGACAACGCTTCAAAAATAAAACTTTGCGGGGTCCCTTTCACTGGGGACTTGCTGTTCGGTCCAGATCTGGAGGCGGTTCTTGATCGAACGGCCGATAAAAAGAAGGCCTTCCCCTTGAGGAAAAAGTTGGGGGAACAGCCTAGAAAGAAGACTCGTTCGCAACGGAAGTTTAATTTTCCTAGAGCAGAGTCTCAGAAAAAAGTCTGGACCAACAAGGGCAGAGGGCGCGGGGGAGCGATTTTTCGCCCTCCTGAACAGCCCTGAAAGCCCCAATGACGGGCTAACCCCAGTGGGAGGAAGACTGGGGGCCTTCCTCCCACAGTGGGAGTCAGTTACCTCCAATCGGTTTATTCTGGGGATCGTAAGGAGGGGTTACAGATTAGAATTCTCAAGTCCCCCCCCCACACAGGCTGCTGGTTACGGACTTGCCAAAGTGTGCGGCGAAGGCAGCAGCATTAATAGCCTCACTGGAGGATCTAGAGCGGCAGCATGTGATATCACGTGTCCCATCCGGAGAAGTAGGCAGGGGTTGCTACTCCCACATCTTCGTGGTTCGGAAGCCTTCAGGGAAATTCAGGCTCATCCTGAACTTAAAGCCCCTGAACCTATCAATCTCCTACAAGAAGTTTCGGATGGATTCAATTTTTTCTGTAAAAACACTACTCCCTCCGAGTTGCTACATGGCGTCCATAGATCTAAGGGATGCCTATCTGCACATTCCGATTGCAGAGGACAGTCAGAAGTTCCTCAGACTGGCGGTAAGGTCCAGGGAGGAAGTAGTGCATCTTCAGTTCCAGGCCCTTCCCTTTGGGCTCTCCTCTTCGCCCCGGATATTCACCAAAGTTTTGGCGGAAGTTCTGGCGTTTATGCGCCTTCTGGGAATTTCGGTAGTCGCATACCTGGACGACCTGCTCCTTTTTTGCTCCCTCCCCAGAGCAGCTGGTCCAGGATCTGCAAATAGCGAGAGTTATACTGGAACATCTGGGATGGCTCCTGAACTTGGAGAAATCCAGCCTGGTTCCATCCCAGAGGATTACATTCCTAGGTTACATCCTGGACTCAATCCAACGGAGAGTCTTTCTTCCCGAAGAGAAAATTGCCAAAATAGACAGAGCCTTGGCAGTTCTGCAGGGCAATCACCAAATCACCATAAGAAGGGCCATGTCAGCCTTGGGATTGCTGACAGCTGTCCTCCCAGCAGTAAGGTGGGCAGGAGTGCACTTCCGCCCTTTACAGTGGTTCATTCTGAAAGTTTGGGACCACACTCAGAGGTTTTTGGACTCGGCAGTCTTCATTCCTGTACGAGTGAAGAGATCCCTGTGGTGGTGGAGAAAGGCAGCAAACCTATCGCAGGGTCTGGAGTGGGTTCTGCCTGTGTCCAAAATTGTGACAACGGATGCAAGTGGCACCGGTTGGGGCGCACACCTGGGGACGAGTCTGGCACAGGGTTCCTGGGGGGTCGAGGACGCAGTACAGTCCTCGAACTGGAGAGAACTGAGGACCATTTTTCTGGCTCTCAGAGCCTTCCAACAGGATCTCCGGGGACATCATGTACAGATCCGTTCAGACAATTCCTCAGCGGTTGCTTATGTAAACTGACAGGGGGGCACCAGGAGCAGTTCCCTTTGGGGTCTGACGGAGATAATTTTCAGTTGGGCCGAGGTCACGGTACTCTCACTATCGGCGGTTCACCTGAAAGGGGAGTTAAACCAGAGAGCAGACTTCCTCAGCCGGAGGAAGTTGAAGGAAGGCGATTGGGTCCTTAATCAAGTCATCTACAAGATGATTATCGAAAAATGGGGGATCCCATGTGTGGACCTTTTAACTTCTGGGGAAAACACGAAGGCCCCCCTCTTTTACTCCCTGAACCGCTGGGACGGGGCAATAGGGGTGGATGCTCTGTCTCAGAGCTGGCATTTTGCCAAATGCTATGCCTTCCCCCCTCTGGTTCTGTTGCCTGCGGTCTTGAGAAAATTCCAGTTAGAGGACACGACCCTGATCCTGATAGCTCCACACTGGCCCAGAAGGCCGTGGTTCTCGGTCCTAAGGAAACTGGCGGTGGAACCACCCTGGATTCTACCAGTCAGGGAGGATCTGCTCTATCAAGGCCCAGTCTGCTGCCCTCAGGTGGAGAGGTGGAATCTGGCTGCCTGGCTACTGAAGAGGACTTGCTGAGAAGTAAGGGGTTTTCCGAAGGACTGATAACAACTCTTCTGAATTCTAGAAAAGAGGAGACGCGCAGAATCTATTTGAAGGTCTGGAAGAAATTCAGTTCTTGGTGCGCAGAGAGCTCCTTTAGTGTTCGCAGTCCAGTAGCAGTGCTAGAGTTCCTACAGAGTGGGGCAGATAAGGGATTGGCACTTAGTACCCTTAAGAGTCAGGTGTCAGCTTTAAGTGTATTCCTTGAACAACAGCTAGCAGTGAATCCCTGGCTATCCAGGTTCTTTAGAGCTTTAAGAAGGCAGAAACCAGTCAGCTCTCGCTCTTTTCCGGTATGGGACTTATTCTTAGTACTACAGGCCCTTACAGAGGGTCCCTTTTGAACCTATTGAGTCTTGTACGGTGAAGTTTTTAACCCTCAAGACGGTTTTCTTAGTAGCCATCACTACTGCAAGGAGGGTTAGTGAGCTACAAGCCCTCTCTAGGAGGGCACCTTTCTTTCAAGTTTTTCCAGATAGGATTATTTTTAAAACCGATCCGGCCTTTTTTCCAAAGGTGGTTTCGGAATTTCATAGAAGCCAGGAAATTTGTTTACCAACCTTTTGTTCAAATCCTGTGAGGGAACAGGAGCAAGTCTACCACAAGTTATATGTCAGAAGATGTGCATTAAGGTACCTGGAGGTTTACGGAGCAGTTTAAGAAATCCGACTCCTTTTTTGTTTCTTTTTCAGGGGCAAGGATGGGTTCCAAAGCCTCTAGACACACTATAGCCAGATGGCTAAGATTGGCTATTGGTCAGGCTTATATAGCAAAAGGGGTGGAAGTCCCGGAAGGTATTAGGGCTCATTCCACTAGGGCTATGGCACAAGCAGAGTGGGCTGGTGCTACACCCGATCAGATCTGCAGAGCAGCAACGTGGTCAAGTTTTAAGACTTTCGTTAAGCACTACAGACTGGACCTATTGTCTGCCCAGGACCAGGCTTTTGGGCGAAAGGTTCTGCAGGCAGTAGTCCCACCCTAGGGTAAGTGCTCACTTATCCTCTCAAGTGTGCTGTCCTGAAAGACGAAAGAGGGAAAATCGAAGTTACTTACCTGTAACGTTTTTTCCAGGAGTCTTTCAGGACAGCACCGGTACCCACCCAGATATTGTCTTGCCACTAGGACGTGAGAGCATCAGGAATATAAATGTTGTTATGATGTATTCTTATGTCTCCCTAGACTGGCCGGAGGTTCTCGTGCAAAAACTGACGGGCTAAAGGGAAGGGGCGACTTAAAAGTCTGGTGGAGGCGGTGTTTCCTAAGAGGGGAGGAGCCGAGGTCTCTCAAGTGTGCTGTCCTGAAAGACTCCTGGAAAAAATGTTACCGGTAAGTAACTTAGATTTTTTTTAAAATTGCGCCGCACCAAACTGGTTTGGCATTCACAAAAACATGCAGCGTTTGCCGATGCTCCAAGGTGCCATCAAGAATCAAACATGCAATTCGGACCTCTGCTGGAAGTAAATTTTAGTGACTGGACCTACGGGAATTTTAATTCAATACCTCTGCCCTAGACCATCTCTGCTAGCATCCACATGCAATTCGTAGGGCTTGGAGGGATCAGCATAGGCCAACACAGGTGCTTCAATAAGTGTCCCCTTCAAACATTCAAAAGCTCTTTCACACCTCACAGTCCATTGCTCTTGAATAGACTCATGGGGCTTCTTCAAACCCCCATTATGGGTCTTCTGCAAGTCTCCATCCATCTGCTTCTGCAAAAACTCATTCAGAGGTTTTGCAATCTTGGCAAAAATCTTTACAAACCTTCTATAGTATGAGCAGAAGCCCAAAAACGACTTCAGTTCAGTGACAGAGCTTGGTCGAGGCCAGGAGGTAACAGCCTCCAACTTCTGAGGGTCAGTTGCCACTCCCTTGGCTGAGACTACATTTCCGAGATAAGTGACTGACGTTTGATAGAATTGACACTTCTCCAACAACAGCTTCAGCCCCTCAGCGTGTAATCGTTGAAAGACCTTCTCCAGTCAAGCTTCATGCTCTTCCAAGGTCTTGCCAAAAACGATGATGTCATCCAAATACACAAGCACCGCTATCAAATTCATGTCGCCCACCATATTATCCATCAACCTCTGAAAGGCCCCTGTTAACCCCTGTGGCATGCGGTCAAATTCAAAGAATCCTAGAGGGCTGATAAAGGCTGTCTTCTCTCGGTCATCTGGATGCATGGGTATCTGATAATATCCGCTTTTCAGATCCAGAACGCTGAACCATTTAGCTCCTGATAGGCATTGCAGGGCCTCTTCTATCCAAGGTGTTGTGTACTGATCTGGGATAGTCCTTCAATTCAAGGTTCTTTAGTCATTACACAGCCGGAGGGACCCATTCTTCTTCTGCACTACCACAATAGGGGAGACATAAGGGCTCCTGGACTCTCTCATGACCCCTGACTTCTTCAATTCAGCCAACTTCTCCCAAAGGTCTTCCAGATAACACAAAGTTATTTGTCTAGTCCTTTCACAGAAAGGCTTGTCTTCACCCAGCCGAATTCAATGTTTCGCACTCTTTCGCTGTCCTCATCCGAGAAACCTGCTTTAACATGGACAGTTCGAGCTACTACTTTCTCCCTCTTGGCAACAATAGCACTCAATTCTCTCGGTCTTCCAATTTCTTCCAATAGAGCTTCCTCTTCCCATATTTCCCTTATCAATTCCTGATATGTGGATACCACCTGTGTTCTTTTCAGTATCAGCTTTAGGACATGGGGATGGTTTGGCAGAGCCCCTTGCAAGACCTGATCTAAACAAGCCTGATCAGCATCCTTGGGGTCGATACTCCTTTTAAGGATAATTTGGTGCAACACTCTGTCTACTCGGGAGATGTACCCAGAGAGGCTCACTCACATTTGTTTATGAGTGTGATTAAACTTGTACACCAGATCTGCAGTTGTTTCAACTCTTCCGAACACAGCATACAAAGCATCTATGTAGTCCATAACAATACAAGTTCTTTCCCATTCTCAAATTATGGATTACATCGGCAGCAGGGCCTCGAAAGCTCTCACTGAGCCGCTGTCATTTCACCGCCTCTGAAAAACTCCATTCCTCCATGGCCTGGATGGCTTGACTCATCCAGGTCTCAAACTCATCTTCTCTGACGGGGTCGGGAAACTGCCCTGAGAAAAAAAAAAACCTCTGATAGCTCCGATTTGCAGTTCCAGATCCATTCTTCACTAAGCTATCAGCTAGCTTGCTCATATCAGTGTAGAAGGAAATAGGAGGAACACTGGCCCCATAAGAGTCTGTCCCAACTTATCCTAGGCCCCTCTCCTGAGCCATTAACGATGGCTGCCCCTTGACAGTCTCTCCCCCCACTTTTAGTGGGATCACCCTGGCAGTTACCCCTTCGGCTAGGCTTACCTCTTCTTCCTGAAAGCAAACAGGTATCTCTTTCTGCCATTCCAACAGTACCCTGACTTGGTCCAGGTCGTACTCAACTTCCACATCCATGATGTAGGCCCTCTGCCCTGGGGCTAGAGCTCTCACCCACTGTCGAATCTCCTTCTCAGTGCATTCACTTCCTGAGATCTCCAAAACAGTAGAAAATGTAGAGCACTGGGACTTTGAAGGTGCAATAGGTAACACACAAATTATATAAAAATTCACATTTTATTTAGAAAAATTGGTAAAAACATGTCAGTAAAAAAAGAGTTCAATGTAACAATACAGTTTTTGATAGTGCAACCGAAGGATTTATTTCTCAACATGTTTCACCACATGCTGTGGCTTCTTCAGGAGAATCATGTTTATCAGGCACTAAAAACAGAAATATATAAATTACAAAATAAACAAACAAGATATGGAACAAGCAGTCAGTCAAAATACAAATAATGAGTAATACCACATATCTGATCAGCCAATGCGATACTGCAGCCAATGGGATATATTTACCTGTATATAGAAAAAAAAATTGAATATAAACTCTAGTATTTGAACCACATAAATCAAGAGGCGGGCCCAGCCAATGGATCATCTGATGACCATAGAGAGTAAGTAAGATCGTGGTTTTTTTTTCCAATAGATTTTTATTGGGTTTTACAAATTACAGGTTATGTGGTCACAGTGAGGAACAAAAACATGCAAGTATAAGCATAAAGATTGGTTATTGCAAGTGTGGTCTGATTAGAGAGTATACGAACAACGTTCCTAAAGAAGAAACAAATTGTTAACAAAGTGTGTATAAAACATAAGTCAGAACAGTTAACCTGGTATGGTAGGAGGAGGGGTAGGGTAGGGAGGGGAGGGAAGGGGTACAAGGAAAAAGGAGCAGGAAGGGATACGGAGGGGGGGGGGAGAGCCTCATGTGGATGTTTAGATGTGGAGCAGGACATTCAGTTCTTACATCATTTTAGCTTTGTACCAGAGAATCCATGGATTCCAACGGACCAGTGTCTTTGTGTGAGATTGTTTGCTGCGTGACAGGAGGGTTTCATACGTGAAATGAGTTTGAACTAAGTTGGTTACTTCAGTGAGGGTAGGGATGTAGTCTGATTTCCATTTTCTAGTGATTAAGAGTTTGGTAGCTAGGAGAACATGTGTGATCATTGATCTCTGGTATGGTGGAAAATCGTCGATGTTTAGATTAAGAATGGCTAGCTGTGGGGTAATTGTTATTGAGCAATGGAGTATTTCACGGAGCATGGTTTCCACATTTTTCCATAGTTGTGTTACATGTGGGCATGACCAAAGAATGTGGAGGAGTGTGCCTGAGTGGCCACAGTTTCTCCAGCATTCTTGTGGGGTGTGTTTGTGGAATTTGGCCAGTCTGATCGGAGTTAGGTACCATCTCATTAAGGTTTTTTGTGTGAGTTCCCATAGGGAGGTGCAGTTTGTTGCTTTGTAAATAGATGTGATTGCTGTTTGCCATTGGGCGTCTGTGAATTGTGTTTGTAGGTCATTTTCCCAGTCAAGGAGGGGTTTGGATTTGATGAACATACTTTTTTCTTGTAGATGTGAGTATATAAGGGAGGTCCCCCTTGTGTTAGAGTGTTCTGTAAAGAAGTAGTTCCAAAGTTTTAGGGGCAGTGCTCCTTCTATAGATGCGTGTGCCGTTAAACATTTTTGTAGTCGGAAGTAAGTGAGGAAGTCTTTGGAGGGTGCCTTTAGGTCTTTGCTGATTTGCGAAAAGGATTTGCAGGTTGTGAGGTTGCGAAGTTCTTGTGTGTGTTTTACCCGGTCTGTAAACCAAGATGGGATTGATAAATCAGGTGTAAGAAGCTTCAGGGTATTTAAAGGAATGTGTAATGGTTTTGTCGTCAGTCGTGCCCATTTTGTAATGTGCAGTGCATGCCAGACTTTAACTGAGGCTTGGACTGTCGGTGAGTAATGGAAAAGGTGAGTATTGTGTGTAGAGGTACTAAATAGCCAATTGGTGAGGTTTGTGCCCGGCGTCATGTGATTTTCTATATCGCTCCAGAGAGTTGTGGGTGATGTATTCATCCATTCTTTTATTTTTGATAGAATGGTGGCATAGTAGTAATCTTTGATGTCTATATATCCCATCCCACCTGTGGATCTGTGTTTTAATAAGTTTAGTGTGACTACATCTGGATTTTTTCCCTTGCCACACAAATTGGCTTAGGACGGATTGGAGAGATTTCAGGTAGGACGATGAGAGTGGTATTGGAAGTGTGCGAAAGATGTAAAGCAACCGGGGCAACACCATCATTTTAAAGGCTGCTAGGCGGCCTGCCCATGAGAATTCATGTTTAGAGAGTCTTGTGGTTTCAGTAATCATCATTTGTTTGGCGCCCGTATAGTTGTGTGAGAAAAGCCCTCTTGTGGATTTGGTAAGAGTAATGCCTAGGTAGGGAATACCATCATCCGCCCACGAATAGGGATATTGGGTCTGAAGTAGATTACTAGTGGTTGCATCAATGCCTAGGTCTAGGATGTAGGATTTATGTTCATTAACCTTGTAGTAAGATAGAGTACTAAACCTTTTCAACAACAGTTGGACAGAAGCCAGGGAAGAGTGTGGGTGTGTGATCATCATTATCACGTCGTCTGCAAATAGGTTTATTTTATGTTCTATGGTGCCAATGGTGAATCCTGATATGTTGGAGTGGGATCTGACATGTTCTGCTAAGGGTTCCATGATTAGGTTAAAGATGATCGGTGAGAGTGGACAACCTTGTCGGATGCCATTAGTGATGGGAAATGGCTTGGATAGCATCTCCGAGGTATATACCTGCGCTGATGGGGCGGAGTATAGGGCCATTATGGCCGTCAGAATTGAACCTTGGAAGCCAAATTTGCCTAGGGTTGCTTCAAGGTATTTCCAGTGAACTCTGTCAAACGCCTTCTCTGCATCCAAGGATAGGAGCAGAGAAGGCGTTCGAGACATCTCAGCATGGTGGATTATGTTGATAATTCTGCGAGTAGCATCAGTTGTCTGTCTCCCTTTTGTGAAACCTGACTGGTCTTTGTGTATTAGAAGGGGCATTAGGTTAAGTAATCTGTGGGCTATTAACTTGGCATAAATTTTTGTGTCCACATTGAGAAGAGATATGGGCCGAAAGTTTTGTGGAGAGGTAGGTTCTTTCCCTGGCTTCGGTAATGTAACGATTAGGGCATTCAGCATTTCTGGGGGGAGAGAGGAGGATGAAGCAGCATCATTGCACACCTTGGTCAGATAGGGTGCTAGTATAGTTCCGAATTGTTTGTAGTACTCTCCTGTAAGACCATCTGGTCCTGGAGATTTGTTAGTGGGTAGTGAGGAAATTATATTTCTGATTTCTAGATCTGTAAATGGGGTGTTCAGGGGGTCTAGTTGTTCTGCAGTTAGTTTGGGGAGGTTAATCTCGCTAAGGAATGCTTCTATGTCAGGTAATGACGGCTGGGTGACAGATACGTCATGTTTTAGATTGTAAAGTGTATTGTAATAGTAACTAAATGCGGCAGCAATAGCTTGTGGTTCTATCAATTTCTGCTTAGTAGCTGGGTGGAATAGATGGGTAATTTTAGTTTTGGAATAGTGACCTTTGATTCTGTTGGCCATTGCCTTTCCGGCTTTGTTGCCCGTAGAGTAGTGTTGTGCTCTAAAATGTTTGTCTGCTTTCTCAAAGGATTCTAAAAGGAGAGATTTTAATTCTTGTCTAAGGGAGTCTAGTTTAGTCTTGGTTAAGGGATCAGGATTAGTTTGATTTTGGTGGTATAATGTTTTGATATCTGAAGTGAGTGTGTCTAGACGCTGTGATTTCATCCTCCTCTCTCTAGCATTAAGTTGTATAAGGATCCCCCTTATGAATGCCCTATGGGCATTCCAAAGAACAGTGTCATTGCTAACAGTCCCTGTATTAGTATCAAAGTACTCTGTTAAACGGTCCTTAATATAAGCAGAGTGGGCCGGTGAGTGGAAAATAGCAGCATTCACCCTCCAAATCTGTGTTCGAGAAGTCTTTGGTGAATCTTCTATGGTCATTGTGACCGGGGCATGATCCGACCATGTAATGGTCGATATCTCCGTGGAAGAGATTTTGGGCAGAGTCCATTTATCCACTAAGAAGTAGTCAATCCAAGTATAAGAGTTGTGTCTAGGGGAGAAATAGGAATAATCCCTTTCGGTGGTGTGATGGCATCTCCACACGTCAAAAAGATCGTGAGATCGGAGAAACGGTCCCATAGGAGATGTGAATCTGCTAGAGTGGGAGGAAGAGTCGATGACACAGATGACAAGATGATCCTGTTTAAAGCGATTGATTTTCTTCAGCAATTTGGATAGAAAGTGGATCTGTTTCTTGTTGGGGGCGAATACTGATTCAATGGTATATTGAACGTTATTTAATGAGCATTTCAATGCCAGATATCTTCCCGCAACATCTTGAAGACTGTCATGTAGGGTGAGTGAACATGTATTTCTGACGGCTATCATGACTCCATTTTTTTTGTCAGGGCCTGAGGCTCTAACGATATTAGAGATATTAGAGAAATTTTTGTTGGAGCATTGAGGTTCAGCATTTGTCTGAAAGTGTGTTTCCTGGATGCACATGACATCACAGTGGGAATCTTGGGCTGTTCGCCACATTGATGATCGTTTGGCATGATGATTCAGGCCTTTCACGTTCAGTGACAGAAATTTAGGCATTTTGAGAGTGGCGTGTAAATAAAGTGGAGTAATGTGTTACAGTTCCACAGGTGGGTGAATTGCTCGAGGAGGTTGAGGTCAGCTGTAAGTCCTGGATCCGATGTACTGGTGCTTCCGTTGATGAGGAAGGGATAGAAACAATAGGGTGGTTAGTGGTAGACAAGAGAGTAGAGGAAAACAGGTGTCAGCAGTGTGTTAGGGATTGCTGAATAAAGATGAGGGTAAAGTTTGTAAACTAACTGCAACGAGCAGGCACTGAACCAGAGTGCTTTCTGATATTATATTGACAGCATCACTGATTTGGAAGTCATTTGTGGTGGTGAGGCGAATGACCGGAAGTGACACTTCAAACAGAATCAGGAAGGAAAATACATCAATCAGTTCAACAAAATCAATGGTGTGAGGCACACCATAAGTGACACTAGATGGCGCATCAGAAGCGATGAGCATCACCTCTGGGGACTGTAAGCAGTGAAGTAAATATTCACAGAAGCCAAAAAAGGCATGAGAAAAAAAGGTAAAAAAATAGAAGAAAAAATTGAAGTGTAAACGGATTAGATGGAGAAGAACTACAACCAATTACATGGACCAAGCCAAAATAATGGCTAAAGGGAGACGCATTGGCGCCAACCAGTGGAGACAAAGTTACCACTTGAATTGGTGCCCTGGGCGTCCGTATGGTCAACTAATCCTGGCGGGGGCCTCCTTCCTGCAAAGAAATATTAGTCTTAAATCAGAAACTCTTAGGAAAAAAAAAACAATTTTTATTTCTCCCTTTCTTCCCTTTCCCTTTTTCATTTATACTCAAAACAGTGCTTCGCTCCACTCGAGCTCCCTGTGCTCTGCCCCAAGCACCCGCAGCTGTAGAAGCTGCCACTCACGCGGATCTTGGCTCTTGTCTAGGCTGACTAGGGCTGGCTGCAGAACATATTCCGGACGAACCCCCAAATGTAGCACAGCCCCCTTGAGGGCTGCTTGGAATTACCTGTTCATCTGCAGCACCCTGACCCTATGAACATTCAAACCTGCCTGGCACTCTGGGTTCAGACATCTTTTGCAAACGCCTTTAAATGACACTTCACACAAGTCAAAGATGTTTATATTATCTCAGCTTTACTGGAGTAATTGAGAAATATATATATATATGTGTATATATATATATAATATATATATATATATATATATAGTAGTTTATGAGGTAGTTTATCAACCGAGTTCTGGAGAACAATCCAAACTTGGGAGAGGAACTCATCAAACAGCCCAGTTTAACAGCTCAATAGCACAATACACATGTATATAGAAGGAAATAGAGTTAGTTATTCAAAGCAGATTGTCACCTCACTAAAGAGGGGATCCCAGGCCAGCCTATTCTACCTTTATATCCTAATGAGAGACCAGACAGAACAGGGATACCCTATGGGTCCTTTAAATAGTAACAACAGCAATGCCCAAGATGCAGGCCTGATAGTCTTCACAGGCAGTTGGAGCTCAATAAGTTATATCCAATAAGACTTAGTGATATGAAGGCAAGTAGAATGGCTTAAGCAGATCAGTACTACTCCTGGAGCTGGTTGTAGGTAAAGGTGTCTATGTACAGTGTTCAATAGAATGAAGTAAAGTGTTCCCAATGGTAAGGTATCTGTACACAGTGTTCAAATCAAGTGACCAAAGAAGGTTTGCAAATTGTGGGCGATTGCCCTCACACCAACGACCGGACCGGATACATGCCTCTGGGACAGTGACCCTGGGATAGACGTCCTTCAGGAAGGTGAAACAGCAAGGATCCGCAGCTACTGAATGTGATGATCGTGGTGTTGATCGGATGGGTTGGTGTAGCGTGGACATCTGACGAACAGCAAGCAGAGTTAGGCCCTCCTTATGCAGGTTGGAATCACTCGATCACCGCGTGTAGGCCGCAGCCGCCTCTCTCGGCCACAGAAAGGTGTGTACTCAGTGAGCCCCAGGAAGAAGGAAAAAGGGTGCGGATCTGCTGGCTATTTTCATAGTTCCTCCCAGAGATCTCTTCTGTCGTACCAAGGATCTCTGGGAGGTGTAGTCCAGGTGTGATATCACAGAAGCTGAAAAACGACCCATCCCACAATTCTTTTTGCTTGGGTACAGATATGACAACAGGTACTGGCACCCAGCACTAGAGGCAGGGGCGTACCTAGAACATTTGGCACCCGGGGCGGATATTATATCTGGCACACCCCCCCAATTTAAAATGTAGACATGCACAAAAATTTGATCCACCATTAATATTACAGTATGTTCCACCACAAATATGACAGTATGCTCGGCCACTAATATGACAGTATGCTCAGCCACTAATAATACATTATGCTCCACCGCAAATATTACATTATGCTCCACCGCTAATATTACAGTTGCTCCACCACTAATATTACATTATGCTCCACCACTATTATTACATTATGCTCCACAGATATTATATTATGCTCCACCACTAATATTACATTATGCTCCACAGTTATTACATTATGCTCCACCACAAATATGACAGTATGCTCGGCGACTAATATGACAGTATGCTTAGCCACTAATATTACATTATGCTCCACCGCAAATATTACATTATGCTCCACCACTAGTATTACAGTTGCTCCACCACTGATATTACATTATGCGCCACCACTAATATTACATTACACTCCACCACTATTATTACATTATGCTCCACCACAAATATTACATTATGCTCCATCACTAATATTACATTATGCTGCACTACAAATATTACAGTATATTGCTCCACAAATATCACAGCACACCTCCATACCCAGCAGCACACCTCCGTAACCCTTCAGCACATCTTTGTACCCCCAGAACACCCGTGTGTTCCCCAACACATCTCTGTACCCTGGCATGTTTTTATACCTCTTTGGACATCTCTGCACTCCCAGAATTCCTCTGAACCCCCTAGCATGCCTCTGTGCCCCCAGCACATCTCCACATCCACATTTTATCCTTGCACCCCTCCAGGACACCTCCGTACCCCCTTGCTCATCTTTGCACCCCCTTGCACACCTTCACAGCCCCCAGCACACTTCCATCCCCCTCACAATCCTATGCACCCCTCATAGGTATCCCCAAGTACACCTTTGTAACCCCAGCAAACCTTTGTATCCCAGCACACCTCTGCACCCTCCCACCCACCTCTGCACCCCCAGATATCTTTGTACCCCCCAGCATGGCTTTGTTACCCCTAGGAGGCCTCTGCACCCCCCAGCACACTTCTGTATCCTTTAGTAAGTCTCCATAAGTCTCCGCACCCCTCTGCACCCCCCCAAGCACATGTAGTCCGCTGAACATCTCTGAAACCCCCCCTACACACACACACCTGCACTGCTGCACTACCAATTGGCAGCTCTGTGATGCCTACTATAGTGCCCAAGCAACTCACTGTACACAAGCCAGTGCCTGTCCCGGTCAGACATCCCTCCCCCTCCACTGTAAAGTATGCACTGCCAGTCGGGGGTGTAAAGGGAAATGCCAGGCACCATAGAGCTTCTCCCCACACCACTGTATAGCAGGCTCGACTCGAGTCCTCTCCCGGCTGTCTGCCTCTGCCTGCCTCCCTGTACATTGCTCGACTGCACCAAGAGAAGGAGCAGAGCTGCCAGCCGCTCCATAGGGACTACTAATGACAAAAAAAAACGATTTTACTGCACCCCCTCAATGTGTGGCAACCAGGGCAGACCCCCCCCCCCGGTACGCCACTGACTAGAGGGACACCACCGTATATTCAGAATGATGGGGGTGGTCTTCATGATAGCATAACTGTAGTCCACTGTCGCTACATATGTAAACTTAGTCCTTGAACCTAGGTGTGGGCATGCCATTGGTCAACTGTTATATCAATGTTTCCCAGCCAAGGCCCCCTTTTAGAATTCACAACATCGCTAACCTGAGCACCCAAGCAAGCATCCATAAATGAAGGCAATTGCAATTAAATCCTTCCCAGTCTTGGCCAGACACCAATGAGAATCAGAGTAATGCCAGGTCCAGGGGAAGCCAGACTGGTTTCTCAGGTCAAACTGGCTGCACAAGAGGTACTAAACTTACCTGTACCTGAATCTGCACTTAAATCTATTGAAAATGGCTGCCAAACAACGTCATGATGCATGCGAACATCGCATCAGTGTCCTTCCCAGCTGGAAAAACAACATGCTAATAAGTTCCTAGTGGGTACCAAGTCCTCAAAATTGACCATACTATGTAAAAAAAAAAAAAGCTATAAGTAAATTAAAGCACCACAGGGTGTCTTGAGAGTGTATTGATATGGACTCTCTTCACAGAAACTTCACTGTACATTCACTCCGGGGCAGACATAGCCCCTATTAAAACTCTGCAGGGTGCTATGTATGAAGTATTATCCAGAAGATTCAGGAGAAATTTTTATTTATGACCCCTTGCCCTAAAGTTCCACTCTATAGCATGCCCTGATAGACAGCCATACAAAAATGTCAAATTTCTGAATCATACTGCATTGATATATGAAAATATTAGGCAGTCCAACTGCAAACCCCAAATCTATTTCTACTTATTAATAGGAATAGTAGTAGCAGCAGCAGCTTTAGCACAAAGTAAGCATACACTACTGCAAAGTTAATCAATAGAGCTGGGACAGAGAATACCAGGAACAAAGCAATTGTTGAATGATTTTCTGAGTCAATAGAACTGTTCTAGAAGCCAAATAAAAGCCAACCAATATAGCACTTTACAGAGATTCATTTCTCCCTTAAAAATTGCAATTAGGAATATATTTGACTCAAATTATCTGCACATATGTTAATGAATATTTATAAAAAAACATACAGCAAGAAAGCAGTCTTGAAAAGAATGCAGTTTATTATCTTTTAACCTGATAGAAATGTGTAGTGGCTGTAAAAAAAGATATTTTGGTCTCTAACTAACTGTCATTGACTGCTGGTTTGCTTTATGTTTGATAGAAAGACAGAAATGAACTAGCACAAACACAGCTGAGAAAAAAAATATTATTACAGCAGCAATCATTCCAACATACACATTTGCTAAGATCTGCAGGAAGATGACAGTCCTCCGCTTGCAATAACCTCAATAACCTAAAACTCATTGCTCTAACATATTTAACACCAGTCAGTGCTGAAGTATATAATATCCTAACCCCATAAGACTGTCTATAGACCCATTGTGTCTGCAAAGAATGGGTGACACTGACTAGACGGCATAATGACAATGCCTTTTGGTGTTGCTAGGCACCTTTGTGGAGAAATCCAAAGCTAGAGATTAAGCTCTGGTTTATTCATTCTTCACACAAGGTGCAGCCAGGTGATAAAAAAAAAATAGAGTGTACTGTCTCTGATCTATCTATCTATCTATCTAACATACTGTACATTCATGAAAATAAATAATATACCGTGCCTTGAAAAAGTATTCATACTCCTTGAAATTTTCCACATTTTGTCATGTTACAACCAAAAACGTGCTTTTATTTTATTGGGATTTTATATGATAGACCAACACAAAGTGGCACATAATTGTGAAGTGGAAGGAAAATGATAAATGGTTTTCAAAGTATTTTGCAAATAAATATCTGAAAAGTGTGGCGTGCATTTGTATTCAGCTCCCCTATACCATGTAGAACCACCTTTCGCTGCAATTACAGCTGCAAGTCTTTTTGGGGATGTCTCTACCAGCTTTGCACATCTAGAGAGTGACATTTTTGCCCATTCTTTGCAAAATAGCTCAAGCTATGTCAGACTGGATGGAAAGCATCTGTGAACAGCAATTTTCAAGTCTTGCCACAGATTCTCAATTGGATTTAGATCTGGACATTGACTGGGCCATTCTAACACATGAATAGGCTTTGATCTAAACCATTCCGTTGTATCTCTGGCTGTATGTTTAGGGTCGTTGTCCTGCTGCAAGGTGAATCTCCGCCCCAGTCTCAAGTCTTTTGCAGACTCTAACAGGTTTTCTTCTAAGATTGCCCTGTATTTAGCTCCATCCATCTTCCCAACAACTCTGACCAGCTTCCATGTCCCTGCTGAAGAAAAGCATCCCCACAACAAGATGCTTCCACCACCATGTTTCACGGTGGGAATGGTGTGTTCAGGGTGATGTGCAGTGTTATATTTCCGTCACACATAGTGTTTTACTTTTAGGCCAAAAAGTTAAATTTTGGTCTCATCTGACCAGAGCACCTTCTTTCACATGTTTGTTATGTTCCCCACATGACTTCTCATAAACTGCAAATGGGACTTCTTGTGGCTTTCTTTCAACAATGACTTTCTTCCTGCCACTCTTCCATAAAGGCCATATTTGTGGAGTGAATGAATGTATGTTGTATATGCCCGTCCCAAAAAAACAACAATGCTCTGCGCTTAGTACAATATTCTAACGGTGTATGTGCGGCACATAAATAATTATATGACTAGTAGCAGCTGCTTAAATAGTAGAACATGTATATAGGCAATAATGAATCAATTAAATTAGATAAATATATAAATACACAATTATAAATATATAAAGTATCTCTTCAGTATTGCAGCAGCGCTGTGCACCCCAATTAAACAGGGTCTCTTTCTTAATCTATTTCAGAAAGTTCAAACACGGATCTGATAGCCAGAGTCCCACCAATAAATAATCAAGATGTATTCTGTGAGGTTAGTAATCCTTTCACCAAGCGATACACCACGTGCTGGGGTCTCCAATGAAAACTCACTCACCAGAAATCAGATCAATAAAAGCCTTGATTAATAGTAGTAAATCTACATCAATATCCAAAGCGACCACCAGATGTCAGTATTATTCCCAGTAGTTCCAATAGGATATGTAGAAGAAACAAAAATGCTCACATAACGTGATACTGCTGCTAAACATCTTTATTTGAACCATCCAAACATCCCCTTAAAACCATGCATACCAAAATTTATTAAACATTGAGCAAAGATAACAAAGTGCACTGTGCCTGATTGCGTCCTCCAGTCGTGAAAACCTGTCAGGAACGCTCCCTGTGTGTAACCACAGTCACATGCTTCCTGGTTCCTCGGTTGGTGGAGCGCATGCGTCATTTCCTGTGCCAAATAGCCATTACTGAAAATGAACATTTGGCTCCCATTGTTTTCAAAGGGGTTCAGATTTCGGATATGAATTTCAATAACATTTGCCAAAACAAACTCGGGTACATTCAGCTCATCAATACTGAGGCATTTTAAATGTAATATTTTGTTTGCTGATTTGTCCTAAAATTTGTACTTGAGCAGACACCCTGTGTTTTTCTTCATTTTCCGACAGACTGAGATACCACAAACATTAATCCAGCCATGTATACAATGTAGAAGATAAAGATTTAGTTCTACTGCCTAAGCTTACTTTAATTATTTTAAAATAAATCATAATGTAATGCTTCAAAAACTTTAGCACACCATTTAAGTAATAAATTGCTTTACATCACAGAAGGCTACAGTTCACGATCCGGGCAATATAAAAGTGAATAAAATGTTTTGGCATCAGTTAAGGATCTAATTATGGAACATTCCATTTGGCCAAACAGGAATTAGCTTTAGATATAAACAGCAATTTTACGTATTTAAAATCCATTAAATCTTTTAAAGAAGAAATATATCACAGTGATTCAGCTCATTAAATGCATACATTTGATGGGATGGGAATTTATAATAATCCACATTATTTTTGGAATACTCACAAGGGTTATGAAACTCAAACAGGCTTAATAAGATGTGCAGAAAGCAATGATGTACAGAAAGTATTAACAACCAGTAAGTGGGCTGAAATGTGTTTTCAAACATTTGCTCATCCCTAATCAGATGTTTGCATTCATTCTCTAATCACATTAGAAATCAGCAGGAGCTC
The DNA here is from genome assembly GCF_042186555.1 of Aquarana catesbeiana. NCBI lineage: Eukaryota > Metazoa > Chordata > Amphibia > Anura > Ranidae > Aquarana > Aquarana catesbeiana. The sequence continues at coordinate 216,951,095 of NC_133327.1, forward strand.
AAGGGCACCGATGGCCATAAAAAACTGACATTAAAACTCACGAACGATTATTTAACAAGGCAAAGAACCAAGTATAAAGTTCAGTAATCCATAGCAACCGATCAAAATACATCTTTCAGTGACCTGACTTTAGTAAACGAGTTCATAGGTGTTTGTTAGGGTTTTATAAATTAATTTGGGCCTTATTTTATCCATTTATAAAGTGTGGTCAAGTGAATTACGCAGACTATTCACTTGACCCATGCACCTAGGAAAACATGAGAAAAATATACAAGGCCTCAAAGAGAGCATCGCTGGTGGAAATCAACTCAAAGCTCCATCATACAAGGAATAGTTTTCCTTAAAATAAACAAACATGTCTCAAAACTAAACATTTGCAACCGAGCATATGATGGAAAAAGTGAAAACTGGTAGAGTAGTCCTCTTAGTGGAACGCATAGTGAATATATGAAAGGAGCAATGGTAGGTGAGTATAAAGCTGCCCATACCCTGTTAGATTTCTTTTATTCAGCCTGCATCAGATTACTCCATCCCCGCTATATAGAACTAGCGGCTGTTGTCGGATTGCCTGAACAGTGACAGCATTTGATTGGATTCAGTCATTGTGCAGCTGAACATTTTCTAGCAGGCTCCTACAACTAAAATTGATGAAACAGTCAAGTTTTGTCAAATTGGACAGGAGTGGCAGAGCCACCCACTAAGCAAATGTTAGCCAGTTCATTAGGAACCAGATGAAATTCGCTCAGTGTATGGTCAGCCTAAAAATTTAACTGAGTGATTCCCCAACACTGGAGATTGACAACCATGAATTCCCAGGGGGGATTGGGCTACTGAAGTGGACTGTAATAGGGGCCTGCAACATCTGTTGGCTCAGGATACTGGAAAGGACGAGCAGTTTTCTCTCACCCAGACTTCATGGTCCATGTTCCGCTACTTCTTGGAGTTTATCTCTTGGGCTGAAGTTAACTCGGATGGCATCCCCTCATATCCTGGTCGGAGTGTATCTTGTCCCCAGTCCTTCTGTTTCCTTTCTTTACATTCCTTCCCTCTTTTGCATATCTGCACCTTTAGAAACCCTTTGAGCAATCATTCCATAATTCTTCCCTGTCCATTTTTGACAAAGTGTGATCCCTACAGCATACTCTTTTCTAAGAGTAACAGTTTTTCAGTGTACTTCACGATGTCTTAATGATTTTTGTCCATATATGATACCCATGACGTTGGTGTTCTGTATCTTTATGTGCGTCTGTTCTTCTATGTCTTACATATCCACTGACTCTTTGACCTGCCTTTCTGAGGCTGTTTCATCACTTGAGAGAACATATTTCCATATGTTCTATTACGTACGGCACCTTTTGTTTGTAATATGTATATGCAAGTTTGTATTGGTTACTTTATCAATAAAATAGGATTGAACTTAAAATTCTGCAACTGCAGGGGGGAGCAGAATAGGATGAAGGCTATAAAATGGGGGCACAACTCTTTGGGACCACCTGTATAGGATAGCAGCAGCCAAAGGCCCTATTTAAGCTCTTGTTTGTTTAAAAAAGATGTTTAAATTGTTTAAATCATTTTGGGGACATTTCCTCTTTAAAATGGTTGCACACCCTGTACAACCACTTTTACCTACAGGTAAACCTATATTAAGGCTTACCTGTAGGTGCTTGAAATATCTCCTAAACCTCTACAGTTTAGGAGATATTTACAAAAATTTAGAGCGCCGATGACTACAGCGCATGCGCCGATGTCTAAGGTGCATGCGCACTTTAGAAAGAGCACATCATGCTATTTCTACTAGGGGTCATGCCGTGACTGGCAGCTCCCACGTGCATGAGACTCTGGCCAGTCACAGAGCCAGAGTTCATGGCCCCGGAAGGAAGAGGGGTGAAGATGGACACTCGCTGCTAGTGGGGACAGCAGTGACATCGCAGGCTTCGGTTTCAGGTAAGTGACACATAATGGGCTACTATGCGATGCATAGTAGCCCATTATGCTTTACCTTTGCGGGGAAATAAAGAGGAAGTAAAACCCATTAGGGTTTACTTCCTCTTTAAGAAAATTAATGATTTCTGCAGATGGAATTCCAGCCAATAGGAATTCCTGGAATTCCTGGAAACCCATTAGGGTTTACTTCTTCTTTAAGAAAATTAATGATTTCTGCAGATGGAATTCCAGCCAATAGGAATTCCTGGAATTTTCGGGAAAGTCCTGATCCTATATAAGCTCCTAAGGGAATTGGGCTTTCCTCACACTGGACCTCCTGTCTTAAGATATCTCCCTCCCCCCACCCCATCGCAGGTACTTTATGAGGTTATCTGTCACCTGAATTTCAAGGGGGGTGTTATTGTAATTGCTGTAAAAGTTAAGCTCAAGTTCTCAAAACTGAGCTATTGGTTATGTTATTATTAAAATGATTTGTATATTTACTATCAACAAGTAATTTGAATAATTGAGTTGACAAAATATTGCTAATACCAATACATTGCTGCTTCCTTTTCAATGCCATTTGATGTGTTCTGGCCTTTATTTAATAGTAAAGAGGAAGTAAACTCCTCTGTTGTGTTTGTACCTATAGGTCAGACTATAATAAGGCTTACCTATAGGTATTGTAAATATCCCCTAAACTTGCACCGTTTAGGAGATATTTACTGTATACTGCGCCGATTACGTCATTGGCTACCATTTCTTCAGGGCCCGTGCCGTGACCAGCAGCTCCTGCATGCATGCGTGGGAGTGACATTGTGGCCTCAGGCTAATCACAGCCCCCTGGAGCAGCAAACCGGAAGAAACACAGGGAAAGATGTCAGCTGTGTCAGTGGTGTGGGGCGCTGCTGAAACAGCTTAGTTCTAAGGTAAGTATTAAAATAGGAAATACACAACAAAAAGCTCATGCTCACCCATTTTTTACAATCCTTATTCAATGGTTAAGCAAAGCCACCCAAAGAATCTTCACATCCAATACGCCCCTACTGCATTCTGTTGGTTTCTTCCTCTGGCACAAATGACCATACAGGACATAGTTGGGATGGAGGGGCTTTAAAAGCAACCACAAAGTGTGGTGTGGAAGTAGCTGTTTAGCAACAAAGAGAAGAGCCTAAAACAGAAACTGGGACAGGGAAGTATGAAGTGTTCACCTTAGCAGGAGCATGTTGTTTTTATTCATTATTTCGGTGACAGACTTGCTTTAAAAGAAAAGCTCAAACTGCTATATACTGTGTTTACAATGGGGGAGATACCTTATTGTAGTAAATAGACAGCACATACCTTCTATCTACCTTACAGCATTTTACATCATCTCTTACTGCAGGATCAATATCTTCCTTTGCAGGAGTACCCTCATTAAGCAGTCACTGGATGCAGCAGCTGGAAACAAGATATTTTATCCCCCCAAAATATAATAGTATGCTATTACACTAACATCAGGAAAATAAAGTTATTAAACAAAGGTTTTATGATACCGAACCACATCACACAGGTAAAGTTTATTGTCATCTTCTAGCTAGTGTGTCCTCAAGCACAAGCTGTGATCAGTCACCGCAAAACTTCCTGTGACTCTGCAATTCCACAGGCAACATTTCAAAAGGGTCTTGGAACTATAGGTGAATGAAGTTTCCTGTTAGAGTAGCAAAGATCAAACCCTCCACATATGTCTATTTTTACCTTCCTCCATTCTTTATCTGCTACAGAAAAATTATGGATAACTCAGCTATGATACTCTACACTAAGTATGCTTAGGCATTAATCCTATCATGTTTAATCATATCATATTAATCCTATAATTATAATATAATATTTAAAATATATAATATAATTTGGAGTGAGATTTGGGGATGTCGCTTTTGTTCTGCTAATTGTTCGTTTTCCTGGGGGTAAACTGTGCCTGAGGACCTATAGTAAAATACAGTCCCTACAGTAATATACTCAATATAAACATATACCTATATGGACCCACAAATTCTACAATATCCACCATTTATATCAATACCAACAATAGTGAAATTAGCATATCAATTTCTCATACACCTATAGATTAACTGTCCATTATTACATATACAGTGCCTTGAAAAAGTATTCATACTCCTTGAAATTGTCCAAATTTTCTCATGTTACAACCAAAAACGTAAATAAATTTTATTGGGATTTTATGTGATAGACCAACACAAAGTGACACATAATTGTGAAGTCGAAGAAAAATAATAAATGGTTTTCAACATTTTTTACAAATAAATATCTGAACTATGTGGCATGCATTTGCATTATGCCCCCCCCCCCCCCCCCCCCCCAGTCAATAGTTTGCAGAACCAGCTTTCACTTCAATTACAGCTGCAAATCTTTTTGGGTATGTCCCTACCAGAAAAAAAAAAGACATAAAAGTCTGACTGAGCTCAACCTCAACTGTATATACTGTGTGCTTTATCCATAAATAGGTGTAACAAGACCCAGTGATCTAACACATGTATAGAAATATAGAAATCAGCTTTATTAAACACAAATATCTAAACAGTACAAAACCCAATATCTATCTCATAAAAACATAATTGTAAACTGGAAGTGATGTTGTGACATTGCTTCCGTGTTTTTACATAGGAGACTGGAATGAAGCCATTTCTGGCATTGTTCCAGTCTCATTCTAGCCGGCGGAAGTGCCGGATTGTGGATCAGGTCTCCCGGTGGGACGGGAAGCCCGGGAAGAGCGGCGGAAGGTGGCGGGAGGGGGGGACATCCCCTCCCACTCCTTTAGGATAACAGCTGAGCGGTTGTTATCCCTAAAGAGCAGATCACACGCTCTAAAAAACGGTAGTGGGGTGATGCCTGCAGCTGCAGGCATCATACCAGTATAACCCCTTAAAACTGAGGCCACATATGTGTGTACGGTCAGCGCTAAGGGGATAAAGTGATGATATATAGCTCATGGCTGAATATTACTGAAGGTTCCTTGAAGAGTAATCATATGGTAAAATATGTTCCAGAGCTAAATTAAAGTCCATTAAGGGATCTTCTCATGGATATGCAAGAACGTCCAAAGCACATGTGGACAATGTCGCCCCGTGTGGCCAACACTGTTTGAGCTGTAATGTGAGATCTACCCAACTGAGTGTGATACAGCGGGCCACTGCATGAGGTTAATAACCTGTGAAGTCAATAAGGGTATCCTGTGTGGGATCAGTCCTTATGTATCCAGCTTGCGTGCTCAGTCTGAGGCTGTGGAACTTTGTGTAAGTGGAACTGGTATAAGTGGTGAGTTAAAAACCAGAGGGAGAGTGAACAAGTCTTGCTTTTTGTTTGCTGGGCTGCATTTTTGGGGCTTTTCCTTTTAGTTTTTCAATCACCCTTTTCTGTCACTTTTTAAATAGCTTTTTTTTTTTTTTTTTTCTCTGGTTCCTTCAGGCTATCAATTAAGGGGGGTGGTTAATTGCTCACAGGTGCCTATATAACTCTGTGTAGGACTCATTCTGAGAGTGCTCAGTCTGAGGCTGTGGAACTTAGTGTAAGTGGAACTGGTATAAGTGGTGAGTTAAAAACCAGAGTTTAAAATAGGTGGTTATAACAGGGGTCATAGTACCTGTGTAGTGTGAGTGCCTGAGTGTTTTCTGAGTAGTGTGTGTGGATCGTTAGTACTTGTGTATTGTGTACTGTATACTTGAGTATTGCGAGTGCATGTAGGTCTGTGACTGTTCTGAGATTGCACGTAGGTCTGTGAGTACCTGGGTATTGTCTTGTTGTGTACCTGTGTATTGTCTTGAGTATTAGTGCCAGGAAGCTAGCTGTTAGGTAATTTGGACAGGGTAAAATCCTCAAATCCTCACTAAATTTAATAGGTACGATGCCCGGCGGGTGTGGAGAGGCGACTCTTTGTACATCTTGCTGCATGTATGCATTCCTTGATCGTCCGATCGAGGGCAAATACTGCTGTGCAAAATGTAAGCACATTGTTTCCCTGGAAGCCCAGGTTCTGAATCTGGGGAAGCAACTGTCAGCACTGAGAAGTCCCTCCATACTAAAGGAGAGCCAGGAACGTACACGGCAGGCGACGGCAGGGGCCAGCACAGAGGCGGGTGAAGACAAAGAGGTGCAGGCACTAGCAAAGAGTAGATGGGTGACAGTCAGGAAGGGTAGAGTGGGAAGTACCAGGGAGGCCGATCCAGGACTGGAGCATCCCAATAAGTACGCTACATTGAGTGACATTGGTGAAACCAGTCAGGGACCAGCACTGATGGAGCTGAGGGACTCTCCTAGCTGCCAGGGGAAGAACTCCTCCAGTGAGAGTGGGGGGGCAGCAAAGGGAAAGGAAAGACAGATTCTGGTTGTAGGGGACTCAATTCTTAGAAGGACAGAGAGGACAATCTGTAACCAAGACCTGAAGCGCCCAACAGTATGTTGTCTACCGGGCGCTCGGGTTCGGCACATCACGGATCTCGTGGACAGACTACTCGGAGGCGCTGGGGAAGACCCGGCTGTCATGGTGCACGTTGGCACAAATGACAAAGTCAGAGGCAGATGGAGTGTCCTAAAGAAAGATTTTAGGGACTTAGGAGCTAAATTGAGGAAAAGGACCTCCAAGGTAGTATTCTCAGGAATACTACCGGTACATCGAGCCACACCAGAAAGGCAGAGGGAGATTAGGGAAGTAAACAAGTGGCTGAAGAGCTGGTGTAGCAAGGAGGGGTTTGGGTTCCTGGAGGACTGGGCCGACTTCTCAGTCGGTAACCGGTACTATAGAAGGGACGGACTGCACCTAAATGAGGAGGGTGCAGATCTGCTGGGAATGAAGATGGCCAAAAAGTTAGAGGGGTTTTTAAACTAGGCGATGGGGGGGAGGGTCCAGAGACAGATATAGCCAGCGCGGAAGATATTCCAGAGGGTAGTACTGGGGGCATTAGTGGTAGGTTGACCAAAGCACAAAAACACAAGGTAAGTATAATAGCAAGTCCTAGTTGCAATCTCGAAACACCCAATACGAGGACAATATGCGACCGGTCTAAACTATGTGGCATGTTCACCAATGCCAGGGGCATGGCGGACAAGATGGGTGAACTAGAGATACTGTTGTACAAGGAGGATTTGGATTTTGTGGAAATTTCAGAGACCTGGTTCAACAGCTCTCATGATTGGCTGGCAAACATTCAAGGGTATACCCTATACCGCAAGGATAGAGAGGGTAAAAAAGGGGGAGGGGTATGCCTATATATCAAGAATAATGTACAAGCGAATGTGAGAGATGACATCACTGAGGGAGCAAGAGAGGAGGTGGAATCCTTATGGGTAGAGCTCCAAAGGGATGAAGCTAAGGGGAAAATAATACTGGGAGTATGCTATAGGCCCCCTAACCTGAGGGAGGAAGTGGAGACGGATCTCCTATCACAAATTGGATTAGCAGCAAGGATGGGAAGTGTTATCATAATGGGGGATTTTAATTATCCAGACATAGACTGAGCGGAGGGAACCGCGCATTCATTTAAGGCCCGCCAGTTCCTTAATGTCTTGCAGGACAATTTTATGGGTCAGATGGTAGATGCACCAACTAGAAATAAAACATTACTGGATCTACTGATTACCAACAATACAGACCTGATCACGGATGTGGAAATACGGGGCAATTTAGGTAACAGCAATCACAGGTCAATTAGTTTCAGTATAAATCACACAAATAGGAAACATAAAGGGAACACAAAGACACTGAATTTCAAAAGAGCCAACTTCCCTAAACTACAAACCTTGCTAAAAGGCATAAACTGGGATAAAATATTAGGAACAAAGAATACGGAGGAGAGATGGGTTTACTTTAAGAGCATATTAAATAAGGGCATTAGCCAATGTATCCCATTGGGTAATACATTTAAAAGAGCGAACAAAAATCCTGGTTGGCTTAACTCCAATGTAAAAATGCATATAAAAGCAAAGGAGAAGGCCTTCAAAAAATACAAGGTTGAGGGATCATCCTCAGCATTCAGACTTTATAAAGAATGCAACAAGAAATGTAAGGGTGCAATTAGAACGGCTAAGATAGAACATGAAAGACACATAGCGGAGGAGAGCAAAAAAAATCCCAAGAAATTCTTTAAGTATGTAAACAGTAAAAAGGGGGGGAAAAACTATATTGGCCCGATAAAGAAAGAGGAAGGACATCTGGTTACAAAGGATGGGGAGATAGCGAAGGTATTGAATTTATTCTTCTCCTCAGTCTTCACGAGTGAATCGGGGGGCTTCAGTAACCAAAACTGCAGTGTTTATCCTCATGACACAACATAGGAAGCACCTCCATGGTTAACAGAGGACAGAATTAAAATTAGACTTGAGAAACCTAACATTAATAAATCACCGGGACCAGATGGCTTGCATCCGAGGGTACTTAGGGAACTCAGTCAAGTGATTGCCAGACCGTTGCTCCTAATTTTTACAGACAGTCTACTGACTGGAATGGTACCAGCTGATTGGAGAAAAGCCAATGTAGCACCAATATTTAAAAAGGGCCCAAAATACATCCCTGGGAATTACAGACCAGTTAGCCTAACATCAATAGTATGTAAACTCTTGGAGGGGATGATAAGGGACTATATACAAGATTTTAGTAATAAGAACAATATCATTAGCAGTAATCAGCATGGATTCATGAAGAATCGTTCTTGCCAAACCAATCTATTAACCTTCTATGAGGAGGTGAGTTGCCATCTAGATAAAGGAAGGCCGTAGACGTGGTGTATCTGGATTTTGCAAAAGCATTTGACACAGTTCCCCATAAACGTTTACTGTACAAAATAAGGTCCGTTGGCATGGACCAAAGGGTGAGTACATGGATTGAAAACTGGCTACAAGGGCGAGTTCAGAGGGTGGTGATAAATGGGGAGTACTCAGAATGGTCAGGGGTGGGTAGTGGGGTTCCCCAGGGTTCTGTGCTGGGACCAATCCTATTTAATTTGTTTATAAACGACCTGGAGGATGGGATAAACAGTTCAATCTCTGTATTTGCAGACGATACTAAGCTAAGCAGGGCAAAAACTTCTCCGCAGGATGTGGAAACCTTGCAAAAGGACCTGAACAAATTAATGGGGTGGGCGACTACATGGCAAATGAGGTTCAATGTAGAAAAATGTAAAATAATGCATTTGGGTGGCAAAAATATGAATGCAATCTATACACTGGGGGGAGAACCTCTGGGGGAATCTAGGATGGAAAAGGACCTGGGGGTCCTAGTAGATGATAGGCTCAGCAATGGCATGCAATGCCAAGCTGCTGCTAATAAAGCAAACAGAATATTGGCATGCATTAAAAGGGGGATCAACGCAAGAGATAAAACGATAATTCTCCCACTCTACAAGGCTCTGGTCCGGCTGCACCTGGAGTATGCTGTCCAGTTCTGGGCACCAGTCCTCAGGAAGGATGTACTGGAAATGGAGCGAGTACAAAGAAGGGCAACAAAGCTAATAAAGGGTCTGGAGGATCTTAGTTATGAGGAAAGGTTGCAAGCACTGAACTTATTCTCTCTGGAGAAGAGACGCTTGAGAGGGGATATGATTTCAATTTACAAATACTGTACTGGTGACCCCACAATAAGGATAAAACTTTTTCGCAGAAGAGAGTTTAATAAGACTCGTGGCCACTCATTACAATTAGAAGAAAAGAGGTTTAACCTTAAACTACGTAGAGGGTTCTTTACTGTAAGAGCGGCAAGGATGTGGAATTCCCTTCCACAGGCGGTGGTCTCAGCGGGGAGCATTGATAGCTTCAAGAAACTATTAGACAATCACCTGAATGACCGCAACATACAGGGATATACAATGTAATACTGACACATAATCACACACATAAGTTGGACTTGATGGACTTGTGTCTTTTTTCAACCTCACCTACTATGTAACTATGTAACTATTTAACTATATGTAAATGAGAGTGAAATGGTGGCTGATATGGTGAGCATCAAATACAACTGAAAAACTCCCAGGAAGGGATGTCCATGTTATCACATATAGTGCTCTTGTGGTTCATTAGCAAGGCATCTGCTGTCCTCCCTTAATTGGCAAATGAATGACATATGAAAACTTCTCCAACTGTGTAATATGTGGTTTATCATTGTCCAGTGTAGGAGCCATCAGTGTAATTTGAAGAGAAACAAAAAAAATGTAACACTCGAGTAAAGGAAATGTACTTAGCCATCCATGTGGATCTTGAAAAGTCCAAGCTGTGTTCCGTAGCAATAAAGGTATATAAGTCCATATCCAGGATAATATCAGTCCCCTAAAGGAATGGAAGAGGTAGGAGAGGAGGTAACCCAAAGGCTGGCTGCATGGGACCAAGCTGGAAGTTGACCGTTTCACGGAACACGCCGGCTGCTTCAGAGGCTACTGTCACCTTTCCACGTAATGGATCTCTTTAAATATACCTGAAATGGCCGCTATTGGTGCCAAAACGGCAAAAAACAGCATGACGCGACCAGCGTAAATAAATGTTATGACACAAAAACGTCACGGCGCACCTGCCATGACATCGCTGCGTATGTGCAGTAAGTGTAGCAGCTCCTACAACATCCAGGGGACACCAGAATGCAAAACAAACATCATTGTCTCTCAATTCCAGCACAAAACTCATGGAAAAAAAATACAAACTAAAATACAATATATAGAACAATGCGATATTGTATAAAGATCCATATAATTATTCTAGATACTCTAGTAGTGATAATATATACAGTGTGTCAGATCATGTTAAAGGTACCAAATTAATACAAAATATGTAAGGATATGACTTCACTAGCAGGAGAGAGACAAGGACCAAGCATCCTAAATTATACTGGTAAATAAAGCTTCGTTCAATGAAAAACTGGGGATAGGGGTAGGTACCATCATCCTTAAATATTGGATATTGGAAAGAAGGGGAAGTGCCTGGGGCTGCTCCAAACATGCCCCTCAGCACTGAAAAGTTGAGGACTATCTTGGTACCCAAGGATTAAACCAATTTTAAAGTTTTTTTTTTACAGTTTATTAAAGAACAGACATGGTTAAAAACAGTCAGTACAACAGTACATACAGTGTGCACTCAAAACCATGCACAGTAATGAAAATGGATGATAAACAAATAAACCCCAATGGAGGGGAGCTGAGCTGTGTATCCTGATGAGATCCTCTACATGTTTTGCTGTTATCACCACTTTTTCAGGAGGAGTCAGTCAAAAACATCTACAAGAGTAAATTCAACCTCATAGTTATACATGTAGCGCTTACCCCCCGAAGGCACAGCTGAATATTTGCTATATCCGTAATTCACATTTACTACTCAACCCTCGCAGCCCATAGATTTAAAAGTCACAGTCCTTAATGCTTTTTCTTAATGCTTTATTCAACAACATAAACTGGGATGGGAGAAGGACTTCCTTTGAGATGTTCTTCTGTTAAATTGTCATCTTTCATGAATCATACAAGAAAATCTGAGTACAATTGCGGACAGTCAAGAAATCATTTCTCAATGATCGCTTCAATCAGGGACGATGGAAGTAGATTTAATAGAGAATGAGTTGATAAAGAGTCACTCTGAATAACTTCTTCATCTGGATAACTTTAAAAGAACGATCCATATCTCTACATGTGTGCTTGCAGCTTCACCGCTACCTTATTACCACTACTTCTCACCGACATGGTACTTCCAAATTAGGCTAAAGGAGAGCAAATCTGAATAACTCCTCCTGCTTGACTGATTGGAATCCCGGGGCAATGCTGAACTCAAAGTCATAAGCCATCACTGCCCATCTCACTGACTTGTGCACCAACAACCCTCAGTCTCTGGCAGTACCTTTCCCTTGGGCTTTCACTCACGTGATCGATAGTCCATGTGCCACTCATAAAAGATCAATCGCCCAGTTTCCTTCCGCTTTGTTGCTACTTCATTCCGCAATGTTCCTCAGTTTCCTTTATCTCTTTGTGGCCTGTTCCCCTCCCTGCAGGGGTGGCCTATGACATCCATGACTACACGCGGCAAGATGTCGTCTGTTCCTCCATGAGGACTGGATCTCCACCCTTCTCGCTAGGGTGAAGCTCCGTTGGCTCCCCGGAGGGGAAAACCTCCAACTTCCCCTCCAGGAACCAGGCTGGCTCTCTCGCTCCTCAGAGCAGGACTGGACTCAAACTCCCGGGCACCATGTGACCCCCCTTTTTAAATGAGAGTCCCGGGATTACCAAGCAAATTAATGATTGGCCGAGACCAACACATAAACACCTGTCACTCAAATAAAGAAATCACACAATACAGGCCTGCTGCAAATAGCATCAGCCTGTCTAAATTTACCTGTATCAGAAAGCTATCAAGAAAAGGTCACCTACATAAAAGTAGGTACCCGCTACATACACCCCCCACTTGAATCACAACTGTCCCCAGTTGTGGGGAATACATTTCAAAGTGACTCCTTAAAATTTCAAGGAAGGAAGAGCATCTCATTACATCAAGGGGAACGGGGAAAAAGGGAATAAACATTAAACAGGGTTAACATACCTATCACAGTATACAATATTAACATTCAAAAGAAAATATTTACATGGCCTGACTGTAGATCCCTACATTTAACACTCAATACAAGTGAAACCAAAGCACTGCTCCCGTGGGAGGAATACTCTGATTACCACAGGCCTTCTTCTGTGGAATGGACAGCCGTCACATCTCCATTATACCTAAGGAAAAACACGCAATAATTTCTAACTACTACACAAACATTACCACACAGAGGGGGTTATAATCCTCTACCAGGTAATTTAAACAATATACATTTCTTTATGGCATGTATGGTCCCATTGAGATAATCGCTCCCTTAAAAGGAGTCCAACAGTACTCCTGCAAAGCGCATCCCAATAGACATGCTCGGCAGATAAATCCGTTTGTCCGTTGGCAACATAAACTTTCTGTATGGCTCTTAAATAAGAGTCCTTGAAGAAGTACTTGTGCTACAAAGGGATTCAAGCAGAGACAGCACACCCTAGTGTGCTTAACTTTGTCCTTGTGAATGCGAGTCTCCTGCTTAACAGTTCCTTTTCAAATATTTTATTGGTAATTTCACATACAACTGTTACATTAAGTTCAATACATAGAATCGTAAGAACAGATGACAGTGTACATAAAAGTAATGTAGAAGAACATGAGCATACAGAAAACTGGATAATATAGCAGCAGGAATATACTTAATCAAGCAACATGCTGGGTCAGTATGATTAGATATATGAAAGATTAAAGGGAGCTACCTTCCCAGTTTTACTACAATAAGGTGTTGACCATTCCCTGACAACAGTGGTGGGGAGGCCACCAAACTATTGCATGTAACAGAGTACATTACCAATATTTAAATTTGGAGGATAGGGTGGGGTAGAAGAGTGAAAAGAGGAAAAGTAGTAATGAAGAGGGGGGCTAGGAGAAGGAGATGTGGGTAGGAGAAACAGAGAGGGAGGAGGTATGGGTCAGCCCGCGCGGGCACAGGAACCATTCCAAAGTCTCCAGGTGATGTTAAGTCCCACCTAAAGTAACACCAGGCTTTCGTAAATATCCGCTGGTAAAAAATGTTCAACCCAGGGTTGCCAGGTTCTGGAATGTTGAGGGACTTTATCTAGAATTCTTGCTTCAATTTTGCTATGTATCATTGCTTGGGTAATCCTATTCTTCATTTTGACTATGTTAAGAGTGGGTGTTTTCCAAGCCTTAGCAATCGTCTGTTTGGCTGCGGTAAATAAGTGTAGGAGGAGACGGAATTGTGTTCTGGTGTAATCTTGCGGAAAAAGGTTAAGGAGGGCCACTGTAGGGCTAGGAGATAAAGTAATTTGGTGGAGGGTGGATGCCATCTGGAATACCGTTGCCCAAAAGCACTGCACCAGGGGGCATGTCCACCAAATATGTAGGTGTGTGCCCCTGTCTCCACACCCCCTAAAACAGCTTGGAGAGGACTCAGGTAGAAATTTAGCGATTCTAGCTGGAACAAGATATCAGCGCATTAACACTTTATAATTCGCTTCTGAAGCAACAACATTTAGGGATGAGTTTTTTGTGTTAGACCATATGGTCGTCCAGTCATCCAGTTCAAGGGTAACATCGAGGTCCCTTAACCATCGCTGTGCATAGGTGGGGAGATCTGGGGGCGGTAGTGTAAGGTGGGAGTATAGACGGGTAATGATACCTGGGGCATGCGGGTCCGAGTTGCCTGCTTAACAGTTCAGTTGGGGAAAACCCACCCTAACCCATCTGCCATCCTGCAGTCAATCTGGGTAAAAGACATATACTTGTGAATACAATTCTTCTACAAATAATATCTCGGGTCAGGCAACCTCTTGCGACTATCTCCCGGTCCTCTCACCGAGATAGAGTAACTGCGAGTATTTTGTCCAGCTTTTACCACCAACACTCTGTCTTTGTGGATCGCTCTTCCAAGCTTCCATTCTCGATGAATGTCTTTGAACCAAACCCAAACCTCACTGTCAGGTGTCCTTTTTGGCTTGGGAACATGAAGGTAATCCCACACAAGTTCATCCTCCCATAATTCCCGGGAACTTTCCACAATGTCCATAACTTGTTCCGGGACATATGGAAAATCAAAACCCCATTCTTGCACCACCTTTCGCTGCACCTCTCTCTGAAATCTAGAGAGTCTAGGTAAGTCTTTAGCCTTTCCTTGGCCAGGCAGGACACACGTGTCAGTAGCTCTACTGACCCATTTCTGAAATATAGCTGGTCTGCTAGGAACAATGGTACTTGTCACATTAAATGGAGGTGTTGAAACTTTAGCTGAACCAGACACTCCTGTGGAAGCCTCCACTGAAGTCGAACTCTCAATAAAACATTCCTCCTCACTTGAATCAAACTCTTCAGGGCATGACTATTCAAATAGATCACTCATTGATCCATATTTCTGCAAGATCTGTGGTGATCCCCAATCTATAACCCGATCTTCGTTTAACCTGTCCGGCTCACCCAAGGGATCCCCCTCCTGTGGTTTAGGCTCCTTCTGGACAGGTAAATCAAAGGGCTCACTGTTAACTGGCTTCTCAGAGGTTCCCTCCGAAGACTGGGCAACAACTTCAACAGTCCCCGAATCCCCAACAAAGTCACAGGCTTTGTCAGTAGATCCTACCTGATCTCCTGATGGCTCTGATTCAGCCGAATCAGGCGGGAGCTCCTCTACCGCTGCTGCAAGTGGCACATGACCCTCTCTGGCCTTCCGAATCACCAGTTCCCGCGGCAGACAAAGTCCCGTTTTTTCTTTAACAAAATAGTACTTGACCTCCTGTTGGACGGGTCCCAATCTTGTCAACTGGATCCCGCAATGTCCACACTGAGCCCAGGCTGTGACTCCAACTGTAGGCCTCCGACATCCAGGACATAGCATACAGAGCTTCTCTACTCCGTCAATCACTCCCAGCGCCAATCCTCCGGTTAACTCCAACCGAACACCGGTGTCAACCAGAACCCGGTCCTGCACATCAGACAGCAGCTGCACAGCGAACGTGTCCTCAACACTTTCCGCCATCTTGCTCTGGTGCGTGGCATGCTGAACACTGAAACTTTTTCCCCCAGGGCGTGGCTTCACCCCCCCCACTTGTTGGTTCAGGAACTGTAGCTGTATATTTTCAAAGTCCTCCCCAGCGACCCCTGGCGGCAGGTACTGTTATACTGCCGGCTATCTTGGCAACAATCACTGAAATGCAGGTTTTCATTGCTATGGGAGATGGTTAGCGGCAAATGTGAAACAGATATCCTGGACGAGCCCCCACATGTAGCCCTTACCCCCCGAAGGAGCGGCTGAATATTTGCTATATCCGTAATTCACATTTACTACTCAACCCTCGCATCCCATAGATTTAAAAGTCACAGTCTTTAATGCTTTTTCTTAATGCTTTATTCAACAACATAAACTGGGATGGGAGAAGGACTTCCTTTGAGATGCTCTTCTGTTACATTGTCATCTTTCATGAATCATACAAGAAAATCTGAGTACAATTGCGGACAGTCAAGAAATCATTTCTCAATGATCTCTTCAATCAGGGACGATGGAAGTATATTTAATAGAGAGTTGATAAAGAGTCACTCTGAATAACTTCTTCATCTGGATAACTTTAAAAGAACAATCCATATCTCTACATGTGTGCTTGCAGCTTTGCCGCTACCTTTTTACCATTACTTCCCACCGACATGGTACTTCCAAATATGTCCCAAACATATTAGACAGGCTGTGGCAGCGTATCAACAACAATGAAAAATGAAAAGCCTTTGCGCTACTATAATGTGTTGCAAAAAAAAACTGTAGTAAAGGTAAATAAATAAATAAGTGTATTAAAAATAGATAAATCAGTGAATATATAACAATAAAGTGCAAAGTGTATCCTGTTGTCCCCTGATGAAGTCACGCGATGACGTAACGCGTAGGGAGTGGCCGTGAGTGGACGTTACGAGATACCAGAAGTGACGTGAGATTGGCGCTAACATGCCAAACTGTTTGAAATCCTGCATTTATATCTTTGCTTTTATGTAAGAGTTGAATTTGCTTAATAAATTGGTTTATTATTTAAACATACTACACTATTGGAGGCTTTTTCTTTTCCCTTCCCCTACATTTAATATGGAGGTGTGTAGATTTGGATACTAGATATCGGCTACACGGTGACGGAGCACACCCTAGTGGTTACCAACCTACACAGCAGAGAAGCGTCCAATTATGTATACGCTGATTATCCATGGATTAGAGGTGAGAGTTCTGTGAGCACATTTGTGGATATTTGCTATCTTTCCTCTTCATTATTTTTGTGGGCTATATATATATATATACCATCGCCACATTCTGGGACTGACTTAATTTGAGCTGATCACCCAATAAGAAGAGGATTTGCTATATGAACTTTCTTGATTTGTCAACACCATTTTTTCATTGTCCCATTATTTTGTTGGTTATTATTGTTTTTATTCATATTTATTTATTATTCATCGGTTCACTTTCATTTTTGGTTTAAATTGTTTATGATTGGTGTAGCAATTATTCACTGTTGCGCGAGATCACTATATTTTATTTATTGTATCAACAACAATACTGAGAATAATCAAGATGGGTCGGTCGCAGTTAGCGATCGGTCCTCTGTAACAGATAAATAAGGGTACATATAAAAGATGAAAGCATGACAGCCGAGGATAATGAGTCCAAAGCATGGGCTGACAAATGCATACACCCATTACTGAGTGCGCAGGCACCAACCACCACTATAGTGGAGGGTGCCGCTAGCATACATCACAGCTTATGTGCAGTTGATAGCAAACTTACCACAGCAAGCCACTCTTCCAAACTTGCCCCTGGATGCAGCCGTCTGACTGAGGGCTGCTGAATGCACCCTATAAGTTTCTCCAACCCAGCCATGCCAATGACGCCGGCTTACGCCTGTGTCTGACATCACCGGGTCCGTCTCTCTACACCACGCATGCGTGGACAATGCCGCGCACACATGTGACCAAAAGAGGAGGCAGCTGGAGGCCGTCACTCAGGGTAGGAGGGGAAAGCCTCCCCCCAGTCGAAGTGGGGGCACTCCCCCATCCTGGAGAGACACATGCCTGCCACTGGGGAAATAGTAAGCCTCACCCTGTGAGCTCAACCAAGGATTGTACAAAGGTGAAGTAGTAAACATAATACCGGGAAAAAATACAGCAAGGGTTTGAATATCGAACAGTAGCTGCAAGGCATAATGCACTGCAGTAGCGTTACGGCATCCTTACAATACAGCAGGTGAAAAAATGCATATAGATTAATCCTCAATCAAAAAGTCTCACCGCAGGGATCACATATAATGGTCATACGGATCCTAAATGAATAAAAAAGGGGGACAATAATCTAGTCAAAATAGATACTAAACAAGAGGCTGCTGCACATGAAGGTGGGTATGGATGGATGAGGCCAAAGGGAAGGCAACGGGTGGGGGAGGGCAGGAGGTGAAGGGGAAAAAGGAAGCAGGAAGGGTAATGGGGGGGAACAAAATGGGCATGGGGGTTAGGGGAAGGGGAAGGAAGAAGTTGGGATTTATGCAAGACGTCACTTCATAGAAAGGGTTTGTATGAGAGAGCTTCATTAAGACCTGGCGGTATAAGAGCGTTTAATCACTCTATCCAGGTGGTCTCCCATCTAAGGATCAATTGATCCCAATCTCCCCCCCGCAGATCCTCTGGAACCACCTCTAGGACCATAACCACTTCGGGCTGGAATCTATGATGTAAGCCTATGTAGCGCCCTACAGTGGTAAATTTGCCACTGGACAAATAATACAAATGGTCTAACATTCTTTGTCTGAGCTCTCTAATGGTCTTGCCTACGTAAAAGGCATTGCAGGCACAGACCATGAGATAGATGACTCCCCTAATGCCACCGTTGGCATGTTTAGGGGACGAAAAAAGTTCTCCATTGGGGACCACAAAGGTTGTGCCTTCTAAAATCCAGGGGCAGCATGGGAAAAGGCCACAACGAAAGGTACCCGGGGGGACTATGACCGCCGGGGGTTCCGCTCGATAGTGGCTACTAGTAAGTCTGTCTCAGGGATGTTGCCCTGTTGAACACTAGTTCTGGGTTGGGCCTGACATACTTCCCCAGAACATGATGGTCAGTTAACAGATGCCAATGGTCCAAAAGGAGGCTCCGTGGTACACCGTGGTGGGCAGAACATTTGGTAACTAATTTGAGGGGGGCATGGCTAGCCGGCGCTGAAGATGCCTGCTTGATCTCATAGCTCCACAGTGAGGGAGAACACTAGACCCCACAGAACAGTGGGATTAACCCCAAAATTGCCTTACACCCTCCCGGAGTGACGGCCGACAATGTCCCGCAAACGGATGGGAGAACAGACAGGCCCCTGATGCCACAAGACGGATGATAAACCTAATACACCATATTGAATCTAGTGGAACGCCTTCTCTGCTCCTCTCTTTGGATGCAGAGAAGGCGTTTGATAGAGTCCACTGGACCTACCTAAGGGCAGTATTGACTAAGCTTGGCTTCAAAGATCTCATCTATAACGCTATAATGGCCTTGTATTCTGCCCCATCGGCAAAAGTGCAAAAAGTATTCCAAACAGGAGGGGACAGAGAAAAGCGGGGCTAACGGAAGAACAAAATACAGGTGTATGTATCAAAAGTGAAAATTTATTGGCATAAACACAAGTTGCAAGTAAAAGGGTAGATACCCAATATAGTACTGTACCTAATAAAATATCGCCGACCACCTATAAGGGCTGGTCTGTCGCGACCACAGACAGGGGGAACAAAACAACATTAAACAAAAACATAAAACATGAACAGCGTCCGGACGCGAAGTAAATTGGTGTCAGCCTTGTCGTCCACCGTGGGAAATTGATCAGCAAATGCTGAGTAAGGCTCCAAGGCTGACATCAATCCCTGAGGAGAAAGAGCTGGATGCAGAGAGGGCTTTTAATAGAGTCCACTGGACCTACCTAAGGGCAGTATTGACTAAGCTTGGCTTCAAAGATCTCATCTATAATGCTATAATGGCCTTGTATTCTGCCCCATCTGCAAAAGTATACTCTGCAGACATGCTTTCACAACCATTCCACATAACGAACGGTACTCTCCAGGGCTGCCCACTGTCCCCACTGATCTTCAACATGCTGATGGAACCACTAGCGGAACACATCCGTTCAAACCCCCTAATCACAGGCCTCAGGATAGGCAAAATATCACACTAGATCAGTCTCTTTGCCGACGACGTCATACTAATACTCACTAACCCGACTTTCTCCCTACCTGAAGCCCAAAAACTACTAGATTGGTTTGGACGTGTGTCTTACTACAAACTTAACGTAACTAAGTCACAGGTCTTGGACATTAAACTAGATGCTACCACTAGAAACTTACTACAAGCCCAATTTCCCTTTGCCTGGGCTGACCATAGCATCTCATATTTGGGAATCCATCTCACTAAATCAGTCAAACACCTATTTACAGCCAACCTCAAACCTCTCCTTACCAAATTAAAGATAGAATCACAAGTCATAACCAAACACAACCTTTCCTGGTCTGGAAGACTCGCAGCATTCAAAATGCTCCACCTGCCTAAAATTCTCTACCTGTTTAGGACTCTCCCCATCCCCTTGCCTAAATACTACTTCAAATTGCTACAATATATGCTTAACAAAACCATCTGGCATGGCGCCAAACCTAGATGTGCACACGCGTCACTTAGGTACCATAGATCAGCGGGAGGCTCAGGGACAATAGACTTCGAAGACTACCACACAGCGGCGATACTGGACCAGCTCACTGAGTGGTTCCAGCCAAACCCTAGCAAGCTCTGGAGCTCAATAGAATACTCAACTCTACTTCGTCCAAATCTAAAATCTTGGGTAATGAGCTCACCCTGGGGTCCAAAACTCACGTCAGCAACACCTCCCACCATGGTGGCGTCGATCGCAGCATGGTAACTAATTTGACAGTTGCTAGTTGCTTTACACGAGGAGAGCCAAAGAGTAACGACGATCTGGTCCATGCGGAGGCCTTGGTAAAGGCCTTCCTGAGATTGGTCCGAGTATACCCCCGTGCTAAGAGACGCAAGGCAGCAGCCTGAGTATAAAAATCCCTGTCCTCTGTGCAGTTACAACACAGCCTGAGATATTGGGCATACAGAATGCAGCGTACCAGAGAATGGGGATAGGTACTAGAGGCATGGAGCAGTGTGTTGCCTGCTGTGGGCTTCCGGTAAAGGTCTCTAGCAATCTGGCCACGGGAGTCCTTGATGATCTTTAAGTCAAGGAAAGGCATGTGATTACAATCAAAACTGAAAGTGGAGCGTAGGTTAAACTGATTCATATTCTGGTGATCAATAAATTCAGTAAGCTCGGTATAGGTTCCTGTCCAGATGATGAAGAGATCGTCGATAAACCTATACCAACAAAGGCATGAATTGACTGTAGAGACTCATCTACAAAGACAGATCTCTCCCATCATCCCAAACAGAGATTGGTATAGGAAGCCTCTTGAGTGCCTTAATTGTTTCATGTAGAAAAGCCCACACCGCTGGGCAGGTCATGGGGTCCGGAAACTTACATGATTTTACCTTGAATTGACTAGGATTCACCCTCACCTCCAATGGAGAAGAGGCGGGAGCAGGTGACCCCAGAGAGGCTGAATTGGACCCTTTGTCATAAACACCAGACCGATCACCGTCAATCGCCCCCTCCTCCTATAAAAGCATGAGATCCTGTAAAGCTCTAAGCTCCTGCATGGAGAAGTGCTTGGTTCTCTCAGCTAATACCTTTTCCAAATTGAGTGTTTTCCTGTCTTTGTCAAAAATGAACCTAAAGGTTAGGTTGTGGACAAAAAAGGTAGAGGTCTTTGATTGTTTCAAAAATATTAATGGGTTCTAATGGACAAAAGCCTAGCTCCAAATGTAGGATCATCTTCTCTTCAGTGGTCCATGTGAAGGGGTGAGGTTAATGATATTTAAAGAAGCTGGGGCATTGGTAGCCTCTAGTGTAGAACATTTACAGATGGATTTGGTAGTAGAGTTTTTAGAACGAAAGTGTCCAGATTGCCCTGTCGGTGGGTTCTGGTGTTGTAAAAATAAAATGTTGTGGAAATAAAAAATCTTAAATAGAGGTTTGGGACTTTGAGTGAGGCACGGGATAGTGCCTCCATCCCGGATTCAGAGAAACAAAAGGGGGGAATGGGACTTTAAATGAAACAGTTGACAGATTGGGGTTAGAAGTAAAAATACAATTTATTACATATGATTTGTGCTGATATATGCTTTCAACATGTGGAAGATTAACGGTGCATATGCACCAAGCATAGTCTATATATATATACATGCATGAAGAACAAGCAGTATTAAATTCCAGTAATTGGAGTACTGGAATTTAATACTGCTTGTTCTTCATGCATGTATATATATAGACTATGCTTGGTGCATATGCACTGTTAATCTTCCACATGTTGAAAGCATATATCAGCACAAATCATATGTAATAAATTGTATTTTTACTTCTAACCCCAATCTGTCAACTGTTTCATTTAAAGTCCCATTCCCCCCTTTTGTTTCTCCGAAATAAAAAATCTGGGTTTGTGACAAGTGCTTTAGTTGTCCTGAAGGGTCTGAGGACCTATGCCATTTTTTAAAAAATTTGGCACAGGGTTCCCCTTAATTTCCATACCAGGCCCTTCAGACCTGGTATGGATTTTGGGGGGACCCCACGCAATTTTTTTTTACATTTTTGGTTCGAGGTTCCCCTTAACCACTTCAATACTGGCGTATTGTCAAATGACAGCCGCAGATGGGATCTCCCATCCTGGGTGGCCGTCATATGATGTCCTTGGCTTCCCTGCTGTCTAGGGGGCGCGCGCGCCGCCGCGTTGCTTGGGCCTGTTGCTCGGGACCTGGTGCGTGTGCCCGGCAGCCGCAAAGTCTGCTGGGCACCCGCAATTGCCCGTTAACTGAGCTGGACCGTGGATTTGTGTGTGTAAACACACAGATCCACGACCTGTCAGTTGAGAGGAGACCGATCTGTGTTCCCAGTACAGAGGAACACCGATCGGTCTCCCCCCTTGTGAGTCCACACCCCCTACAGTTAGAATCACTCCCCTAGGAAACACATTTAACCCCTCGTGTCCCCCTATTGGTTAACCCCTTCCCTGTCTGTCACATTTATACAGTAATCAATGCAATTTTATAGCATTGATCGCTGTATAAATGTGAATGGTCCCAAAAATGTGTCAAAAGTGTCCGATGTGTCCGCCATAATGTCGCAGTCACGAAAAAAATCGCAGATCGCTGCCATTACTAGTAAAAATAAATAAATAAATTAATAAAACTTTTTAAAAAATGCCATAAATCTATCCCGTATTTTGTAGACGCTATAACTTTTGCGCAAACCAATCAATATATGCTTATTGCGATTTTTTTTACCAAACATATGTAGAAGAATACATATCGGCCTAAACTTGTTTTTTTAATTGTTTTTTTAAAAGAAAATGGGAATATTTATTATAGCAAAAAGTATACAATATTGTGTTTTTTTCAAAATTATCGCTCTTCTTTTGTTTATAGCGCAAAAAATAAAAACCGCAGAGGTGATCAAATATCACCAAAAGAAAGCTCTATTTGTGGGGAAAAAAGGACGTCAATTTTGTTTGGGTACAGCATCGCACGACCGCGCAATTGTCGTTTAAAGTGCGACAGCGCTGAAAACTAAAAATTGGTCTGGGAAGGAGGGGGGTGAAAATGCCCTGTATTGAACCGGTTAATATTCATACCAGACCCAAAGGGCATGGTAATGGACTGGGGGGGGGACCCATGCCGTTTTTTAAAATTAGTTTTATCTATATTGCTGAGACCCGACAATTCATTACAGCTGCGATCAGTTTTAAATGACTTTTTCCTTTTGAAAAGTCATTTTGCTATGGTACTGTTCTAAACATGGGAAAACTGTGCCACTTTACAGGCATACTAAGGATAGCCCCCAGGCATGATATTTAAAATTAAATTTTTATTGTTTCACTTTAAGCATTATTAAAATCACTGCTCCCAAAAAAATGGCAATTTTAAAACTTTTTTTTGCATTGATACATGTCCCCTGTGGCAGGACCCAGGTCCCCAAACACTTTTTATGACAATAACTTGCATATAAGCCTTTAAAATTAGACTTTAACGGTGTTCGCGTGTACGTCCAAATTTTTTGCCTGTTCACATGTTCTGGTGCGAACCGAACTGGGGGGTGTTCGGCTCATCCTTAGCAGGTACCATCATCCTTAAATATTGGATATTGGAAAGAAGGGGAAGTGTCTGGGGCTGCTCCAAATATGGCCCTCAGCAGTGAAAAGTCGAGGACTATCTCAGTACCCAAGGATCAAACCAATTTAAAAGAATTTTCTTTTACAGTTTATTAAAGAACAGACATGGTTAAAAACAGTTAGTACACAAGTACATACAATGTGCACTCAAAACCGTGCACAGTAATGAAAACGGATGATAAGATTCTCTAAGATTCTCTACATGTTTTGCGGTTATCACCGCTTTTTCAGGAGGAGTCAGTCAAAAACCTCTACAAGAGTAAATGCAATCTCATAGTTATACAGTTATTAACAAGTTTTAATGGTTAATAGATTTTAATATATCACACACTTAGGATACAGTGCATAGTAGATTAATACTGAAGAATCTAATGAATCATATATTGCTTACCAATGACGCCCCTAGAAGCGCCATGCAGTACCAAAGGTAACATAATAATAAGTATGATATTTGTGGCTAAAATTAGTAAGCGCCACCTGGATATTCCAAAGACCTTACCCCAGGGTATGAGATGACCTCAAAAAGCCTGACCTTATCCGATGGGAGGTACAGACAATAGGGGGATAGGATACTGCAAATGTGGCAAAAGCCAAAGCCAGAAGCCTATGGAAAACTGGAAGATGGAAAAGGAGACTGTATCTTGATGTCTCAACCATGGGTAATACCAGGTGACCAATGAGTATCTCCTATGCAATTCATAATCCTGCCTCTGGAGAATAAAGTGGAGAGGTGAATCCCTCATAATAGGTCTCTGCCAAAGCCCCAGAGTCAGCATGTGATGTTAGAATCCTACTATCCCCTCAAAGCACTTTTCAGGTTCTTCATCCACCCCCCTCTCTGTCTCTCTCCTCATTTGAAGCTCACTGTATTTGTCTATTTTCTCCAGTTTCATTGAGAATTGCTGTGATCTATCACCCCCTTGGACCGGTATCAAGCTTCCTTGATGACTTCTCTGCCTGGCTACCCTACTCTTCTCTCTTCTGAAATTCCAACAATCATTCTTGGTGACTTCAACATTCCTGTTAATATTAACACTCCCACTACTTCTAAGCTGCTGAGCCTAACATCCTCTTTTGATCTAAAACAATTGACACACGCTTCTACTCACTCTGTTGGCAACTGCTTTGGCCTCATATTCTCCTACCTATGCACTCTGCACAACCTTTCCAATATTCCTATTCCTCTCTCTGATCACCACCTTATTAGTTTCACTCCTCCTTGCCTTCCAACTACCAAACTATTACCTGTAGAAACCTTCGCCATCCTAACCCCTCTTCTTTTTTCTGCTACAGATTGTCTCTACGACAAAATCTCATCCTTGTCCTGCCCCAACTTAGCCACTTCTGTCTACAACAGTTGACTGTCATCCACCCTGGAAACCTTTGCCTCCTCACTACACACAGAATCAGGCCCCAACCGCTACAACCTTGGCAAACAGACAATACCAGAAGCCTCAAATAACAGAGTCGCAATCTTGAGCGTCTGTGGCATAAGACTAAGTCTCATGCAGTCCCCGTCAACTCTTTTCTACCTTTATCACTCTACTTTGTCCTCCATTACCTCCACCCACTAACTTACTCACTGCCCAGAAGATTGCTAATCACTTACAAAATAAGATTGAGACAATTCATCTTGAGATATCCACTCTACAGCTATCTCCCTCACTTTACACTCCTTATCCTCCTGCACAATCAATGCTTCCCTCTTTTAACCCAGCTACTATAGAGGAAGTCACTAAACTTTTTTCTAACGCCCACCTAACCTCCTGCCCCCTGGACCCTGTTCCTGTTCGATAAAGCGACTTGTGGTGTTTTGGGGATAGCGGCCCCTGTGACCCTGTGCTGAAAGATCCTATTCCAGAAGCCTCGTATACAGGGGGCACATCCACCAAGAATGCAAGAGAGAGCCTAAGTAGCCACAGCCTCTAAAGCATAGGGGGGATGTGTCCAGGGGAGATCTTCACTAACCGAAGAGGGACATGATACCATTGCGTAATGACTTGTTTGCAATTCACACTGGTGCCAGGTGTCTAACTCCCAACTATCATCCAGTTCTTGTTCCAAACCCACTGCATAGGCAGGTTTCTCAAATGTTTCTGCAAGTGAAGTGTATAAAATGGAGATTCCTCCACTCTGATCCATGATCCGGGAGCACCACTACTCATAAGCGGTGGTAATCAGGGGTACGGTTTAGAGGTTTTTTTTTTTTTATCTTGATGCATTCTCTGAATTAAGGTATGCAGTTCCCCCCACCACCCGCTTATACTTACCTGAGCCCAATCTTGATCCAGCGCCATGCACGAGAGCAGAGGCTCTCTCTGCTCTCTTTCTCCTCACTGGACAGAGGCGCAGCTTAGGAAAGCAGCTTATGCCCCGTACACACGGTCGGACTTTGTTCAGACATTCCGACAACAAAATCCTAGGATTTTTTCCGACGGATGTTGGCTCAAACTTGTCTTGCATACACACGGTCACACAAAGTTGTTGGAAAATCCGATCGTTCTGAACGCGGTGACGTAAAACACGTACGTCGGGACTATAAACGGGGCAGTGGCCAATAGCTTTCATCTCTTTATTTATTCTGAGCATGCGTGGCACTTTGTCCGTCGGATTTGTGTACACACAATCGGAATTTCCGACAACGGATTTTGTTGTCGAAAAATTTTATCTCCTGCTCTCCAACTTTGTGTGTCGGAAAATCCGATGGAAAATGTCCGATGGAGCCCACACACGGACGGAATTTCCGACAACACGCTCCGATCGGACATTTTCCATCGGAAAATCCGACCGTGTGTACGGGGCATTAGAGTAACAATGCTGATCCTTAACAGATACAGTGGTTGCAATATAGGACATTGTGTTTTAGTGTTAAATATGCATTGTTAAGTGACATCACCATGCTGCACATTACAGATTCTTAACCTATGATATATATACCTAGTAGGTTCTTCTTATTTACCAGGGAGTACTATCACCTGTTAAGGAAAAATCACCGTCAATTTTTAAAGGTTTAATGAGAAATCACATAAAAATAATTACAAAATGTATTAGTCATTTTAAAAAAGAGATGTAAAACATCATATAAATACCCCACATGAAGGTGTACAGTATTTAGTAAATAGTAGCCTCAAAAGTAGTAAGAGCTAAATACATTTCATAAGTCCATATAAAGACAGCTTGCTTGGCCCTAGAGCAGTACCTCAGCAGATTAAGGCCTCTTGCACACGATACTCCTGTCTGAGCATCTACTTTTTCAGACGGCTTTTTTAATGTATTTTCGAGCACATATGTTGGCACAATTTTTGTACAAATTCACGCACATTTTTGCACATGTGCAGAAGCTTGTTCTCGCATTGACAATGTCAATGGACAAACCTGTATGCATTTGCACACATGAGGCGTAAATTACTGACCAAAAATGCAGATTTTTCTATTTATTTTTTTACTGAAGAATAGACGGTGCTTGTTTACGCGCCTGTGTGCATAGGCACATTACAATGAATGGGCTGTATTTTAATTCAGTAAAAAAATAAGCTGTACTGAGCTTTTTCAAGCTGCAGTGTGCAAGAGGCCTGAAGGTTATCTGCAATAGAGTCAAATGGACACCAGAGGGTGATTCTAAGTGTAGCAAGTTAGTGTTCATTACTAAAAGCAGTGAAAAAAAGCACTCGTATTTAGTAAGATAAAAGAAGGCATATCTTAAAACCATGGGGCTGTCATCTCAGGGACCTAGGCTGAACTGCAGCCTCCAGAGAGGTATTTAGTAACCCTACTATTTAATGAAATGCATTTAGTGAGGCAAGTGGAAGTCCTTATACTGGCCATACAGTTTCAGATTAGTGGTCACAGCATCCTAACTCCAACTAAAAGAATCATTCCTGTAATGTGAATGCTCAAATGGCCAATTTGTTCCAGCATAATTGAAGGTTTCTGCTAAAACTGTACACAAACCTTGCTTTTTTAAGTGTGTCATATAAGCTCCACACATTGTACAACTGTTGCAAGTGACAATGCAGTCTTCATGACATTGTCTGAAATGTTATGTGCTTTATGACTATATGGATCTACCTTTATATAAGACAAATTAAAGTTCATTTTTATTTTCTACCTGTAAATGACCATTGTGATGTTTTATGCATACAATATAAACATACCTCCCAACTTTTTGAGATGGGAATGAGGGACACCTATCAGCAAAAGTATGCAAGCATAGGACACACCAATTACCACACCCCTTAAAGGAGAATTGTACAAAAAAACAAAATTGGTTAAACCCACAAGTGCTTTTTTTACCACTACTATTCCTTTATATTGGCTTTTGGAATTTATAAATGCAGCAATTTAGAAATCAGATGATAAGTTTAGCGCTGGAAAACACATTTTGATAGATAAAAAGTGCATTTTATATACATCTATGTAGATCAGACCAAAATGAGGGACAAATGAGGAGGAATGAGGGACAGAGGGACATTGGAAATCAGGGACAGTTGGGAGGTATGTATAAAATGATTATATAAAAAGCTTGTAATATAAGAAATCGACTTGTCCACATTTTCTATCTGTCCCTCAGAAGGACATTTTGATGTAATACTGTATATGTTGCTGAAATGCAGGTGACCCTGCTGTGATAGTTTCTTATGCATGCAAAGTACAGGTTCCATAAATGCTCTTTTTAGACACTCTAATGCACTGGGATAAACTGGAACAATGTGGAGTGCTCACTGGAAGCTGCTTAATACAATGTTATTGTTGCGTTGTTACCAGCTATCATAAATCATTGTAATAACCTTGCTGAGAGGGGAAAAGCAAGCATCAGCCTTCCAGGAAAACAGCAGAACAATACTATTGGGTATCACAAGGAGAACTAAAATTGTGTTTTTACTTAAAAAGAGAGTTAACTACTTCAATACCCAGCACTTTCACCCCCTTCCTGCCCAGGACAATTTTCAGCTTTCAGTGCTGTCGAACCTTGAATGACAATTGCGCGGTCATACAACACTGTACCCAAATGAATTTTTGATCATTTTCTTCACATAAATAGAGCTTTGTTTTGGTGGTATTTAATCATCACTGGGTTTTTTTATTTTTTGCTAAAAAAAAAAAAAAATTGAAAAAAGACCAAAAAGTTTGAAAAAAAAAAGTTTTCCTTAGTTTCTGTCAGTAAGTAACTTTTCTCCTACACTGATGTGCGCTGATGAGGCGGCACTAAAGGGCACCGATGGGGTGACACTGATATGCAGTACTGATGGGCACTGATATACAGCACTAATGAGCACTGATAGGCGACACTGATGGGCACTGAAAGGTAGCACTAATTGGCATAACTAATGGTCACAGATTGGCCTCACTGATGGGCACAGACTGGTGATACTGATGAGCACAGACTGGTATCACTATTGGGCACCGTTGGGGCTGCATTATAATCAGTGCCCTGATTACCTTTACACATTTTCTCTGTCAGTGTGAGAGAGCAAAAGCCGATAAACGGCCCTTCCTTGTTTACATGTGATCACACGGGTAAAGAGCCACTGCCGTGGTTCTTTGCTGAGATCGGGGTTACGCCGTGTCCCAGGAAAGCGATGCGCTCGCCATCGCGGCTAAACTGGGCGCCGTCATGTGACGTTGTCCCAGAACGTGAGCCGCACCGTTCCATCCTCATTTGATGGTGGACAGGCGGGAAATGGTTAAAGAGGAAGCAGCTTCAATTTTGATAGACTCTGTTCATTATATTACTGGTACAATTATAAAAGCTTTTTTTATTAGCTCCAAGTTTATGGCACTTAAAATGTTACTAAACCCAGGACCCTGCATTCACTATACCTGGTCTTCCACAGTACACAGAAATGCAATTATTTTAGTAAATATAAACTGCTAAATACCTTTTATCATCAGCAGTATAAGCAGTCTTGTGACTTCTATCAGTGTCTGGTTAAAACTTGTATGAGAAGATTTCATTCTCCTCTGACTGTCCTATAAGGCTGCATGACCCCTGGCCCTCTGTCTGTACAGTGCTGATTGGCCCTGTGCTGATCACATGCACCCTCCCAAGAAAAATAAAAACTCTCTAGCAATACACACCAAACTGACCAAAGGCTCCTTCTTATCAGGGGATGAATTGGGGACTATGGAAGAAGGGGAGGATCAGAGAAGATAGCATAAAACAGCTTTTTTACACAGTGTGGAGGATTAACCCCTTAGATTCCACCGTGAGTATAACAAGCATGCTTAACTGCATATACAGACTGATTTCACTGTTGTGGGTTTAGTAACACTTTAGGGCCCATGCACAAGGGGCCATCTAGAAGTAGTGCATTCTCTCTGGTGTTTTAGTGCAGGAGACCCTACAGTACAATTTCAAAGCCAACGGTCAGTGCAATTTCATGTGTGGCGGGCTGACATCTGTGCGACTTCATGCACACAGGTCTATGCAAGTCGCACATGAAATCGCAAAAAAAATAGTGCAGGAACCTTTTTTTAAATCAGTGCAAGTCTGCATTGCACAGATTTGAATGTTTCCATAGGCAAATAAAGTGCGACTTGTCATGCAATTTGAAGCTGTCAAATTGCATGACAAGTCGCACCGGTGTGAACAAGTCCTAATGTGAGTCTAATACAAAACGAAGATAACTGTTATGTGATTTGAAGAGCAGCTTTTCAATAATTTTGTGAAAACGACAACATATCCTTTCTTAGAACCAACATTCAAACTACACTGTGTGGAAAGGATACTACTTACCTTTTACAACATTACCTACAAAAGCTGGTGTCTGCACAGGAAATTAGGTATTGTACATATATTAGAACTCTGATGTGCTGCCTATTGCATTATATTTGCAGCTATGCAGGGCAAAGGAAGCAAGAAAGTGACAGGTTGTACTTTGGGCCAGGAAGTTCGCTGTATATTTTAAAATACACCCACTTATCCACCCTAATATTAAATATCTTTTGTTCTGATATCTTGAAATAATTGCATATTCTTCCATCTTTGTTTTCATTGATTATCATAATTAGAGAGCATTTGTTTAGTGCTCCTTTATTACAACTAAAGAACAGTGTAACTTAGTAGGTAGTACAAGTAACTTCCATTCCTCAGTCTAGTAGAATGTTTAATCTGATAAGGATGAAAGGATTTTCTTACAAGCGTGGAATTGTGCTTGTCTTTTTAAATAATTTATGTGTATATGTCCCTTCATGAGTCAATGTAATGGTATATATTGGTGGCGCCACTGAAATAAGGCACCGCTACAGTTTTTACATCAATCAACGTTTCTTGGTAAGTGTGGTGTAAAAAAGGAAGCCATTTATGTAATTTATGCTATGTTTTCAAGACACATTAAAAGCCAGGTCATAGTGCAAGAAGTAAAACTTAGGCGTCTTCCACAGAGCAGAGTCCACTCCAATCAGCAGAGGATCTGTGAGCAGAATTGGGTGATGTCACAACTGTGCTTGCTCAGTTTATGCAGAGCTGATACAGGTAGAGCCTATTGAGTTCTGTGGGTGGCCGGGTGTAAATGGACTCCGCTGTCTGTTCAGGCTACCTCTGATTCGGCTTGCCAAAATGGAACAAGGACGCTGTCTTCTTCTGTTTTTTTTTTTTTTTGCAGACTGAAACAGACCCGGAGGTAGGCAGGTATAAATGAACACAAGTCAGTTTACACCTCTTTGTCCAAAAGACAGCATGGACCTTCCGATCAGGTTCTCTATGGAGCCGGTTCACACATCTCTGTTGTGGCTGCGGAGCGGCTTGCACTGTGCGCCTTTGGCTCAGTTTCAGGGCTGAATTCAGGCAAAAATTTGGCCCTGATTCGTCCCTGAAATGGAGAACTGGGACGCACCGGGCCCCTGCTGCGAGCTGCATCTGTCGGAGGCGTGAACCCAGCTTAAAGTGGTAGTAAAGTCTTTTTTTTTACTTGTACCTACAGGTTACATAGTTAGTCTGGGTGAAAAAAGACACAAGTCCATAGAGTTCAACCAAAAAAGGGGAAAAAAAAATAAAATTATACAATCCCATATACACAATCCTATACCCACAGTTGATTTAGAAGAAGGCAAAAAAAACAGCAAAGCATGATCCAATTCGCTCCAGCAGGGGAAAAAATTCCTCCGTGATCCCCAGAGAGGCAATTAGATATTCCCTGGATCAACTTTACCTATACATGTTAGTATCCAGTTATATTATGTACATTTAGAAAATAAGCCAGGCCTTTTTTAAAGCAATCTACTAAGCTGGCTAGAACCAGCTCTTCAGGGAGTCTATTCCACATTTTCACAGCTCTTACTGTGAAGAAACCTTTCTGTATTTGGAGATGAAATCTCTTTTCCTCTAGACATAAAGACTGTGCCCTTGTCCTCTGTGATGACCTTAAAGTGAATAACTCAACACCAAGTTCACTATATGGACCCCTTATGTATTTGCACATGTTGATCACATCCCCCCTTAATCTCCTCTTCTCAAGAGTGAATAAATTCAGTTCCTCTAATCTTTCCTCTTAGCTGAGCTCCTCCATGCCTCTTATCATACCCTTCTCTGCACTCTCCAGTTCCCCAATATCCTTTTTGAGAACTGGTGCCTAAAACTGAACTGCATATTCCAGATGAGGTCTTACTAATGATTTGTACAGGGGCAAAATGATATCTCTCTATCTCTGCAGTCCATGCTTCCCTTAATACAAGAAAGGACTTTGCTCACTTTGGAAACCGCAGCTTTGCATTGCATGCTATTATTAAGCTTATGACCTACCAGAACCCCCGGATCCTTCTCCGCTATGGATTCCCCCACTTGTGCTCCCCCTAGTATGTATAATGCATGCATACTCTTAGCCCCCAAGTGCATAACTTTACATTTAACAGTAATAAACCTCATTTGTCATAGAGTTGCCCAATTAAATAGTGCATTGAGGTCGTTTTTTTTTTGGATGTCTCCAACTTATAACAACTTACGAACTATAATAAGGCTTACCTGTAGGTACAATGAATATCTCCTAAACTTGCACCGTTTAGGAGATATCCACACTGCATGCAGCCGGTGATGTCCCCGGCGCATGTGATCTAAAGGGATGGCATACCCGTGCCGTCCCTTCAGAGCTCCGTGCTGAAGCCACATGCCTGCGGGTGTGATGTCATTGCGGCTCGGCCAGGCGGCCGGAGCACTTGAACCGGGTAAAGATGGAAGCCCTGTCAGCGGTAACAGCAGGTCACTGGAGGGCTTCGTTCTAAGGGTTTTTTTTTTAAAGTGTAGTTTACTACCACTTTAAAAGGGTTAGTTCACCTTTTAAGAAAAAATAAAAAGGTGAACTAACACTATCAGGGCAGCCATCAGAAAGTTTTGAGTCCCTTACACACCTTTAGGCCTGGGCCCCCCCAAGCCCGACCACTAACATTCCCCAGTGCTTGCCCACAGGCCATCCCACTGAATCCATGCGCCGGCCACCTCACCTGTACGCACTCAGCCCCCCCATCAATCCTGTATATGTGTGAGCCCTCCCAATTATGTATACATGCCAGCCCTACTCACACCTGTATATATGTCACCCCCCCACACACCTGTATATGTCAGCCCCCTCACACCTGTATATATTACAGCCCCCCTCCCCCTACCTGTATATATATGGCAGCCCCACACATACACAAATCTGTAAACACACAAGCCTCTGGCCCCTCCCTGCATACAAACAGTCCTCTCCCTTTCCTTCACAGCCCCTACTTGTAAAGAAAATCTTCCTACCTAGTCTAAACTCATTTTCACAAAGCTGACATGTTGCTGACACAGAGGAGCACAGAACAGGCAGGTCACACGAGGGGTGCACATGCACATAGTAGCCAGAGATGGCAGTAAAGAGTTCAACGTCTGAGCTTAATTACACAGAGAGCAGCAGAAGCTGCAAGATCGTTTCTATAGTGCACAACACAGCTCCCCTTCACCCGTCCTGCCTTCTTCTGGCCTGGGCAGCCCCGGGGCCCCTTACAGTTGTATTGGCTGTTCCCCCCGATGGCGGCCCTTGAACACTATACACCCTCCCCACCCCACCCCTGGTTTCACTGTACTTACCCTCCATGGATGGGGAACTGTTAGTGACCATACAGCCAGTGCAATGGTCCAGGGATTTGAAATTCTCGCTCTTCTACTTTTTCTTCTTGCAGCTCTTCCAGGACAGATCAGTGCGATGCTCTGTGCCTGCACTAACCAATAAGAACAGCTCTGATCTGTACCAGAAGTGCCGCAGAAAGA
The DNA here is from genome assembly GCF_042186555.1 of Aquarana catesbeiana. Lineage (NCBI taxonomy): Eukaryota > Metazoa > Chordata > Amphibia > Anura > Ranidae > Aquarana > Aquarana catesbeiana. Next base: position 216,985,110 of record NC_133327.1, read on the forward strand.
AGGAAGAGAAGAGCTGGTATTTTAAATCACCAAACTACTACACTGGCTTTGTGGGAACTGATAGGTCATCATTGCTCATCACCTGCAGAGGTAAGTAAAACAGGGATCAGGTGGGTGGGGAGGGTGTACTGTGTAAATTCATCTTTTCATTTTCTCTGAAAAGGTGAACTTGCACTTAACTGAGCCCATAAAAATAAACTCTATTCAAACAGTTATATACACATATGATATCTGTTTTACCGAACAAAATATCTACGATTTTGCTCAGCCACTTTTCTTTGTAATTTTTGTAATGATACATCTCGGTCACATTGCATTGCCAGAATGGTGACTTGGTATTACAAGAAGAACACAGTCATGATTGGATAACTAAAGAGCTACAGCACACTAATGTGGTCATCCCAGTGTCAACTTCTACACTTTCCATCTGAATGTTGCTGTGCAGGGTAGTACAGGATGCTGTAATGTAAAAATACATTAAAGTGCAAATGATAAACAGTATTTATAGTGTCTGTCTGGAGACTGTTTCAACTCGTTGTTTAAACAGTCCGAAAATAATTATTACACATTTTGATTAAGAATGGGCTGGATGTTCGAGACGAACGTACTGTAAGTTCGACTCGAACATCAGCTGTTTGTTTGTTCGTAGAACAAATGAACATATGGGGCGCTCACGGCAAGTTCGTCCTCAGTGGAGCCCTAATATGCACTGCGAGATCGCAGTGCATTGACGGCTGCTGATTGGCCAAAGCATGCCAAAGCATTGACCTGCATGCTTTGACTAATCACAGCGCGATGCCTTTAGCCAATCATGGCTCAGGGGCTAAGTCCATGCCCCACACTATATAAGGCTTACATGGTGGCCGTATGTAGTGTGTTGGAGTGGAGAACTGGAGATAGATTAGGCAGGTTATTTGGTGGATAGAGCGTGTAGTCAGTGTAGTATTTATACAGAATGCATATAGGCCATTCCAGCTCTCTGCCGTCATGTGGAAGGCAATGTTTTGGCCTAGTTGGACAGGGCGGTCAGTAGCAAGGTTCACAATACTGCTGACTCATGGTCCAGTAGGCATGGTCAGGGATGTTACATTTTCTTCACGGCACACTGGGTAACTCTGCTGGCAGCTGGGAAGGATGCAGGACAAGGTTCAGTGCTGGAGCTTGTTTCTGCCACCACGTCTCCAAAAAGCCGGTGGTGATTCTGCCATATCTGTCTGCTCCACCCCCTCCTCTTCTTCTTCCTCTATGGCCTCTTCTGCTGAATTGTCTTCTGAACCAGCAGTGCTCCCTAAACGTTCAAGGGGCTCTGCAAGCAGTCAGGCTAAAAGATGCCATGCGGTGCTTCAGTTGGTCTGCCTAGGGGACAGGAGCCACACTGGGGCAGAGATTCTGTCAGCTCTGCAGGGGCAGGCTCAGAGGTGGTTGACATCAAGGCAGCTTGAGCCTTGACACTGGCTGACATTCAATGGGAATTCAACCTGCCCACCAATCACATCATTTGTGACATGTCCACCAGGTGGAACGCAACATTGGCAATGTTGCAGCGGCTGCACATGCAACAGAGGGCCATCAATGAGTACCTGTGTGAGTATGGCACAATGACAGGCTCAGGGGAGCATGGCTCCTTTTTTTTGCCACGCTAGTGGCTACTGATAAAGGATGCATGCACTGTCCTGTCACTATTTGAGGAGGCCACGAGGATGGTGAGCAGTGACAAAGCATGCATTAGTGACACTGTCCCTCTAGTCTTCCTGCTGGATCATACGCTTCAGGGCATCATGGACAGGGCATTTGAGGCAGAACAGCGGGAGGAAGAGGAGTACTTCCTTTCCTCTTAAGGCAGATATCATTCCTGCAGGGCCGCCAAACACAGAGGAGGAAGAGGAGGAGGATTGTGTCAGCATGGATGTGGAGGATAACATACAGCAGTCTTCAAGGGATAGTTTTCAGTCCCCAGAACCCCAAGGAGTTGTACTTGGCTGGGAGGAGGTAGTTCCTGACAATGTCAGCCTTAGTGACCCAGAGGACTCAGAATCTCATGCCTCTTCAAACTTACGCTGCATGGGCTTCCTGATTCTGCAAAGCCTGCGAAAGGACCTGAGGATTCGTGGTATCAAGGAGAGGGATCATTACTGGCTGGCAACCTTTCTTGATCCACTTTACAAGGGTAAAGTTGCAGAGCTCATCCTGCCTTCGCAGAGGGAGCAGAGGATGAAACATTTTCAGGACGCCTTGAATACAAATTTGTGTAATGCCTCTCCAGACCCTGGGAGGTTACCATTTCCTGGACAACGTCTTTCTGAGGCTTCATTCGGTCAGAGGAAAAGTGGTGGAGAAGGTGGCCAGCTGACCAATGCCTTTAAACAGTCCTTTAGTCCTCAGCACCCAGGGCTATTAGGTTTAACCACTTGCCGCCCGCCATATAGCAAAATAACGGCGGCAAAGTGGTTTCAATATCCTGACCTCATATGACGTCGCCAGGATATCAAGACAGGGGTGCGCATCACGGCGATCGTTGTTGTGGTGTGTAAGTCTGACACAACGCAACAGCGATAAAGGTAAAGAGTCTCCGCCCGATCATGGCTGATCACAGTGTAAACAAGAAGAGCCGTTGATCAGCTTTTCCTCACTTGCGTCTGTCAGACGTGAGTAGAGGAGAGCCAATCGGCTGCTCCTCTGACAGGGGGGTCTGTGCTGATTATCAGCGCAGCCCCCCCCCAAGGATGCCCACACTGGACCACCTAGGATACCACTAGGACCACCAGGGATGTCACCACCAGGTATGCCACCCTAGACCACCAGGGATGCCAATCAGTGCCCACAATGGGCATTACTGATTGGCAGGCATTATTGTTTGGCACTGATTGGCATCCATCCGTACCATCAATTAGTGTACATCAGTGCCACCTATCAGTGCCCATCCATGCCACCTATCAGTGCCCATCTGTGCCGCCTATCAGTGCCAATTTGTGCCACCTATCAGTACCCATCCGTGCCACCTATCAGTACCCATCAGTGCCGTCTATGTGTACCCATCAGTGCCCATCAGTGCCGCCTATCAGTGCCCCATCAGTGCCGCATATTAGTGGCCATCATCAGTGCCCATCAGTGCCACCTCATCGGTGCCCATCAGTGCCCGTCAGTGCAGCCCCATCAGTGCCCATCAGTGAAGGAGAAAACTTACTTATATACAAAGTTTTGTAACAGAAACAAAAAATTTTCGGTCTTTTTTTAATTTGTTTAGCAGAAAATAAAAATCCCAGAGGTGATCAAATACCACCAATAGAAAGCTCTATTTGTGGGAACAAAATGATAAAAATTTTGTTTGGGTACAGTGTTGCATGACCGCGCAATTGTCATTCAAAACGTGACAGCGCTGAAAGCTGAAAATTGGTCTGGGCAGGAAGGTGTATAAGTGCCCTGTATTGAAGTGGTTAAGCAACCATTGGCAGCATCTGCATTATATGGTGCAGGAATATCCAGGGGCAAGAGCAGACTTGGAGACCTTTAAAACTGAGCATCCACTGGGTTACTGGGTCTCGAGGATGGACCACTGGCCAGAACTTGCTCAATATGCAATAGAGCTACTGGCCTATCCTGCATCCAGCGTGCTTTTTGAACAGACGTTCAGTGCTGCTGGAGGGTTTGTGACGGTCTAACCACTTCAGCTCGGAAGATTTGGCTGTTCAATGACCAGAGCAATTTTACAATTTGGCACTGCTCTGCTTTAATTGGTAATTGCACAGTCATGCAATGTTGGACCCAAAGAACTTTGCATTCTTTTTTTTCTCACAGATAGAGCTTTCTTTTGATGGTATTTCATTGCCTCTGCGATTTTTATTTTTTGTGAAATAAATGGAGATAGACCGAAACTTAAAAAAAAAAAAAGATATTTTCTACTATTTGTTATAAAAAAAATCCAATAAACCCAATTTTAGTCATACATTTAGGCCAAAATGTATTCAGCCACATGTCTTTGGTAAAAAAAAATGTCAATAAGCGTATAATTATTGGTTTGCGCAAAAGTTATAGCGCCTACAAACTAGGGTACATTTTCTGGAATTTACGCAGCTTTTTGTTTATGACTGCCTATCTCATTTCTTGAGGTGCTAAAATGGCAGGGCAGTACAAACCCTCCCAAATGACCCCATTTTGGGAGGTAGATACCCCAAGGAAATTGCTGAGAGGCATGTTGAGTCCATTGAATATTTTTTTTTTCACAAGGGATTGAAAAATGACAAAAAAAAAACAATTACACAAAGTTGTCACTAAATGATATATTGCTAAAACATGCCATGGTTATATGTGGAATTACACCCCAAAATACATTCTGCAGCTTCTCCTGAGTATGGGGATACCACGTGAGACTTTTTGGGAGCCTAGCCACGTACAGGACCCCGAAAACCAAGCAACGCCTTCGGGATTTCTAAGGGAGTAAATTTTTGATCTCACTCCTTACTACCTATCACAGTTTCGAAGGCCATAAAATGCCAAGATAGCACAACACCCCCCCCTCAAATGACCCATTTTGGAAAGTAGGCACCCCAAGCTATTTGCTGAGAAGCATGTTGAGTCCATGGAATATTTTATATTTTGCCACAAGTTGCGGGAAAATGCCCTTTTTTTTTTTTTTTTTTGCACAAAGTTGTCACTAAATGATATATTGCTCAAACATGCCATGGGCATATGTGGAATTACATCGAAAATACATTCTGCTGCTTTTCCTGAGTACGGGGATACCACATGTGTGAGGCTTTTTGGGAGCCTAGCCCCTTACAGGACCCCGAAAGCGTGTGAGCACGGGGGGACAGGGGTGCTTTTTATTTTTTATTTAATTTGCTTTTTAATTTAATTTTTAAACTGTTCCTTTAATTTTTTTAAACTATCGCCTATGATAGCAATAGGTATTGACAGGTACTCTTTTTTTGAAAAAATTGGGGTCTATTAGACCCTAGATCTCTCCTCTGCCCTCAAAGCATCTGACCACACCAAGATCAGTGTGATAAAAATGCTTTCCCAATTTCCCAATGACACTGTTTATATCCGGCAAAACCAAGAAATGCTCGTATCTTCCCGTTTCTTAGGCCATGGAGATGATTGGAGCCATTCTGGTCTCCGATCAGCTCCATGGTCAGCTCACAGAACCACCGATTGCATTCTCGGGTTCACTTTTGGGACACGAGAGCCCGCGAAAAGCATGGAAAACGGTGGGGCAGGGTTTCCCTCCCACTGCTTGTAAAAGCAGTCTAGAGGCTACTTTGCCACTAGGATTGCTTTTACATGAAAGTCGACCACTGGTTGAAAAGAATGATACCAAGATGATACCTAAACCTGCAGGCATCATTCTGATATAACCACTCAAAGTCCAGCAACATACCAGTACGTTGCTGGTCCTTGTTGGGCATATATTGAAATGTTCTTTTATTCATGCAGCCTGTAGGCTGAATGAAAAAAAGAGATTGATCGGTGGGTATGCCCACAATTAGAATACTGCCCTTCTTCCACCCACGTCTAATGATGGGCTACATGCACCATTTATTTTAACTGTGGTGGTGAAATCACCTCCTACAGCACTGGAGTCGCTGATTTATGTAATGTGAGAGCGAACACTGTTGCTGTCAAGATAAATAAAATCAGTGCTGCAGCTGAATGGCGCACTAAGCAAATGATGGTTAACAATAAAACAAAGTAACATCACAGTATAACAGTAAGACATACCATACCTGCAAAGCAAATACAATAAAACATAGTAAAAATAAAATATTTTTAACGCAATCTGTACCTAAAAAATATATGCCGAAGCATGGGGGCAATCTGCCCCTAATGTTAGGAGCAAATCGCACCTCCACCCCTGCCCCCATGCTTCGGCATATATACTCTTTTTTTAACTGTGGTGGTGAAATCACCTCTACAGCGCTTGAGTCATGGCTTTACGTATCGTGGGAGCAAACACTGTTGCTGTCAGAATAAATAGACCATGTGTAAGTGTGCACTAGGACTGTGTAGTGCTGTGCCCTATGCTAATACTCCACTAGTGTGTGGTAGCATTTGAAACAGTCACCGATGCAGAGACCAGGTGAGTCAGGACAGGGGGACAATAAAAGCGGGTGTCACGCCTAAATCCGCGTTCTCTGCAGACACATCTTCTTTTGGGTGTTCTGTGTGCAGGGGTACCAGGGAGGACACTGCATTTACGTTGGGAAGGTGTGCCATAGCACCTTCTGGAAACAGAAGGGCTGTGACGATCTCTTCCTGGAGTTTTAGAGCTTAAAGCTTTGTATAGCACATAAGCATTCAGCAGAGCCAATTGAAATAAATATACAGAAACTTTTTTATATTACCGTCTGGCCTTACGGGCGATTAGGTATAGTGCTAACAACTGGTCATTGAGGTCCACCCCTCCCATGTTAAGGTTGTATTCGTGGACACAGAAGAGTTTCTCCACAACACCAGTCGCCGTAGGAATTTGGACTGTCATATCTGCGTGAAGCGAGGACAGAATGAAAACATTCTGTGAATCCCTCCACTTCACTGCTAACAAATTATTACATTTCAAGCAGGCTCTCTCCCCCGTCTAAGTCGGGACTCTACAAGCCGTTGGGGGAAGCCCTGGCAATTAGATTGCACGGTGCCACATGCGCCAATTCCACAATCAAAAAGGTGACTAAAAAGTGTCACGCTTGTGTTATATTTGTCCACGTACAAGTGGTACCCCTTTCCGAATAAGGGTGACACCATGTCCCACACAATCTTACCAGAGCTCCCTATGTAGTCTGGGCAGTTCTCCTGCTCCACGTGACCATCTGTTCCCTCGTAAACCATAAAACTATATGTATAGCCTGTTGCCCTGTCACAGAGCTTATACATCTTGACCCTATATATGGCATGCTTGCTGGGAAGATACTGTTTGATAGAAAAAGGGCCAGAAAACTTAATCAGGGACTCATCAACGCAGACAACTTGATTGGGAGTAAGCAGGGCTGCAGGAGCCGATCGTATCCAGGGTCACCCCGAGGACGACAGAGTTTATTGTCATTGAAATGCATGAACCGCAAGATCTGCTCGTATCGTGTCCTGGTCATGGAGGCAGAGAACACGGGCATATGGTGAATTGGGTCAGTGGACCAATATGACTGCAACTCACTTTTTTTAACAATGCCCATGAGGAGGGATAGGCCCAGGAAGGTCTTAAATTCGGAAGCCGTAATAGGTTTCCAATCTCTGGCAAAGGTCGACTGGGGATTAGCGGCGATGAATTGACCAGCATACAAATTGCTTTGGTCCGCAATAGATCTATAGAGATCTTCCGTGAAAAACAGCGAATAAAAATCAAGTGATGTAAAATCAACTGTTTCCACCTGAATTCCGGGTTGGCCAGTGAATGGGAGAAGTACGGGTGCTGCAGAAGTGGTGGGCTCCCAATTTGGATTGGCAAATGCAGGAAGGGCATTATGGGCTTGACGGGCCTGTGTTTGTCTTCTTCTTGCTGGCTGTGGGACACTAGTTGTGCTAGCCACCTGACCAGCTTGAACTGCACTTAAGGGACTTGCCACGTCACCAATCGTTACTGCATTACTGGATGTACAACCAGTATGTACTAGGCTGCTGGTGCTTGCTAGTTCACCAGAAGGATGAGCGGCACTAGTACTGGTTCTCTGCTCCATAGGAGAGCCCTGCGGTTCTTGCACCTCAACAACAGCAGAAAAACGGGGTCGGGTATGCCTGACCTTGGCAGGGACCACTACTCCATCATCAGAGATATCTGTCAGGGTGCCTCTGCTGTCTACTGGTTCGTAATCTGAGCCTGAATCTGACAGATGAGTGACTTCCTCTTCACTCTCATCTGTCAGGCTCAGAAACGTGTAGGTCTCTTCACTAGTGTATCTTTGATTGGACATTTTGGCCTTTAAATTTACTGGTACACTAGTGAGACTCAAAGGAAAAAAGAGCACCTGACTGTCAGCGACTGCTTCAAACGCTACCAAAAAAAACTGTTAGCGTTCACAGGGATCAGGCCTGACTCTACGAATGCTGCAGTTATGTGTTTTGTAAGTGACAGTGATCGATTGATACTACACTTGGGTGGGCTGGGCGGAGGGGCTAAATGCAGGTGCTAGCAGGTATCTGGGCTGGTCCCGCTAATGCTGCATTTTTGGGAACTCTAAACTACTGGGGACACTAGTATAGATCTGATCAGAACAGATATTGATTCATTTAGACACTATACTACTAAGGGAGATGTATAGTGTGTGCGTGGGTGTTAGTGCTACTGGCACTAATCTGACGCTGCCTGGGGCGACCAAGACCCTGACTGATGCTAAAACCTGACTGATATCACCCGCCGGGTGATCAGGGGCTTAAACCTTTATTTAGGCAATATGCAGCGGGTGCCCTGACGCTATAAAAAAATAACTAGCTAAACAGCGTCACCTGTGACACTAATACGGTGATCACTGGTGACAGGGGGTGATCAAGGGGAAACCTTTCGTAGGGGGGGTTTAGAAAAAATATGAAGGCTGCACTTGGTGATACAGTGACAGGGAGTTAAGGGGTTAACTGGGGGGGGGGGGTTGATAAGTGTTCCTATGTTTACTGTGTCAGTGTAGTGTTGGTACAACTTACTCTGAGATGTCTTCTCTCCTCTCTCTGGAATGGAAAAGAGTTCCACGAGGGGAGATGATATCACTTCCCCTGCCTGTGTTTACACTTACACAGGCAGGGGAGGATTTCATTCGCCAGAACCGATCACCAGGTCCAGGCCAGAAATCATTGGCCTGGGCCTGGAGACTGATCGGTTCTGAAGCAAATCCGATCGCCGAGGCTGCCTAGGGGCGCGCGCCTGATGTAGATCTACGATGCTTCACCCTGCCGAGTCAACCTGCCGCAGCGTAACTGCGGTGGCTGGTCCGGAACTGGTTAAAGAGTGCGCCTGCCTGTCCACAGACTCCATTGATAGGCTGACATTTATCAAAATGAATCAGTCCTGGATCACCGGCTATCAAGCCCCTGAAGCTGATGTAACTGATTACATTTGCTAGGGATCTGGGATCCCTTAAAGACTGCCTATCCTATTCCTGAATCTTGATTATGCTAACTTCCAACAATATTTTTGGTTTAGAGCACCACCAACACCTAAGGCCCAATTTTTCTGCAGTGGCTTGACAGGGGCATGTAATTAAAATTCTGTTTTCACACATTTTTAACAGTAGGGTCAATTCCTTCGCCCAACAAGAGTAACTGTGAGGGGTTACAGTGTTCAGGCACCACCAACACCCAAGGCCCAATTTTTCTGCACTTGTTTGACAGGGGCATGTCATTTCAATTCTTTACTAATTTTTAACAGCAGGGCCCGTTCCTGTGCCCAACAAGCGTAACTGTGAGGGGTTACAGTGTTCAGGCACTACTTGGGATGGGTGAATGGTGTGGGCCAAGCATAACTTTGGCCTGAACATTGCCCATTCAGTTACTCGCCTAACACCTGAACTTTTTGGGCACTGTGGGATGTTTGCCCGCCGAGTGCACAGTCATTAGTTTGTTAAGGCTTCCCCGCTGAGAGCTAAATTTTAAAAAAATTATTGTACAAAAAAGTAATGTAAATTTTTAAAAAATTAGGGAAAAACGGCATGGGGGGGGGACCCTGTGGGTCTGGTATGGATTTTAACCACTTCCCCACCGGCGCATTGTAAAATGACACCAGCAGGAACATTCCTTCCCTCCTGCAGCCCATCAGAGTACTCAAGTACCTACATGCAGCCCGTGCCATATTGAATATATACGTTGGGATGTTTTCTTTCCAAAATGGGGTCATTTTGGGGGTAATTTCACTGTCCTGGTGTTCCAGGATCTTCAAAAGTGTGATAGGTAGGAATGAAATTAGTAATTGTAATTTATGCTCCTAGAATGCCTGATGGTGCTCCCTGCATGTTGGGCCTCTCTATGTGGCCAGGCTGTGAAAAAGTCTCACACATGTGGTATCGCCATACTCAGGAGGAGTAGCAGAATGTATTTTGGCATTTAATTAGAAGTATGCATAAGCTGTGTGTGAGAAATAACTTGTTATTCTGACAATTTTGTGTAAAAAAAAAAAATATATATTTCTTAATTTTCCCAAGAATTGTGGGAAAAAATGAAAACCTCAAAAAACTCACTATGCCTCTTACTAAATACCTAGGACTGTCTACTTTGCAAAAAGGGGTCATTTGGGGGGTATTTGAACTGTCCTGACATTTCAGGGCCTCAAGAAATGAGGCCATCGGTATATCAGGTGTAATCAAATTTTTATGATTTGCACCATAGCTTGTAGACTCTATAACTTTCACACAGACTAAATAATATGCACTAATTTGGGTTATTTTTACCAAAAGATTTGTAGCAGTATAAATTTTGGCCCAAATTTATGAACAAAAATTACTTATTTGCAAAATTTTGTAAGAGAAGATAAAAAAAAAGTTATTTTTTCTACATTTTTGCTCTTTTTTTACTTATATCGCATAAAAGAAAAAACCCATTGGTGATTAAATACCACCAAAAGAAAGCTCTATTTGTGTGAAAAAAATGTTGTTTGGGTACAGTGTTGCATGACTGAGTGTCATTCAAAGTGTGAGAGCACTGAAAGATGAAAATTGGTCTGGGCAGAAAGGGGTGAATGTGCCCTGTATTGAAGTGGTTAAGGAGAATCCTATGACAGAATTAAAAAAAAAATGGCGTGGCCCCCCAAAATTCATACCAGGTCCTTTGGATCTGGTATAGATTTTAAGTGGAACTCCACGTCAAAATAAAAAAAAAACAGAGTGGGGTCCCCCCCAAAATCCATACCAGGCCCTTTGGGTCTGGCATAGATTTTAAGGGGAACTCCATGTCAAAATTCAAAAAAAATAGGCGTGGGGGCCCCCGCCAAAATCCATACTAGACCCTTATCCGAGCATGCAGCCTGGCAGTCCAAGAAAGTCATCGAACCGTACTAGGCCACTTGCCCTCAAAATGGGGAGGGTGCTTTAGGGTGCCCCCCAAAGCACCTTGTCCCCATGTTGATGGGGACAAGGGCTTCTTCCCAACAACCCTGGCCGATGGTTGTCAGGGTCTGCGGGTGGGGGCTTATCGGAATCTGGCCCCCCCCATGTGAATGGGTATCGGGTACTTTGTACCCTTACCCATTCACCAAAAAAGTGTCAAAAAGTAAATACCACAACAGACTTTTTTTTTTAATAAGGAAATTGTCAAAAACTAAGTGTCCCGCAATGTCCATGCATCTTCAATCAGGCCTCCCGGCGACTGCTATCTTTTGGCTTTGACAGCTGTTATATAGGCAAGGGCGGGGCCACCTGGTGATGTGAGCGGATGACCCCGTCCTTGCCTGTATAAGAGCTGTCAAAGTGAAAAGACAGCAGTTGCTGGGAGGCCTCCCATGGAGGCGGAGTATTTTCTATTGTTCGGGCGGCATGATTGACAATGGATTTACATCGTGGGACACTTTTTTTTTTTTTAATAAAGGAATTGTCAAAAACTGTCTCTTGTGGTTTTTACTTTTTGACATTTTTTTTGGTGAATGGGTAGGGGTACAATGTACCTGATACCCATTCACATGGGGGGGCGGGATCTGGGCGCCCCCTTGTTAAAGGGGGATCCAGATTCCGATAAGCCCCCCCACCCGCAGACCCAGACAACCACAGCCCAGGGTTGTCGGGAAAAAGCCCTTGTCCCCATCAACAAGGTGCTTTGGGGCGGGGGGGCAGAGCCCCCCTGTCCCAAAGCACCCACCCCCCTATGTTGAGGGCATGTGGCCTGGTATGGTTCAGGAGGGGGGTGCTCACTCGTCCCCCCCATCCTGACCTCCAGGCTGCATGCTGGGATAAGGGTCTGGTATGGATTTTGGGGTGGACCCCACGCCAATTTATTTTTTTTAGTTTTGGCGCCGTCTTTTTCATAGATTTTTCATCTATATTGCCGGGAGCCACCAATACATTGCAGCCACGAGCAAGTTTAAATGACATTTTTTCCTTTAGAAATGTCATTATTGCTGCAGCACTGTTCTACACATCACACAGATGCGCCACTTTACAGGCAGACTAAGGGGACTCCCCAGGCACAAATTTTAAAGGAATATTTCAATTTTATTGTTTCACTTTAACCGCTTCCAGACCAGCCGCCGCAGTTATACTGCAGCAGGTTTGCTCCCCTGTGCGAGCCGTCGTAGCTGTACGTCAGCTCAAGACAATTTAGCAGGTGCGCGCGCGCCCGCAGCGTGTCCCCGGAGCCGATGCCTGTGCCCGACGGGCATGATGACCGCCGGGCAGCCGCGATCGCTCGTGACAGAGCGAGAACTGGGATGTGTGTGTAAGCACACAAATCTCGGTTCTCTCAGGGGAGAGGAGACCGATCGTGTGTTCATACTAAGTATGAACACCGATCGGTCTCCTCCCCTAGTCAGTCCCATCCCCCCACAGTTAGAACACACCTAGGGAACACAATTAACCCCTTGATCGCCCCTAGTGTTAACCCCTTTGACATTTATACAGTAATCATTGGCTATTTTTAGCTCTGATCGCTGTATAAATGTCAATGGTCCCAAAAAAGTGTCAAAAGTGTCTGATCTGTCCGCCGCAATGTTGCAGTCATGATAAACACATTTTTTTTTTAAATTGGGGATATTCATTATAGCAAAAAGTACAGAATATTGTGTTTTTTTTTTCAAAATTGTCACATTTTTTTGTTTATAGCGCAAAAAATAAAACCCGCAGAGGTGATAAAATACCACCAAAAGAAAGCTCTATTTGTGCGGAAACATTGTGCGGAAACAGGACATTAATTTTGTTTGGGTACAACATCGCACGACCGCGCAATTGTCAGTTAAAGTGACGCAGTGCCGTATCGCAAAAAAAAGGCCTGGTCTGGAAGGGGGCAAATCCTTCCGGGGCTGAAGTGGTTAAGCGTTATTCAAATTAAAAAATATTATAACATGCACTCCTGTGACCCATAGGAGAAGCCCAGCCAAATGAGCCTAGGCTGGACTTCTTTAAAATGGATGCAGCCAGACTTAGTTCTGCAATATATTTGGCAAGTACAGACTCACAGAATATATAAAATAATATGCAAAGTGGTTGGAGGGAAGCTTCAGAATGGCAATGGATGTTTTTATTACAAATTATATGAGCAGACTGCAGTTCTTCTTTAAGTTTAGTAAACAGTATTCCTCTGCTATATTCATCTCTGCAGCATGTCTCCTTTATAGCTGCTGGATAATGATCTCAATGAGTCTCTTTCGGCCCTATGAAAGTTAAAGCAGAATTTTCAATCAACATAGATTATTTCTCATCTACAGTATCTTACAAAAGTGATTACACCCCTCACATTTTTGTAAATATTTTATTATATCTTTTTATGTGACAACACTGAAGAAATTACACTTTGCTATAATGTAAAGTAGTGAGTGTACAGCTTGTATAACAGTGTAAACTAAACCGCTGGCAACAAAAGTGAGTACACCCCTAAGTGAAAATGTCCAAATTGGGCCCAATTAGCCATTTACCCTCCCTGGTGTCATGCGACTCATTAGTGTTACGAGGTCTCAGGTGTGAATGGGGAGCAGTTGTGCTAAATTTGGTGCTATCACTCTCACATACTGGTCACTGGAAGTTCAACATGGCCTCATGGCAAAGAACTCTCTGAGGATCTGGAAAAAAGAATTGTTGCTCTAAATAAAGATGGCCTAGGCCAGGGATATGCAATTAGCGGACCTCCAGCTGTTGCAGAACTACAAGTCCCATGAGGCATAGCAAGACTCTGACAGCCACAAGCATGAAACTCAGAGGCAGAGGCTTGATGGGACTTGTAGTTTTGCAACAGCTGGAGGTCCGCTAACTGCATATCCCTGGCCTAGGCTATAAGAAGATTGCCAAGATTGTGCAACTGAGCTGCAGCACAGTGGCCAAGACCATACAGTGGTTTAACAGGACAGGGTCCACTCAGAACAGGCCTCGCCATGGTCGACCAAAGAAGTTGAGTGCACGTGCTCAGCATCATATCCAAATGTTGTATTTTGGAAATAGACGTAAGAGTGCTGCCAGCATTGCTGCAGAGCTTGAAGGGGGGGGGGGTCAGCCTGTCAGTGCTCAGACCATACGCCACACACTGCATCAAATTGGTCTGCATGGCTGTCATCCCAGAAGGAAGCCTCTTCCAAAGATGATGCACAAGAAAGCCTGCAAACAGTTTGCCAAAGACAAGCAGACTAAGGACATGGATTACTGGAACCATGTCTTGTGGTCTGATGAGACCAAGATAAACTTATTTAGTTCAGATGGTGTCAAGCCTGTGTGGCGGCAACCAGGTGAGGAGTACATAGACAAGTGTGTCTTGCCTACAGTCAAGCATGGTGGTGGGAGCGTCATGGTGTGAGGCCATTTGAGACACTGCCGACACTTGGGAGCTACAGTTCATCGAGGGAACCATGAATGCCAACATGTACTTTGACATACTGAAGCCGAGCATGATCCCCATCCTTCAGAGACGGGCAGTATTCCAACATGATAACGACCCCAAACACACCTTCAAGACAACCACTGCCTTGCTAAAGAAGCTGAGGGTAAAGGTGATGGACTGGCCAAGCATGTCTCCAGACCTAAACCCTATTGAGCATCTGTGGAGCATACTCAAATAGAAGGTGGAGGAGCGCAAGGTCTCTAACATCCACCAGCTCCGTGATGTCATCATGGAGGAGTGGAAGAGGACTCAAGTGGCAGTCTGTGAATCTCTGGTGAACTCCATGCCCAAGAGGGTTAAGGCAGTGCTGGAAAATAATGTTGGCCACACAAAATATTGACACTTTGGACCCAGTTTGGACATTTTCACTTAGGGGTGTACTCACTTTTGTTGCCAGCGCTTTAGATAATAATGGCTGTGTGTTGAGTTATTTTGAGGGGACAGCAAATTTACACTGTTATACAAGCTGTACACTCACACTTGTAGCAAAGTGTCATTTCTTCAGTGTTGTCACATGAAAAGATATAATAAACTACAAAAATGTGAGAGGTGTACTCACTTTTGTGAGATACTGTATATGCTGCTAGCATTAGTAAATACATGGGAAAGTATGATATATATTTGTTTGAAACTTTTCTTTACATTTCTTCAGTTACTTCCAGGTTTCCAGGCCTAAGCCAATCATGCCATACATCCCTGGAGTCTTCAGGAGGCTAGGAGGGGTTTTCTCAGCTAAGCACACCCTCATGACTACATGCCAGAGCTAAGGGTATATGGATTCCAGGAAGTAAATGCTACATGATTTATTTACCCTTACTCAGGATGGCAGTGGCCAGAAATGTTAGGGATGTTTTAAAAGTGATTTCTCTGCAAAACAAAGCATGGAGACATGGATGGATGAGTTTGCTTTCAATAATAAAAAATAACTAAATAGCATTGTTGGTTTGTGGTGCTCAGATGCAGTATAGTTATGCTTTAAAGAGGTTGTAAACCCCCCATACAGAAAAAAAAAAAAAAAAAAAAAGTAAGACAAAGGCATAATGAGCTAGTATGCATCACATACTAGCTCATTATGAAATACTTACCTTAGATAGAAGCCCTGCAGCGGCACCCGCACACCGCTGATATGGCCGACATCTTCCCCAGTGTTTCTTCTGGGTTCGCGGGCTCCAGCGCTTTGATTGGCCAGAGCCGCGTTGACGGTACTCCTGCGCGTGTGCCCAGGACACGTCACAGTCACGGCGGTCACGTCACAGGCCCTGAAGAAACGGCACAGGCGGCCGTTCCTTCAGAGCGCATGCGCAGATGACGTTATAGCCGGCGTATACAGTAAATATCTCCTAAACAGTGCAAGTTTAGGAGATATTTACAGTACCTTTAGGTAAAGCTAATTTATAGGCTTACATATAGGTACAAACAAACAAGGGGAGTTTAATTCCTCTTTAACAATAGTGGATGCAAAGAGAAAAGTTACACTGCTTGCCTGTCCCCTTCTGCCTTCTCTGCCATTGACAGAACGTTCTGTGAAAGGGCAGAGGAGATCCTGTCATTCAACTGCTCCTCCTCTGTCCACAGAAAATGAAGCATTGTGAGAGTGTAATAATACGTGTTCTGTTAATGATGGAGAGGGCAGAAGGGGGAATGGAAAGCAACTTTTTGCCGTAGCTGCTGCTGCTGTCAACTTTCACAGCCACAAAAGACAAGACAGCTGCTCAGGATAGTATCTGGTGGCTAATAAGGAGTCACTGCAGGAATTATTTTTTGCAGAGGCAGCAGGTAATAGGATACAGACCATTACACATAACAAATACGCTTGGTGTTTTATCCCCTCCACTCCAAAAAAAATATACTAAACTTCAGCTTTAACAGTACATAGATGGGGAAAGTGAAGTATAATGCTGGGGGCTGTATGACAATATGATTGCACTCTGCCCTATAGATGTCAGCTATGCTCTGTGTATATACCACTACCACTGGGATTATAACCTAGTTTCAATGTGTCACGGTAATGTAGCAGAGGAAAATGTAGGAGGGATGCAGGGGTTATATAAGTTTATTTACACATCTCAGGAGACATCACCCTAAGGCTGGCCATACATTAATTTAAAAGAACTATTCCCCCATGCACACATTAAGGCCGGGTTCACATATATGCGAATTGGATGCAGGTTTCTGCATCCAGTTCACATATATGCGAATTGGATGCGGGTTTCTGCATCCAATTCACATTCGCATGACAGGCGAGTGTGCCTGGGTCTCAATGCAGCCGGTTCACACAGGTTCAGGGCGGCCACGGTCCAGATTGCAGAAGGGTCCTGTGTGTCTTTGGGTCTGGTTCAGCAAATTCTGGCAAAAAATTGGACCAGAATCACACCTGAACAGGTACGCTCTGGACCCTATGCTGCGAACTGCGGTCGCACATATGTGAACCGGCCTCAATGTGGGTGGGGGAATCCTCTTCCTGTGTTATAATGTTCTGACAAGGGGGAGACTTCTCCAACGTCGGAATAGAATGATCAGTGCTACCGGCAGCACACTGATTGTTCAGGAAAAACCCAACAGACTGGCTGTACACAAGTCACTGAATGAATGAAGCATAAGTAGTGAGATGCAAGCAGCGCAGGTCCTCAAGTACAGACAATGACCTCGCCAAATCTCATGAGCCAAACAGTTGCATGGAGCAGTGCCTACAAAATGTTAAGAACATAAGTGCCTAGGCACACTCAATAAAAAAATTAAAAGGCTATTCAACCTATGATTTCCAATGATCTTTAATAAGACACGGACACAAGACCAAGAGAAGTGATCTAAATGGAAAGGTAAGATAGTATTGCCTTATAGAAACCAGTTTGCCTCCCCTGGAAGGAGGCGGCAGCTTATGATAGGATTTTATATCTGGCTTTTTGATATCAGGCAGTACAGATTGCCTAAAACAGTTAATCTCCATCATCTTGATAAATAAGGCCTAGGTTAAAGAATCCATTTAAAAACCTCAGTTCTCCACTGTCACCATCAGTTTTTTCAAAGAAACCTATTAGGGCTGTTTCACACCACAATTTCTGTGTTCCAGCTGCGTAATTGCATTTGCGTTTGCCTTTTTGATGCATTTTCAATGCCTTCCTCCCAGTGTTTGTTTTTTTAACTTATTTTAACATTTGAAAAATTGCAGGATGATGTGTGTTCTGGTGTATTTACATGCGTTTTGCTGCATTCCACTTTTGTTGACTGCACTGGTGTGCACTAGGGCCACTGCAATACACTGTGCATGCATTTTTGATGCAGATTAAAAACCAACTGGACTGCATCTGGTGTGAACTAAATCTCACAGCCATTCTAAACTGAGGCTCTGTAAACAGCTTCATTAGCCAGTAACCTATAGCATGTATTCAGATTTTTTTTTTACCTATAGCAGATTTCAGTTTTTATCAAATTACAGCTGTCAGAAGTGAAAGGTAATTACTGATTGGTTACTATGAGCTTCTGCACCTTGCCATTTGATGAGTTAGCCCAGTAGTGCCCGAATCAAAACATTATTGACCTAATATCCATTTTGTAGTTGTTCTTCTAGTCCAGTGATCTCCAAACTGTGACCCTTTGCTTGCTTTTGTCTGGCCCTTTGGGGACTACTTCTCCCACTTATATAAGAAACTATTCCTCCCACTGACACCAACAATTGGCCATAATTACAGCTACTGACATCAATGATAAAAGGGATTAGTCCTCTCACTGAGACCAATAATGGGGCCTAAGTCTTGCCACTGACACTAATGATGGGGCAATTTCCTCCCACAGACACCAATGTTAAGGTATTGTTTTCTATCACACTAGGAAATTTTCTACTCACACTGACCACAGCCCGGTCCCCCTAAAGCCCGAACAACAGTAACCTGGCCCTTTGTTTAGAATGTTTGGAGACCCTTGTTCTAGTCTGTAGTGGAAGTCTGAACTAAATTTGGTGACCATTTATTTTCACACTGTGCATCTATGAAGGAAAGAACAAGCCTTAGATCAACCTTAATTAATAGCTATATACAGTAGCCCATAACAACCAACATTTAATTATCTTTCTCTAATCTTTCTTCTCTTTACAAATAAAGGTTAAAAACGTACTGGTTGCTAATGAGGAACTTTCTCTGTACATAAAACTTCTCTTCACTCTACTTTATTAAATAATCCACAACATATTCAGATGTAAAGGTAAAGTAAATAAACATGGAAAACAATAACTGACAGGCACACTAGTTCCATAGTATCGCAGCAGATATTTATTGTTGAAATTAATTTATTGCTCCACAACAGCAATTTATTTTATGTTGGACCACAAAAATATTTTACCGCCAAAATGTCAATAAAAATACAAACACATCAAAATTATTTCTGTATTCTGAAATACGTATATACATAATATACATTAGGAGACACACTTGTTCACTGTATTGGCAATGTGTATTTTGATTTATGTAACAGCAGTGCCTGTCCTATGTTTAACAGCAGTATCTGATGATACAACTCCAACTCCAATTTTAAAAAGTGAATAAGGAACTTGAATACATTCATAAAACAGTAAAAGATGCATAGCTAGCATGCTCAGCAATGCTAAACAGAACTTTGGGGCACAGCAGTACTATTCACAACATAAGTCTATATGTCAAACTCAGATTCCCAGGTTTCCTACACTGCTTTCCTATTTAAAGTGTTTCCACATAAAACCTGTATTTCAGTTGTGGCTAGGGTTTGGTGAATTGAGTCAACAACTACTTTCTTTTTTCTGTTGGGAACACTGGTGGTGAAATTCCCAGGTCAACCCATGTGCTGTGGCTATTTTTTTATGGAACTTTGGTCTCCCTGTTAGTTTCACCAATTACATTGTGATGTAAAGAACACAGTGTAAACATTTCAAGCCCAGAGCTAGGAACTTTGACTGGAGTTCCTGAGAGATAACAGAAACCAGTGGAAGAATCAGATCATCATTGTCAAAAGGGAATATAATCTACAGTTAAAATAAAATATATAAAGTTAGCTAAAACAAAGTTTGAAAGAGCATCAATACTGAAAAGGCCACTTATCGACCACTAATATAGTGGCCTAAGAAATCTTCTTGGGTTTTTATAACTCCAGCTGCAATTGCACACGTTGTAATCAAAGGCCTGACAGGTGGTACTACTGAGACTGTGGTCTGGTCAAAGAATGGAAGGTATCTCCGAAATCATAGTACTAAAGAGCCAGCACACCCAAGGGGATACCTGCTCCCAACGAAATTACCATGCTATTCTCTGAAAAGGATCTGTGCAGCACTACTGTCAGCGCTGTGTCACAGAGGTGCTTTAATAAAATGCTCCATCCAGTCAGTCCTGTATAGGGGGGTGAAAAATTCAATCGTTCTATCATCCTTAAAGCAGAACTAAACCCATGGATTTAACAGTTTCAAAATACAATTACATTCCCGACATATGCTGGGAATGTAATGGCCACATTGGTTTTTCTCTCAACCAAACCGTCAAATGATCAAAGCAGGTGTCATAACTAATCACATGTGCAGCATCATGGCAGTTGAAGATCAAACAGAGGCCAAGATGGCAGTTTCCTTGGCTGAAAACAATAGGAGAGTTTAGTCCTGCTTTAACTCACAATTTACCACTCAATGCCCTCTAACAGAAACATTTGGATTTAATTCTCCACCATCCACTTTTCCAAGTCCATACACAATCGATTGACTGATAGGCATAGTGGAATTAGTAAAAAAATGCTCAGTGAGGGTCCTGTGTGTTAGTGTATTACAAAAGTTGCCCTATAACATAATAGTTTAAGCATATCTCCATATATGCTAAAAAATAGAAAGGTCAGAGGATGCCAACAGAGTATATAATTAGAAGTATGACCCAATTTTCTAACACAAAATACATCACAAAAACTTTATTTACAAAAATAGAGATACTGATTTATTTTAAGAAAGGCAAAAGAAAGACTACATAACATAAATCTGATACAGCAACATATATGAAAAATACTTAAAGTCACTTTTTTCAATACTTTGAATCTATTTTTCCTCAACACTAGGTTGCTTACTTTCCTTTACAGTTCAATGCATCAGACTCACTACTTTGCATAGAAGTATAGAAGCATAGGACCCTTGGTGAAAAATTGAGTTGGGCAAATATGACTGGTGACACACAGCCAGATGTTGCTCAGTTTGATCTTTTAAATCATATCAGAAAAATGTGCAAATAGTTATGTACTGGTAGTGTAAACGGACGTGACTGATGCAAAATAAACATATTGTTTAAGGAGGTCTTTATACAATACAGCTGTTTGTTAACCATAAATATGTTAGATGATTGCATAATAGTTCCTGTGGCCAGCTTAACCTATTAGGTGCTAATTATTGTTTTTACCATGGTTCAGGGAAAGAGCAGTAGAATTCACTCTACTTACTATGCTTCAGTATCTAAATATCAGACTATTCCCCACAACTTATTATATTGTATCTATCAACAAATTGTATCCTATGGAGGTACAGCTGGTGGTTTCTAACATATGACTGGTAAATGTGTAGTGGTGAGAATAGGATTTATACCAAATATAAACATAAGATTGTGGGACATATTTTTAACTTAATCTCCCATGTTATATAAAATAACATTGATTTTACAATATGTGTACCCATTTAAATGTAATGTGCAATTAATGCCAGGGCGCATGTACATTCCCCTTATACTCTGATGAAGAATTCACTACGGCACTAGTGGAGCTTGCCTTATTTAGCTTTAATATCCCATATTCCCAAAGGAAATATATAAATGTCCTGGTGTAAGCAAATGTTAAATGTTCCTGAGATGCTAATTTCCAATGATCATTAGCAGTCAGCATACTAGATCTTTTCCAACATACTGATTTGTGAAAGGCAAAAAACAAAGCCCACAATGTAGTAACATACAGCAATCTTTTTAATTGTTCAGAATGCTTTAAAACACATGAAAAAAGGTACAGCGCGATTGCTGTAAATTACACACTATTATTCTTTGCATGGCCTAATTAAATAAACCGGACTGCACTATTGGTAAGATTAGGAATGATGACAAAAACATTTGATATAAAGCTAGGTTCATACCTTTTTCTGCATTTACCTGTGTTTTGCGTGCATTTTTAATATGAGTTTTAATACTTTCTGCTTTTTTTGTTTGGAGTCAAACAAAGTAGAGGTTGGTAGGAGTGGGGACTTGCTGTCACGCACTAAAGCGGACACAAAATGTATGATACATGCATTTTTCATGCACCGCATTGATGTCCTTTTGTTCCAAAAGCACATGTTCATGCACCTGTAATGTTCTTCTCAAACCATGGCAGTGCACAGCAGTAAATGGGCTCCACCGAAAAGAAAACAGGGCTACTGAGACAAAAAAAAAAATTGCAGGTAACATGGTGGCTGGTTCATAGGTGGCCACAATATTTTTCCTATAGATGTACTACACTGTGGGAGGTGTAAGATTGATTCTGATTCTATATCCCATCAATGCTAAACACCTGAGAAAATGTACTAAAGAGATATAGAATGTTCACTGAACCTAGTAAATAAGGTGATGCAGCGTTTAGTTCAATCAACCAGTCAAAAATCCTGTTTTTTTTATGTCTCTCAAACTTGATTGGGTATTTAAGCTGCACACTGTCCCCTTATTTACTGCCATTGGTTTTGCAAAGTGAACATTCACTTTACTAAATGAACAACCTCTTCTCTTTTAGAAAATAATCTCCAGCATTGAACACAAACTACCATTTAGGGGCACATATATGTGCTAAGCAGCATTCCTAGGTGTACTTCAACCAATACGATAAACAATGTTCATCTGCGCAATAGTCTTGAAGGACTTACAATGCAAGAAAGAAAGAAAGAAAGATTTACCGTACTTACAATGGGGAGAAGAGATTTAAGTTTGCAGGCTACATATTCTTCAGCTGACTAAAGCAGATACAACATCATTAAAGTCAGCAATTTTAAAAATTAGGAATTAGGCTTTCACCATATTAGGAGGCACAGTAGGCAAAGGCAGAGAGACAAGTGCAGTGGTATATAAAACAATGCAATACACTTGTGCAGCCTATGCCTTCTCACATTATCTATTTTAGATTCACCACATACTCTCTAACACAAGATTACACAGTCTTACTGAGATGGTTCCATGCATAATAATACTCAAGAGCTGAGGTAAACATAATTATTTCCAAATTACCATTAACCTTTTAGGAAGATGGCATACCGTATGTAAATACATTTGCATAATCAGAATTCACTTGATTAGGAAGCATTGGCGTCAACACTGTAAACAAACTACCATTCCATGGCCGCCTCTGGTATACATACAATGGTATTTCCCAGACCACCCCCCCCCCCCCCCCAAATTCAATGCAGCACAGAGGACCACTACCTAAACTGAAGATAGTAAAATACCTCCTTATATAATGCCAGAAATCATATATTCAAAAACAAAACAAAGCCAAAATCAACTATACAAGTCCACAATAATTATGAAATAAAAGTCCTTCAATAATTAATTGTGTGTGTCCATTATCCCTTTCTTCTTTTGTGCCATAAATACTGTACTCTTTCTGCAATGTTTTTGTGAGTCACTCCAACTATTATGGTGCAAAACTCATCACCAACATTCCAGTACTCTCACCTTGTGGTTTGACCCAATAGGAATCAGGTCTCATCTGCTTTCCATTTAAACAGGGTATGAGATGCCAGAAGTGTTGTTCCCCTCTGCTGTGTATTGATGTCATTCAATCCATCTCTAGCTATAGTAATCCTTCTGGTTGTATATAGGAAGCTCAAAAAATGGATATATATAGTGCTCTATAGAAATATGATTCGCACACCAATAGTTGCTCTTAAAAAATCTCCATCTTTATTCAGAAACCACAGATAAGATCAGTTGACGCGTTTCAGCCTATGAGCCCTTAGTTATTAGGTATGACTAAGGCCTCATAGGCTGAAACGCTTCAACTGATCTTATCTGTGGTTGTGGACTGTGGTTTCTGAATAAAGATTAAGATTTTTTTTTTTAAGAGCAACTGTGCGGATCATCTTTCTATATGTGCACTCAGTGAAACAGCTGTGGATCGGGCACCCAGGAGCTCTTTCATCTATGTTGTATGGGTAGCAGCACTGTTGCTTCTGTTTAAATATATAGTGCTCTCCATATCTTTAAGACTATTTTTATTAAAAATAAAGCCCAAGATTAAAAACAAAAAAAACTTAAAAAGTGCACATTTGCTGGTGCACATCGCATTACATTTTGGAATACTTGGTGATGGGTTTTGTACAATACAAGTTAGAGTGATTCACAAAAACATTGCAGAAAAAGTACAGTATGGCACAAGTGGAAGAAAATGATAATGGACACACACATTGATAATTGAAGGACTTTTATTTCATAATTATTGTGGACTGCATAGTTTTTTTAATATATATGATTTGTGACACTATACAAGTTCATGAATTATTTATTTTATCTAATACTGTGCTACTTAATATATTGACTACCTAAATCGAGCTTCCAAGAATTCCAGACAAATCTATAAACTAGGTTAGGTCACAATATACAACCCCAATTCCAAAAAAGTTGGGGCGCTGAGTAAAATCTACATAAAAACCAGAATGCACTGATCTGGAAATCTTATAAATCAATATTTTATTTACAATAAAAATGAGAAAACATATCAAATGTTTAAACTGAGAAAATGTACCATTTTAAGAAAAAATAAAAAGGTCATCAAATTGATGACAGCAACACATCTCAAAAAAGTTGGGACAGGGCAACAAAAAGCTGGCAAACTGGTACTAATAAGGAGGAGCTGGAAGAACAATGAATGAATTAAATTAATCGCAATTAATTTGATTAATTGGCAACAGGTCAGTAACATAATTGGATATAAAAATGGTGTATTAGAGAGTTAGAATGTCTCAAAAGTAAAGACCGGCAGAGGTTCACCAATCTGTGAAAAGCTGCATCTAAAGATTGTCAAATAATTTCAGAATAATGGTTCTAAATGTAAAATTACAAAGACTTGAAATACATCATCATTTATCAAAAGATGCAGAGAAGCTGGAGAAATCTCTATGCGCAAGGGACAAAGCCGAAAAGCAATATTTGATGCCCGTGATATTTAGGCCCCCAGGCAAGACTGCATTAAAAAACAGGCATGATTGTGAACACAGTTCGCCATGCCATCTAAAAATGCAAGTTAAAGCTCCATCGTGCAATATCTGAACATGATCCAGAAACGCTGCCATCTTCTCTGGGCCAGAGCTCATTTAAAATGGTCTGTTGAAAAGTGGAAAGTGGTCAGGAGAATAGAAATGTTCGTGGAACTGCCACAAATTGAGGTTGTATATTCATTGAAAATCTGCCAATTAAACTTTAGTAAACACCAATCAGAAGGCATCAGAAATATGGATGAAAATTTACTCTGACAGCGTAATTTTTTGGAAACTATGGTAGTATGGGTTATCTGGGTAGCATACAAAGTTCAGGAAGATAGGTGGAAAGCCCATGAAGCAATATATTTGACATACAACATGTCTCACTCTTCATATTACAACTGCTGTATAACATGAAGGACACAGAACCATTTGCCCAGTGACACAAAAACCTCATCTCTTGTGGAGCTATGTGTCTGAACAAACATAAGCCAAAAACAGTTTAACACATTATGATTTCAACTTGTGAAAGGCAAATTATGATTTTGTATATTTTTTAGTTCCTTTCTTATGTGGATCAGTGGGATATTATTTGATATAGGACTTTACACACCCTATTAGGTCAGTCTTTTATTGAAGATGAAGGTGCTCCAAATGTCTACTTGATAGCATTATATAGTCACGAATAAATGTATTCATGGTATCCAAGCAGCATGCACCCAACTTTCTTTGCCAACTGAGGAAAGAAAGACATGTGGGAGCTCTAAACCAATGTGTTGGAGCTTATATGGGGCTATGGACTCATTCCCTTGTGCAGTCATGAGGCACCCAGCACTGTCACATGGGAGATCAGAAATGAGATCAGAAATGAGTCACATGCTCACCCATACTTGGGTGTGTCAGGTATTTCAGTTTGCTCCTGGTAGCTGAATTCCTAAATTTAGTAGCACAGGAGTAAGGAAAGGTGAGCATGTGCTGTAAGGGAGGATGGGTAAAGGAAAGGGTTACTTTAAATTAATACAGAACTATATTTATATATGGTTACTGTTACTGTTCAAAGAATCTGTAATTCTCGTCAATCAGTCTTGTGATTTAAACAACTCTTACACAGACAGACAGGTGAAACTCATTTATTGGTTCAGAATTTTGGCTTTTTACGTCACCTCTCTGTTTCCAGAAAGAAGAAGAGTCATCATCATGACTTGCAGAGGTGTTTGTAATCAAAAAGAATGGCTGTCCACATTTATAAATCCTAAGATGGGTAAAAAAATAAAGATATTAGCTCTTTGCTTGGAGTTTAAGTTTTAGCAGTTTTATTATCAGATTGCACTGAATAAGTCTCTGAACTGATAAAATTTCTAGAATTATAAACAGGCAAAAGTCTGATTAGAAATGAAGTATCAGTGGGGCAGATTTACTAACACTGGTGCACATGGAATCTGTTGCTCATGTGTACAGTAACCAATCAGCTTTCAGGTTTTATTGTCAAAGCTTAGATGAAAAAGCTGAAGTAAGAAGCTAATTGGTTACTATACACACCAGATTCTCTGAGCACCAGTTTTAGTAAATCTTCCCCAGTGTTTACAATATACATCGCACTAAATGCCTTTTTTGTAGAATATGATTGCATACTCTGAAGGCAGTTCAGTTCTTTCCTCCTGGCATGATGTAATAAAGAAACAATGGGGTTGATTTACTAAAACTGGAGAGTACAAAATCTAGTGCAGCCCTGCATAGAAACCAATCAGCTTCCCGTTTTTTTTTGTGAAAGCTTAATTGAACAAGCTGAAGTTAGAAGCGGATTGGCTACCATGCACAACTACACCAGATTTTGCACTCTCCAGTTTTACTAAATCAACCCCAATGCCTAAAGATGGGACTAGTGTCAAAAGCTTTCAAACTGAAACAAAGCTTAGACAATTGAATTGACCTCTACTGTTGTAAGTTTACTACCATTAGTGAGCATAGTACAACATTCTGCTGATATGAAACATTCTGCCTAGATAGAACATTGGCTTTTCTGGACTTCAGTGAGTTCATTCATTGTGAAAATTGTGGTTCTTCTCTGATATTTATGATATCAAACAAAACCTTTGAGCATGGCCATGAAATCTCCACTGTAAACATAACAGGCATTAATTAAAAGTCATAGCACCACTGATGTCATGATGAGCCAAACAATATGTTCAGTTTATTACTTAGATTTACTATAACAGAGAGTAATTACTTAAGGCACTGTTTTAGAAATGTGTCCTAAGCGATCAGCCATTTGTATAGAAGGTGCAGGGTCTGCAATTATTCCTCTCTGAATGAAGAGAGCGAGGGAATGTATAACTGATGTCTGCAATGCTTTTATCGGTTTGATTTAATTGCAGTCCAAAAGTTGGACACGTCAAAGATGTTGTATGCTCTGCGAATAGGGCCTAGTTTCAAGAAAGATGCAAGAGAAAGACAAGATATTGGTAAACACTATTTTCTACCTCAGATCGGTGGAACTGCTTTTCTGAACGCAAAGGGATTACATGCAGTCATATTTTGGTGGTAGTAACAACATTTAAAGGAAACCTATAGCCACAACATTTACTTTCATTTTAGAAAAACAACATTGTGTAATAGGAATACAAACAATAGTTATTTTGTGTAATCCTCAATAAGCTTACTTCTTTCATTTTGTGAGTGCTGCCTGCCTACTTTCCATCTTTTTCCACAACTTCCTGTATTTACTGCATGCTTTGCTGCTTCTCAGCTGCGGTTTACTTTCAAATTCAAAGGACTACATTTCCCATGGTACCTTGCGGTCTGTTAACAGTGATCCTGATTCCTCTTGTAAGCTCTGTAGTTCAGACGGCAGGGTCAATGTAATGTGTGACACGGCAATACATGTACAGACTTTTAACAAATGGTCCTATTTGACATTGTACTAAGAAGACTTGGTCACTTTGCCCATGTAGGGCAAAACTAATGTGTCTCTGGAAAAACGGTCCGAAGGCCCTCCTCCCCCTTTAGTAGCAATCTTGTGATTTCCCCTTCCTGCATTAGAATTAGCTGTGTGGGCAAATCAGATGAGCGATTATGTCACTCCCCTGGTTATGTGGCAGTGCGTATTGATTAGGTGTTGGACTGGAACACCGTAACAGGGAAGGAAATCTCATGCTACTCCTCACCCTAAAGTGACATATATTGTGTCAGCATTGGGAAGGCTTCAGAGTAGAAAAGGACCATTACTTGCTGCATATTACTCCTCTACTTTAAACCTAAAATATCAACTCCCCATCTGCCTTTCTTCGGGTAATAATGAGCAGAGACAGGCTGATAATAACACAGAATGCTAACATCAACTCATGCCATCAGTGTTTGCTGAGACAGTGAAAAAAAAACAACAGTCACAGCCCACCATGTCCATCCTACCTATATACCTAGGAGTGGGGGTGGCATGAATGTGAGTGAATCTTTGAGCACCTCGAATATATCACTTCTGTGCTTCATTGTTCCCATATACTTAAGATGAGGAGGGAGAGACATGAGGCAGAAAGAAGTGTCAATGACTCCCTGTGCACCTCGAAAAAGCTGCCTTTTGTGGGTCATTCTACCCATATACTTCGGAAAGAAGAAAGCATGGAGCAGCAAGAAGTATTAGTGACACTGTGCACCTCAAAGGGCTGCACTCTGTGGTTCATCCTCACCACATCGCATAGACAGAAATATTTAAAACTTGACACATCTAATGTTAAAGGGTATAAAAACCACATAAGACATAAGAGACCTGAAGGCAATAAAAACATCCTGTGCAAAAGAAAGAAACCCTCATAAAATGGTCATACATGGTGAGGGTTTCCAGAGAAAGTAAATTAATATAAGATATATATTTTACCTTGAGGAGAGGAGAAAGAATAGTTAGAATACAATAACATTGCCTGAACCTTGCAGAGAGTGATCTGCTTTTCAGCATAAAATGCCATTTTCACTGGAGAAAGAGCACTTGCAAGGGCCCTAAGGATATGCGATGACACATTACATTACTATTCTGCATTAGGTTTACATAATATTTAACAAAGTTATTCCTGCTGACGACCTTCACACCCCTTAAGGATTATTTCATATTATCATTGCATAATACAAGAAACAAGGAAATTATTCCAAAATGACCTTGAATGTTGGATATATTACAAACAATAAATATACAAGGTAAATGCCTGAACTTCCTCTTATAATAAGAGACATAAGGCACAATAATTGAAACTACTGCCCTAATAAAGGGTTCTTGTAACTATCAAAAGGATGGCAATACTTGGTACTACCATATACTGCATTGTAACTCATAGGAGACCTTAATCCCCTATAGATTTTCATTTTTTAATTATAAAAGAAAAGTTTACTAATGACTGGCTTTGGCAGCCTCGTCATTCAAAAATATTAGATAAAGCCTAATGTTAATAAAAAGCATTATGTAATAAAATACAGTTTTTATAAAAGTGTCCCATATGCACACAAGTACAAAAGGAACATGATAGAAAAAGGCCAGCTTGGAATTTGTTAAGGAACATATATGGGAGTGGGGGGTAAACAACATCACATTTCCGCTCGCCGTTTCTTTGCCCCGGCGCCCCCATCTTCATCCTCCTCTTCTTCATAGTTGTCTTCATGATTTTCTTTTGGCTCTTGCATAGCTTCATGCTGCCTTTCTGCTCCAATACGCTTACCCATAACCTACCAAAAGAAAAAAAAACTTTTAGTTATTACAAATGTAAATTCTTTTATTTTTTTTAGATTAAAATGTGCAACCCCAATTCAAAAGAAGTTGGGACGTTGTGTAAAATCAACATAAAAACAGAATGCATTGATTTGCAAATCTCATAAACCCGAAAGAAAATAGAAAACATCAATTTTTTAAACTGAGAAAATGTACAATTTTAAGAAAAAAATAAGATCATTTTGAAACTGATGGCAGCAATATCTCTCAGAAAAGTTTGGGACAGGGAAACAAAAAGCGAGTAAAGTAAGTGATACCAACAAGCAATTGCTGGAAGAACATTTTGCAACTAATTAGGTTAATTGACAACAGATCAGTAACATGACTGGGTATAAAAAGAGCATCTTCAAAAGTCAGAGAGTGTTCTCGTAGTAAAGAGGGGCAGAAGTTCCCCAATCTGAAAAGCTCCATCTAAAAATTGTTGAACAATTTCAGAATAACGTTCCTCAATGTAAAACTGCAAAGACTTTAAATATATAATCTACAGTACATAATACATATTACATGTGTCATCAAAAGATTCGGAGACTCTGGAAAAATCTCTGTACTCAAGGGACAAGGCTGAAACGCAAAATTGGATATCCATGATCTTTAGGCCCTTAGATGGCACTGTATTAAAAACAGGCATGATTGTGTGGTGGTCATCACTGCATGAGCTCAGGAATACATTCAAAAATCATGGTCTGTGAACACAGTTTGCCATGCCATCCAAAAATGCAACATAAAACTCATCATGCAAAGAAGCAGCCATATCAAAGCATGATCCAGAAACAAACAATCTTTTCTGGGCCGAAGCTCATTAAAATTGGTCTGTTGCAAAGTGGAAAACTCTTCTGTGGTCAGACAAACCAAAATTTTACAATCTTTTTGGCAACCGTAGGCGCCTAAAGAGGAGAGGGACCTCTCTACTTGTTACTAGCGCTCAGTTCAAACATCTGCGTCTCTGATGGTATGGGGGTGCATTAGTAAGGATGGAATGAGCAGCTTGCACATCTGGAAAGGCACCATCAATGCTGAAAGATATATCCAGATTTTAGAGCAGCATATGCTCCCATCCAGACAATATCTTTTTCAGGGAAGGCCTTGCATATTTCAGCAGGACAATGTGAAATGGCATACTGCATCTATGACAACAGCATGGCTTTGAAGTGCTTAAAGTGGATGTAAACCCTCACATATACCCAGTGAAGTGAACAGCCTCAGATGATACACAAAGATAAAACAAATTTCCCTACATAAGTGTTACATGTACAGTTTTGTTCAAAAGTTTACATACCCTGGCAGAATTTAAGATTTCTTGGCCATTTTTCAGAGAATATGAATAACACAAAAAGTTATCTTTCACTCATGGTTAGTGTTTGGCT
This sequence comes from Aquarana catesbeiana, assembly GCF_042186555.1. Classification (NCBI taxonomy): domain Eukaryota; kingdom Metazoa; phylum Chordata; class Amphibia; order Anura; family Ranidae; genus Aquarana; species Aquarana catesbeiana. Next base: position 217,015,897 of record NC_133327.1, read on the forward strand.
GAAGCCATTTATTATCAATCAACTGTGTTTACTGTTGTTGTTAAACCATAATGGCAACATAAACTACCCAAATGACCCTGATCAAAAGTTTACATACCCCAGTTCTTAATACAGTGTATTGCCCCCTTTAAAATCAATGACAGCTTGAAGTCTTTTGTGGTATTTGTGGATGAGGCTCTTTCTCTTCTCAGATGGTAAAGCTGCCCATTCCTCTTGGCAAAAAGCCTCCAGTTCCTTTAAATTCTTGGGCTGTTATGCATGAACTGCATGTCTGAGATCTCCCCAGAGTGGCTCAATGATATTGAGGTCAGGAGACTGAGATGGCCACCCCAGAACCTTCACTTTATTCTGCTGTAGCCAATGACAGGTCGACTTGGCCTTATGTTTTGGACCATTGTCATGTTGAAATGTCCAAGTACGTCCCATGTGCAGCTTCCTGGCTGATGAATGCAAATGTTCCTCCAGTATTTTTTGATAACATACTGCATTCATCTTGCCATGCGATCCACCTCCATCTTTCACAGTAAGAATGGTGTACCGTTCATCATAGGCCTTGTTGACTCCTCTCCAAATGTAGCGTTTATGGTTTTGGCCATAAAGCTCAATTTTGGTCTCATCACTCCAAATGACTTTGTGCTAGAAGGTTTGAGGCTTGTCTCTGTGCTGTTTGGCGTATTGTAAGCGGGATACTTTGTGGCATTTGTGTAGTAATGGCATTCTTCTGGCGACTCAACCATGCAGCCCATCTTTCTTCAAGTGCCTCCTTATTGTGCATCTTGAAACAGCCACACCACGTTTTTGGAGAGTCCTGTATTACACCTGAAGTTATTTGTGGGTTTTTCTTTGAATCCCGAACAATTTTTCTGGCAGAAACTTTAGTTGGTCTACCTGACCGTGGTTTGGTTTCAACAGAACCCCTCATTTTCCACTTCTTGATTAGAGTTTGAACACTGCTGATTGGCATTCTCACTTCCTTGGATATCTTTTATATCCCTTTCCTGTTTTATACAGTTTAACTTCCTTTTCCTGCAGATCCTTTGACAATTCTTTTGCTTTCCCCATGACTCAGAATCCAGAAACGTCAATGCAGCACTGGATGAAAGATTCAAGGGTCTGTCAGGAGTCCAGAAACTCATTGACCTTTAATACACACACAGTAATTACAAGCAAACAGATCACAGGTGAGGATGGTTACCTTTAATAGCCATTCAAACCCCTTTGTGTCAACTTGTGTGCATGTTATCAGGCTAAAATTGACCAGGGTATGTAAACTTTTGATCAGGGTCATTTGGGTAGTTTCTGTTGCCATTATGATTTAAAAAGAGTAGTTGGTTGATAATAAATGGCTTCAGCAAAACACTAACTTTGTGTTATCATTCATATTCTCTGAAAAATGGCCAAGAAATCATAAATTCTGCCAGGGTATGTAAACTTATGAGCACAACTGTATATCTACTGTCTTCAGCTTTATATACGGTTTAGAAAGTGCACCTCTTGTTAGATTTTTCACTTCCTCATTCATCTGTAGATTATTGCTATGCACTGTGAGACAGCTGATTGGAGGAAAGGCACACACCCCCTCCCCACACATGCAAAGGTTGCCTGTGAATAGTTTAGCAGTCTGGTAATCTATTTATAGCCACCTCCCTTGACACACACTTCAGGCTCCCATCTCGGAGAGCTTGTCAAAAGTTATCATGCTGATAACAGAAGAAAGCAGCAGGACAAAGCTATGGACAGTGCTTTAAAGAGGGATAAAAAAACACTGCAGATATATGTGCCCAGCTCAAATTTCATGAATCGGGTTTACATCCATTTTAACTGGCCTGCTCGCTGTCCAGATCTTTCACCAATTGAAAATATTTGGCGCATTTTAAACGAAAAAAATATGACAAGGAAGTGCTATCAGGCAAGACTTTCAGGTAAGATCAGTACAACATTCCTTTTCTAAAATTCCAGCAACTGGCCTCTTCAGTTCCCAGAAGAGGGGATGCTACACTATGGTAAATATGGCCCTGTCCCAACATTTCTGAGCCATCAATTTTAAAATGAATTTTTTTCTCAAAATGGTACATTTTCTTAGTTTAAAATTTTGATATGTATTCTATTTTCTACTGTGAATATAATATGGGTTTATGAGATACACAGGCTATGTGCAGCACAGTTATGATGTCCCTACTACCTTTACAAGGAAATCTTGGGGTTTGCAAAGGCATTTGGTTCACACAAACTATTTTTCTTTAGGTTACCCACAAAAGATAAAGCAGCTGCAATCCTGAACTCTGGCTCGGAGGTGCTCACTCCAGGGTCTGTTTCTCCCATACACCATTTAGCAAAGTCCTGGAATCGCATACCACTTCCAAAGCATCTGTGTTTGTGCATGTGCTGTACAAGAACATTGATTTTGCCCTATGGCAGTTATGTGCAGGTCCAGGATCTGGCTAAATGATGTAAATTTTTTTTTGCTCTACTTGCAACAAACGTAATGACAACGTAATAAACAAGTAAAAAATACAAGAATTAGCCGCCAACTCGCAGATACACCTGATGGAGGTAATGGCCACCTTACTGGTGCAATTCCTCCAATGGGATATCCCAAATCGGTTCAAAGGTAGGTTTTTGAATAACCAAATGTACCAGTTTAGGATCCCAGGGAGACACCGGAGGTCAAAGTGAGGGACTGACATGAGCAACTCCCTGTACAAAGGTCTTGACAACAGAGTTCAAAGCCAAAGGTTTCTGAAATAAAATGAATAAAGCAGAAACCTATCCCTTAGGATAATGAACTTAATCTTCAGTTCACAGTCTTAATTCCCTGAGCATTGACTTTCTGAATATCTGCTTGTGTGGGGATTCAGATACTAAAGCTATACACGCCTGCACCTACAGAAAGCCATGCTTGGGAAATACTACTCTCTTTGCCACCAGTTGTCACCCATCCCACACCATCCATGAGATCTCTGTTGGAGAATTCACTCGGGCTAAAAGGAATTGCTCCTCTGATGCCACTTTCAATGCGGAATGCCAGACTACAACTATATGACTAGCCCAAAGGGGCTACTCCAAATCAGCTGTACAGAGAGGATTCAATAATGCTAGGGTCAAGAGGAGAGAGGATGTTCTTTCTAATGTTTCAGCTAATATACAAAGAAAACCCATAAAAATAGAAATAAGCATTTGTGTATAGGAACAGAGAGGAAGAACATATGTTTGGCAACATTTGTAACCACTTTCTCACAAGAGTACCATCAAGTTGTTAATACAATAAAGAAAATTCTTCCCATCCTCCACTCATGTCATTTATCTAGCAGACGAGCACCAACTTTGGGCTCATTGCTGTCACCTAGCTTATTTTCATCCAAAAAATATCAACCCACCTGGCTCTCATGTCCAGGTTGCTATACATGCAACTTTAAAATGTGCAGATATTGTCATGTTAATTTATGCACTAAATATTTCAATATAGCAACCACTGGAGAAAGCTTTGACATTAAGCAATACAATAATTATGAAATCAAGTATGTGGTGTATCAGATCTGCTGCATTTCTTGTAACTTGCAGTACATTGAATGCACCACACGTGCTTTAAAAACAAGAAAAGGAGAACATTATTGTGACTCTGTTAATCCAAACGCAAAGCACATTTTGAATGTCTCGCATCACTTTAAAGAGTGCCATTCTGGTAACATGTCCTCCTCCTTTGGGTGTACTGGCATTGAGAGATTGACTCCTATGCCCAGTGGTGGCGATAGGAACAGACAGCTTTTAGATAGAGTGGCATGGTGGATATTTAGATTAAAAATCAGGGTCCTTCAGGGGTTAAACCTCAAATGGGACCTAGATTTACACTTGTTGATTCCTTCTTGCATTACCTGCCTCTTCCATTTTAGTACTATTTTTTTCCCCTACTGGGCATTCTTACTTATTTTTTTTAATTTTTCTGTTTATTCAGCTTTAGATTTTGTATTATTTTAGTGGATTTTAATGTCCTTTTTTGATCATGCAACCAGTTATGTTTGTATTTTAGACTGAATTTACGTCTGTCCATGTATGGTGTTTCACCTCTCCAAGTAACTTTGATTATCTAATTAGCAAATTAATGACGTGTGCTGCCAGGAGGGGTTTATACACTATATATTGTGGCATTTTTGTACATGGCATTTGTAGTGAACAAGGCCCACGCGGTTTACATCTGCTGTCTGTTCCTGTGTCTTCTATGGATAATCAATACATTTTGACGGTTTTAAAGAGCAAGCAAGGAGTTGCGGACTATCTTTTCTCATAATTGCTATTGCAGCTGTGCGCCTGCCTTTCCGCACCCAGGTAGCTCTGAAAATTTTTCTGATCTTATTGGGTAGTAGCACCCTACCTCTGCTCTATTTTACAAGAGGAGTAGAATATACCTGGGGCTGAGATGCCTTATCTCACACCAGCTAAAGTATGCCTTCCAGGTGGGATGGTAGAGCCTACAAGAGGACATTTTTCTCACCTTGAGAAAAGGTGGAAATGCTCTGATCTTTTACGACCTGAGTTTCAACAGTCATTACGTAAAGCATACAACTGATAAGCAGGGTGGAACAGAGGGCCTTGTGACAGGAGGTCTGACCTGTTTGGAAGAGGCCATGGCTTTTCACCAGAAGTCTGCGTACCAAGTTCTCCTGGCCCAATTGGGGGCGTTGAGGATCCCCAGAATCTGTTAGGAATGCATACACCAGTTTGAACCAGAACCAAGGAATCAATAGGGCATCCAGCACAAGAGCTGGAGGTAGACCTGGTCACAAACCTGTCTATTTTTTTGTTGAATCTGGAGGCCATGATGTCCACATCTGGTGATCACCATTTTTGCCAGGGGATCAGGAAAATTTCGAAGCGGTGGGACCACTCCCAAGTCAAGTCATTGGCGTTTCAGTAAGTCCACCTGCCAATCATCTACTCCTGGTATGTATATAGCTAAGAAAGTTGAAATGCGGCTCTCCAACCAGGAGAGAATCAGGCTTGCTTCCTTCAGAGCTACCTGACTTCTGCCACCCTCTTGGTGGTTTATGTAGGCTACAGCCATGGCATTATCTGACTATGCCCTGACTGGGTGACTGTGAAAAGGGGTCCAGCATAGCAGTGTCAGCCTTCTTGCTCACAGCTCCAAAATTTTGATGGGGAGCAGGTTCAACCAGCACCATCATGAATTATAGACTGCACCACCCTTTTAGGCTTGTGTCCATGGTAATGACCTTCCAGGGAGAGGGAAGGAACTTTTTCCCAGATTATAGGCCTGAGTTGGAAAGCCATCATGCCAGGGAGAATTTGGCCTAGCTGGACAGTAGTAGTGGGCAATCCAGAAAAAAAGCCCTACTTTTCCCACCCCATGAGAATGTTGATCTGAAGCTTATCTCTGCCATTTTTAGGTGAGAGCATCCTCTGTGGGGTACTTACGAGATAGATGTGGACTGGGAGGGTTTTTGCATGTCCGGGAAGGAAGCTGCTATAACCCAAATGCTGACGGATGTCCTATTGTTGTGTCTCTGGAAAAGCAGGTAGTTGGGAGATCAGCTGATGTGCTTTATGCATTCTCAGTGGAAATGGCAGGTGGAAGCACATCAGCTAAAAGGAGTTATGTAATTACGCCAACCACCCAAGCAACAATGCTGAGTGGGAAAAACCCACCAAATTTAAAAAGGTGTTATACAACCACAATTCCAAAACAGTTGGGACGCTGTGTAAAATCTACATAAAAACGGAATGCAATGATTTGCAGATTTCATAAACCTATATTTTATTCACAACAGAAAAAATATCAAATGTTTTCACTGTGAAAATGTATAATTTTAACCACTTCAGCCCCGGAAGAATTGGCTGCTCAATGACTAGGCAATTTTTTGCGATACGGCACTGTGTCGCTTTAACTGACAATTGCGCTGTCGTGCGATGCTGTACCCAAACAAAATTGACAACCTTTTTTTCCCACAAATAGAGCTTTCTATTTGATCATCTCTGTGTTTTTTTTTTTTTTTGCGCTATAAACAAAAAAAGCGACAATTTTGAAAAAAAAACATGATATTTTGTCCTTTTTGCTGTAATAAATAGCCCCAATTTTTTTTAAAAAGCTAATTTTTTCCTCAGTTTAGGCCGATATGTATTTGTCTGCATATTTTTGGTAATAAAAAGCGCAAAAAGCGTATATTGATTAGTTTGTGTAAAAGTTATAGCGTCTACAAAATAGAGGATAGATTTATGGCATTTTTATTATTTTTTTTTTTTTTTACTAGTAATGGCGCGAAATTTGCGATTTTTATCGAGACTGTGACATTATGGCGGACACATCGGATACTTTTCATGCTTTTTTGGGTCGATTGACAATTATACAGTGATCAGTGCTATAAAAATGCCGTGATTACTGTATAAATGTGATATAAAGGCGATCAAGGAGTTAACTATGTTCCCTATGCGTGTGTTCTAACTGTGGGGGGTGGTACTGACTATAGGAGATGACAGATCGTGATTCCCAGCTCTTAGGAACTCACGATCTCTCTCTCTTCTCCTCACAGAACTGGGATGTGTGTGTTTACACACACATGTCCCTGTTCTGCCTCTCGTGCCCGCCGGTCAAGAGCATCTGCACACCCGCTGTGCAGTGGGCACGCGCACATGTGCCTGCCTAAAAGGACAGACGTATAACTACGACAGTTTGCAGGATTGTGCCGACCTGCCGTTGTATGACGGCGGCTGGTTGGCAAGTGGTAAGAAAAAAATAAAGTCATTTTGAAACTGATGGCAGATACACATCTTAAAATAAAGTTGGGACAGGGCCATGTTTACCAAGGTCTAGCATCCCATCTTCTTTTAACAACACTCTGTAAATGTCTGGGAACTGAGATCAGTTGCTGGAGTTTTGGGAGGAATGTTGTCCCATTCTTGCTTAATATAGGATTCTAAATGCTCAACTTCCTTGTCATATTTTTCGCTTCAAGATGTGCCAAATGTTTTCAGTTAGTGAAAGTTCTGGATTGGACTTACTCGAAAAAGACATCTGGATGGGAGCAAATACTGCTCTAAAATCTGGAAATATCTTTCAGCATTGTTGAAAGTTTTCCATATGTGCAAGCTCCCCATTCAATATGCACTAATGCACCCCCATACTATCAGGGATGCAAGCTTTTAAACTGAGCACTAATAGGAAACTGGGAAGTCCCTCTCCTCTTTAGTCCAGAGGATGCAGCACCCATGGTTGCCAAAAAGAATGTCAAATTTCGTCTGACCACAGAACATTTTCCCATTTTAAATGAGCTTTGGCCCAGAGAAAACAGCATCATTTCTGGATCATGTTCAGACATGGCTTCTTCTTTGCATCACAGAGCTTTAACTTGCATTTTTAGATGGCACGGTGAACTATGTTCACAGACAGTGACTTTTGGACATATTCCTGAGCCCATGCAGTGAAGTCCATCACAGATCATACCTTTTTTAATGCAGCCTGAAGATCACGGCATCCAATATTGAGTTTTGGCCTTGTCCCTTGCACACAGAGATTTCTCCAGTTTCTCCGCATCATTTAATGATATAATGTACTATAGATGATGATATATTCAAAGTCGTTGCAATTTTATGTTGAGGAACTTTATTCTGAAATTGTTTGACAATTTTTAGATACAGCTTTTCACAGTTTGGTGAACCTTTGCCCATATCCACTTCTGAGACACTCTGACTCACCAAGACACCATTTTTATACCTGAATATGCTACTGACCTGTTTCCAATTAACCCAATTAGTATCACAATGTTTCTCCAGCTCATCCTCGTTAATACCACAATTTGTTGCCCTGTCCCAACACTTTTTAACGTGTTGCTGCCATCAGTTTCAAATTTACCTTTTTTCTTAAAATGGTACATTTTCTCAGTTTAAGCATTTGATATGTTTTCTATTGTGAATAAAATATGAGTTTATGAAATTTGCAAATTATTGCATTCTGTTTTTATGTAGATTTTACACAGTGTCCCAACTGCCCCCTGATGTGACAAATAAGCCATGGTATACAAACAACAGTCCTGTGTTAGGTACTGTACGATTAAGTTATATTCATAGATCTATTATAAACACTTCCACATTTTACAATTGTCAAGGTGTTCTTAACCACTTGCCGACCGCCGTACGCCGGTGTACGTCCCTTTTTTGAGGACAGATATCGTTGTTATGGCAACAGCTTGCTGCCATAACCCCGGTATCCCCGTTTTCGGCCGGCGGTTTGCTACAAGATAAAAGTGGTCCCTGCGGTGGATTCACCGCAAGATCGCTTTTATCGGTAGCAGGAGAGGGCCTCCCCCCTCCTTCCGCGATCTGGTGCCCGCCACCGCTTACCGGAGCCGGCGGCAGCTGCGGAGGCTATCGCGTCTGTTCCCTAGCTGTGCATGGAGTCGAGTAAGGGGAAGATGGCGTCTACTCATCTCCATGACACTGCAGGGCGGAAGCGATGTCAAAACATCACTTCCGCCCATACGTCTTAAAGGCACATTTTTTTCAATGTCATTTTTTTAAATGGCTTTTTTTTTTTTTTTTAAATTGTATTTTAGTGTAAATATGAGATCTGAGGTCTTTTTGGCCCCAGATCTCATATTTAAGAGGACCTTTCATGCTTTTTTCTATTACAAGGATTACATTCCTTCTAATAGGAATAAAAGTGACACAATTTTTTTTTTTTAAAACAGTGTAAAAATAAATAAAATCATGTAAAATAAATAAGAAAAATAAAATAAAATTTTTTTTAAATATTTTTTTAAAACGCCCGACCCGACAAGCTCGCGCGCAGAAGCGAACGCATACGTGAGTAGAGCCCGTATATGAAAACAGTGGTCAAACCACACATGTGAGGTATCGCCGCGATCGTTAGAGCGAGAGCAATAATTCTAGCCCTAGACCTCCTCTGTAACACAAAACATGCAACCTGTAGAATTTTTTAAACATCGCCTATGGAAATTTTTGAGGGTAAAAGTTTGACGCCATTCCACGAGCGCGCACAATTTTGATGCGTGACATGTTGGGTATCAATTTACTTAGTGTAACATTATCTTTCACAATATAAAAAAAATTGGGCTAACTTTACTGTTGTCTTATTTTTATATTCAAAAAAGTAAATTTTCTCAAAAAAAAAGCACGCTTGTAAGACCGCTGCGCAAATACGGTGTGAAAAAAAGTATTGCAATGACCGCCATTTTATTCTCTAGGGTGTTAGAAAAAAAACAATATATAATGTTTGGGGGTTCTAAGTAATTTTCTAGCAAAAAAAAACTGTTTTAAACATGTAAACACCTAAATTCCGAAATGAGGCTGGTCCTTAAGTGGTTAAGGTACCCCATTCTGAGGAAAAAAAAAACAATTATTCTACATTCCAGACATACCTCCCTAAACAAATATGGCCCTAAATGTGAGTAACACTAATGCCGGCCATACACGGTTCGAATTTCATAAGAATTTCGCACCATTAGTGGGCTGCAACAACGGCCGATTTTCGTGAGGCAATCAAATTTGAGGAATCGGACATGTTGGAAATTTTTAGAAAAACGAACCATTTTCTAATCAATGATGGGAGAATCGTGCGAGAAATGAAATAAGAAAAGAAAATTTACAGAGAGAAAAGAAGATTCCCAGCCACAAAAATTCTTTTCTGTAGCAACATGAGGTGAAATTGAAGGCTTGGTAGGCCGAATTTCGAAAATCCATGGTGGCATCATCGGATCACAAAAAAGACGAACTTTCTGATTTTGAAAAGAAAATTTGTTCGAAATTCGACCGTGTATGGCCTGCTTTAGTATAGTGTGCAGCCTCCACGGTTTTCAGACTGTGATAGATTTTAGCAGGCTGCTGGCAGTGGGGCTGTACAATGCACCTGTGCCTCCCAGGTGCCTGATAAAACTAAGATTTGATGCACATGCACATTTGATGCAGGCTAAAGTGCTAATGTGCATGTGGCCTGAGTGCTAGTTCACACCAGATGCAGTTCTGTGCTTTTTTCTGCACTAAAAATACATGCACAGTGTTTTTCATGTATTCCAAAGGTTAGTTTACACCAGTGCAGTTTCCAGTGCAGGAAAAAAAAAGTATAGGACGTGCTGCATTGTTTCTGCACAGAACTGTACTGGAACCTAGCAAAATATATCAAAAACACACTGGAACTGCAAAAATTGATCCAGAACGTATCCAGAGTGCATTTTTGTGGTGTGAACTGACCCCAAAAATGCTTGTCCATGCATTCCAATGGCTCTAGTTCACACCAGTACAGTCAGTTCCAGTCAGTTTCCGGTGCGTGCAGAAACTGACCGGAAACTGACTGGAACTGACTGCATTGGTGTGAACTAGAGCCATTGGAATACATGGAAAACACCGTGCATGTATTTTTAGTTCAGAAAAAAAGCACACAGAACTGTATCTGGTGTGAACTGGCCCTTAATGTGGTGGTTGCATTAATTATTTTGTTTTTAGTTTTTTTTTCCACCTGGTGATCTGGACAATAAAGACTTCCTGCCCAAAGATGTCTCTCCTTTGGATGAAGGAGTAACAAAGACACCTTGGAACAGCAGTATTTTCAGTCTGGGGGGATAGTATTAAATGCACTCTAATGCTGGCCATACACTATACGAAAAATCGGCCGAAAAATCGTTCGTATAGACACTTCGTTCGTTTTTAGGCAAGTTAATGGGCACAAATCAATCATTTGTGACGTTTTTGTGGAAAAAAAACGAACGTACAATAAATTGCAAGGTTAATGTGTTTCCCGTCCGAACTGTCTGCACTAGGTATATGTAAAAAAACGAACAAAAAATAATTTATTCATGTCCACTGAACAATTTATCGGTCATTACATGATGGCTCGATCGTTTGCGGTCACGGTTGAACGTTCGTTTTTCGAAAATGTGTTCGGCCGATTTTTTGTATAGTGTATGGCCAGCATAAGATTCAGATGGACTTGCCTAATGAATTAAAGCTGAACTCAAGCTAACACTGGAACAGAAACAGTTTTTCTTCCTATTTTTACATAAATGAATAAATGCTGACCATTGTAAGCAACCCCATGTCAGTGGTAAATAGATCTGTTGAAGGAAGTTGAAAAACAACATATTTATTGGCAGGTGAAAATAACAGAAAAAACAAATGCAACCACCATGTCTAATGCTGTGTACACTTTTTGACTGGACTGGTCTGACAGAACAAATCCGTCGGACAATTCGACGGTGCGTGGGCTCCATCGGACCTACAGTGGACTTTTTCTGTCGAAAATCTGACGGACCTTAGATTTGGAACATGCTTCAAATCTTTCCATTGGACTCGAGTCAGGTCGAAAAATCCGCTCGTCTGTATGCTAGTCCGACGGACAAAAAACGATGCTAGGGCAGCTATTGGCTACTGGCTACCTTCCTTATTTTAGTCCGGTCGTACGTCATCATGTACAAATCTGTCGGACTTTGGTGTGATCGTGTGTAGGCAAGTCCGTTCATTAGAAAGTACGTCGAACGTCCGTCGTAATTCCATCGAAAGTCCGTCAGAAAGACCGTCAGACCTTTGTTGCCGAAAAGTCTGCCCGTGTGTACACGGCATAAGAGTTGGTAAGCTGCAATATACCGCTAATACATTTGTGTTTTTGGGTTTAAGTGCTTCCATCTTTGTGTATAAGGAAAGGTAATTAAAGTTATATTTTAAAAAAGCCTAGTCAGAGCAATAGAAGAATTCTTATACCAATCTGCCACTAAGAAACCACCTATCAACAATAAAGGTAAATAGCATTACATTCTGATCAGTAGCTTTTACCATCAATAGCACATTTATCTAACATACACACGAACAAATATCCTTTGATGCTGTAATCTTTATTGTTTGTCCTCTCCTTCTCTCTTTAAATAGTAAAGTGATACTAGAAGGAAATAATCTGAACATAAAAAGGCCCCAGATGGGTTCTAGTAGAGTGACAATATGACTTCAGCAGACTCCTGAATACTGAAATCACCACCATATGTGACATCTGCAAAGTATAGAGAGCACAAGGAAGTCAAGTGAAAACTACACTAGAACACAAACTCCCAAGAGCGTGGAGGGTCACAGAAAATGTAAGCAAATAAGTTTATTTGGTATCTGCCTTACAGCATTACCATCTATCAGTGCTGAAGCAAATTGGCCCTTTTAATGGCTTTTATACAGTTAGCAATGATGGTGATAAAGGTGATTTGTCATGCGTGTATTTATTTGTACAGTAAGAAATGTAGCTTTACTATAGCTTATGTCTAAAATGGCAAGTACACATTTATCAGTAGATTTGTCAACAAAAGCCACTTGTACTTCTTAAGCATGTTCTTTTTGTTTTTTTACTTAGAAGCTAATAAACACAGTACACAGGCCAAAAGTGATGTCTAATTAGTCCTATTGCCTGACAATATTGAGACATGTATGGCCACCCAAATCTATTCTTGGCCTGGAAAAACTTTAGGCTTTTGGGACTAGAGGAATTATAATTTAGCACACGGGAGCAGCCTCTCATATCTGTGTCAACACAGAAATAAGGAAAAGCATGATGTTTCATGGAAAATGAGTGCCTAGCATACCAATAATGACCACTGTCAAACACAAACTGGTTCATTCATAAGTAGTTGGACACAAGAGTGAAGTATGTCTGCAGTGCTCAAACCCTCATATTGTTGCACTGCCAAAATAATTTGATGAACGAAGCACTCCACTTATTTATACACTTTTATGCCTTGCATTGACATTTTTTTTCGTTTAACCCAGAGGGCTGAACAAACAAAACCAAGGAGCTTGCTGTACTAACTATACAATGTTAGCACAGTGATCTCCATGCTGAGCTTTTGTGTTCTGACAGGAGGACTGCTCCCCTGCCAGAGCACACTAGTCAGCGCTCGGAGCCATTGGCTGTGAGTGCTGATCAGATGCCGATTGGCTGCTGTTTTTCCAGCATGCCCATTTGACAGAAGCCGGAAGTTCTGTTGGCTTCTGTATACACGGGCCGATTGTCGGGCGGTTTCTGTTGAACCGGCCAATACCAGCCAATATTCGGCCCATGTGTACCAGGCTTTAGGCTCTGAGCGAAAGCTTGCACAAAACTGTCAAAAATGGACATAAATAAATGCACTGTAACTCATATGAAGAAGCCCTTAATACGGCAAAACGATCTATGCATAGATGTTCAAAATGGGAAAAGGCTAAAGAAGATATTTTTAGGTACATAAGATAAGCCCGTAAGGACTAAGGAGGGGGCTATACAGTGACCGATCACTGTGCTAGTCAATCACAGGCTATCATAGCAATTAGGTGATCAGGAACTGGTCATCGTGTTCCCGATTTTTAGTGTGAGACACAGAGTTGTTGTTAAGAAGTGCTAGAACAGCGCAAAACATGTCAATATCTTTCTTTCCCCCTCTGTGATTCTTTGTTTTTGTACCTCCATTTTGATGAATAAAGCCCACAAGGTGTGTAGCAATCCAGTGCATCTTTTCATTTCTATGAGACATAGGGATGTCCGTGACACAGTAGCACATATGTCCGGCCCCATGGATAAAGACCCACCTGCACATATATGCGTATGTGCGGGGGGGAAGGGTTAAAAGAGAAGTCCATTTTATGACCATGTGTCATGTTATACCTAAACTTAAGGTGTAACATGGTCACAGTCTGCAGCCCCCCAACCCCAAAAGCGCCCCCCTTTCTTAACACCTTAAGAATCCGGGGGTTCTTTTCACTGCCATCTCTTGTATTCACAGTTGCGTCATTCATTCACAGTGATCTGCGAATTAAAGAAAATACTAATGACGCAATATTAGATCAGTGTTATCTTCACCTGCACACAGGGCTTCTGTATTTAATTTGCTTCAACAACCTCTCTACTAGGGCACTACTTCTACCCCCTAAGCTATTGAATAAATTCTCTTGTACATTAAAACTGAAAAAAGAGTTTGAGACCAAAATAACCAATAGCAAATAAGATGGTTTAGTATTTTTTTTTGCCAGTGGGATATTTATACGAGTATAAGCATGGGACTTCTAAAAAGCCCAGATTATGGTTTGAATGTTATTTACAATATATATGTTGTTCACCCAGTCTATGTATAATGAAAATATAATATATATTGAAAAATACATACTAACATATCATGAAATATTAATTTTACAATCTAATTATATTCCTTACATTTTCTTCATTTTCACCATATGGTTCTTCTCCATTTTGTTCTCTCTTTCTCTCCTCTGTGAGATCTTCCTGTACCTAAACAAATATAAGGCATCAATAAATCAAGACATATATTGAGGAATTAATGGGATATTAGATTTATATCCCCCTGTGCACTGAATTGTGACTAACATTAACAAAGTCCCTGTGTTACTCCTGTGTATATGCATCACGGATTCATATGAACACTTTTCAAGGTGACACATGAGTGAATCCAATCAGTAACTAAAACTAGAGAAAGATGACTGCTGCATATAGTATATAACCTATATACACCCCTTTCATTTCATAAACTACATTTAAAACTCGCTGTGGTTATGGATTTAATAAATGATAAGGTACGATGTGCACACTTCGGTATATTGGAACAATATAAAACAGCTTTCAATTCAGCTTCCTAGTAAAAAGCCCACTATGCCTAATATTAAAGATAAATGAACTGACATAACCATAAATAAAATGTGATGTTTCCAGTCTTGAAAAAATATAGTTAGAGCAGCGTGTATAAAGAGTAATGTGTTGTTGGGATAATAAAAAAAAAACAATGTGTATTCTAGATGGAATTTGAGACTGGGACGTTAATCTCACAAGTCATCAATCCACTTGTCCCCAGTAACCTTAGTTAAACCATGTGTGACTCTGCCAGTCGTGAAATTTGTTGCAGTCTTTGGACTTGTGCATAGATCTGTGTGTTTTTATACTTTCCCAAAGATCAGGTGTCTGGATCGTTGATCCAATAAGGGCATTCTCTTGGGGACAGTTTTATTTATTTTAAAGCTGGGCAACTAATAATGCAGTGTTAATAAAAGGACATGTTGAACACACCTCTTCTTCTCCTTCCTCCTGGTATTGTTCATCAACATTATCCTCCTGCTGGTCAGGATTCCCAGCCATCTTTAAAAGCAAACAACAACATTTATTATTATTATAAAGGATTTATATAGCGCTAACCGTTTGCGCAGCATTTTACTTAATATGATCACTGAATTGCAAAGAGCATGTTTGCTAAGGGAACACAAACTTTGTGTTTGTTACAGAAAGAATGCACCAAAAAACTAGCAACCAAGTAATGTATATACAGTAGCAGTGAACAAAGCTGCCTTCTCATTGGAGATGCACTGCAGCCTGGCTGCTGGGCACACTTGTGTCACTGACCTCTGTGGCAGCAATGGTAATCAGTATGCACTGACAAGGGACTGGACTCACTGCAGACACCACAGCCATCAATGACTTCCACAAGTGCCTCAAAACCAGACTGTGGTCAGGGAGAGGTGAGCGCATTCCTAGGAAAAACAACTGCCCTCACCACTGGCTCTGACAATGGCATTAACACGGGTTGAATATCAGGTGGCATCGCCGTTCAATAGAAACCGGCTGATATTCAGCCCGTGTACAGCAGTCAGTACGACAGAAGCTGGCCGACTTCTGTCGAAGGGGCATGACTGAAAAAGGGTCTGCCGTTCTGGTGGGGGCAGTTTTTTTTTTTTAGTTCAGCCCTGCTGGGTTGAATGGAAAAAGAAATATCAGTGTGTAGCAGGCTTTTAATTGTTCTTTGCTTCTATACATTTATTATGATACAGCAAACTACACTTTCAGGTTTACTCAGATTTCATACTGCTAAAGCCATAAACTGGAATTATTTTTCATTCCTCTATTTTGATACAGAGCAAATAGGAGAATTTCATTAAAAATAATTACTGTGTGTTGCAATATAAAAAAATAAATAAATAAAAAAGGTTGCTAGCCATTTGCTTTGCAAGTGAAGCATAAAAATGTGTGTTTTCTATGAGCATTTGCTTGGAAAGCAGGATGAGGTCTGTGGGTTATCAGCTTGTTGACTTTCTCTTAGCTTCCGTTCTTGTGGAGTTCTTCTGCCTCCAAGTGACTCTAACTGGCACTTTATTCAGCCACAGCAGAAGCTCTTACCACTAAATGCTCTTGTTTCTCAGCCTGGTCTTGCTGCTGTCTTTGCTCCTCATTCTCATCTGGCAGGTTCTCTTCTCGCTCTTGTTCTGCCTCTTCAAATTCATCTTCTCCTTGGTTATTGGGATCATCTGCAGGGTTCACATCGTCTCCGGCAGCCTAGTGTACGTGCATAAATCATGTTACTAAAACACTGGAAATGCTTTTGTTACACTAGAGTAATGATTTTGTCTTCACTGGGTATGCTTCTAATGCTATAGAAAAGAAATTACTCTGGTTTATACTAAATAAGATACTGAACCTTGTTTATCACAACTTATAGTGAAATTAAATAAAATTTTTATTGAGTTTCAGAGCTGCTCAAAATGTGTATACTAAAAAACAAACCATAATTAAGATTAATTTGTCTCATCTAGCATTGCTTTAGTGTCCATATTAAACTTAGAAAAGCATTCATCTATCTTTTGCATCACAGATTTTTTTATAAACTGAAGGCACACAAATTTGCATTCGAAAGGGGAGTTGTGGTCTGAGGAACCACTCTGACACAGCCATCCCTGAATACAGCAAAAGAAGGGGAGGATGGCCTTGGGACTTTGAGTGAGGTGGGAGAGATTCGGAACACTTCCATAATAAGTGCAAAAAATGTTTTATTGATCACAAAATGCTAAATACATAAATGGGATCAGCAATAAATGTGCAATACCCGGCATAGTGGCCTAGTTTCAAGCATGAGTAAAAAACAAATACAATTCATTACACTTGATTTGTACATCCATAAAAGATATTATACATAGTAAATCGCTAAACAGCTAAAAATACACATACATCAGCTGAATTTGGAAAATACACAATACACATGCATGGATAGCAGCAGTATATGATCATGATATGACCAACTTCAAATACCCAGCACAATGGGCATGCATGTGGCATCGATGGTGCCCTACGCATTTCGCGAGTCTCCTCTCGCTCATCAGGGGCTGCTGCAAATTTATGTGTCTAAAACAAAAGATATAAAAATAGTGAGGGTGTGTAAATGACTAAATACGTCGGGTAAACACGATAGTTGGCACGAGAGGTCTGTAACGAGACGATCTCGTACTTACCACTTGACTGGATTGGGTCACCAAAAAGCCGGGTCTCAAGATGGCGGCAGTAAGCAATGCCGGTTCGGGGGCTGAGGGGGAGTGGCAGCCAACAACCGCAGCAGGAAAGGCCAGGAGGCACAGCAAGGACCGCAGGAGCTGTATGGTAAGTGGTCTGGAGGTGTCCATAAACATATCTAGAAAGAATGTATGTAGGGATGCATGAGTCTCAACAGATGTACCAAGGACAGACTAGGCATCAGAGGGTCATCTCTGACCCTCAAGAATAACCAAAAAGGATTGTATTATGAAAAAAGAAAATGGAGTATATATGTATACAAAGTTAACATTGGTTCCTGATATGAAATGGTAGAAAATAAATGGACCGTCATGATGACAGATGATTAAGGGCAAGGGCTGGAGAGAAGTGCACACATAGATAAATATATAATATAAGATGGATCTAAAGTATATGTGGGTAAATGTGTGAGCCAACAAAAAATATTTAAATAATCTTATGTGTGGTGACACCACACATAATGTGTGTCTGTCACCACACATAAGATAATATAAATATTTTTTGTTGGCTCACACATTTACCCACATATACTTTAGATCCATCTTATATTATATATTTATCTATGTGTGCACTTCTCTCCAGCCCTTGCCCTTAATCATCTGTTATCATGATGGTCCATTTATTTGCTACCATTTCATATCAGGAACCAATGTTAACTTTGTATACATATATACTCCATTTTCTTTTTTCATAATACAATCCTTTTTGGTTATTCTTGAGGGTCAGAGATGACCCTCTGATGCCTAGTCTGTCCTTGGTACATCTGTTGAGACTCATGCATCCCTATATACATTCTTTCTAGATATGTTTATGGACACCTCCAGACCACTTACCATACAGCTCCTGCAGTCCTTGCTGTGCCTCCTGGTTTTTCCTGCTGTGGTTGTTGGCTGCCACTCCCCCTCAGCCCCTGAAACGGCATTGCTTACTGCCGCCATCTTGAGACCCGGCTTTCTGGTGACCCAATCCAGTCAAGTGGTAATTACGAGGTCGTCTCGTTACAGACCTCTCGTGCCAACCTTTGTGTTTACCCCGACGTATTTAGTCATTTACACACCCTCATTATTTTTATATCTTTTGTTTTAGACGCATACATTTGCATCAGCCCCTGATGAGCGAGAGGAGACTCGCAAAACGCGTAGGGCACCATCGATGCCACATGCATGCCCATTGTGCTGGGTATTTGAAGTTGGTCATATCATGGTCATATACTGCTGCTATCCATGCATGTGTATTGTGTATTTTCCAAATTCAGCTAATGTATGTGTATTTTTAGCTGTTTAACGATTTACTATGTATAATATCTTTTATGAATGTACAAATCAAGTGTAATGAATTGTATTTGTTTTTTACTCATGCTTGAAACTAGGCCACTATGTCGGGTAACGCACATTTATTGCTGATCCCATTTATGTATTTAGCATTTTGTGATCAATAAAACATTTTTTGCACTTATTATGGAAGTGTTCCGAATCTCTCCCACCTCACTCAAAGTCCCAAGGCCATCCTCCCCTTATTTCACAAATTTGCATTCAGATTCAGAAATGATGTCCTGTCTCACACTAAAGTGGAGAAGTGATTCTAATATCACCAGGTACATTAACAGACAAAGTATATTAAAGTCTAACACCATTAGAGCTGCAATACAATAAACAAACACAATAATTTAATCTGCGTATGTTTATTTTCTGAAGCTACAAAAGAACCCCATTTAAGGCATCGTGGCTTCAGACCTTTAGACTACATTTAATTATTAATCACCTGCAGGTTACCATGGACTGACTACACACATTGTTTTAACTGGTGTTAGGTTGTCCATAAAAATGAGAGAAAGTTTGGATGCTCATCCTTGCATAAACTCAAATGCACAGTTCAGTCAATCTTTTGTGTTCATGGCCATGGACAGGAAAGCTGGGGGGAGCGGACTTGTCCTGTTGAGGAACAATAGCAATCAGAGAATGTTTGCCAATATGGCTGTTCAGTATCTTCTGAGAAATTCCAGGTGGTGGTGTCTTTTGGTACTCACAGATAATGAATGATCATGACTTCCAGAGAACTTGCAAAAGGAGGGATAGCTTGTAGTGATGGAACAAGACACTGAATCAAGTAAGAGGCTCTAATGAAGGGATAGGGCCACCCGAAACATGTAAGTGGAGGTCCTTTGCTCCAGGATGTTAGCCTGGTCCTCATCTAGGATATTACATCACAAGCTATTCTTTCTTATGATGGCTATATTGAAGTGGCAGTTTTTGCTTCTGCATCTAGGGATCTGACATCTAATGAGATATGGGTTGTTCTGATCAAGTAGTTTCTTTGTAAGTGCAATTCATCTATATTTTATTGATTATAAGGCATTTTATGTGCAATATCTGGTATGTTCCGTTTTGTTTTATCTACAGTTATATTATATGCCTTTGGATATATATAGAGCTTGCAAGGATGAGCAGAGAGCCTAGGCACCAGTGAGGCGTGTTACATTTGAAGATTACATTTTCTATATGAACACAGCCTGCAGGTGTCCAGGTATCTTTACATCCACTAGACTACTTCCCTGCTAGAGGCGACTCTACCAATTTGACTTTACAGAATTGCTAGTTCTATTGTTGCACAGAGAAATGCAAAAATACATCAATTAGACTAAACTGTAACCCTAATGAAAACATGTGTGTAAACATCAATATAAATCAGTGGTCTTGATTCCAGGCAAAGTTTCAGTAGCCTTCATAAATGATGATACATTTCCTGATGCTAATCAATGAGAAAGATTACATTACTTCATTAGTGGCCTCCATACATTTTACCTCACAGTTACTGCACTAACAACACTTAAGGGATAGTGACAAAGCTCATCTGTTTTGCAAATTATTCAATTTAATGCAAAGCTTTTTATTAGCATTGTATGGCCATATAAATAGGGTGACTTATATCCAATGTGTCATCATGGCTTCTACTTAAGGAATCACCATATATCACACTTACATCTTGCCGCTCTCTGCTTGCAGGCTGCTGATCTATAGCTTGCTCCTCGTTTGCATTCTTAGCAGTATTTTCTGCCTCTTCAGCTTCATCTTGATGATTCTCTCTTTCATATGCTGCAATGCAATGCCATGACATTAGATATATATTATATGACAACAATAATGCAGGTCTTGAAGGTTATGATTCATGTTTTACAGCATTAGGATTTTGCTGGTTTGGCTTGGTTCGGTGACTTTCCTCAGGCAAGCAATAAAAATTCACAGAAGCGTAGTGAATTTCTGTCAGTGTTGGAAAGCCAAGGGGTACTTGTTATATGCCTAGCTGATGACTGTGGTAAATAAATGAGTGATAAGTAAACAAATAAAAATGGGTGTGTCTAAATATAGATAGCTGATTTATTTTTTGTTCAACTCCAGCCAAAATCTGGAGAAAGGGTTACAGCCCCTGTCAGGTATTTATTGCTGTCTGTGTCAAAACAGATGAGATATCCCCACATTTCCTGTCTGGACAGAAAATGGTAGGAAAACTCTCCAATGGGGAACACAGACAAAATATACCTTTTTTTAAATCATTGCAGCTGGGTTAGATCCTCTATCCCCTCCCCACTTCCTCTTGTCTGGTGTCACAGGGACAGGAAGAGGGAAAAATCTTCCTAATGGAGTTACAGACAAAAACCTAAATGTGACAAAAATGTTTATTATTTTCCAATCCAATTCCTCTGGAGTCAGGCTTTACATTTAGTTAGGATATCCTGTGCATTTGGCCAATCACCCTAAAGCATGTTACAGTCAGAGAATATTACATGAAACCTATAGTCATGTGAAAAAGTAGGTACACCCCATGGAAATTGTTGACTTTTCCCAAATATATGGATAGGCAAACCTATGATCTTCATTCGAACAGAGCCTACAGTTAGAGGTGATATGCATGAATAAAATCACAAGCAAAATTTAACCTTTAAATATTTTATACATCAAAAATATCATTTTGATCATTCCTACATGTGCATTCTCTTCAGTTGTAAGATGTTTGTAGGCTTTCTTGGATAAACTGCCCCATTTTAAACACCCTTACCTCCTCACCACATACACACTACCCAAAACCCTAGGGCACCACCCGAGAGACCCATAGTATTGGGCATAGGGTCCCTAACAGAAAACGCAAGTAAATTTGTAGACACATTTCTAATGCCACATGTTTTGAGTTTACCGTCATACATTTGGGACACAACGGACTTGCTTCGACACATCAAGGGGGTCCAGGTCCCTCCAGACGCCCTCCTCGTGGCTATAGATATCGAGGCTCTCTATGCGAGCATCTCCCACGGGCAGGGCGTCCGGATGGCTGGTACCTTCTTGATGGAGCAAGATCGTAATACATGGCCCCTCAATCAGTTTATTTTGAAACTACTGCAGTTTATCCTGACCAAAAACTATTTTTCATACATGGACCAGATCTATTTACAAACACAGGGAGTGGCCATGGGCACTTCCTGTGCATCCTCCTATGCCAACCTTTATTTGGGGGATAGGAGAGATCAATTTTCAGGGATGAGTCCCTACAATCATTTTTGAACCATGTGCTATGTTGGTACAGGTTCACTGACGACCTATTTGTTATCTGGAGGGGTACAGAATCATCACTAATCGAGTTTATCAAACGTTTAAATACTAATCAGTTTAATCTATGCTTTACATTTACTTATGATTATAATCATATCTCCTTTCTCCATTTAAAGATCATCAAAAACCCCACCGGTCAAATAGCAATGGACCTATATATCGGAAACCCACGGCGGGCAATATGTTGCTTCATGCCTCCAGCTTTCATCCCCGTCCCCTGATACGCAGTATCCCGTACTCCCAATATTTAAGGCTGCGTTGTAACTGCACGGAGGGCGGGGATTTTTACATCCAAGCGGCTGTTCTACATGAGCGCCTTTTAGCACGGGGCTATACCCGCACTAATCTTAGGAAGGCCTATAACAGGGCCTTTGCATGGACCAGACCGTCATTGCTATATGGCGCCCCTCATGTAGAAGCATCTAAAACATTTAAAATAGTCACCAAATTCTCCACTCATCACAACCAACTACGTACATTATTGTCAGAACATTGGCATCTCTTAACAGACCATCATATCCTGGGCAAATATGTAAGGCCCAATCTGGAATTGGTGTTCCGTAGAGCCAACCACACTGAGGGATAGATGTAAATCTATCCACTATCGGGTGAGTCCCGGGTGATGGGGAGTCCCCGGGGTACCTTTCGGTGTGGCCATTGTCCACGTTGCCCATGGATTCAGAAAGGTACAACCTTTACTCTTCCCAATGGGGAAATTTTCTCCCCTCCTCAACATGCTAACTGTAGCACGAGGGGAGTTGTTTACCTAATGGTCTGTGCCTGCAATGCATTCTATGTAGGCAAGACTATTGGAGAATTAAGGCAGAGAATGGGAGATCATTTATACTATTCATCCAATGGCAAGCTCACCACGGGCCACCATATAGGCCTACACCATAGATTCCAACCTGAAGTTGCCAAATTCTTGTTCCTGGAAACTATTCCAGAAGACCCATGGGGGGCGATTGGGATTGCGCGATCCTTAGACGTGAAACCATCTGGATCGAGCGACTCAATGTCCTCATACCACGGGGCCTTAATGAAGCCCTTTCATACAAACCCTTCCTGTGAACGGCTTATTCCTTGGTTTTTGGTTTTGTTTCTATTCCTTGCTTTTGTCTATTGTTTTTAGGCTTCTGCCTCTTGCCTATTGCTTTTCACTTTGTATTCTCTTTTTGCCTCCTTTATTCCCTCCCCCCCCCCCCTTTCCCTCCCCCCTCCTCCTGTTATTCTCCCTCCTCCTATTCACCTGTACCTTTGATAATCGTGACGAGTTTTGATTGCGATTTGGGTTTAATTACATATTCCATAAATACTCTTTATTTAATTTTAGGATCCATATGAAATCATTTGTGGTGAGATTATGACTGGAGATTAATTGGTTTTATTATCAATAATGTGTGTAATTATTGGCATATGTGTGTGCCTTGGCAGTGACTGGGATGCAATCTATGCTGTGGTTGTTGCTTTGGAACACACACACTGCCTCGCTACTTGTTTGTCTAAATAGTTTTTTTCTTTGTGTAAATCTTGTTGTCAGGAATGACTTGCCATGGAATTAACAGCGGCTTGGGGTGATATAAACCCCCCAGTGGCAGACATGCGTCTCTCCATTAGGAGGTGGGACCCCAGTTCATGGGCTGCCCTCCCCTTCTTCCCTTGATGATGGCCTCTGGTGAGGGTCACACATGTGCACACCTTTGCGCATGCGCAGTGAGCGAGACGGACACAGTGACGTCAGGCACCGGCGTTACCTGGCACAATGGCGTGGGCCGGGTTGGAGGCTCTAAAAAAGGTGCTTATGGTGGCCCTCATTCAGATGGCTGCCACCCGGGGACAGGCTCTATCACAGGCATTTCAAGGTAAGACGGATCTGTTCAGCCATGTCACTTTTGTGAGCAACCGCCTTGGTTGCTGCTTATACTCGCCAGCATTACCTGTGCTTTCATGACAGGAAGTCGCTTGCTTGGCACTTGCTGATATTGTTACGCTATGTGGTCTATTGCCTATGATGTGGACCAATGGTCCATATCTTTATATGTACTCACTGCACCTGTTTCTTTAGCCTAATGGCTATAGGGGACCTGTTGCTGGCCACGTCTGACCACTGAACATCGCTCCTTACAAACAAGTTTACCTGCCTTTAACCTTGGAATATGGCTGTGTTTTGAGTCCTGCCTTTGATCCCCGGGTGCCATACTACTTATATACTATCCATTGGGTGGGTTAGACTTTTGATTGGATTGATGTTTCCCTTTTCCCTTCCCATCCCTTTTCCCCCCATCCCTCCCTCCCTTTCCCAACACCTCTCTCCCCCCACCCCTCTGGTTCTGTGTTTGTTCCCTTTCCATAGACTATATAGACCCACATTAGAATATTTCTTATATTTTTTTATTTCAGTTATTGCACCTTCCAGTGCCTCCCGTGTTCACCACGGGGGGATTACCCATTTAGGGTGCCTCAAACTGTGCCATTTAGTGCCCCCTATGGGCGCCCACTGGTAAGCTATGCCTGACTATAACACTCCAAAACTATCTTATTTACTATTTTTGTATATTTGTATTTTTTGTTTTTTCTATTGCTTTCATTATTTGTGATGTAACTATGAGACTGTATTTTTCTATAGATGCTTATGGCCGATTCCTCCTGAAGAAGCGACTTGTGTCCCAAAACATGTAGAGGATTACGTCTGGACCTACATCTTTACTCTCCATATACCAGTTGGTACCAGTTGGGGTTTATTTGTTTTTTTTTTTGAACCATCTGTTACTGTATGCAATAACTATTTTATGTATTGTTATACTTAATGTTTTTTATCTACATCCTTCCTTCAATAAATTTATACTTTTTATATTTACCTTGTCTAAATCCCTGGGTACCGAGATAGTCCACAACATTTTTGTTGTCATGGGGCAATATTTTGGAGTAGCCCCTGACACACCCTTTTCCACTATCCTAATTTCAAGGATGATGGTACCCGCCCCTATTTCTCTTTACTATCCAGATTGAGGCAACATCCTATATCTCACATACAATTTCAATGGAATTCATGTCAGACCCTAGATATCTATCTGTCTATCTAGGTTAAAATAAAACAGGTTCTACCTGCATAATTCCCAAGGAGGTTCTTGTCATTGATGCCCAATCTGGAACACCTAATTTCATGGATTTGAAGTGGTGGGAAATGTAAGGGTGTACTTATTTTTTTCCACATTTTCCCTAATTTAGATTATAAGAATGAATACGTCAATTTTATTTGTTCAAGTATATCACTGTTATCTGTAGGCACCGTTCAGATTAAAATCTAATATTTGCCTGCTCAAAGGGTCAAAAATTTTAATGAGGTGTACTTACCTTTTCACATGACTGTATAGCAGAAAAGATACCGCTTATAGCTAAACATGTGCTACAGGGAATAAGTATTACTGAGGTGTTATCCTTTGTTTTATTTCTGTAAGAATATTCCTTCATCTAGGCAAACATAATTCATGAGTATTCATGATTGTACTGGCAAACAGCATGCTCCCTTATGAATAATGAAGACTCAAAACTGTCCCCTGAATGCCTTGCACATTGCCTACTGATAGTCAAAAGTGTCTCGAAGTGAGCTAATTCAGCTTAGGGCCATAATCCATGGCATGGGATTTATTACAAAAAGAAGGGAGAATTTAACAGAAGACATTTCTAATGAAAGCTTGTAGTGACAGTGAATATACATATTCAAAGATAGAAGCACAATATTTATATCAGGATGATACTTAGATTAATGCATACCAAATACAATGTCCATTTGACTGGGCTTTGATAAACTTAAAAAACCTTGATTCAATCTCCTTGTCTTATTGTAGTGCAGAAAAAAATAAGTTATAGCCTCAGAAACCATAAACAGTGGAATATACGAGTACTACCCAATCATTTCAATGTCTTTTAGTCATTCGTTTGAATGCCCAGCAGGACACATGAGCATACCCATTGAGACTGCAGAGGGGGTGAAGCAGCAGATGTTAACTGGCAATGGCTTATAGAATTAAGCAATAGAGATTGGGTAAGGTTTTCCAACCTGTCTGATTGTTTTTTTCCCTGACAGTCAGGATAAATCGCTGATTAGAATTTATTATCTATGGGACTTAAACAAATCTGGTTGAGTGATTGTAAGAACACACAGGGAGTTTTACAAACATGATGCAAAGAATGTCAGAAACTGCTGAGGAAATCTGTAAATGACCATATAATTAAAAGGATATTACATGGTATTTAAGATGAACAGGACACTGATCGCACTATGATGATGTCTATGTTTTGGTCACTTATTTTTTCACCCTATAAATGGCTTTTGATTGGCAGCTGTGCGGATCGAAAGACTCGGTCTTTGCAAAACACCTTCTAGCCTTTTTTTATTTTCCCGAAATCTTAAACAACATAGACTTCAATAAAGCACAGCAGGTCTGCTGTTAACATCCATCTAAGTGAAAGGGCAACGCCTCATGAGGATCCAAAGGGAAGCATTATCGGACAGTCATTAAGTTCCTGTTATATATTACCTTGTTTAAGTCCATACACTTTAGTCCTTTAGGGCCGCTTCATTCTCCCCACACAAGGGTCGTAGTCTGTTAGCAAAGTATTTCAATGGGGCCATAGATGGATTCAGACAGGCAGCATGCACAAGATTAGTTTATTTCAGTTACTGTCTTTGCTGAATGTATACTAATAAAGGTAAGAAGATCTTTTTTTTTCTCAGATTCTGTTGTGCTGCACTGTGAGGATTAAATAGAGACTGTCCTCTCTGCACTGCAGCATTGTTATAATTGTAACCAGACAACACAATCAAATGTTTCATCAACAAAAAAAAACTGCTCAAAATACACAAGGAACACTCTATATAACCAGCCGTCTGCACTTGCCAATGACTGATTTGTAGGCTTGCTAAATGCTAATAATTCCAGGTTTAATAGCTAAAAAAAATTAGTAGACGGGAACAAAAATGAACTGGGTACAATACATTACTTAATATTAAAAATATTACTAATTAACATTAGATATCCAATATTTAAACTCCCAATTCATTCTGAATGAATTAACTATCAATTAAGTTACTCCTAGAAAGGAAAGTGATGTTTTGATGCTTACACATGCTTTGGCCACTTGAAGAATTTTTCCTTGAAAGAGATTCTATGGGGGTAATTTACTAGAGGCAAAGCAAAGCACTAAGCAAGGTGAAGCTGTGTTTACTGCAGTGATCTTATTAGATGCAAGAAAATCATACTGTTCAGCTTCCAGGTTTTATTGTCAAAACCTAACTGAACAAGCTGAAGTTAGAAGCCGATTGTCTACTATGCAGAGCTGCACCAGATTTTGCGCTCCCCAGTTTTAGTAAATCAACCTCATAGTTTTACCTTTTTTCGCTAAGCTAAGAGCTGGCATCCACTGAAATTCCCCAAAACTGCCTCATACATACACATCAATGCAATTAATAGTCACAGTACCCTCAAAGTGTTGTGGCTAGGGATGAGCCAAACACCCCCCCCCCCCCCCCCCCCCGGATTGGTTTGCACCAGAACATGCGAACAGACAAAAAATTTGTGCAAACACCATTAAAGTCTATAGGACGCGAACGTGAATAATCAAAAGTCTTCTTTTTAAAGGCTTATATGCAAGTTATTGCCATAAAAAGTGTTTGGGGACCCGGGTACTGCCCCAGAGGATATGTAACAATGCTAAAAAAAATGTTTTTAAAAACGGCCGTTAATTCAGGAGCAGCGATTTTAATAATGCTTAACCACTTACCCAATGGGCACTTAAACCCCCTTCCTAACCAAACCAATTTTCAGCTTTCGGTGCTCTCACATTTTGAATGACAATTAGTCAATCAACATTGTCCCTATATGAATTTTTTGTCCTTTTTTCATACAAATATTTTTTGCGCTATAAAAAAAAACCAAAAAACGAAAATGCATTTTCTTCGTTTCAGTTATAAAATTTTTCAAATTAGTAATTTTTCTTCATAAATTTTGGCTAAAATTTATACTGCTACACATCTTTGGTAAAAATAACCCAAATTGGTGTAAATTATTTGGTCTTTGTGAAAGTTAGAGTCCAAAAGCTATGGTGCCAATCTCTGAAAATTGATCTCACCTGATATACTGATGGCCTATCTCAATTCTTGAGACCCTAACAAGCCAGGAAATTACAAATACCCCCCAAATGACCCCTTTTTGGAAAGTAGACAATCCAAGGTATTTAGTAAAAGGCATGGTGAGTTTTTTGAAGTTGTAATTTTTTCCCACAATTCTTTGCAAAATCAAGATTTTTTTTTTCACAAAATTGTTATATTAGCAGGTTATTTCTCACACACAGCATATGCATAGCACAAATTACACCCCAAAACACATTCTACTATTCCTCCTGAGTATGGCGATACCACATGTGTGAGACTTTTACACAGCGTGGCCATATACAGAGGCCCAACATGCAGGGAGCGCTATCAGGTGTTCTTGGAGCATAAATTACAAATTTCTTGACTATCTCTTACACTTTTGAAGGCCCTGGAGCACCGGGACAATGGAGACGCTCCAAAAATGACCCCATTTTGGAAAGAAAACAACCCAGCGTATAATCTATGAGGCATAATGAGACTTTTGAACGTGTCATTTTTTTCAAGTTTTTGGAAAATGTGTAATGAAAATGAAAACACTTTTTTTTACACAAAGTTGTCCATTTATACAATATTTCTAACACATAGCATGTACATACCAAAAATTACACCCCAAAATAGATTCTACTCCTCCTGAGTACAGCGATACCACATGTGGGAGACTTTTACAGAGCCTGGCCACATAGAGAGGCCCAACATGCAGGGAGCACCAACAGGTGTTCTAGGGGCATAAGTTTCAAATCTAATTTGACTACCTATTACACTTTTGTGAGTCACTCTAGTGGCATGGATGTGGCATGGATGAGCATGAATGGGGATGGATGAGCCGTGGATGGGGGTGACGGAGTATGGATGGGATGACTGAGCATGAATGAGTATGGCTGAGTACGGCCGGGTACGACTGAGTATGGCTGGGTACGGCTGAGTATGGATGGGATGGGTGGGTACAGCTGAGTACGGCTGGGTATGGCTGAGTACGACTGGGTATGGCTGGGTACTGCTGAGTACGACTGGGTATGGCTGAGAATGGCTGGGTACGGCTGGGTATTACTGAGTATGGATGGGATGGCTAAGTACAGCTGACGTGCCCTTAAAAGAAAAACGAACGCCGGCTGCTATCTTTTTGCTGCGACAGCTCTTATATAGGCAAG
The DNA here is from genome assembly GCF_042186555.1 of Aquarana catesbeiana. NCBI lineage: Eukaryota > Metazoa > Chordata > Amphibia > Anura > Ranidae > Aquarana > Aquarana catesbeiana. The sequence goes on from NC_133327.1 coordinate 217,045,108, forward strand.
GGCAGGGTCACCCGCTGACGTAACTGGATGACCCGTCCCCCCCTGACATGACGTCAGAAGGGGCGGGGTCACTCAGTTACGTCACCGGGTGGCCCCGTTCTTGCCTATATAACAGCTGTCACAGCTAAGATATAACAGTCGAGGCAGAGATTTTTTTTTCTATTTTTCGGGTCCGACGGTGCCATGAAGATGGATGGACATCGTGGGACATTTTTTCTTTTTTAATAAAGGACTTGTCAAAAACTGTCCTTTAGATTCCGATAAGCCCCCTGCCTGCAGAACCCCACAACCACCGGGCAAGGTTTATGGGGATGAGGCCCTTGTCCCCATCAATATGGGGACAAGGTGCTTTGGGGGGTGCTTTGAGGGCATGTGGCCTGGTACGGTTCGGGGGGGTGCTCTCTTGTCCCCCACCTTTTCCTGCAGCCTGCCAGGTTGCATGCTTGGATATGGGTCTGGTATGGATTTTGAAAGGGGGGCCCACGCCAATTTTAAAAAAAAAATTGGTGTGGAGTTCCCCTTAAAATTTATGCCAGACCCAAAGGGCCTGGTATGGATTTTGGGGGGGGCACACAATTTTTTTTTTAAATTTTGGCGTGGAGTTCCCTTTAAAATCTATACCAGACCCAAAGGGCCTGGTATGGACTGAGGGAGAGAACCCATGTCGTTTTTTTTCTTAATTCTGTCATAGGGTTGCCCTTAACCACTACAATACACTATATTATATATTGTACACTGCACTATATACCCTGCATCGTATTATATATACTACACTGACTGCACTATATCCTCTGAACTGCAGTATATATACTATACGGACTGCACTATATACTCTGCTGAAAAATTGGGCCTTAGGTGTTGGTGGTGCCAGAACACTGTAACCCCTCACAGTTACTCTTGTTGGGCATAGGAACAGGCTCTGCTGTTAAATATTATTTCAAAAATTGTAATTACATGCCCCTGTTAAACAGGGGCAGAAAAATTGGGCCTTGGGCGCTGGTGGTTCCCTAAACCAAAAATATTGTTGGAAGTTAGCATTAAGACTCAGAAGGAATAGGAAAGGCAGCATAGGCAGTCTTCAGGGGATCCCAGATCCATAGCAAATTCAATCAGTTACATCAGAATCAGGTGCTTAATAGCTACTGATCCAAGACTGAGTCATTTTGATAAATGTGAGCCTATCAATAGAGTCTGTGGACAGGCGCACTCTTTGATCTGTCACAAACCCTTAAGCAGCACTAAATGTGTGTTCAGAAAGCACGCTGGATGCAGGACAGGCCAATAGCTCGATTGCATATTGAGCAAGTTCTGGCCAGTGGTCCATCCTCAAGACCCAGTAACCCAGTGGATGCTCTGTTGGAAAGGCCTCTAAGTCTGCTCTTGCCCCTAGATATTCCTGCACCATATAATGCAGATGCTGGCGATGGTTGCTTCAACAGCGCCGAGTACTGAAAAATTGTTTAAAGGCATTGGTTAGCCGGCCACCTTCTCCACTGCTCTTCCTCTGACCAACAAAGCCTCAGAAATACGTTGTCCAACACCAGGAAATGGGTCTGGAAAGGCGTTTCAAACTTTTATTCAAGGCCTCCTGAAGCTGTTTCATCCTCTGCAAAGGCAGGATGAGTTCTGCAACTTTACCCTTGTGACATGGATCAAGAAGGGTTGCCAGGCAGTAATGATCCCTCTCCTTGATACCACGAATCCTAGGGTCCTTTCACAGACTTTGCAGAATCAGGGAGGCCATGCAGCATAAGTTTGCAGAGGCATTTGATTATGAGTCCTTTGGGTCACCAAGGACCACATTATCTCCTCCCAGCCACAAACAACTCCTTGGGTTTCTGGGGACTGAAAACCATCCCTTGTAGACTGCTGTGTGTTATCCTCTACATCCATGCTGACACAATCCTCCTCTTCTTCCTACGTGTTTGGCAGCCCCACAGGAATGCTATCTGGATAAAGGGGGCCTTGCGAGGCAAATTCCTCTTCCTCCCACTGTTCTGCCTCAAGTGCCCTGTCCATGATTCCACGAAGTGTGTGCTCCAACAGGAAGACTAGAGAGACAGTGTCACTAATGCATTGATCGTCACTGCTCACCATCCTTGTGGCCTCCTCAAATGGTGACGGGACAGTGCATGCATTCTTGATCAGTAGCCACTAGCGTGGCAAAAAAGCCAAGCTCCCCTGACCCTGTCCTGGTGCCATACTCGCACAGGTACTCATTGTTGGCCCTCCGCTGTGTATGTAGCCGCTGCAGCATTGCCAATGTTAAGTTCCACCTGGTGATGTCAGAAATGAGGCGGTTGGTGGGCAGGTTGCATTCCCTTTGAATGTCAGCCAGCCGAGCATTGGCATTGTATGACCAGCAGAAATGACCACAGACTTTTCTGGCCTGCCTTGTAAGCCTGGGTACGTGGTCAAGAAATGCCGCACCACCAAATTCAGGACGTGTGCCAAACATGGAACATGAGTTAAGTGTCCCTGACGGAGGGCGGAGAGAAGGTTGGTGCCATTGTCGCATACAACCATTCCTGGCTGAAGCTGGCATGTCGTCAACCACCTCTGAGCCTGCCCCTGCAGAGCTGACAATCTCTGCCCCAGTGTGGCTCCTGTCCCCTAGGTAGACCAACTCAAGCACCGCATGGCATCTTGGCAACTGTGGTACAGCACGTTCCACAAATTCATGAAAGGGGGCAAAGTCCACCAGCTGAAAAGGCAGAAGTTGCAATGCCAGCAATTTGACCAAGCTAGCATTTAGACGCTGAGCATGTGGATGGCTTGTTACCGAATTTCAGTGATCTTTGGGTTCTTCTTTACTTCTCTCACCAAGGCTCTTTTCCCCCTGATAGCTCAGTTTGGCTGGACGGTCAGCTCTAGGAAGGGTTCTGGTCATCCCAAACGTCTTCCATTTAAGGATTATGGAGGCCACTGTGCTCTTAGGAACCTTGAGTGCAGCAGAAATTTTTTTGTAACCTTGGCCAGATCTGTGCCTTGCGACAATTCTGTCTCTGAGCTCTTCAGGCAGTTCCTTTGACCTCATGATTTTCATTTGCTCTGACATGCACTGTGAGCTGTAAGGTCTTATATAGACAGGTGTGTGGCTTTCCTAATCAAGTCCAATCAGTATAATCAAACACAGCTGGACTCAATTGAAGGTGTAGAACCATCTCAAGGATGATCAGAAGAAATGGACAGCACCTGAGTTAAATATATGAGTGTCACAGCAAAGGGTCTGAATACTTAGGACCATATGATATTTCAGTTTTTCTTTTTTAATTAATCTGCAAAAAGTCAACAATTCTGTGTTTTTCTGTCAATATGGGGTGCTGTGTGTACATTAATGAGGAAAAAAAATGAACTTAAATGATTTTAGCAAATGGCTGCAACATAACAGAGAGTGAAAAATTTAAGGGGGTCTGAATACTTTCCGTCCCCACTATATATATATATATATATATATATATATATATATATATATATATATATAAATTGTAGTCTAATCATTCACAAGAAACTGTGCATGAATGACATGCCTGTGTGGACCGAGCTCCGCTTGGCCATCCTGTTTTAGAATTGTGATAGCAGGTGCAGGGAGAGGATCCCCCACGTGCTGTCATTGGGCAGGGAATCAGAGGGAAAGGGGGTGCATGCTGAACATGTTACATATTACACCCAAAATATGGTTGTAACATGTAACATGTTCAGAAAGGTGAACTTATCCTTTAAAGTAAAACTTAAGGCAAAACTTTTTTTTTTTCATTTTAAATAGAGTAAGGGAGGATTATAACCTCTATCAGGCTACAGGAAGGAAGACAGAGAGGAAGCAGGAAGAGAGCGGAAATCACTCCAAAGTGAAGGACTCCTGGAGTATCACCAAGGTCATCAGATCTGATGTCCCAATTGGAACATTCCTATTTATTACTGTCCTGGTGTCAACCCAAAATTTGGGATTTTCTTTTACATTCACTTTCAATAATAATGGTAAACAGGACAAATAGAAAGGGTGAATCTCCCTAAAGGGGGTACAGACAGCAATAAAACTGACAGGTGTTCTAATTTCTCTCCACTCTATCCAAAGCTAAAAAAAAGTTTTGCTTTTAGTTATACTTTCGGAATAGGAGGTTTGTGTTGTTGCTGGAAAAGGATTTGCTGTAAGCTGTGTAATTACAGTATTGGCATACATGACTGTCACAACTCACTGGTTACTCCTTTGCCTAAGATGCAGAATACCAATATTGGTAAGATTTACAATTCCATTTATAACATACTGGCATGATGTACAAACATGTTCTGTAATGGTTCAGCAACTAACTGTTAAATAGAATGTGTTCAATTATAAATAAGATAGGGACTGTAGGTTTGTTCTTAAGTTGAATCTGTTTGTAATTTGGAACAGGTACATTTTTTAAGTGTAGCTCCAGCCAAAAAATCTATTTTTAAGCTTTTTGGATAACATAGGGAAGGGTTATCACCCCTGTAACATTTGTTTTGCTGTCTGTGCCCCTGTACAGAAGATTTCACCTGACTTTCTGTCCCAATTATTAGGGAAACAAGGATTGGTGATAAAGCATCAGTGGAGACACCTTTGTCCCATATTTCCCTTCCTAGGGGTAGATTTCCTCTCACTTCCTGTTGTCTCCCTCCATTTGTAAGTAGGAGTCGTTTGTAAGTCGGATGTTTGAAAATAGGGGACCGCCTGTATATACTATATGGCCTGCCCTATATACTCTGCGGAAAATTGGGCCTTAGGTGTTGGTGGTACCAGAACACTGTAAGCCCTCACAGTTACTCTTGGTGGGCGCAGGAACAGGTCCTGCTGTGAAATATTATATCAAGAAATGTAATTACATGCCACTGTTAAACAGGGGCAGAAAAAAAATGGACCTTTGGTGGTGGTGGTGCCACAACACTGTAAGCTCTCACAGCTACTCTTGGTGAGCGCAGGAACAGGCCCTGCTGTGAAATATTATATCAAGAATTGTAATTAAATGCCACTGTTAAACAGGGGCAGAAAAAAATGGGCCTTTGGTGGTGGTGGTGGTGCCACAACACTGTAACCCCTCACAGATTCTCTTGTTGAGTGCAGGAATGAGCCCTGCTGTGAAATATTAGAGCAAAAATTGTAATTACATGCCCCTGTTAAATAGGGGCAGAAAAATTGGGCCTTAGGCGGTGGGGGTGGTACAACACTGTAAAGCCTCACATAGTCTTGTTGAGCACAGGAACAGGCCCAGCTGTGAAATATTAGATCAAAAATTGTAATTACGCACCCCTGTTAAACAGGGGCAGAAAAATTGAGCCTTAGGCAGTGGTGGTGGTGCCACAACACTGCAACCCCTCACAGAAACTCTTGTTTATCGCAGGAACGGGCCCTGCTGTGAAATATTAGATCAAAAATTGTAATTACACACCCCTGTTAAACAGGGGCAGAAAAAATGGGCCTTAGGCAGTGGTGGTGGTGCCCTGAACCAAAAATATTCTTAGAAGCTCTCATCATGAAGATTGAGGAGGAATAGGATAGTCACTCAGCATAATAGGATAGTCACTCAGCATATGCAGTCTTCAAGGGATCCCACACCCATAGAAAAATCAATTGGTTACATCAGCATCAGGTGCTTGGTAGCTGGTGATCCAAGACTGATTCATTTTTATAAATGTGAGCCTATCAACAGAGTCTGTGGACAGGCGCACTCTGTGATCAGTTACAAAGCCTCCAGCAGCACTGAATGTGCTTGCATATTAAGCAAGCTCTGGCCAGTGGTCCATCCTCAAGACCCAGTAACCCAGTGGATGTTCTGTTGGAAAGGTCTCCAAGTCTGATCTTGCCCCCTAGATATTCCTGCATTATGTAATTCAGACACTGGTAATGGTTGCTGGAACCGATCAGACCTTGGCGCTGAGGACTGAAGAATTGTCTAAAGGCATCGGTCAGCCGTCCACCTTCTCCACCACCCTTTCTGTGACTGAACGAAGCCTCAGCAACACGTTATCCAGCACCAGGAAATTGTAACCTCCCAGGCTTTGGAAACGCATTGTATAAACCTTTCTGCAAGGCCTACCGAAGAGGTTTCATCCTCTGCTCCCTCTGTGAAGGATTGATAAGTTCTGCAACCTTACCCTTGTAACGTGGATCAAGAAGGGTTGCCAGCCAGTAATGATCCCTCTCCTTGATACCACGAATCCTAGGGTCCTTTCGCAGGCTTTGCAGGATCAGGAAGAACATGCAGCGTAAGTTTGCAGAGGCATTAGATCCTGAGTCCTCTGGGTCACTAAGGATCACATGATCCTCAACCACCTCCTCCCAGTCATGTACAACTCCATGGGTTTCTGGGGACTGAAAACGATCCCTTGAAGACTGCTGCTGATGCTGAGTGTTATCCTCCACCTCCATGCTGATACAATCCTCCTCTTCTTCTTCTTCCTGTGTGATCGATGGGCCCGCAGGAATACTATCTGGATAAAGGGGGCCTTGAGAGGTAAGGAAGTCCTTCTCTTCCTCCCGCTGTTCTGTCTCAAGTGCCCTGTCTATTATTCCACGAAGCATGTGCTCCAACAGGAAGACAAGAGGGACAGTATCATTGATACATGCACTGTCACCGCTCACCATCCTTGTGACCTCCTCAAATGGTGACAGGACAGTGCATGCATCCTTGATCAGTAGCCACAGGCGTTGCGAAAAAAAGGTAAGCTCCCCTGACCCTGTCCTGGTGCCATACTCACACAGGTACTCATTGATGGACCTCTGCTTGCCTGCAGCCGCTGCAGCATTGCCAACGTTGAGTTCCACCTGGTGGGCATGTCACAAATAAGGCGGTTCTTGGGCAGGGTGCATCCCCTTTGAAGGTCAGCCAGCCAAACACTGGCATTATATGACCGGCGGAAATGACCACAGACTTTCCTGGCCTGCCTCAGGAGATCCTGTAAGCCTGGGTACCTGCTCGCGAAACGCTGCACCACCAAATTCAGGACGTGAGCCAAACAGGGAACATGGGTGAAGTGTCCCTGTCGGAGGCGGAGAGGAGGTTGGTGCCATTGTCTCATACAACCATTCCTGGCTGAAGCTGGCATGGCATCAACCACCTTTGAGCCTGCCCCTGCAGAGCTGACAGAATCTCTGCCCCAGTGTGGCTCCTGTCCCCTAAGCAGACCAACTCAAGCACCGCATAGCATCTTTTTACCTGAGTGTTTGCGTAGCCCCTTGAATGCCTATGGAGCACCGCTGGTTCAGAGGACAAATCTGCAGAGGAAGAGGCCATAGAGGAAGAAGAAGAGGAGGGGGTGGAGGAGAGAGCTGTGGCAGAATCACCACTAGCATTTTGGAGGCGTGGTGCGGAACAAGCTCCAACAATACTGAACCCTGTCCTGCATCCTTCCCAGCTGCCAGCAGAGTTAACCAGTGCGCTGTGAAAGAAAGGTAACGTCCCTGTCCATGCCTTCTGGACCATGAGTCAACGGTAATATGCACCTTACTGCTGACCGCCCTGCCCAATGAGGCCAAGACATTGCCTTACACATGCTGGTAGAGAGCCGGAATGGCCTTCCGTGAGAAGAAATGGCGTTTGGGAAACTACCACTGAGGTACCGCACATTCCACAAATTCACGAAAGAGGGCAGAGTCTACCAGCTGAAAAGGCAGCAGTTGCAGTGCTAGCAATTTGGCCAAGCTAGCATTTAGACGCTGAGCATGTGGATGGCTGGGACAGAATTTCTTTTGACGGTTTAGCAACTGGGGTAGGGAAATTTGCCTGCTAAAAATCGGATGTTGGTGTACCGCTAGCAGATAGCCGCAAGTACTTGGGACACCTATTTCTATACCTTCATTCCTCTTAGTGTAGGTTTCTGAGAGGACTGAAGGTATAGTGGGGTTGGAGATCCCAGCTGATGAGGAGCAAAGAGAGGTCCGCCCTTGTTCTTTGATGTAGGTCTTTCAAGTGCTGTTGCCAACGGACTGCATGGGAGGTCGTCATATGTCTGGTCAAGCATGTGGTGCCCAATCAGCTGGTGTTTTGGCCACGCTTGATACGCTTCAGACATATGTTGCAAACAGCAATGGTGCGATCTGTTGCACACGTGTCAAAAAAGGCCAACACCAAAGAACTTTTCAAAATATGCGGGAAGTCAGCAGCGCCCTGCACCTGCTTAGCACTGCGGTGTGGTGAAATAGGGTGGCTGCCCTTAAGCTGCCTCCCGGAGGGCATCCTGCCTCTTTGGAGATGTGCCTCCTCCTCCTCCTCTCTTCTATCAAGCACCCAAGCAGAGTCACTGACCTCATCATGCACTGTGCACTGTATTGTGTAAAATGCCAGAAAAGTAGTAGCAACTGCACTATGGGTGCACGGTACTGTGTACACCGCCTGAAGTATATTATAAAAAGTACACCAGGAATGGCCTGCAGTCAGATATAGGCTACACTGGATGCAGTATATATTACACACACACACACACACACTGGGAACGGAAAGTATTTAGACCCCCTTACATTTTTTTTGCTAAAATCATTTAAGTTCATTTTTCCCCTCATTAATGTACACACAGCACCCCATATTGACAGAAAAACCCAGAATTGTTGACATTTTTGCAGATTTATTAAAAAAGAAAAACTGAAATATCACATGGTCCTAAGTATTCAGACCCTTTGCTCGATATTTAGTAGAAGCACCCTTTTGATTTAATACAGCCATGAGTCTTTTTGGGAAAGATGCAACACGTTTTTCACACCTGGATTTGGGGATCCTCTCCCATTCCTCCTTGCAGATTCTCTCCAGTTCTGTCAGGCTGGATGGTAAACGTTGGTGGACAGCCATTTTTAGGTCTCTCCAGAGATGCTCAATTGGGTTTAAGTCAGGGCTCTGGCTGGGCCATTTAAGAACAGTCACAGAGTTGTTGTGAAGCCACTCCTTTGTTATTTTAGCTGTGTGCTTAGGGTCATTGTCTTGTTGGAAGGTAAACCTTCGGCCCAGTCTAAGGTCCTGAGAACTCTGGAGAAGGTTTTCGTCCAGGATATCCCTGTACTTGGCCGCATTCATCTTTCCCTTGATTGCAACCAGTCGTCCTGTCCCTGCAGCTGAAAAACACCCCCACAGCATGATGCTGCCACCACCATGCTTCACTGTTGGGACTGTATTGGACAGGTGATGAACAGTGCCTGGTTTTCTCCACACATACCGCTTAGAATTAAGGCCAAAAAGTTCTATCTTGGTCTCATCAGACCAGAGAATCTTATTTCTCACCATCTTGGAGTCCTTCAGGTGTTTTTTTAGCAAACTCCATGCGGGCATTCATGTGTCTTGCACTGAGGAGAGGCTTCCGTCGGGCAACTCTGCCATAAAGCACCGACTAGTGGAGGGCTGCAGTGATGGTTGACTTTCTACAACTTTCTCCCATCTCCCGACTGCATCTCTGGAGCTCAGCCACAGTGATCTTTGGGTTCTTTACCTCTCTCACCAAGGCTCTTCTCCCCCGATAGCTCAGTTTGGCCGGGCGGCCAGCTCTAGGAGGGGTTCTGGTCATCCCAAACGTCTTCCATTTAAAGATTATGGAGGCCACTGTGCTCTTAGGAACCTTAAGTGCAGCAGAAATTTTTTTGTAACCTTGGTCAGATCTTCAAATGAAGGTGTAGAACCATCTCAAGGATGATCAGAAGAAATGGACAGAACCTGAGTTAAATATGAGTGTCAAAGCAAAGGGTCTGAATACTTAGGACCATGTAAACAATTCTGTGTTTTTCTTTCAATATGGGGTGCTGTGTGTACATTAATGAGGAAAAAAAATGAACTTAAATGATTTTAGCAAATGGCTGCAATATAACAAAGGGCCGAGGTGCAGGCAGCCTTATATAGTGTGGGGCATGGCCTTAGTCCCCCTGAGCCATAATTGGCCAAAGGCACCATTGCCTTTGGCCAATTATGGCTCTCTTAGCTGAGGGCGCTGGGATTGGCCAAAGCATGCAGGTCATGGTGCATGCTTTGGCCAAACATCATACAGCAATGCACTGCGATCTCGCAGTGCATTATGGGGCATTACACGGCGCTCGAATTTGCCGCGAACGCCCCATAATGTTTGTTTTACGACGAACGGGCGAACACCCGATGTTCGAGTCAAACTCATGTTTGACCTGAACATACAGCTCATCCCTAACCCTAAACAGAGCTGGACCATGGAGCAATGGAAGAAGGTGGCCTGGTCTGATGAAACGAGTTTGCTTTTACAGGATGTGGATGGCGGGCTGCATACCTAACACTGTACTGGGAAAAAAAATGGCTGTAAGGCAAGGCAAAAGGTTTGCATGCTTCAGCAAGGCTATCACCAGAAGTTGGTGCTGTTGCAGAGCTTTTTGGCGTGGGAGAGCAGAAGGGGTCAGACGCTGTGACAGCATGGTGAGAGAGGGAGTGAGGGAGAGGAGACCAGAGGACCGGACCAGAGGACCGGACACCCCCCCTGTGACCAAGAGCGGCAGTGGATGACCCGGGAGACCAGTGTGGTGTGTGAGGGAGAGAAGACCGAAGGACCGGACCCCCCCCCGTGACAGTGGGTGACTACTGTCATGGGGGGGCAGTGGGTGACCCAGGAACCGAGCCGGACATTGTGGTAGTAGAGAGGGAGTAACTGGGGACAGTAATCACCCCACAGACGCGGACAGAGGAGGCGGGAGGAAATCCAGTGGGAGGTGAAACGCTGACCAAGAGAGGCGCTGGGTAAGTGAACTGCAGACCAGAGGGGGAGTGTAACAGAAAGAATAGAGGAGCTGTGGGACTGAAGGTTTGACTGACTGACTGACTGCTGCTAATGTCAGATTACAAGGGGCGGCTGAGCAGAGAGACAACAAAAAAGTTTTTTGACTGTCTGCGTATTGCGAGTACCTGTGTATTGTACCTGTGTTTTGTGAGTACCTGAGTATTGTGAGTACCTGAGTATTGTAAGTACCCGTGTATTGTAAGTACCCGTGTATTGTAAGGATTGTGAGTACCTGTGTATTGCGAGTTTTGTGAGTACCTGAGTAATTGTGAGTACATGTGCATTGTGAGTGCCTGTGCATTGTGAGTGCCTGTGCATTGTGAGTATTGTGAGCACCTGTGTGTTGTGAGTACTTGTGTAGAGTGCTCTGAGCCCGATTGCACAAGTGCTGTGAGTACCCAAGTGCACGGGTGCGCTGAGTACCCAAGTGCACGGGTGCGCTGAGTACCCAAGTGCACGGGTGCGCTGAGTACCCAAGTGCACGGGTGCGCCGAGTACCCAAGTGCACGGGTGCTGTGAGTGCCCGAGTGCTGTGAGTGCTGTGAGGGCCCTTGTGCCCGAGTGCTGTGAGTACCCGAGTGCTGTGAGTGCCCGAGTGCTGTGAGTGCCCGAGTGCTGTGAGTGCCCTTGTGCCCGAGTGCTGTGAGTACCCGAGTGCTGTGAGTGCCCGAGTGCATGGGTGCTGTGAGTGCATGGGTGCTGTGAGTGCATGGGTGCTGTGAGTGCCCGAGTGCATGGGTGCTGTGAGTGCCCGAGTGCATGGGTGCCCGAGTGCATGGGTGCTGTGAGTGCCCGAGTGCTCTGAGTGCCCTTGTGCCCGAGTGCTGTGAGTGCCCTTGTGCCCGAGTGCTGTGGGTACCCGAGTGCACGAGTGCTGTGAGTACCCAAGTGCACGAGTGCTGTGAGTACCCGAGTGCATGAGTGCTGTGAGTACCCGAGTGCTGTGAGTGCCCGAGTGCATGGGTGCTGTGAGTGCATGGGTGCTGTGAGTGCATGGGTGCTGTGAGTGCCCGAGTGCATGGGTGCTGTGAGTGCCCGAGTGCATGGGTGCCCGAGTGCATGGGTGCTGTGAGTGCCCGAGTGCTCTGAGTGCCCTTGTGCCCGAGTGCTGTGAGTGCCCTTGTGCCCGAGTGCTGTGGGTACCCGAGTGCACGAGTGCTGTGAGTACCCGAGTGCACGAGTGCTGTGAGTACCCGAGTGCATGAGTGCTGTGAGTACCCGAGTGCATGAGTGCTGTGAGTACCCGAGTGCACGAGTGCTGTGAGTACCCGAGTGCACGAGTGCTGTGAGTACCCGAGTGCACGAGTGCTGTGAGTACCCGAGTGCACGAGTGCTGTGAGTACCCGAGTGCACGAGTGCTGTGAGTACCCGAGTGCACGAGTGCTGTGAGTACCCGAGTGCACGGAGTACTCGAGTGCACGGAGTACCTGTGTATGTGAGTATCTGTGTAATTTATTGTTGAGTATTAGTGTCAGGAAGCTAGTTGTTAGTTATTTGGACAGAGCATAATTCCCATTAACCACTTACCCACTGAGCACTTAAACCCCCTTCCTAACCAGGCCAATTTGCAGCTTTCAGTGCTCTCACATTTTAAATGACAATTACTCAGTCATGCAACACTGTATCTATATGAAATTTTTGTCCTTTTTTTCACACAAATAGAGCTTTCTTTTTTAATTCACGTTGAGTTTTTTATTTTTTGTGCTATAAAAGAAAAAAGACCGAAAATTCTGTAAAAAAAAAAAATGCATTTTCTTTGTTTCTGTTAAAAATTTTTTTGTAAATTAGTAATTTTTCTTCATAAATTTTGGCCAAAATTTATACTGCTACATGTCTTTGGTAATAATAACCCAAATCGGTGTATATTATTTGGTCTTTGTGAAAGTTATAGAGTCCACAAGCTATGGTGCCAATCTCTGACGGCCTCTCATTTTTTGAGACCCTAACAAGCCAGGAAAGTACAAATACCCCCCAAATGTCCCCTTTTTGGAAAGTAGACATTGCAAGGTATTTAGTAAGAGGCATGGTGAGTTTTCTGAAGTTGTAATTTTTTCCCACAATTCTTTGCAAAATCAAGATTTTTTTTCTCACAAAATTGTTATATTAGCAGGTTATTTCTCACACACAGCATATGCATAGCACAAATTACACCCCAAAACACATTCTACTACTCCTCCTGAGTATGGCGATACCACGTGTGAGACTTTTACACAGCATGGCCACATACAGAGGCCCAACATGTAGGGAGCACCATCAGGCGTTCTTGGAGCATAAATGACGCATATAATTTCTTGACTACCTCTTATGCCGCGTACATACGATTGGACTTTCTGGCAAACTAGGTCCGACGGTCTTCCCGACGGACTTACGACGGACTTTCCGAACGAACGGACTTGCCTACACACGACCTGACTTTCCGGCAGACTAGGTCCGCCAGTCTTCCCGACGGACTTTCGACGGAATTACGGTGGACTTACCCACACACGGACTAAAGTCCATTCATTTTGGTGGTACGACGGGACTAGAAAAGGAAGTCAATCTTACCGCTTTTATCGACACCTTGCGAGCCCCGTCGCAGAGCATACCATGCCCTTAGGTCTGGTATGGATTTTAAGGGGAACCCCCCCCACGCTGAAAAAAACGGCATGGGGCCCCCCCCTCCTGAACCGTACAAGGCCGCATGCCCTCAAAATTGCGGTTCTTCTGCCAGGCCCCTTCGCTATCTTCTGCTCTTTTGCTAGCGGTGGCCCGGTCTTCTCCGTCGTCTTGTTCCCTCTTCACTTCTTCCGATGTTGACATGACGCGCTCTCCCGCTGTAATGCTGTCTGAGTGGTGCACAACTTATATAGGCATGGGGCGTGGTCACCGGGTGATGTCACCCAGTGACCCCACCCCTTACGACGTCACAGTCCCGGGGCATGCTGGGACTGTGCCATCATAAGGGGCGTGGTCACCACCCGGTGACCACACCCCATGCCTATATAAGTCATTGCACACCTCGCACTCAGCATTACAGAAGAGGGAAGAAGACGATGAAGAAGTCCGGGCCACCGCTAGCAAAAGAGCGGCAAAAGAGCAGAAGATAGCGGAGGAGCCCGGCAGAAGAACCGGACACCGGGAGAAGAAGACGGAGAGCAGGAGAAGAACCGGATACCGGGAGAAGAGGCCGGAGAGAGAGGAGAAGTCGGAAGAGAACCTCCAAAGTCATAAGACGACCCCCGGAGATGCCTAATAAACTACTTTAAAAACCTGTGTAGTGTTTTTTTTATTGACACTTTTTTTCCCCAGGTGAATACGATGTACCCCATACTCATTCACATAGGGTGGGGGGCCGGGATCTGGGGGCCCCCTTATTAAAGGGGGCTCCCGGATTCCGATAAGCCCTCCGCCCGCAGACCCCAACAGGGTTGTCAGGAAGAGGCCCTTGTCCCCATTAACATAGGGACAAGGTGCTTTGGGGTGGGGGGCCACAGGGCACCCCCCTTCCCCAAAGCACCCACCCCCCATGTTGAGGGCATGCGGCCTGGTACGGTTCAGGAGGGGGGGCGCTCACTCGTCCCCATCCTCTTTCTTAACCGGCCAGGCTGCATGCTCGGATAAGGGTCTGGTATGGGTTTTGGGGGGGGGAGCACCACGCCGTTTTTTACGGCGTGGGGGGTTCGCTCGCTGCAATAGGAAAATGTGTTTTTCCTATAGCAGAGAGCATGAGATTATACCCTGTCAACGAGAACCAGCGAGATAGGATCGCGCTGGAAACATTCTCGCGGGCAGGTGCTGTAGCTGCCCTTGCGTTGTATTTGGTCCGCATGTTTCAAATCTAAAGTCCGGCGGATTTTCAACCGAAAAGGTCCATCGGAAGTCCGATGAAGCCCACACACGGTCGGATTGTCCGCCGGATTCGGTCCGTCGGACCAGTCCGGTGGAAAAGTCCACTCGTGTGTACGCCGCATTACACTTTTGAAGGCCCTGGAGCACCAGGACAATGGAAATGCCCCAAAAATGACCCTATTTTGGAAAGAAAACAACCCAATGTATAATCTATGAGGCATAATAAGTCTTTTGAACATATCTTTTTTTCTACAATTTTTTGTAAAATGTGTACAGAAAATGAAAACGCATTTTTTTTTTACACAAAGTTGTCCATTTATACAATATTTCTAACACATAGCATGTACATGCCAAAAATTACACCCCAAAATAGATTCTCTTACTCCTACTGAGTATGGGGATACCACATGTGGGAGACTTTTACACAGCCTGGCCACATAGAGAGGCCCAACATGCAGGGAGCATCATCAGGTGTTCTAGGGGCATATGTTTCAAATCTAATTTGTCTACCTATTACACTTTTGTGAGGCACTCTAGTGCCATGGATGAGAACTGATGTGGCATGGATGAGCATGAATGGGGATGGCTGAGTATGGATGGGATGACTGAGCATGAATGAGTATGGCTGAAGTACGGCCGGGTACGGCTGAGTACAGCTGGGTATGGCTGAGTATGGATGGGATGGCTGGGTATGGCTGAGTATTGCTGAGTATGATTGGGTATTGCTGAGTATGGCTGAATATGGGTTTCCATCTCTGCAACCCACTCCCTCAGCTTCTGTAAGTCTTGGCGGATGAGGGAGATATCAACCTTAACCTCCTCGATTTTGCCAATAAGTGTGCTCTGGCAGACGGAGACTGCCTCGAGGACCTTCGCTGTCTCAACGTCAGCCTGGTCACTCGAGGATGCTTAATGGCGCTATCTACTCCCAAGGCCTTTCTCTTTATGGTGGCATTTATCCAGCTTCCCGGAGGCATCCGTCACCTAAGGCAGCCAGAGGGAAGGTAGGGATGTCCCCCAATATTCAAGCAGAGACTTCAAAAGTCACAGGATATATAGAATAGGATACATCATTGTCTGAGCTCCAGATCCGTGCTCCTCATGCCATGCCGTTCCAGGCCACGCCCCGGCAAATGAGGTTTAACCCCTTCCCACCGAGCGTACGCAGATGTGCGTACTCAGCTTTCTGGGGTTATACCGAGATGATGCCCGCAGCTGCAGGTACTGTTGTTTAGAGCGGGCGATCGGCTATCCGATTAAAACAACCGATGCGGCTAAAAGCCGCTCGGCTGTTATACCAGAGGAGCGGGAGGGGACGTCCCCCCCTCCCGCCACCTCCTGCCGCTTTTACCGGGCCCCCCGTTCCATCGGGAGGCCCGATGACCAATGACCTCCTAATGACCTCCTAATTGTAAAAATGACGTCACTTCCCGTTTACTCGGCTGCCAATGGCGCTGGTTTTAAAAAAATACACAGTATTCAGAATCGCCGTTTTCGGCGATCTGAATACTTTGAAATGCAAAGGAGGGATCGGGGGTGTTTTAGACCCCCGATCCCTCCATAAAGATTACCTGTCACCACCTATTACTGTCACAAGGGATGTTTACATTCCTTGTGACAGCAATAAAAGTCATCAAAATTTTTTTTTTTTAAACACAATTTATAAATATAAAAATAAATAAGATAAATAAGAAAAAAAAAAATGTAAAGCGCCCCCGTCCCCGTGAGCTCACGCAGAAAAGAAAACGCATACGGAAGTCGCACCCGCATATGTAAACGGTGTTCAAATCACACATGTGAGGTATCGCCGCGATCGTCAGAGCGAGAGCAATAATTCTAGCACTATTATACTCCTCTGTAACTCTAACCTGGTAACCGTAAAAAAAAATTTAAAGCAACGCATATGGAAATTCTTAGGTACCGTAGTTTGTCGCCATTCCACGAGTGCGTGCAATTATAAAGCGTGACATGTTTGGTATCTAGTTACTCGGCGTAACATCATCTTTCACATTATACAAAAAAATTGGAGTAACTTTACTGTTTGGATTTTTTAAAATTCATGAAATTGCCCCTTTTCCCAAAAAATTGCGTTTAAAACACCGCTGCACAAACACCGTGTGATATAAAATATTGCAGCAATCTCCATTTTATTCTCTAGATTCTCTGCTAAAAAATATATATATAATGTTTGGGGGTTCTAAGTAATTTTCTAGCAAAAAATACGGATTTTAAGTTGTAAACACCAAATTTCAAAAATAGGCTTAGTCATGAAAGGGTTTAATGTAGAAAAATTTAAAATAATGCATTTAGGTGGCAAAAACATGAATGCAATCTACTCACTAGGGGGAGAACATCTGGGGAAATCGAGGATGAAAAAGGACCTGGGGGTCCTAGTAGATGACAGGCTCAGCAACAGCATGCAATGCCAAGCTGCTGCAAGCAAAGCCAATGGAATATTGGCATGCATTTAAAAGGGAATTAACTCCAGAGATAAAACGATAATTCTCCCACTCTACAAGACTCTGGTCCGGCCGCACCTGGAGTATGCTGTCCAGTTCTGGGCTCCAGTCCTCAGGAAGGATGTCCTGGAAATGGAGAGAGTACAGAGAAGGGCAACAAAGCTAATAAAGGGACTGGAGGATCTTAGTTATGAGGAAAGATTACAAGCACTGAACTTATTCTCTCTGGAGAAGAGATGCTTGAGAGGGGATATGATTTCAATGTACAAAAGCCGTACCGTACTCGTGACCCCACAATAGGGATAAAACTTTTCCACGAAAGGGCTTTTAAAAAGACTCGCGGCCATTCACTAAAATTAGAGGAAAAGCAATTTAACCGGAAACTGCGTAGAGGGTTCTTTACAGTAAGAGCGCTAAGAATGTGGAATTCTCTTCCACAAACTGTGGTTTCAGTAGGAAGCACAGATAATTTAAAAAACTATTAGATAGGCACCTAAACGACCACAACATACAGGGATATACAATGTAATAATAACATAAAAGCACACACACACACAGGTTGGACTTGATGGACGTGTCTTTTTTTAATCTTACCAACCATGTAAGTATGACACCAGGATGCAGTATGGAATGAAGACAAGCTGGCGGAGGCAGTGTGATTGCTGGAAAACCTTGGTCCTGCTGTTCATGTGGCTGTTACTTGACATGTAAAACCTACTTAAAGGAGTTGTCAACCTTCATGTTTTTTCACCCTAATGCATCCTATGCATTCAGGTAAAAAAAACCTGGCAGTGACCGGCCCCCCAGCCCCCCCATTTTGCTTACCTGAGCCCTGGAACTTGACCCGCGGGGACGTGCTGTCTCTCTTCCCGGGGTTCTCGGCTCTTGATTGGCTAGATTGATAGCAGCGCAGCCATTGGCTCCAGCTGCTGTTTAACAAATCCAATGACGCGGGCGCCGGGCCGAGTCATACATTCGGCAGCTATGGACGCTGAATGCTGGACTCGGGAGCGCGCGCCACAAGGTAACCCCCTCGGGAGAGCGATTCTCCTACGGGGTTATCTGATGTTGGGGGGGAGCCGCGAGAGCCGCTGGGGGACCGAGCTGCAAAACAAGCTGCATAGTGGAGGTAAGTATGATATGGACTCGTAAGTAGCAGCGGTGATAATAAACCAGAAGTTTTAGTGCTGACAACGGTGATAATAAACCAGAAGTTTTACCAAGTATGATATGTTTGTTATTTAAAAAAACAAAAAACAAACCCTTACAATCACTTTAAACATTGTTGCTGACCAAGTGCACCTCTTCATGGAAATGGTGTTCTCTGAGGGCATTGGCCTCTTTTGGCAGGATAATGTGCCCTGCCATGCTGCAAAAATGGTTTAAGAATGGTTTGAGGAAGACAACAACAAGTTTGAGGTTTTGATTTGGCCTCCAAATTCTCCAGATCTCAATCCAAACAAGCATCTGTAGGATATGATGGAAAAACAAGTCAGATCTATGGAGATCCCACCTCGCAACTTACACGACTAAGGGCTCTTTCACATGGGGCGGATCAGTGATGATCCGCCCCGTGAATATCCGCTTGCTCAGCGGGGATCGCTCCGCCGATCCCCGCTGAGCAGGCAGATGACAGGTCTGTCGCTGCACTGTCAGAGCGCCGCTCTTCCCTATGGGGGATCGAATGATGACGGACCATAGAGTCCGTCGTCACCCGATCCGATAACGGATGGAAAAGTAGGTTTTTCCTCCGTTACACTTTTTCGGATCGGAGCGGGTCGGATGTCAGCGGACATGTCACCGCTGACATCCGACGCTCCATAGATGTCTATGGAAGGTCCGTTCAGGTCCGCCTAAAAAACTGACAGGCGGACCTGAACGGACAGTCCGTGTGAAAGAGGCCTTAAAGGATCTGCTACTGACAGCTTGGTGCCAGATATCACAGCATACCTTCAGAAGTCTAGTGACATCTATGCCTCGACAGGTCAGGGCTGTTTTGGTGGCAAAAGGGAGTGGTTATAAAGTTATGGCTAATTGGTATACACTGAAGGCAGTAAAAGGGTTAAAGTTAATTTTAAAAAAAAGGGTTAACACACAACTGCTGGTGTAGATCAGTCCTTGCCTGGACAACATGGGAACAACACACATGAAAGTAGGGGCTTGGTCATACTATGTACAATAACCTGTGTTTTTCCATGCAAGCTATACACAGGTCACTGAAAGAAAGTAATTGTCTCCTATGTGCACCTTTAAAGCATAACTCAGCTTTTAATGTCCCTTTAAATCGTTTGTTTGGGTCAAGCTGGCACAAACTACTTCATGCACTAAACAGGCAAACTTGATGGGCATGCTGTACGAACTATATGTAGCCTCCGCTATGAACACAGTATAAAGCGCTGTGTTGTGGCAGTGAGAGGGGGACTTCCCGTCTCACTCCCAGAACAAAATAGAGTTGGGCTGAGAACTCACATGAAGCTTTATATTCTATGAATGAATACAAAGCTTCTTCTTATTGACTGGTGGAGTTTGTGATGTCATCCACCTGCTTCTATGCCAATCAAAAGGAAGCTTTGCATTCATTCAAATAAAAAAAATGTGCAGAGGCATATGTCCTTCCCTCTGCCTTTGCAGCATAAGAGAGAGTGGTTGGGGGCAGTAAAAACGCATGGCAGAGCCCTGTGTTTTTTCCATCCCCAAACACAAGGCCTAAAAGGAATCATCTCACTGTACAGGCTGACGATGATATCAGGTACTGTTGCTGTATCATTCACATGGCTGCAGACATTGTTTGCACTGTATACTATTACTACACCTGTCAGTAGTAGTAATAGTATAGCAAACACTGCAGAATTTTTCTCACTCTAGTACTGTACACATGTTAGAGACTTACCAGAAAAGACCCACCTCCTCATGGGGAACTCAGTTCTCAGACACAGCCCTGTCCTCCGCACTTAGTGAGGAGGAGAGGCAGATATATCACTCCACAACGTCTGCTAGTGGCTGTGAGCTTCTGCGGCCGAAATTATAATCTAAGTGTCGGCAAATGCCCTGCGCTGAAAATGAAAGTTTTACGGCTTCTACCCACAGCTTCCTGGGCCCCTGTGGTCTGATGAAATGATGGAGCCCTGGGAAATGCTATGGACTTACATTTACTTTATGTGGGTAGGGTGTGTCAGAGCACAGTAGGCCCCCCTTCCCTCTTGGCCCATCTGCCCCGCACACACAGCACACATGGAAGATATGCCACTGGTTCTCATCTTGCAAAGTTAAAAATAAAAAACTGTATGATTGAGGCCTCTTCACTTGTGCGACTTGAGACTGCAAAGTCACATGACAAGTTGTACCCCATGATTTTCAATGAGTACCATTCATATCTGTGCAACTTCAAGTCGTACTGATTTCAAAATAGTCCCTGTACTACTTTGGTTCGACTTTGATTCGAGCTGCGGTCCATAGACCTCAAGTTTACATAGGCATTCCCTGAAATCGCGTCAAAATCGCAGCCACAAAATCGCGCAACTTTGGAGTCACGGTAGTGTGAAAGGGGCCTTACAGTAGTTTTGTTAAAACTTGCATGCTATTGCTTGGGAATTGGTATCACCATGGCATAGGTTACATCAACATTATATATCAGGCCATGTATGGACAGGCTAAGGTCGAAATAAAAACATACCTCCCCCTTCTTCCTGAAGATGTTGTTCTTCTTCTCCTTGAACAATATCATGATCTATGTTATCATATTGTTCATGCTCCCTAAAATGACAGAGATATGTTTTCCAGTCAGGATTCTGTATAAAAAATACCTGGTCACTCTGAGTCTATATTGAGAACCTACTGTATCAAGACTGAATAAGTGACTTACCCTTCCCTGCTTTGAAGCAATGCATAGGTAATTTGCATTCTTATTCACAAACAGCATAATGTGAATAGCATAATGTGAATATTGCAATGTCAACCATAAAACTGTATTATCACAGGCAAGTTTATATATACAAGCTTTTTCCAGTTTTATGATGTTATTTATTCTACCGTATAATAATTAAAAAGTGAGGTACAGTATATGTGTTACAATAACCTCACCATGCCCCAGTTTTGTCAGTACACTAGCCTAATTTGTTTCCCATTATTCAGCTTTGCCTGCGTAACACATAATGAAACCATTATAAACAGTGTTATAACTTATAGGTTACAAACAGACACATTGTAAAATTAAAGAGATCATATAAAACAGAGGGTGGCAACCCATCAATCACGATCTACCCGTTGATTGCGTGCAAATGGAAGATAGATCGCGTCCCTTCCTTGCCAACCTCCGCAACCTGGACAGGGGGGGGGGGGGGGGGGCAACATATATTGGAAAATATATTGGAACGGATCCCCTGCATTTTCCTTCTGCAGCAGGTGAAAGCCAGCTTCTCCTCCTCTCCCTCCCGCCAGCATTCAACTGCTGCAGGAGGAAAATACAGGAAACTGATTCCAGTACATGCCGCCCCGCTTGTTCAAGTTCCCTTTTTTTCTGCTGCTCAGACCCCCCTGTGTGCTTCCCTTGTCCCCCCCCCCCCCCTGTCAGTAAGTGCATGCCAGTAAGAAAGATGGCTGCTCTGGGCGTATTCCTGTACGCAGTTGCCAGCCAGTTCACTGACCTTCACATGTACTTAGGAAATGTGCACCCGCTCATAAACCATGTTTCACTTTGTTAATGAACAAGGAGATTGTGCAGTGCTCTTTCCGTTCTTTTATTCTGTTAGGACCACTGATAATTCAGCAAAGCCCCCAACAGGGCTGTTAAAAAAAATTGTGAAAAAATAAATAAATAATACAAATAAAAAACCTTTGACAACATCCACTGCCCTACTGACTGACACTGTTCACTGGCCTGCTAATGCCATTCACTGCCCCACTGACACTGTCCACACACCATCCACTGCCCTACTGACACTGTCCACACATCATGCACTGCCCTACTGACACTGTCCACACAGCGTCCACTGCCCTACTGACGCTGTGCACACAACATCCACTGCCCGACTGACACTCCACACACCATCCACTGCCCTACTGACACTGTCCACACACCATCCACTGCCCTACTGACACTGTCCACACACCATGCACTGCCCTACTGACACTGTCCATACAGCGTCCACTGCCCTACTGACGCTGTGCACACAACATCCACTGCCCGACTGACACTCCACACACCATCCACTGCCCTACTGACACTGTCCACACACCACCCACTGCCCTACTGACACTGTCCACACATCACCCACTGCCCTACTGACACTGTCCACACAACGTCCACTGCCCTACTGACTGAAAATGTCCACAATTAAGGTAGGTTAAGTTTATATTTTTACAGTGACATGTTTTATTATATTTTTCTAAGTTTTTCTTACTATTTAGTTAGCCTTGCTAGTTAATTTGTTAAAAAAAAAAAGGGGGTGCCAAACCCTGGTGATTTTTGATCTCTTTCATGTTGTTCAGGTAGATCTCCACTTCTCAAAGGTTGTCTACCCCAATATAAAATACATAAACATAAAAGTACTGCATACAGAATAACTACAGTTCTATTCAATATTCACAAAATCTTCAATACCTCTTTGTGATCTCTTTCAGCTTGTTTTGCCTCTCCGCATCCAAGTCATTATTATGCATTTGCTGCTGTTGCAGGATGTGTTGGTGCAATAGGTCCTGATGCTCTTTCAGATATCTGGACTGCGCTTCTTGTTGCGCTGCTAACTTTTGCTGCTCTATTCGCTCCTCATAGGCAGATTTAAACCTGATTTCAGGCTTTATAGTTTGATCCCTCTGGAAAAAAAAGGAAAATACAGCATAGAAGAACACAAAGTACTGCACGTGCAGTGTTCTCTTACAAAACAAAAAATCTATGATTACACCCAACTCACAGAGTACATCTACCACTGTCTATGACTGGACAACATTAGGTAGTATGACTATCTCCCACCACTGCACAAAGCAATGTAATATCTAAACAGCCATCTTAGTACTTATTGCATGGGAACAGGGGGCTTTACTGTACTGGAGACCTTGTGTAGTTACCATTGGTAGCAAGTTACTTACTGGTGTAGGTGGACCTGAATACTATAAAAAAAAAAAGTAGATAGTTTACTAATGTGCATAGTGATGTATAACAAGCAAAAATTGCAAAACAACTATTGCTTTCCATTCCTAGGCTTATTTGTGGCCACACATGGGCTGACACTACTGCTTATGTTCTGGACAGGAAGTAAGCAATCGGCGATCATGATGACCAGCTGTAGGCCCAACCATGAAAATGTGGTTAGATGGGGTACACAGTTCCATTATGCTTTTTTTCACGTAAAAAAATAAGGAAACTAACTTTTATCTATTGACTTTTAATATACAGAGGGGAGAACAAGTACCGTATTTATCGGCGTATAACACGCACTTTTTTCTCCTTAAAATCAGGGGAAAATTGTGGGTGCGTGTTATACGCCGATCCCCCGCCGATTGTGAGCCTCTCGGCCGTTCTCGGCTGCTCTCGGCTGTTCTTGGTGGCTTTTGGCGGCTCTCGCAGCCTCGCGTGAGCCGCCGAGAGCGGCCGAGCGCCGCCAGGATATACAGGACATTCGGCTCTGTATCTCGGCGGCGCCATTTTTAAATGGCAAGGTACTGACAGTGTACAGACTGTCTGCAAATGACACAGGGGCAATTGACACTGACAAGGCTGCAATGATGGACACTGACAAGGCTGCAATGATGGACACTGACAAGGCTGCAATGATGGACACTGACAAGGCTGCAATGATGGACACTGACAAGGCTGCAATGATGGACACTGACAAGGCTGTAATGATGGACAAGGCTGCAGATGGACACTGATAAGGCTGCAAGGCTGCAAATGACACTGACAAGGCTGCAAGGCTGCAGATGGACACTGACAAGGCTGCATTGATGGGCATTTAAATGTAAGTTTTTTTTCCTTAAAATTCCCTCCTAAACTTGGGGTGCGTGTTATACGCCGACGCGTGTTATACGCCGATAAATACGGTATTTGATACACTGCCAATTTTGCAGGTTTTCCTTCTTACAAAGCATGTAGAGGGCTGTCATTTTTATCATAGGTACTCTTCAACTGTGAGAGATGGAATCTAAAACAAAAATCCAGAAATTCACATTGTATGATTTTTAAATAATGAATTTGCATTGCATTGCATGACATAAGTATTTGATCACCTACCAACCAGTAAGAAATCCGTCTCTCACGGACCTGTTATTTTTTTTCTTTAAGAAGCCCTCCTGTTCTCCTCTCATTACCTGTATTGACTGCACCAGTTTGAACTCGTTACCTTTATAAAAGACACCTGTCCACACACTCAAACAAACAGACTTCAATCTCTCCACAATGGCGGAGGAGGAATGGGAGAAGGTCATGTTGACAAAAATAGAGCTTTTTGGTCTAAACTCCACTCGCCATGTTTGGAGGAAGAAGAAGGATGAGTACAACCCCAAGAACACCATCCCAACCGTGAAGCATGGAGGTGGAAACATCATTCTTTGGGGCTGCTTTTCTGCAAAGGGGACAGGACGACTGCACCGTATTGAGGGGAGGATGGATGGGGCCATGTATCGCGAGATCTTGGCCAACAACCTCCTTCCCTCAGTAAGAGCATTGAAGATGGGTCGTGACTGGGTCTTCCAGCATGACAACGACCCGAAACACACAGCCAGGGCAACTAAGGAGTGGCTCCATAAAAAGCATCTCAAGGTCCTGGAGTGGCCTAGCTAGTCTCCAGACCTGAACCCAATAGAAAATCTTTGGAGGGAGCTAAAAGTCTGTATTGCCCAGCGACAGCCCCGAAACCTGAAGGATCTGGAGAAGGTCTGTATGGGGGAGTGGGCCAAAATCCCTGTAATTGCAAACAAAGGTTTCTGTACCAAATATTACGTTCTCCTTTTTTGATGTGTCAAATACTTATGGCATGCAATAAAATGCAAATTAATTACTTAAAAATCATACAATGTGATTTTCTGGATTTTTGTTTTAGATTCAGTCTCTCACAGTTGAAAAGCACCTATGATAAAAATGACAGACCTCTATATGCTTTGTAAGTAGGAAAACCTGCAAAATAGGCAGTCTATCAAATACTTGTTCTCCCCACTGTAATAACTTCTTAAGCTACAAGAATCAATATCATTTCAAATAGATATATTTTTGCAAAAAATTCTAAATTAATAAAGAAGTTGTATAAAGTTGTATGACTACAAAGTAGCCAATACAAAACTGGCCAATATTGCAATGTTTCTCACCTTCTCATGTTCTTGAAACATGTTAGTGTCTTCCTCTCTTTCTTCTTCTTCTTCATTTCCTGCTCCTCTGTGCTCATCTTCCAATTGCCTGTGCTGCTCCTGCTCTTCCTGAACTTGATCCTGTTCTTCCACCAATCTTTCCGGCTTCCCTACCTGTTCCATCTCTTCCTCTTCTAGCTCTTTTTTATGCTCTTCTTCTACCTCCACAGGATGCTCAGTAGCTGGTCCAGTTTCCTGTGGTGGCCCATTGTCCTCCTGTCCTTTATGAAGTTCAGGCCTTTCTGTGTCCTGGTGTTCATCCTCTTCATTAACATTCTTGCTATGTGTGATTTTTTCATGCTCTTGTTGGGTCTAAAGAACAAAACCATCATACGCATGTACTTATTTACTTATAAACCAAATTGATAAACTTTTTTGACCATTTCTAATCCAACACAAATGCAAAACAAATCCAAAATATTCAATTGTTTCTTTGGTGAACAGGATGTATAACCAAGTTTATACCCCAACAAACACTTATATACAGTTGTGCGTATAAGTTTACATGGCAGTTTACCCTGGTAGAATTTATGATTTCTTGGCTATTTTTCAGAGAATATGAATGATAACACAAAAACTGTTCTTTCACTCATGGTTAGTGTTTGGCTGAAGCCATTTATTATCAATCAACTCTGTTTTCTCTTTTAAATCATAATCACAACAGAAACTACCCAAATGACCCTGATCAAAAGTTTACATACCCCAGTTATTAATACTGTACCATGTATTGCCCCCTTTAACATCAATGACAGCTTGAAATCTTTTGCGGTATTTGTCGATGAGGCTCTTTATCTTTTCAGATGGTAAAGCTGCCCATTCCACTTGGCAAAAAGCCTCCAGTAACTGTAAATTCTTGGGCTGTCTTGCATGAACAGAACGTTTGAGATCTCCCCAGAGTGGCTCAATGATATTGAGGACAGGAGACTGAGATGGCCACTCCAGAGCCTTCAATTTATTCTGCTGTAACCAATGACAGTATGACTTGGCCTTGTGTTTTCGATCATTGTCATGATGGAATGTTCAAGTACGTCCCATGTGCAGCTTACTGGCTGATGAATGCAATTGTTCCTCCAGTATTTTTTGATAAAATACTGCATTCATCTTGCCCTAAATTTTTACCAAATTTCCTGTGCCTTTGTAGCTCACACATCTCCGAAACATCACCGATCCACCTCCATGTTTCACAGTAGGAATAGTGTACCTTTCATCCAAGGCCTTGCTGACTCCTTTCCAAATGTAGTGTTTATGGTTGTGGCCAAAAAAGCTAAATTTTGGTCTCATCACTCCAAATGAGTTTGTGCCAAATTGTTTGAAACTTGTCTCTGTGCTGTTTGGTGTATTGTAAGCAGGATACTTTGTGGCATTTGCGTAGTAATGGCTTTCTTTTGGTGACTTGACCATGCAGCCCATCTTTCTTCAAGTGCCTCCTTATTGTGCATCTTGAAACAGCCACACCACGTTTTTTTTTTTGGAGAGTCCTGTACTTCACTTGAAGATATTTGTGTTTTTTTTTCTTTGCATCCCGAACAATTTTCCTGGCAGTTGTGGCTGAAATTTTAGTTGGTCTACCTGACCATGGTTTGGTTTTAACAGAATCCCTCATTTTCCACTTCTTGATTAGAGTTTGAACACTGCTGATTGGCATTCTCAATTCTTTGGATATCTTTTTATATCCCTTTCCTGTTTTATACAGTTCAACTACCTTTTCCAGCAGATCCTTTGACAATTATTTTGCTTTCCCCATGACTCAGAATCCAGAAACATCAGTACAGCACTGGATGAAAGATACAAAGGTCTGTCAGGAGTCCAGAAACTCACTGACCTTTTATACACAAACACTAATTACAAGCAAACAGATCACAGGTGAGGATGGTTACCTTTAATAGCCATTCAAACCCCTTTGTGTCACCTTGTAAGCATGTTATCAGGTCAAAATCACCAAGGTATGTAAACTTTTGATCAAGGTCATATGGGTAGTTTCTGTTGTGATTATGATTTAAAAAGAGTAAACACAGTTGATTGATAATAAATGGCTTCAGCCAAACACTAAACATGAGTGAAAGAAAAGTATTTTTTGTTATCATTAATACTCTCTGAAAAATGGCCAAGAAATCATTAATTCTGCCAGTGTATGTAAACTTAGGAGTACAACTGTATATATATATATATACATACACACACACATACACACACACACAAATACACACAAAACACTGTATATACATACTGATGTAACTATCTACATGGGTGCTATAGGGCCCAGACCAGATGGGGGGGACCCTGTCAAGGCCCCAGGGATAAGACGTGTTGGATGACTTTGTAGTTAAAGTGATTCTATAGGCATAAGAAAAAAGAAAAAAAAAAAAAAAACACAAACATGTCATACTTACCTTCTCTGTGCAATAGTATTGTACAAAGCAGTTCTAATCCTGCACTTCTCGGGTCCCCCACCGGTGGTCCTGGCTCCTCCCCTCCACCAAGTGCCCCCCTAACAAGCTGCTGGCTTTGGGGGGCACTCGTGTGCTTGCTCCCAAGCCAGCTGTGTGTGTCTATAAGACACACAAAGATCAGCTTGGCCCCCGTCTAGCTGTGATTGACAGCAGCATGAGCCAATGGCTTCCACTGCTGTGTTTGAGCAGAGAGGGAGCCAAGAGAGCCTCGGTCTCCTACGCATTGCTGGATCGAGTTCGGGCTCAGGTAAATATAAGGGTGGTTTGGGGAGAAAGCTGCTTGCAGAAAGTTTTTTTTACCTTAACGCAGAGAATGCATTAAGGTAAAAAAAAACCGTTAGAACCACTTTAAATAATTTATCATTCAAATTTGCATCAGCATGGACCCACAGGTGCAGTGACCATTCATAAAACTGCTGTTGTCACTTGTGTACAAAGTCAGCAGAGGAAGGCTTCTACCACTAGTTTCTGCTGCCAGGGTCTGCCTGATGAGGTTATAAATCAAAGCTTCCTTCCTCTACCGACTTTTTGTTTACAGGGGACAACAGTGATTGGCTGAGCCATTACTGCATCTGCAACTCTACACTGACAGAAGCCTACATTTGGAATGATTCAAAAAAGCTCATTCATTTGTGGTTGTCCAAAAGGAGCACAGCTACGGTGGCAAGAAAGTATGTGAGCCCCTTAGAATTAACTGGGTAAGCTGTGCTTAAGCTGATAACACATAGACCATTCTAATTTCTCATCTCTGCAAAACTTCAAGAGGATTTTTTTTTACCACTTTACAAAACTGCTTCAGCTCATACACATTTGTTGGTGTCTGGTGTGAACAGCTCTCTTGAGCTCATTTGACAGCATCTCTATGGGGTTACGGTCTGGGCCCACTACAAAAAGCCCATTTTCTGTTTCTGAAGTCAGTCTGTAGTGGAATCACTTTAATCCTTGGGGTCATTGTCCTGCTGCATTACCCAACCAAGCTTCAGCTGGCAGATAGCCACCCTGACATTATTCTGTAGGATATTTTGGTAAACTTGGGAAAAAAAAAAATGACTCGATTCTCTCATCCACACATTCAATGGGTATGGTGAAATTCTCCCCGCTGAGGTTCTGTATTCTGATAGCAGAGAAACTTGCCCGCCATCAGAAAACAATGGTTAGCGCTTCCAGCTATAGCTGGAGGAGCTGATCAAGCAGGGAAAATATGACAGACTAGTTATAGCAGGTGATCAGTAGATCAACTTCTGTACAACCAGCCGGCCCATACATGGATCGACATTTGGTCTGCTTAAGTGTACTTTTAACCACTTCAGCCCCGGAAGAATTTACCCCCTTCCTGACCAGAGAACTTTTTGCGATCCAGCACTGCATCGCTTTAACTGACAATTGCGCGGTCGTGCGACGTGGCTCCCAAACAAACTTGACGTCCTTTTTTCCCCACAAATAGAGCTTTCTTTTGGTGGTATTTGATCGCCTCTGCGTTTTTTTTTTTTTAATTGTTTGCGCTATAAACAAAAAAAAGCAACAATTTTGAAAAAAACGCATTTTTTTTTACTTTTTGCTATAATAAAAATCCCCAAAAAATATTTTAAAAAACATTTTTTACCTCAGTTTAGTATTCTTCTATATTTTTGGTAAAAAAAAAAAAAAAAATCGCAATAATTTATTGATTGGTTTGCGCAAAAGTTATAGCGTTTACAAAATAGGGGATAGTTTTATGGCATTTTTATTATTATTTTTTTTTTTTTTACTAGTAATGGCGGCGATCAGCAATTTTTATCGTGACTGCGACATTATGGCGGACACATTGGGCATTTCTGGGACCATTGTCATTTAAACAGCAATCAGTGCTATACAAATGCACTGATTCCTGTGTAAATGACACTGGCAGTGAAGGGGTTAACCACTAGGGGGCTAGGGAGGGGTTAACTATGTCCTGGGGAGTGTTACTAACTGTGGGGGGGGGCGTGGCTACGTGTGACACGTCACTGATCTCTGCTCCCGATCACAGGGAGCAGAGATCAGTGACACTGTCACTAGGCAGAACGGGGAGATGCTTGTTTACATTAGCATCTCCCCGTTCGTCCTCTCTGTGAGGCGATCGCGGGTATCCCCACGGCGATTGAGTCCGCGGGACCTGCGACCTGACTCAAGAAGCTCCCGGACTGGCGCATGCGTGCCGCTGCGCACGCAATGGCACGGCTGCAAATTTAAAGGGATGTACGGGTACGCCCATTTGCCCAGCCGTGCCATTCTGCCGACGTACATAGGCGAACCGGTTAAACAATGCACACTTAAAACTGATTTCCATGTTTTCCTCCACTAAATGCTGCAGCAGCTCTAAACACTGTATGTACTGCATGTAGCTTCAGCTACATACAGTACGCAGTTCTAGGTTTCGGCTATGAGTCAGATATTTCCCGTCGTGCACCTTGAACAATATTGAGTCGGTCTGAGTGGCGCTCAGCCATTTATAGTCAGCTTTTTACTCTAGCAATATATATAGGCCTGAATTTTTGCCTGAATTTGGACCTGAAACAGAGCCAAAGACACACAGGGCCACAGCCACCCCGGAAATGTGTGAACCGGCTTCATTGAGAGCCGGTCACAATCTCTTGTTATGTGAATTAGATGCCGGGAAACCCGCATCCAATTTGCATAAGTGTGAACCCAGCCTTAATCTTTTTCCTCCAGCCCACTGGCTAAATAAGACCCACCCTACCCCTCTATAGGCCTGCGTTTGCCTTAAAGTGGTTGTAAACCCTTATAAATACCCAGTGAAGTGACTGGCCTCCAGTGATACACAGGGATGAAACAAATCCTCCTACATAAGTTGTACTTGTTTATCTATAGTGTTCTCTTCTCTACAGCCAAAGTGCAGAATTTATACAGCTTTTCTAAACTTTCAGAATACAGGGGGCAGGGAGCTGAAGTTACCCTCTACAGAGCTTGGTGAGGAGAACTGAGAGCTGATCGGAGGTAAGGGACACTGCTCCCTTCACACAGCACGGAATAGAGCTGAGATTGACAATCACAGAGTGTTTGTTGGAGCTCCCTCCCCTGTCACCTTTTTACCTCTTGGTGTCAGGAAAACCTGTCAGAAGTGACTCATGCAGATAGAGGAACGAGGCACCAGACAGAAATGACACCTAGTGCTCTGGATTGAGACATGTACACAGTATAGAGGGATATGCTTCGTTCATATTTCATGTCAGAGGTTTACAACAACTTTATTATCATCTGCCCTGGTAATAAGAGTGCTTTTCAACTGTGTTTTTTTCTGTTGGAAGCCCATTAACATTTTTACTGGCGAGTTAAAGGAAATTGTGCAAAGTGTGGAAAACCTACAGTAACCAGATACTCATCTAACCAGGTGATTCTAAATCATCCTTCATTAATGTTATTTCTAGTGTAGAGAGTCAACCTGGGGCAGGTTAAGAGAGGGTTAATTGAAGAGGGCAGGTACTTCTCTTTCAGGCCTGTTTATTAAGCAGCTGGTCAGAGAGGCTGGTTGATGGCTATTTTGCTACCAAGGTAAGGAGACCTGGATGCTGGATGGAAGCCTTCTTACTCTAACTTGAACCTACAGGGTGAGCTGGCTTGTAACTGGGGCTTTGCAATATATGTTATGGCTGGGATGCTGAACATTATTTAAAAAGACTGCATTGTACTAACGAGAAAAGTTCCTTGTGTTGTTTGAACTGCCCATGAAGACAAAGTCTGCTATTATTTTTTGTTTTGTTGAATAAATCAGATTTTTAAATTGATTAAACTGTCTCCCAGCAGCCTGTTTACCCCTCTGATCCTGACACTAGTAAAATGACACAAAATGGGTTGCTATGGGGATTTACCGTATCGCTGCTTTCTGCCTCATCTTGATATACAAACTCAATATCTGCACACATAGCTGTGTCAGCTAACTGTGGGTTTTTTTTTCAAGGAATCTGCTAAATACACACACGTGGAAATGTGCTGCTAAATTCTTAATAAAAACATTGTATTAAAATGTATTTTCACATGTGTAACAACACACAGAGGAAGAGATAAGCTGGACCCCAACCAGCCCCCACCCCCCTCCCTGCCCCTCAGTTGGCATTGTCCCCTCTTCCACCCTCCATTCAAAACCTCTTTACCCCTAGTAGATTTCTATGCAGAATTCCCATCAATCTGATGCTGTGGCCACTCCTCTTTCTTCAGTGGGTGGTAATCACAGAAATACTACTAGCTAGGCTAGCTCAAAAGCTGAAACCATGACATTGAGCTGGAGTACTGTAATAAAACAAATAGTGAAATTATGTTAGCAATAGTTCATAAAAGCATGGCACTGCAGGATGAGCCCATGCTGGGAGCTGACAGCAGCAGGGATTGCTTTCTTTTTTAACTTCCAGTCATTTTCCCATAGGACTCTTTCACAGCAGGTGTCTTGACAAATGTAGGCTCAATATAAGGAACGCAATGAAAATAACTGCTTCTTGTATGCCCTATACACACCATATTGTATTCGCGTGTGCTGCATAAAAATGCAGCATGTCTGCATTTTTACACAGTGCAAAGCACAATGCATTCCAAAGCATTACTAAACACTGTTGTACATAGAGTAGAATAAGGTGACATTTTATGACACTTCAATTAATTTAACCCCTTCCTGCAGCAGATATGGCCACCCATTATGTGGACACTGGGTGTCCACATAGTGTTGACAATATTTTTTTTATCAATAAATGTTTATTTGGTTTTAAGATTAACAAGAAAAAAAAGAACATTAATGATTGTACAAAAAAATTTCAGGTATACAGTACAAGTATCTTAATCTGTAATACAACAAAGGAAAAGAGGTGAGTAACATCCGGTTTTCTACAGATTGCATAAGTACAGTTAAAAAATGTAGCATTCTCCATTCAAGCCATGGATGCCACACTCTGAGTGGAATGCTGAAATTTGTTCATGAGAGTAATGTAGTTGGGTTAGATCTATCACTTCCCAAAGAGTGGGAGGATCCAGATCTTTCCATCTTCTGGTGATACAAAGTTTAGCTGCTAAAAGAATATGGGTGGTGATATATTGTGATATGCATGGGAGCAATTCCATTTATAATGATAGTAGTGCTAGGCTGGGGGATGGAGAGATAATTTTTTGAGCTACTTCGGATGAGTCTGAAGACAGACCTCCAAAACGTTATCAGTTCAGGGCAACTCCGGAAGGTGTGGAGGAGGTCTCCGTTTTGGCCACAGTTCCTCCAACAAAGGTCAGTGGTAAGCTTACCAAATCTAGAGACTCTGTCGGGTGTTAAGTATCATCTAAGTGTCAGTTTAATGGTGAGTTCCCAATGGGTGGAGCAAATGGTAACTTTATATGCGGTATTACAGGCTGTGGTCCATTGTTTGTCAGTGAATGCACGCCCCATGTAATTTTCCCATCTGAGTAATGGGGCTGATTTCGTAAAGGTGCACTGTTGTTGGAGAATAGTATAGAAAAGCGAAATTCCATTACGTTGAGGAGTAGCGGCGGTGAAAAATACCCAGGCAGGAGAGGGTATCCTGCACGCCATAAGGAGATTGCTGAAATGCAATGTTCCATACGGATGTATTTGTATAGATCTGAGTTTGGGAGGAGAGAATTTTTTGTAGCGTTGCAAAGCATTTGAGGGTGTTAATCTCAAACAGGTCATTGACGTGTATCTTCAACCTTTCAATTGCCAGGATGTGAAACATATAGAATTCATAATGTAGTATAAAGCGCCATACACACTATCAGATTTTCTGCTGTTTTCCTTCAGATTTACCAAAACATATTAAACGAGGTCAAACCTTAGGAGTTTCAATTTGTATGCAATCAGGCAGGCCCTTGCACTACATGGTTTTGGTAAATCTGAAGACAAAAATCAGCAGAAAATCTGATAGTGTGTATGGGGCTTAAGGCTGTAATTGGGATTTTAAGGATGGTTGTGTGAGGGTAGGAGTGAGCAGAATGGGTTAGCAATTTCCAGGCTTTAATCAAAGCTTTCATAGTGGGAGGTATACAGTGCCTTGCAAAAGTATTCACCCCGCCTTGCCATTTTTCGTGTTTTGTTGCCTCACAACCTGGAATTAACATGGATTGTTTGAGGATTTGAATCATTTAATTTACAGAACATGGCCAAAACTGTGAAGATTTTTTGTATTATTGTGAAGCAAATAGGACAAAACAGAAAAAGTAAATGTGTATAACTATTTACCCCCCTAAAGTCAATACTTTGTAGAGCCCTCTTTTGCGGCTATCACAGCTACAAGTTGCTTTGGATAAGTCTCTATGAGCTTGCCACATCTTACCACTGGGATTTTTGCCCATTCCCCCTTGCAAAATTACTCCAGCTCCTTCAAGTTGGATGGTTTGCACTTGTGAACAGCAATCTTTAAGTCTGACCACAGATTTTCTATTGGATTGAGGTCTGGGCTTTGACTAGGCCATTTCAACACATTTACATGTTTCCCCTTAAACCACTCAAGTGTTGCTTTAGCAGTGTGTTTGGGATCATTGTCCTGCTGGAAGGTGAACCTCCATCCTAGCCTCAAATCACACAGAGTGGTACAGGTTTTGCTCAAGAATATCCCTGTATTTAGCACCATCCATCTTTCCCTCCACTTTGACCAGTTTCCCAGTCCCGACTGTTAAAAAACATCCCCACAGCATGATGTTGCCACCACCATGTTCCATTGTGGGGATGGTGTTCTTTGGGTGATGTGATGTGTTGGGTTTGCGCCAGACATAGCGTTTTCTTTGATGGCCAAAAGATTACATTTTAGTCTTATCAGACCAGAGCACCTTCCTCATACATACATTTTGGGAGTCTCCCACATGCCTTTTCGCAAACTCGAAACATGCCATTTTGTTTTTTGCTGAAAGTAATGGCTTTCTCCTGGCCTCTATGAAGCGTACGGCTTATTGTCGTCCTATGTACTCTGTATTACTCCAGTCTCTGCTGTAGAATTCTGCAGCTCCTCCAGGGTTACCTTAGGTCTCTGTGCTGCCTCTCTGATTAATGCCCTCCTTGCCCGGTCCGTGAGTTTTGGTGTGAGGCCATCTCTTGGCAGGTTTGCTGTTGTGCCATGTTCTTTCCATTTGGTTATGAAAGATTTGATGGTGCTCCTAGGGATCAAAGATTTGGATATTTTTTATACCCTAACTCTGACTTGTGCTTCTCAAAAACATTGTCCCTTACTTGTTAGGAGAGTTCCTTGGTCTTCATGGCAGTGTTTGGTTAGTAGTGCCTCTTGCTTAGGTGTTGCAGCCTCTGGGGCCTTTCAAAAAGGTGTGTATATGTAATGACAGCTCATGTGACACTTAGATTGCACACAGGTGGACATCATTTCACTGCCAATTTAACATCCTTCCACAAAGATTTGTGGAGAAGGGCTATAGACCCTCTGACTTAGACGCTGATATTTGTGCAGTCTCCTTGGTTGACAGATCCTCTCTTCTGGAAACCAAAGTCAAAACCCGTAAGGATGACAAATTTAAATGGTCTTTTTTTCATTTTTTTCCACCCAGCACAATGAGATAGAAAAAAATCTTCAACACTGGAAGGTTCTTCTCAGTGATAAAATTCTAGGTTCCTCTCTCCCAGAAAAAGCAGGAATCATTTATAGGGGAGCACTTTCGATCCAGGGCGACATCGCCCCTAACATTATAGATCCCCCTCAGGCCGTTCCATTTTTCCCTGAATGCAAGGGTTATTTCCCTTGCAGAAAATGTAATGTTTGCCTGCACAATGTCCTGGGGAGACGAAAGACTGACACCTTCATGTCTACAGTCACCATGAAGGTTCACTCTAAGAAACATTTCACCACGTGTGTGACAAGGTTCATAGTGTATCTCATTACGTGCCCATGTAAAAAACAATATGTGGGCCGTACTATCAGCAATTTCTCTAATAGGGTTAATGAACATCTGGCTAAAATAAAGAAGGGATGCATTAAACACACTGTCTCCCGCCATTATTTAGAGTACCATGAGAAAGACCCGACAGGTACCAGGCCCAGATCATTGATAGATTCGTCCCTCACTGGAGGAGGGACTCATGCTTGCGAGGCTTATCACGACTTGAGACTTTTTGGATCCACAAGCTCAAGTGCTATTCGCCCTATGGCATGAATACTGATTGGGACATAAATTGTTTTATAAACCAGGCCTAAATGACATTATATTACTTTTTATTTATGGTCAGTCCCAGTCATATGCATTAGATTTATCTTTCAATTTTTCTCCATTTGTCTTCTATTGATGTTATTTGTTTTTGTTATCTGCTACCTATTCTAGTGATATGCTATATCGATTCCCAGGGCGGCGTGTATGTGCCCTCTGATGTCTATTGATATTGTTGGGTGCATGTACCATGTCCATATTGTCTATTAGTGACATTCCACTTGTGTTTACATTATACAAAGCAAGAGAATATGTTATATATTTCATTTTAATTTGTTTTTGTCCCTTTCCTTTGTGGCATCTCCTCATTGTATTCCGACAACAAAATACATGGATTTTTTCTGACGGATGTTGGCTCAAACTTGTTTTGCATACACACTTCACACAAAGTTGTCAGAAAATCCGATCGTTCTGAACGCAGTGACATAAAACACGTACGTCGGGACTATAAACGGGGCAATAGCCAATAGCTTTCATCTCTTAATTTATTCTAAGCATGCGTGGCACTTTGTACGTCCGATTTGTGTACACACGATCGGAATTTCCGACAACGGATTTTGTTGTCGGAAAACTTTATAGCAAGCTTTCAAACTTTGTGTGTCGGAGATTCCGATGGAAAATGTGTGATGGAGCCCACAGACGGTCGGAAATTCCGACAACAAGGCCCTATCACACATTTTCCATCGGAAAATCCTATTGTGTGTACAGGGCATAAGGGTCGACAGCTTCTGTGAGGGCTATATATTTATAGTCTGCCTTTTATCCATTACCAGTTTAATTCATTTTTCGTTCATTTGTTATTATGCACTCATGGCCTAGTAACACATTTTGATTGGTCTGCAGCTCCCCTCCAGACCAGATTTACTTGTTATTGGACCGTCCAAACTATCATGCGATCTCCGGGTATGGACATGTGATACACATGCTAATGCTGTGGCGATGACCCGTCCCCGGTGAAGGAGCGCGGGATTGCATTACGCACGCTGTGGCTGTCAAGTGACCTATTATTGATGTTCGGCCATGTGACCAGATGACGAGGCAGTGACGCTACTTCGTCGTACGGCGGAAAAACGTAGGCATGTAGGACGCTCGCTGACAGCATCACACGACTATTCCAATGACGATTCGCTGGTATGACTGCAATCTCATTGGTGGAATGATGACGGCCATCGGTGACCCCCTCAATGGGAATTTGGCGAGGTCTGGTTCCACATTGGAGGAGCGTCGACATGCATTGACTTACTCCGTCCCGCTCTTGCTATCCATACAGAGGCCAATACGCCTTTGAATCTTTTGATGGTCACGCTCCTTGCCCCATATGGGTACAGGCACTACAGATGATCTATATCTCAGGTGAGGTAAGGAGCATATCCATAGAGGTTCAGGTTTTTTTTTTAGTTTTTTTCAGTACATTCAATCTTGTTTGTGTACATATCCATTTTTACTTATATGAAGGTGGAATATGTTCGACATCCTTTTAAATATTGGATACATTTTGGTTTTCATTTAGCTCTTGATGAAATAGAGCCTTGGAGGGCATACCCTTTGAACCTCCTTCCGGGCCCTCCCCTTCCTTGGGTGGCTCTTGGTTATGGAAGTTATTTATTCAGTGGCAATATGAGGGGACAGAGATATGCGTCGGGCTAGCATTTACTGCACCATATATTGCCTTTTATCTACTTTTATGATTTTGTGATCACTTTTATATTTCTGCCATTTTCTGATATATCCCAATAAACCCATTGGTTTGACCTGCACCATTTGGAGCCCTCTTTTTTCCTATGTTTGTTCGTTGGACCCTGTAAGGAGTTGTCTTGAGGTACACCTAGCCGAATACCACAGTGCCTTTGGAGTTCGCTGCTGGGAAGCAGAGGACCCGTCACTGGATCCACCTCCTGCACACAACACCTGACCTAGATCCGGTTGGATCACAAGCCTTTGCGACCCACTGTTGTATAACAAGTGGGTCCAAAACAGCTGGTAAGAGTACCCATCTGATCTTTCTAGAATTACTACAGACAACTTGTTTTCGATGTCTACTGTCTTGGTATCTACCCGACAGAAAGAAGTTCATCCTGTTCACCACTTTATTTCCTTTGGACTTTATTTTGTATGATTTATTTCACTCTTGGATGCATGCCCTTCCTGTGCTTGGCATACTCTTTTTACAATTTTAATTACATTGGTAATACTGTATAATCTTAATCGCGTTTCACTACATGTGCTGGCACTTGCCCTTTCACACCTATGCCACCACACCTTTTATAGTCACATAATATTGTATTTTGGTATTTGCACTTAAGAGCACTACACTATTTTTTACCTCACTAATTATGTGACTTCTGAAGGTAATTGGTTGCACCAGAGCTTTTTATGGGCTTCATAACAAAGGGGGTGAATACATACGCACATGCCAATTATCAGTTTTTTATTTCTGAAAAATAGTTTTATGTACGGTATATATGT
The DNA here is from genome assembly GCF_042186555.1 of Aquarana catesbeiana. Classification (NCBI taxonomy): domain Eukaryota; kingdom Metazoa; phylum Chordata; class Amphibia; order Anura; family Ranidae; genus Aquarana; species Aquarana catesbeiana. The sequence continues at coordinate 217,083,554 of NC_133327.1, forward strand.
TTTTCTAATTTTACTTCACCAACTTAGACTATTGTGTTCTGATCCATCACATATAATTCAGATTAACCTCCCTGGCGGTATTCCAGAGTCTGGCTCGGGGTGGGATTTCAGAACTAAAAGCAGTAACCCCGAGCCAGACTCGGGATCGCATCATAGGATCCAGGAAGAGCTTACTTACCTTGTCCCCTGGATCCTGCGATGTCTCCCCGCAGTGTGAGCGGCTTGTCCTCCGCTCGATTCATCACGGAGCCGAGCTCCGTTCCCTGTGAGCGTTGCAACGCACGGGGACAGAGAACAACTACAAATTTAAAAAGTGAAACACACACACACAATACATACAGTACACTGTAATCTTACAGATTACATTACTGTGTGAAATTATTTCACCTCCCTTTTGTCCCTAGTGGTTTCTCCAGTGCCCTGTCATGCAGTTTTATATTATAAAAACTGTTCTCTCTGCCTGGAAACTGGAGATTGTCCATAGCAACCAAAACTGTCCCTTTACATCAAAAAGGGGTTTTAGACCAGCTAGAAATCAGCAATAATAAATTAGAATCACTTACAGAATTGAGCAATAGTGATTTGTGGGGAGATCCATCATCAAACACTGAAAAGTAATGACAGCGACAATTCTGCAACTGAGCAAATTTCAGTGTTTTTGATTTGATTACATTATTGAATAATTTTTATTATTATTTGGTATAATTATTTATAGTTATTTATTATATTATAATTTATGATTTAGTGTTTCAAACCTTATCATACCTGAGATGTCTACTAGACTCTGGTTTGGACAGATTTAAGCGAGTTATTCCTAAGAATTACAGGCCTACAATATAAAACGCCAAATTTCCATGCAAAATAATGGTACCGCTTTCAGCATCAAAAATATGAAATAATCATACAGCCAGGGAGGTTAAAAAAACATTGCACTAACGGCTGCAATGTAACAAAATAGGTAAAAAGTCAAGGGGGTGAATACTTTTCCAAGGCACTGTATGTGTGGGAATTCGAGCTCCTAGAAGTGTACTAGTGAGCCAGGTATAAAGAGAGCATCCTGAGATTTGGATGCTTCCATGTGTCCCCATATTGTAGTAGTAGCTGGTAGAAACCATTCTCTCACTTGGGTAAGTAGTGAAGCTAGTTAATAGTCAAAGAAATCTATATATCCAGTGCCTCCTACTGAGCAATGTTTTATGAGCTTCACATGACCACATCAAGACTTTGTATTGACAATATTTAACATCACTGTAGTCAACAGGTAATTCAGACCATTTTTCTAAAAAGCAGGCACTGTCAATATCTGCATGCCTCCTCAATGTCCTTCAGCCAGTCAGTATATGTCAGTCTGGATAAATGTCAATTAAGAAAGATGCTATAAAGGATAATGTTTCAAAAATTGTATAATACATAGGAAGAAAAAAAACTAGGGAATGCTATATAAAAGCAACCTTATGCCCCGTACACACGGTCGGATTTTCCAATGGACAATGTCCGATCGGAGCGTGTTGTCGGAAATTCCGACCGTGTGTGGGCGCCATCGGACATTTTCCATCGGATTTTCCGACACACAAAGTTGGACAGCAGGAGATAAAATTTTCCGACAACAAAATCCGTTGTCGGAAATTCCGATCGTGTGTACACAAATCCGACGGACAAAGTGCCACGCATGCTCAGAATAAATAAAGAGATGAAAGCTATTGGCCACTGACCCGTTTATAGTCCCGACGTACGTGTTTTACGTCACCGCGTTCAGAACGATCGGATTTTCCGACAACTTTGTGTGACCGTGTGTATGCAAGACAAGTTTGAGCCAACATCCGTCGGAAAAAATCCTAGGATTTTGTTGTCGGAATGTCCGAACAAAGTCCGACCGTGTGTACGGGGCATTAGAGGGATATTGACTTTTACATCATATTACTAATTTGTGTACTCTAAAATCTTGATGTCTCACTACTGGCGCTGCAATCACACTATTAGCATTGATACATAGAACGGTGATGGCAGAAAAAAAGACCAAGTGGTCCGTCAAGTTAGCCCCAGTTTTTTTTTTTGTCCCAAGCATGTTTGGAACCACTTACTGTTGACTGACTCACTACCTCTGCTTCTTTACTCTTTCAGTAAAATAATACTTTCTAAGATTAGTTTTGAACTTTTCTCTGCTAGTTAGAGGTCATGTCTTCATGTTCTTGATCTTTGCTTAATATTGAAAATACTGCCCTTCTGTACCGTATTCACCCTTCTGGAATGTATTTAAGGCTGGGTTCACACTAATGTGAATTAGATGCGGGTTTCCCCGTATTCCAATTCGCATGACAGGAGAGTGTGATCAGTTCTCAATGGAGCAAGTTCCCACAGCTCCGGGGTGGCCGCGGAGCGCACAGCAGAAGGGTCATGTGCGTCTTTGGCTCCGTTTCAGGTCCAAATTCAGGTGAAAATCTCTGGACCTAATTCGGACCTGAAATGGTGAACGGGGACACACCAGACCCCCTGCTGTGCCCCACGGCTGCACATAATGTGAATCCAGCCTAAAGGTTTCAATTCCCTTTCCCTTCTTTCCAGACCATTGACCATTTTAGTTGCCCATTTATGGACTTGTTCTATCTCAATATCTTTTTGTAAGTAAAGTTGTCCAGAACTTGACATAATATTCCAAAGGAAGTTGAATTAAAGATCTATATTAGGGAATCAGGACCTCCTTAATCCTTCTGGTGACCAATCTAGTAATGCATTCTAGAATTATATTCACTTTCCCCACTGTTTTCCACACGGTGAAATAAATGTTCCCAAATTTCTTTCCTCTGTAGTGCTGGCCAACACTGTACTCCCAATACTGTGAAAATATCAAGAGATTATTTTCCCCTAGGTGAATTATTTTACATTTAGAAACATGAGCTGCAGTTTCCACTGCTTTGACCAATCATCTTAATCTTCCAACAATGCCAAAGCACAACTTACCTGTATGAGTTTGCTATGTACTGCAGATTCCTGTACTGCTAAATGTCCATGTATGGAGGAGACTGATGGAACCACTCTAGGGATTGTGGTTTGTGTGCTTTTTTCTAACTGTCGAAGGCTTGGAACTTTATTCAAAGCATTTTTAAGTTGCATAAATTCTTCCACTTGGTTCTGAAAGACACACAAGACCAAGAGGACAAATGCTTAACATTGTTAGCAGCATGCATCCCAGAGTGGAGTTAATCAGTGCTGTAACAGCGTTTGCACATCCAAGTGTGGCTGACCCCCATTCATCAGTCTGGGTATCAGCACAAAGCAGAAAGTGCTAATTAGAGAAATTAAAAACATTTCCTGAAACATTGCAAATGTAAATGAATGATAGATCCATCCTACCCACAGATTAACATTATACTTCCAGGCAAAGTACCAAAGGAACAACTGTCAAAGGGATGTCTTGGTTCAGGATTTATAGGAAATAAATTAAAGTCATGTAATCCTGAGGCCTGATGCAAGGAAGGTTAAATCTTCTTCAAATCTTGGCAGACTGCAAATTGACATATAGTCAGGAGGCGACAACAGTTGTTTTTCAGCATTCAGGACATGGCTGAGCAGTAGGTCATGAAGAAAAAAAATAATGACAAATGTCTCTGAAGCAACTACACAGAATTAGAAGAGCAACATAAATCCCTTTAACATTTTCTTCCACTTGGTAGAAAAGAGCTGCTAAAGCAAAAGAACGCAGACATTACAAAATTAGTTTATAGCTTCGAAAAATTATAGTTATAGTCTGATACAATGACTTAAAGCCATTCAGGTAATGTTTACTTTCTCACATTTATTATGCATAGGTTTGCATCTCTGTATCTGACGATTATAAAACTATAATGGAAAGTCTAGTAGATACCACTGTCCTTCATTTTACATTAGCGCTCTAAAAAAAGGGACTGTTGGAATATTTATCAAAAAATAAATGCCAAGTCCATAAAATACAATAAAAACTATATCATTTATTTAGTGGCATATGTAAACCTAGTCATTAAAACCCCATATAAGGCTTAACACTGTAAAGTAATTTCAAACGTTCTCAATATTTTAAAATCTGTCGATTTTCTTAAAATGATACTGGTTGATCCTGCCATAAAGATACATTCTGTTACAGGGTGATCACGCTCTGTTCTCATATCCCAGCTGTGTCCCTGTGTTGTCACCCTGACCAAACGCGACTATAAGGCCTCATGCACACTGGACGTTTTTACAGCAGCTGTTTTTGGCAGTAGACGTTTTTTTCTACAGTCATTAAACTCTCCATCATGTTATCCTATGTGTCCATGCACACATAGGCTGTTATCAGCAGTTGTGGACAGTGGCGTTTTTGAGCAGTAAAAAAACCCAAAACTAGTGGGTTCTGAGAGACGTTTTTCCGCGTAAAAACGCTCTAACGCTGATAAACATCAATAAACACTCAAAAACGTTGCTCACCAGCGTTTAACGTTTTTGATCCATTAAAAAAAAAAAAAAAAATATATATATTTTTTTTTTTTCTTCAAAAAAAAACGCTAAAAAACGCTATTGTGGAAAAACGCTAATAAACCCTATTGCAAAAACGTTGAAAAGCGCTGAAAAAAGTTGAAAAACTCACTGCAAAGCTACTGGCGTTTTTATAAAGTTATTTTAACGTCCAGTGTGCATGAGGCCTAAATGATATCAACAAACATTACCCAGACATGGTCCACTGTTATCACCATCACAATCTTGTCATGCAACCATCACTGCAGTGCATGTACAAGTACAGTATATAGACAGAAAGCGTCTGTACTACTAGGATACTTTAGGGAAGGCAAATAAGATACCAAATATATAGTAAATACTATTTGTTACCTGTTTTGCTCGGGTATGCCTGTACAACTACAGGTGAGCACAGCCAAACCACACATGATGGAGCCAGGGTATGAAAAGCACTGCAGCAAGGAGTCTGATGCACTTGTGCTGGTATTTCCTGCTGATGTGTGATATATGAAGCCCACAGCGACTTGGTTTAAAGGCACAGCTTTCCTAACTTCTTATCCATATCCTTATTGCTGAAGATCGTATAATCAGCAAGGTTAATGTTGGAGTGATTAGGAGTCCTTGGACCTAACAACTATAAGGTGTTTTGTGACCAATCTATAATTTGAGGATCCCTTTTGTCTGGTAAGCTACTTGGCTTTATCACAGTGGTGCTGAGTGTGGTCACACAGAAGCTGGTGTTGGGACTTCCTTTCCTATTGAAATCTATATGGACTTTTTATGACAAATGTAACATCATCTATTTTCTATTGCAAGAAAGGAGGTAAAGGGCCAGCATATGCCAAATCTCACCTACTTACCGGACTTTATAAGCTTCAATATGGGAGAGACAAATCAAATTTTATATAAAAAAGGAGCATTTTTATTTACACAATTTAAAATTCAGAGATAAAACAAAGGCCTATCAGCCTAAACACCATCCAATAGCTAATGTTGCATATAGCGCTATACAGGTGCCGGAAGACTGTGGTAGGTATAGAGTGGCATAATAGCAGGTTGAACACTGTATGCTTCTGGTAACCAAGTATTCCAGGTCAATGGTAGGCCAATCAAGCGGCTTCTTCAGGACCCTATGAGGCACAACAGACCAACACTGTATGTATTGTACAAAGATAAAAAAGAGTATAAGTAAAGGTGCATATTAAAACTCAAACACATTATTCTATACACATAGTATTGCACATATACCTAAAGCTCACGTAACTGTGATGGATCATGGGACATCAAGAACTATAGCCTGAGGGAGAGCACAGGGGAAGAACAGGGGGACCATATATCTCATAATGCATATGGAGTATCTATATATTATATAAGAGATAGTGGGCGCGTTGATACACAAAATTAAACTAGCAGAAGGAATTGGGAGTAAAGATCAGCCAGTTGTATCTGTGACCATACAGGGGAAAACAATAACAAACTGTAATAGAATACCATCAAGGAAGAAATAGTGACCCCCTAGAGTGGCCTATAATGCTCCATACTCACTAGGCACGTGTGTCCTGCATATACCTGTAGGTAAGCTATCGTCCCTGTTTAAACCAGATTATATCTCACTTACTCTTCTTGTTATGCCACCTTGTGCTCACTACTACTTAGCTTCTTGCTTTTCCCCTTAGTGCCTGTGTACAACCCAGGGCTGTATCCTTAATTGGAGTAATTTTATATTCGGACACCTGGTTGATCTCTTTCATCATGTTTCCTAGTGAGTATGGAGCATTATAAGCCACTTTAGGGGGTCACTATTTCTTCCTTGATGGTATTATATTACAGCTTGCTACGGTTTTCCCCTGTATGGTCACAGATTCAACTGGCTGATATTTACTCAAATTCCCTCTGCTCGTTTCATCCTGTGTGTCTACGCCCAATATTGAAGAGTACGTAGTATGTCTCTTATATAATATATAGATACTCCATATGCATTATGCAATATATATTTTGGTATTCTCATTATCCTATAGATTCTCCTGCCCAAGGTGATTCTCTACCTGCCGACCTGCAGGTCCCCCTGTTCTTTCCCTGTGCCCGCTCCAGGCTATACTTTTTGGATACCAAGTAGAAAAAACAGCTGCACCCCAACATCCATCCAACAGGTTTATTAAAAGACTGCCTCACACCAGGACTACGACAACGGATCAAGGGGTATACTTTTTGGATATCCATCACAATTACATGAGCATTATATATATATATATATATATATATATATATATATATATATATATATATATATATATATATATATATATATATATATATATAAAATGCCTAGTACGTGATCCTGCATTTCTGGATCTGGGGCGCGCGTGCCACTGGTGACCCGCTCCTGATGTGATTATACAGAGCAGGAGCTGATAGGCAGGTATGGCACTCGAAGTCCGCTGCCATCTGCCAATACATCGGTACAGAGGCAGAACGGCTATCTGCCTATGTAAACAAGGCAGATTACCATTCTGTCAGTAAAGAAGGCATTGATTGTAAAGCAGGAACACCAATATATGCCTTCCACTAGTAAAAGCACCTTCCCCGCTACACTGAATCCCCAGCTAGGCACACATTTAACCCTTTGATCGCCCCTGATGTTAACCCCTTCCCTGCCAGTGTCATTAGTACAGTGGCAGTGTATATTTTTAGCACAACACAGAAGAGCAGAGCGGAGGGAGGATCCGCACATCGCCCCGCCCACCCGTTCTGTCGAGAAATGCCAGCATCGAATAGTGCCTGGGCTGAAGGGCGCATGCGCTGTACGTAACATCACAACAGCTGATTTTACCATGAGCTGTTTTGACGGCGCAGACGCACAATAGCCGACAGAATTATTTTTTGTCAGATTGTGCCCCGGGCTCCCGTGACGAGTTCATGTCTATGATGGGCGGATTTCTACATGTTGTGGGCGGATTTATGGGCACTTGGGGGTGGAATTACATGGCCAGTGCTGCAAAACTTTGTGATAAGTGGATTTCTACACTTCTTGTGATCAGATTTATCGGCACTTTGGGGCGGAATTAGATGGCCAGTGCTGCAAAAAAAATAAAACTGATATTCTGCCCCCAGTCGGCTATTGTCTGCAGGCGCCGTCTCGCAGACACAACAGCTGATCGTAAAATCAGCTGTTGTGCTATTATGTACGGCGCATAAGCAGTTCGTTCCGGGCACTATTCGATAGCAAGCACTTCTCAACAGAACACTGAGCCTGGATCCAGGGTCCTGCTGCCACCTGAGGGCAGAAGATTGTGGCGTTCTCGGGGTGCCCTGCCACTAGGCCTGAGATGAAGCCAGGACCTGACAGGAGGAGAGGACTTGGAATGCAGAAGATCAGGCCACCAACTGACTGCCAGGAGGAGAGGTAAGTGAGCCATCACACAGAGGCTGAGCAAAGTCCTTAGTAGCATGACTGAGAAGAGGGGGTATTTGTGGAGTGTGTGTGTGCGGAGGGGGGGGGTGGTATTTGTGGCATGTAAGGGGGGGATATTTGTGAAGTGGAGTGTGGGGGGGGTATTTGTGGCGTGTAGGGGGTAATGCTGGGCTTTAATATTGCGTCCGCTGACACAAGTGCTGGGGGTTGATACTGCGTCCGCTGACACCAGTGCTGGCGGTTAATAGTGCATTCGCTGACACCAGTGCTGGGGGTTAATATTGCGTCCGCTGACACCAGTGCTGGGGGTTAATAGTGCATCCGCTGACACCAATGCTGGGGGAAAGGACAGTTTGCATGCGGCCCCCATTGGATGTGAAAATTTGTCCTGGGGCCCTCAGGTGTTTTGAGTACGAGACCCCTGTTGTAGATGCTATACATTTTTGTGCAAACCAATCAATATATACTTATTGTGATTTTTTTTTTTTACCAAAAAATGTAGCAGAATACATATTGGTCTAAATTTAGGAAGAAATTCAATTTTTTTCAATTTTTTTTATTGGATATGTTTTATAGGAGAGTAAAAAATATTGTTTTGTTTTTCTTTCAAAATCGTCGGTATCTTTTTGTTTATAGCGGAAAATATAAAAACCGCAGAACTGATCAAATACCACCAAAAGAAAGCTCTATTTGTTGGAAAAAAAGAACATAGGGGGTTATTTACTAAAGGAAAATCCAGTTTGCACTGCAAGTGCACTTGAAAGTAAAGTCGCTGTAGATCCGAGGGGGACATGCAAGGAAAATTTAAAAACAGCATTTTAGCTTGCACATGATTGGATGATAAAATCAGCAGAGCTTCCCCTCATTTCAGATCTACCTCTTAGATTGAGAGCGACTGCACTTCCTTTTCCTTTTGTAAATAACCCTCATACAATTTTATTTGGGTACAGCGATGCACGGCTGCGCAATGGTCAATTAAAGTAATGCAGTGTCATATCGCAAAAAATGGCCAGGTTATGAAGGGGGATACATTTTCCAGAGTTCAAGTGGATAATATAATGTGTTTGAGTTGTAATATGCACCTTTACTTATACTCTTTTTTTTTTACCTTTGTACAATACATACAGTGTTGCTCTGTTGTGCCTCACTGGGTCCTGAAGAAGACGTTTGATTGGCGAAATGTTGACCTGGCATACTTGGTTACCGGAAGCATACAGTGTTCTTCCTGCTATTATGCCACTCTATACATACTACAAACTTCTGGTACCTGTATAGAGCTATATGTAACAGTATCTATTGGATGATATTGAGGCCGATAGACATTTGTTTTATCTCTGAATTTTAAACTGTATAAATAAAAATGCGATTTTTTTAATATAAAATTTGGTTTGTGTCTCCCATGTTGAAGCCTATAAAGTCGGGTATTTAGGTGGGGCTTAGCACATGCCGGCCCTATACCTCCCTTCTCGCATTTTCTTCAGATGTTGCTTTTTTTTTTTTACCAAAACTTGCTTTTCTATCTATTTGCTGTTGACGTCTATGTGGGCTTGTTATAACAATATCTATATTTAGCGCTGCATGTTTATTTATATATGCCTATACATGGACCCCAGATGAATTAAGGGTCTACGTCTATTTCATATAACAACTTCATTTTAACAGTTTAGAGTTTTAGCAATTCACAGCTCCCAAAACAGAACAAAGAGGTCTGTCTGCATCCAAAGATGCTTAGGAAATGTTGTAACCAGAGTTACATCATTCTATTTGACCCCAATTTTCATGTGTGAAAAAGCATATCCGAACATATCTCAGTAGGAATGGGTATCTCGAGAGCGTGTGTAGGAATCGGAGAAAATCTAGGTAATCATGTAACAGTAATAACAGTGTAATAATGTTCACAGATTTCATTATCTTATCTCCCAGACTTAAGCTACCCAAAGCCATACAGTGGTCTTAGGAAATGTGACAATGATAATCAAACATTTGTTCTTATGTGACAGTTTTGTATAAACAATTTTCATAGCTAAACGTTGACAGAAAAATCAACCTATAGATCAAATTATTTTATTGAGAATGTATTTTGCCATCTCAAGTAAGGGAAATGTTCATACACAATATGCATGCACATTTCCTGTACTTGCAAGCTCTGATCAGATAGGTGTACGTGTGTCTTTTTTAAATCACTGATTTTATTGGTATAAAAAAATGTTTTACCATGTCATAAGAAAGCTCATTTATCCATAGAACTGGCTAGAAGTGTCTTAGGTCTACAAAAATAAAATTGACCATGAAAATGCAAAGGTGGAACATAGATCTTGCTTTAACATATACACACAGAGATGCACAAAACTTGTCAAATCAAGAAAAATAATAGAGTTATTAGTCCATGTTAAAGGATGCTTTATTTAAAAAAAAAAAAAAAAGGTGTTAGCCTTCTTTCCCAGCAGCCATGCAATATATAACGTAAAGCCAAGTAAAAAGACAGGTCATGTTTTTGTCTTTCCATGCTTTTTAAGTGTTATTAGATAATAGTTCCCCAATTCACTATACCAGAAACAACTGCAGCCAGGATTCCAAAGGTTAGATAAGGCCAAGTTCACATGCACACTGAGAAGAGCAGCAATGTAATCATTGCAAACCGTTATCTGTTATGATACCAGAGCTGTCATTTTCATCTAACCTGTGCGGCAGCCAGCGCACTCTTGTGGTTGTCCAAGCTCATTACAACTTGTTCATGTTCAGAGAGCAAGCTCTTATGCTGTTGCTATATTGAAAGAAGAAGTCTTGTATGATATATTTGTAATATTGTAAGGGATAACATTCCTATTATAATATGGTAAAGGAAACATTTAAATACTTGTAATTCAAAAAATTCACTAGTAGGTGAAAGTCCAAAAAAGAGTTTTAGCCCCCAAAAAAATCCAAGACGAGTACATTTTGCTATAACACAGCAGGTATTTTAGTGTAAAAACATAAGGCAGATGATGCTCAACATTTTCTGTTCTCAAAACACACATTGCTTAGCACATGCTTTATTTTATATTTATGACAGCGACAGTTGTGACATTTGAAAACAATGTCAAAAATTTCCAACCCTTTAAAATATAAAATAAATCACAAATTTTTATGATAACCTGTCGCACAGCTCTATTAATCACTCAAAAAAGAAAAACGTCAAGACAAGTTAATACAACAGTTATACTGTACAAGAAGATAAGGGGTAAAGCTCATGAATTTGGGAGATTGTGTTAAGGTTACATTTTTAGATTTTAGGGTCAGCCTAAGGGTTTGATTAAAGTGTCAGTAAACCCAAATCTGGCAAATTCATCTAAAGCTGTACAAGTATTCTGTCTTGCATTTGTGCTGTTCTATTCTTTTAAAAGTCTATTATATTTTAATTATTCAGTGACCCTGCTAGCTCAGTGGAGTCCACTATGCAGACTGGTAACACTATTTTGAGGGATCCCAAGTTTTCTGCATTGTCACTCTGTGCATGCTCTAACTTCATTGTCATGGAGCTGAGAACTTTTCCTATCATTCACAGCTATTTGCTCCATGTGGCTCACCTGCACATCATGTGAGGTAGCGGAAAGTTCCTGACTGACAGAGAAGCACATTTGAGTAGCTCCTTTGCTTATTCTGCCCACATTCAGGAGCGCACGGTCACTTGGATATGAAGGACAGGGGAGCAAAGAGGTAATGCTCCACTGTCAATCACAATAATTGAGCCACCCAGCATTCCTTACGGGAGTGTCATGTGGGGCAGCGCAGAAGATTGCAAAGAAATGTTTGCTCTTTTTTGGAATTAATGCACCTTGCTTAAAGCAGGTACTCCTTTCTTTGTTTATTTTTTTAAATTGTGCTATTTACATTTTGATAACTTTTTTTTTATAATCAGTCACATGACAGTACAGAGCACTGATCAGGTCAGAACATACTGCAGTGACGTGCATGATGGGCCACACATTTGAAATCTGCTTCGTCCACAAATTTTTCAACAATTACTGAAGATCTTCAGAATCTGTGACCCGTATTTACCAGCATTATAATTAAACAGTATATGGAGCATTATTTTAATTATAAACTACTCAGACATTAAAGCAAGTGCATATGGGTTTACTGACAGTTTGAGATTTAGAGGTAGGGCTTCTACTGTGCTGTTTTTATTTCACTTTTTGTCATTACCAGTCACAGTTACATAAGGAACATGGGTAATACAATTGAGATTATATATATATATATATATATATATATATATATATATATATATATATATATATATATATTATTTATATTAAAGTGAACCTGATCTGGCCTAAAAGGATAAAGACGGCGCTAAAATGCAGAGCCCTTGTGACGGGAGCAAGTGCTAGCATTTGTCTTAAAATCAATGTTCTTGTGCAATTACTGGGATTCTACATCTAGACTATGCACATATCTTAACTCTTGTCCATGTTAATTTCACCGATTTTATTACAGCATTGTCACCCTGCTGGAGGAAGGTGACAAATGATGTTATACTAATTAGTAGAATCAAAACCTTGTAAAACTATGTTATGGGAGGAATTAGATAAAAAAAAAAATGTTGTGTTATACAGAATATGTCAAGTTTTCAATTTACTAGAGTTCTGACAACCATTTTATTTTCCTGCAAATCCTCAGTCTGTCAAAAGTACACAAGCAGAGCGGGCCTATAGTTTGAACTTTCTGATGGACATGTAGAATCCACAGACTATTAGTGCTGAACCTGTCCTGGCCTAAAAAGTCCCGTTGGTACCAACACTGCTGAAATGAAATTACCTTGTGGGGCAAGCACATAAAATAATCTCTGGGTTCCTTGGATTCTAGGTCCAAGCTTTTCACAGGATGTGATTGCCCTTCAAGTATAAACTCCATCATTATGCTGAGCTCTACACCTTGTCATTAAACACAAGAGCTTTTACCAAGCCTTTTGCCCCCAAGCTTCTTTTTTTTTTTAAGTGCCAAGGCCACTGTGGACAGTATATATTTTAACCACTGAACCATAAACAGCGGAGCTTAGCAGAAGGGACAGAGCTTAATCTTGGAGGACAGCTGATGTTTTGTGCATAGTTTGTACCTAGGATCCAAAGGGGCTACACTGGGACACATGAGTTTAATTGGAAATCGAACAAAAAATATTTAATGGCTCTGCAGGGTTCCTCTATTTTAACAATTTTATTGCCTTAGGCAGGTTAAATTTAATGGACTCTATGTTCTAAAGCTAGAGGTAGCAACTTGCAGAACTGTCATTTATAAAGGGTAAAATTTCTATTGATAAAAATGTGAAAGTTAATTGAAAAGGGTGGGATACAGAACTTGGAGGAAGGGCTAAATCTTGACTGGGAAGGGAGTCGAGGTTCTATACAGCCTGGATGTAAGATCCCAGAAGTTTTACAGGGACATAGATTTGAAGACCAATGCTATCTTTCAGCTTCATCACACTGTACCTGCAATTTAGTGCTTGGGTTTACTTTAACCACTTGAAGTCCAGTGAAGCCCTGAGGCCCAGGGCTCTGTAGAACAAAACAGTGGCAGTTGCAATTTTTTTAGGTCGTGACTTTTGGGCAAATGTTTATCATATCTATATTTTCAGGAAAAAAAAAAAACTAAAATGATCTTTACTGCACACAAACACAATATATTACCTAATGTTTTGGTAAAATATAAATGTGTTGCTTCGAGTAAATAGATACCAAACATGTCAAGCTTTTACTTTTTGTGCACCAGTGAAATGGCAAAAAACCATGGTACCCAAAATTGTTCATAGGCAATGCTTTAAAAGCCTTTATGTGTTATCAGTTTAGAGTTAACTGTGAATGTTGGATCTAGAAGTATCGCTCTCCCTTTGACATTTGCAGCGATACTTAATGTGTGGTGCAATCACCCTACACATGCATTTGCATATTTGCGCAGAGCATTGGGGTTGCTTTTAATTCCTTATAAACTCATTTGTAAACAATTTTTAGCAGGTGATAGGTCCTTTTCATGGAGATATTAGGGGTCTATTAGACTACTAATGTCACCTCTGCCCTTCACTGCAGCTAATCAAACACAGATACCCTGCCACAGCAGTCAGACGTGAAGAAATGCTTGTCTATTCAGGGTTTATTAATTGGAGACAAGATTGGAAAAGAATCTTCACTGATCTTCTCCGGCTCTTAATTAAGAAACTATTTACAGGTGTCTTAGGCTCCTCAGAAAAACAGAAGAACCCGGATACCATGGCAGCTGGTGGTCCTTCATAGTACTGTAAAAGCAGCCCAGATCACTTTTACTCAAAAGCTATTAGTTGGCTGAAGAAAAATGGCACCAGGCTCATGGCTGAGGCTAGATAGAATACTTGCGTTTAACCAACTGAAGTCCAGGCTGTTTATAAACAGCCTATGGATGGTAAGTGGTTAATAATCAGTATCTTCAAAAATTACCTGAGCTAGCAATTTACCATTTGTTTATTACATGGGCACCAATTCTGATCCTATTATTAACATTATAATTCTTATTCTGTACTCACACTATTCCATTCTGTTTCAGAACAGTTACCCACCTTGACATCCTGCAGCTGAGTGTGGACATCTTGGTGTGCCTTTCTTAGCTGCCTATTCTCTTCTCTCAGGTTGTATACGCTTTCTGTTGGAAACAATTTAGGTAGTGTAAATTGAAAGGTTTAAGGTCAATTCTAGCATGAATTCAGTGTGCAATAGTGTTTTCAACCCATCTTGCTAGCTAATTTGTACAGTACATGCAGGGTCTGATATTAAGGCATTATATCCCACTGTGATCATATGCCCAAATCATACACAAATCTGAGTGATCATCCATCGAACATGACCGATTTTCACAGAACAGAGAGTTTTCGGTCATACGGGCAGCCATGTCAGAACATGGCTTTCTTACTATTAACATGCTACTGCTTAAAGCCTTTGAATAAGTGACAGTTAGCGCCTGTGTCAACAGGCTTTGATGGGTAAACGCCAGAGTGCTTTTGAAATCAGTTTGACATGCTTCTGAGATCATTCAAATTTCATTGCGGATGCAGTTGACCTGCTACAGTTGCTTTTGCATTGCCAAAGACTTGTACAAGGGGAGAAGCAGTTCTAAAGAGAACAAGCAGTTCTAAAGAGAACAAGCAATGGCCTTTAACGTGAGTTGCTACACAAGTCTAACAACAGTGGTGAATGACTGCAAAGTAATTTGTAAGTCACTGTGAATTGGGTAACAACTTGTATACCATTATTTTATATTATACATTAGTTGTTTAAAACAGATACACACCTGCAAATGGGCCTGACATTGATCAGATGCAAGAACCCCAGTGGGGGTTGCCGGCATTAAAGCGGTAGTAAACTTAACTTTAAAAAAAATAAAAATCTTCTCCCTACAATGTAATGTCATAACGTGGTAGTATCCAGCGCATGCATGGCGATGTCCCCTGCTGCAGAGACACTGAATATCTTCTAAACGGTGCAATTTTAGGAGATATTCTTTGTACCTTTATTATGAGTTTACCTCCAATGGGAGTTCACTATCACTTTAGGGCTGGCCATACATTATACAATGTTTTTGTACAATTTTCCTTTAGATTTACCAAAACCATATAATATGAGGTCAAACCTAAACACTTTCAAATTGTATGCAACCAGGTAGGCCATTGCATTACATAGCTGAAGGTAAACTAAAGAAAATTGAAGAAGAACATTGTAGAATGTATTGCCAGCTTTAGTTGTAGGAGGCAGCCCCATTGAAAGCAATGGGAGCCTGCTGGCTCCCACAGTTAATCGCAGCCGCTCACATGTAATCGCTCATGTGGCGATAAGCCCTGGACAAGTCTGCGAGTGATCCACTCTGAACCTTAGGTGTACAATAAAAATATGGACTCTTTTTAAGGGTAACTTGTTATAAGAAGATTCACTTTAGAGACACCACTGTATAAAGTATTGTGTATGAAATTCAGAAACGCTATGTTAAACCAAAGACCGATAGGCCTGTGCACAAGTGACAATATGCAGCATTTATGCTCTGTAATTGTAATCCTTCCATTATACAAATAAAGCATTTCATGCTCATCTTAGATAACATACCCTCTTCCCTTTTCTTTATACAATGCATTAGAAAAGGTGTCTCTCACAAATTGTTGAATTACTTTAGTAAAACCTAAATCATCATTTCTACCACAAACAGAATGTGCTTTTTGTGAAGCTCCCCAGTAAAATGGGTGTAATTGGAGAGGAAATGGCTGCTGTTAAAAAGAACCACAAAGAGTTTACTGCTTATCTGTACATCAAACATGTAGTATGCTGGAGAGGATATAAAGTTTAGATACCTACTTATTGATTAGGAATAACATTCATTCACCACAAACACAGAGCACAATACGATGATAAATTATAGGTCAAGCTATAGAAGTCAGTGGTTTGCATTGCAGCAACACGTATTGACATTTTTCACCATGTAATAACAGGGGGATGGAACAGAATTTATTGACATGGTAGCTTAAATCTAAAAGTAAAAGCGGTAGCAAGCCCATACAATACAGCTGCAATCTATATCTGTGTGATGTTCCCTATAACTGTTTGAATTCTTAATGTGGGTCACAAGCAATCAAATAAATCATTTTTAGCTTTTTTGCATATCATATACAGCAAAAGGTTTTAAAAAGCTAACACAGGAGGCTTGATTGTATTTATACGTCTGCCTGTAGGTTTCCCTGTTCCTTTAGATATTAAAAAGGTAAGTTAATCTAAAGCTGAGATTTCCATATTTTATATATGCAAATGTGTTAAATGAAAGAGCTACATTTTATATATCTTGGAGATATCACGGGTGAGACCTCCTTGCAAATGTCACCTCCACCTGCCCTTTATGAGGCTGCCAAAGTCACCATAAATATGTTTTAATTTTAATTTTAAATTGACATTTTTTATTCTAGAGAATCCACCAGGGGAGCATAACAGTCTTACACAACCCAACCACCCTGGCCTTTGCTTGAACTCCTGATCACCCATCTGGTGATTATTACTGCTTATTATTGTGTATAGCATGAGCTTGGCTTGGACATCTGCACCTGGCAATCCTGCAAATCTGATCATTTGCCAGAACAGTGTACACTGGTACACAAAGGAAGTTCAAAAAAGCATTCTGCACTCAAATCTAATCTATGGGCGAATATAAACTTTTTTGCAAATTCTACACTTGGGTCACCACTACATACATGACATATCCTTTTTATGGACATCAGTAAAACATTATTAACTATAAGGGTACTTGCACATGGTATGGATGTATGAACATCAGATTCCTAGCAAAAAAATTCCTGCATAAAAACATGAGCATTGGCAGCATAATAAATGTGTGTATTTGCGCACATGCAAAACCTTCCTCTAGCTTTTGTTGGGATGTGTCATAATTGTGTCTGTGCATACTTGCACATTAAATACTTTCCAGCATGGCAGGTTTTTGCATTTCTTTTACTGATCTATACTCATTGCATGTTTACACACCTGTATATAGGCACATTAAAAACAATGGGCTGCATTTATATGAGCAAAGAAAAAGGCTGTATGATTAAAAACATTGAGGTTTATTTACTAAAGGCAAATGTGTACTAGAAGTGCACTGCAAGTGCAGTTGCTCTAGATCTGAGGGGGAGCTCTGCTGATTTCTATCATCCAATCATGTGCAAGCATAAACAAGTTTTTTTTAATTCTCCTTGCATGTTCCCCTCAGAACTACAGCAACTGCACTTGCGGGTGCACTTGCAGTGCACAGACTATTTATTTTTAGTAAATCAAGCCCATTGTGTTTTTAGCAAGGTATTGGATGGAAAGATCTGGATGCCGCACACTGGATAAAGTAGAAAACTGTCTTTATTGTAGAAATAGGACCATCAAAAGTACAAGACAATCATGCAGGATGTACAGGATCAGCTGATGCGTTTCACACTCGAAACTGACTGCTTACTCATAGCTGATGAGTAAGCACTCAGTTTCGAGTGTGAAACGCGTCAGCTGATCCTGTACATCCTGCATGATTGTCTTGTACTTTTGATGGTCCTATTTCTACAATAAAGACAAGTTTTCTACTTTATCCAGTGTGCGGCATCCAAATCTTTCCATCCAATACCTTGCTCTACTCAGCATTTAGCCAGCACCTGGGACTCTTCAACTCTGAAGACTTCACATTAACTTTACACCTGGGTCTGGATCCACCTGAGCGGTGAAATACTCCCATTGTGTTTTTAGGCATCAGTGTGCAAAAGGCCTAAAACTCCATGCTTTATTTAACTGATCAATTATGATTTTTTTTACTTTACAG
Organism: Aquarana catesbeiana; assembly: GCF_042186555.1. Classification (NCBI taxonomy): domain Eukaryota; kingdom Metazoa; phylum Chordata; class Amphibia; order Anura; family Ranidae; genus Aquarana; species Aquarana catesbeiana. The sequence goes on from NC_133327.1 coordinate 217,101,762, forward strand.
TATGCGAGTAAAATTATAGGGTCTAGCCCCCTCCTCCTTTTGACAGGAGGGAAATTTCATTACCAAAAGAAAATATTTAAAGAAAACTTGCACAGAATGCTGTAAACTGACTTTTAAGAAGGATAGAAATGAAGTAAATGAATGCCCAAATCCAAACACTGACACTCTGTGCACAAGAGACAATGGGGTTGATTTACTAAAGGCACATCCACTCTGCACTACAAGTGCACTTGGAAGTGCAGTCACTGTAAATCTGAGGGGAAGATCTGAAATGAGGGGAAGATCTGAAATGAGGGGAAGATCTGAAATGAGGGGAAGCTCTGCTGATTTTATCATCTAATCATGTACAAGCAAAAATGCTGTTTTTTTTTTTTTTTCCTTGCATGTCCCCCCACGGATCTACAGTGACTGTACTTCAAAGTGCAACTGCAGCGCACTTGGAAGTGTACAGTGAATTTGCCTTTAGTAAATCAACCCCAGTGTGTCAATGGGACAGGAAAAGGGAAATCTTCCCAATGGGGGCACACACGGCAACACAGACTTGACAGAGATGCTCACAGTTCACATACATCCAAAAACAAGAAAACAGGGGTTTAAAGTGGTTGTAAAAGCAAGATATTCCTTACCTTAATGCATTCCCTGTGCCCATCTGCCTCAGCAATCTCCCCTCTCCCTGCTCTCACAGGACACAGAGGCAGCAGTGGGAGCCATTGACTCCCGTTGGTGGAGAGGACAGCACCAGCAGGAGAACCCACGAGAATACCATTGTATAGAGCAGGTAAGTATAAACCTCTTTTATTTTAAGAAAAAAATATTTGCTTTATAAACACTTTAAGAGCAAGATTTATTTTGTGTACTATTTCTGCTTGAATCAGTCAAAAAAAATGTGAGCTGTCAACAGTAGAATATTACAGGTAAAAATAAGCTAGAAAAGAAAGTCAATGTGCTTAGTAAAAGTTGCAGTAAGACAGGCATAAACCAATATAATAATATAATTTGGCACTAGAAAAGCCTTTGAGATAAAGGGACTGGGACCTGTTAACCACTTCCCGACTGGCGCACGCCGATGTACGTCGGCAGAATGGCAAGGCTGGGCAAATGGGCGTACCCATCCGTCCCTTTGAATTTGCAGCCATGCCATTGCGTGCGCGACGGCTGGGAGCTCCGTGAGTCGGGTCGCGGGTCCCGTGGACTCGATCGCTGCGAGGATACCCACGATCGCCTCACGGAGAGGACGAACGGGGAGATGCTAATGTAAACAAGCATCTCCCCGTTCTGCCTAGTGACAGTGTCACTGATCTCTGCTCCCTGTGATCGGGAGCAGAGATCAGTGACGTGTCACATGTAGCCATGCCCCCCTCCACAGTTATTAACACTCCCCAGGACATACTTAACCCCTCCCTAGCCCCCTAGTGGTTAACCCCTTCACTGCCAGTGTCATTTACACAGGAATCAGTGCATTTGTATAGCACTGATTGCTGTATAAATGACAATGGTCCCAAAAATGTGTCAAAAATGTCCGATGTGTCCGCCATTATGTCGCAGTCACAATAAAAATCGCTGATCGCTGGCATTACTAGTAAAAAAAAATTAATAATAAAAATGCCATAAAACTATCCCCTATTTTTTAAACACTATAACTTTTGCGCAAACCAATCAATAAACGCTTATTGCGATTTTTTTTTTTTTTTTTTTTTTACCAAAAATATGTAGAAGAATACGTATCGGCCTAAACTGAGGAAAAAAATGTTTTTTTCTAAATATGTTTTGGGGATATTTATTATAGCAACAAGTAAAAAATAATGCATTTTTTTCAAAATTGTCGCTATTTTCTTGTTTATAGCGCAAAAAATAAAAACCACAGAGGCGATCAAATACCACCAAAAGAAAGCTCTATTTGTGGGGAAAAAAGGACGTCAATTTTGTTTGGGAGCCACGTCGTACGACTGCGCAATTGTCAGTTAAAGTGCTCTGGTCAGGAAGGGGGTAAATTCTTCCAGGGCTGAAGCGGTTAAATGTGAGGTGTCCGAGGCTCTTCCTATGTGCTGTCTAAGGCTAGCTGTGAATTCAGACAGGACATCTTCCTCCCTCCATGGCAGTCTGAAAACACAGCTAGCAAGGAGACGGCTGCGATGACAGACTGCATTTTTGTCTGTCTCCAACAGAGGGAACAGAACATATTGAATAAAAATGGAAATGAGACTGCTTCATTAATTGAGCAGTACAAATGGCAGTCCAGAGGTTGTGTTTGACTTGCCTTGCTTCACACTGCACTTTTTTTTAAGATACAGCTTGTCCTATTCAGTGCGGGTGAACTTCAAGCAACGAAAGACAAACACAGCCTTTTCTTACCAAAAGCCGCACTGTCCATTTAAATACAGCTGTATGCATTCAAACAGAAATTGCAACTTTGACTAGAATGCCCTTTGAAATGAACCCCTACTCTGAAAAATGTATAATGCCGATATGGCAGCAAAAATAATCTCGGTAGTATAAAGTCATTTTAAACCTTCAAACTTTCTGGTCTTTAGCAACTAGATAATACAGCAGTATATGTCACATAGACTTACAGTAATAGCACTCACCTTTTAGCTTTGATACTTCTTGTTCCTTATCCTGCTGCAGCTGTAAATATTTCTCTTTATGTTGACTAAAGGATTTTGTTAAATCCTCTCCTAATTTCTCGTGTTCTGTTTGCAGTTCTGTGTGCTTCTTCCTTAGTTCCTCATGTTGACTCTATGAAATTAAAAATCCATGAGCACAAAATCATAACTTAAACTGACAAAGGTGGATTTCAGATATGTGCCCCTTTGGACAACTTTTACCTTGCCTTTCCTATGACTGCCAATCTTTGTAGATGCACAGTTCCCAAAGCCTTGTAACTAATAAATTATTGCATCGTACAGGGTATACCGTTTTCTGCTTGAAATCCTTTAAAAGTGTAACATGTCAACACAGTGACAAAGGGTTCAGCCACCCCCCTGTGCAAATCCAGACTACATGCATATTGAAGATGCTGCAAAATCCAACGCTGTTACAAATTAAAGAAGAGTGCTGTCATGTTGGATTTAACAGAAGTGTACAGATATGCAGACCAAAAAAAAAAAAAGATAAAAAAGGAAGTCATGTGCCATGACTGCAATCACTGCTCTGCAAACTGAATTTTATGTAGCAACTGGATTACAAATCTCAAATACAAAATATATTTTTTAGCACCGACATTAAAATGAAATATTAAAGTGAACTTTCCATTTCCCAAGCATGCATATACAGCAGTGCCATCGTAATCTACTATATCAGCTATTTCAAATGCACTTTTCCTTTTCCCAAAACATGCAGCTAATTAGACTGAACTATCCTGTTACTAATAAACAAATATAATTTTTTTTGTCAAAGGTATGCAGCCCATACATTAGCTCGCCCATAAACGGATCAGATTTAGCTGAACCGACCAAATTCTGATCCATCTATGGGCAGGCTGAAGTTGATCTATCGCTTGACTTCGGTACAACCAGCCTGCTTTGTTTTTTTTTTTTTATACGATTACTGCTGCCGGCTATAGCCAGCAGCAGTATTCATTGAATTATGACTGTGGAGAAACCTCCCACTGTCAGAATACAATAGCGCAGTGTGAGCGATTTCCCCATCAACAATGAATGTACGGATCGGGGATTTGAGCAATTTTCTTTCCTTCAACCTGTGGTTGAAGGAAAGAAAATTTCTTAATGTATGGCCAGCCGTAATCAGTTTTTTTCAACCAGCAGGTTGAAAAAGACTAGGTTTCAATGTGTGGATGGGGGAATCCTCTCTGCTGAGTTATTGTATTCTGACTGCAGGGAGACTTCCCCGCTATCAGAGTGCTCTAATCAGCACTGCAGGCTATAGCCTGCAGTGCTGATCATGTGGACATTTTCCAACAAGCTGGTTAAACAGAAGTCGATTGGTTCATCAACTTATGCTTAAAGTGGATGTAAACCCAATGTCATCCTTTCTAAACTACTGCCATAGGGGTTATCTATAAGGATATACATGCCTCTTACATGTATCTTTACCTGTCAAATGTCTCCCCTCTGTCTGTTATGAAACCCAAAAAACTGCATATTCTGTGGGTGGGTCTGTTGTCTGGAGCTCGGTGGGTGGAGTCGTGATGTCAGTAGACTCCCCGCCCACCTCTACACTCCCCTTGTCAATATGCATTTTCTCCTGTGTATTTCTTACACTGAACTTCTGCTATGATCTCTAACATCCAGTGAAAAGACAGGAAAGTAACCACATGACTTCAGCATGCCAAATCATGCTGAGGTGTGGAACAGCCAATCCTTGCAGAGCTGCTGAAGAAAGGAGTGGGGGTGGGAATTAAAAAATAATGCATGAGATGTAAATCACCTGTCACAGCAAGGGGGAGGATTTGACAAAAGTTTTTCTCTGTTTGTCAAGTTTTATCTCACTGAACAATAAAAGAGGATTGCTCAGAGATGGGTTAACTCTTTGTGGCAAGACTGGGCTCAAATAATAGGAAATCTTCTACTCGACATTATGACATTAAAAAAAAAAAAAATTTCGGGTTTACATCCACTTTAACCACAGTGCCTATACATGGATCGAAATCTGTCTGGTCCCTGCTGACCCAGGCAAATTTCAATCCATATATAGTCAAGTTCTTGTCTCTTTCTAACCACTCCCCCTAGCTGCTGATGTATGCAGACAATGACATGTAACTGTCACAGGAAAAGCAGAAGTGTGTTTGGTGTGCAGGCTGTGACTGACGGCCCGGTTTCAACTTCTCCATGCTGTGCAAAAGCCAATATGGCAGTACTAAATAGGGGCTTGACTGGATCCTAGGGGACTTCCTTGGGCCTAGCTGTCTTCACTTATGAATATTTAGTCAACTGACCTAGAACAAGCACGCAGATGAGGTGTTCTGCCTTTTGATAGACTTCATCATCTGCATGGGGTCAGTCACTCAGAGAGTAAGACCGACCATATACGGAGCCAATTTCTTTCCTGCAACCACTCGCTTGATTTCTCCATCAACACAGAAAGTGTTGATGCTGCAATCCCTCCTGCCGGACCATTGTCCCCACCGGGAGAAGACAGCGATTATTGCTAGCGGCTATAGCAGCCACTAACGATAGTCACAGGTAAAACCCAGCAAGCTGGTTGCACCAAAGTTGATCAGTCGATCAACTTGGTACATTCAGTCTGCCCATACACAGTTTGAGATTCGAACCATGTATGGCCTGCCTGATGAAACCAGAGCGTGTTAGATAACAAGCATTTCCAGAAAAAGGTCAGCAATAGCAGACAGTTGATTTCACCCACCCAACTTTCCTGGAAAAAAAAATTATTCAAATTTACCATATCCAAAGTATTCTGCTTTGTTATGATTACCTAAAACACACTAGTTATGGTGCAAACTGGATTTAAAATGCGTGATAAAAAAAATAAATAAAAAAAACTTACCTTTAACATTTGATGCTGTACACTGAGTGCATTGTATCTAGTATTTGAGTCTTGCTAAAAATATAAAGATAAAAACACTGAGCGCACTCCAGCAAAAATATATATTACAAAGTATAACAAATGTAAACACCATTTACAACTTGTGCCTGGATAGGAAAAACTTGGTAAAGAATAAATCACACACATAATAATTAGGGAAAGTACTGTATGTCAGAAACAATTCTTTCTGAAGAACTAACATTCTCCAGCATGATGAAAGAATATGCTATGCTTTAAGTCTGCTACGTGGCATACAAATTGGCAACAAATCAGAAGGGAAAAAATAAAAAAAGTGTACCAAGAGGGACAGACCGACCAAGCATGCAAATGCATGCTAATCCATGCAAAGTTTACAAACTTGGGTCTATTGAAAAAGGAAGTATAAGACGCACAGACGATGTGTGACGTGTAGTAGCCGACAGCAACCAATCACTTTTAGGTTACTGCAGTAAGATCAATTGATTCCTGAGCAGTGTTGCCAACCTATCAGATTGAAATTTACTGACATGACACCCAAAAATCCTTGGCACAGCCAAGTTTTTACTGGTATTTCCAAAAGTTCAAAAATTACAGTTTTAAGTGCAAATTTTAGTATTTAGGCTACAAACAAGTACAATATGCAATTAGCAATGGGATTTAAGGTAGATATTAGGGCAAAAAACATATTTCTTATTTTATTTTCGATGTAGTAAGTAGCTCAGGGACAAGACTCAGGAGGGCAAGAAATTTGAATAGGAAGGCACACACACACATGAAGTTGACTCTTGGTCCCTTCAGTTCACTCCAGTCTAAACAGCACTGACAGTCCCGCTCCTGACCTGCCCTGCCCTGCTCCTGTCCTGCAGACCAACACACGAGGCTCTGGCCGCTCTGCTTGGCTCCCTTGCACCATGACATCACAAGACACACTCGGGCACAGCCTCCACCAGAGCTGCCCGAACTGTAGCAGGCACTCAGGTGGTCTTGGCTGGCTCTGGACCGAGCCAAACATCACAGCCATACTTTTTACTAGCAACTTTTTCCTTTTACTGGCAGGACAAAATTGCCTGTTTTTTACTGGCTGAAAGTAAAAATACTGACGGGTTGGCAACACTGTTCCTGAGTGTTACAGCACTTTGCTATATTGAGCAAGCCCAGTGGTATTGTTTCAAAAGCAAAAAGAATAGGCGAAGGGCACTGGAAAGTGCAGGTACAACAATTTACTGACAATAATAAAAGACAAAAATTACACTTACAAGAGTTGAGAGTTGTAATCACAGAGCAAGATTTATAGTGTCAATGCAGACTTGGCTCACTTTCAATTATCGCTGCTGTTATTATGATCAAATATGCAAAGAAAAAAAAAAAGCCGGCATCCAGGGAAGAGGAAAAAAGCTGACCAACAATGCAATAATGGAACACCTGGATCAGCTGCATCGTGTACTCCATACAACTGCATCAACTCAGACACCTGGATATATTCTGCCTGTCCAGGCCAGTCCCTCCCACCCACATTTGATCTGTGCTTATATTTCTGCCAATAAATCCACCTAGCCATCGGAGTGAATAGAGTTAATTTAATAAAGGCAAATAGACAGTGCACTTTGCAAAGTGCATTTGCACTCTGCAAGAGCAGTTGCTCCAGAGCAGAAGGTCTGCTGACTTCCATCATTCAATCATGAGCAAGCAAAAATGCATTTTTTTTTCCCTGGCATGATTAGGTATTCTTTGCAAAGGAAAGCTTTTAGGGCTACGATTATTTTCATAATCGATTACTTGGCCGATTATTGTTTTGATTAATTATTTGGTTAATAACCCTAAAAAAAGTGTGGTGTATAAAATTTAGTTAATATGTAAAGTAAAAAAGGGCACTTTATTCTTAAATACCTCAGTGGTAAAGATAAATAACCAACTATATGGTTAGGGAGCAAAATCTCGAATCCACTCTGAGAATAATAGACAGAAGAGATATACTGTATGTACTATTAGAGGTTGAATCTGGTAAATATCAACAGACTCAGAGATCTTTTTTTTTTTTATTTAAAGAAAAAAAAAGTTTTGCAGATTTTCAAACAGAACTGCAATATATTATATGCTGGCCATAAAAAAACAATGTCTTCCTTCAAAAAAAAAAAAAACGTAATTTTAAGAACGTTCTTCTATTTTCTAATCGTTAGTGGGGTCAAATCGGCGTTTGCTTTCAACCACAGTGATGGGAAAATTTAGAAATAATCCAAAACTTCTTGGTAAAAGGAATTTTCAGACAGTGTATGTGGTTTTTCAGAAATTACATTCTATGCATTAAGGTGAAAAACTTCTGTCATTGACCAGCCCCCCTCCGTTTTACTCACTTGAGCCCCGTAATTCCCACGCCGGAGATGTACTCACCTTCTCTGCCCATTGTCTCAGCTCTTGATTGGATAGATAGCAGCGCAGCCATTGGCTCCCACTGATGTCAATCAAATCCAATGGCGTCAGGGGGCGGGGCCGAGTCCAGCATTCTGTGTCTATGGACGCAAATGCTTGACTCGGGAGCACGCCTGCACAGGGACCCCCAAGGAGAGCGCTTTTCCTAGGTGGTTTGCCAATGTGGGGAGGAGCCGCAAGCGCCATTGGGGGACCCCAGAAGACAAGGATGTCTGCACAGTGGAGGTAAGTATGGTATGTTTGTTATAAAAAAAAAACACGAGGGTTTAGTAACCCTTTAAAGTCTTGGGTTTTTTTTAGTTAAAAATAACAAACATGTTATACTTACCTGCTCTGTGTAATGGTTTTGCACGGAGCAGCCTGGATCCTCCTCTCCTCGGGTCCCCCACTGACACTTCTTTCTCCTCCTGCCTTCAGAGTGTCCCAATAGCAAGCTGCAAAGTATAGTATAGAGTGCCCCAATAGCAAGGTAAAGAAAACGTCTGCCTTTAGAACCACCCATTTCCTGCCCAGGACTACATGTCCCATGAGGCATTGCTTCTCACACATTCACAAGTTCTCAAGCACTTACTGACATGTATAGATGGTGTACTGAGCTGTATGTGCGCTGCACTGTAATACCTGATATGTAAAAAAATAATGCATTCTGTATGCAAGCCAACTAATCAGCTGGCTGATAATAGTAATAGAATAGAATAGTAATAGAAAATAGTAATAGATTAGTTTCATAATCGATTGGTTGTTTCGGCCCTAAAAGCTTTATTTCATTCACTAAGCTCTGGAGAAACTGCACTTTGCAAAGTGCACAGTCTATTTGCCTTTAGTACATCAACCCCATTATCTCCTGGCTGCAGCTTCTCCCAAAAATCACACGTTAGGTAAGACAAGCTGACAAATAATTTATAATAATGTGAACACAGTACAACACAAAAAGGCTATTTCACGGTTGATAGTGGCACCACAGAATATAAAATCCACATGAATAACTCCACGTTTGTTGCAATTTCATGATAGGTTATGCGTCAATTATCCAGGGTCAAGTGTTCCATGTGCTGAATGTTCACAGGAATGACTGCTGTGGGCTGGGAACCACCATGGTTGGTATCCTTACTCATGGTTGTTACACCATTCAAATGTCTTACTGCGGCTGAGCCTCTCATCACCGTACAGAGCTTGAAGTCTTCTGTAGAAATCAGTAGATTTTACACCTTTATTGACAAGAAACTTCATCACCACACGCTGTTCCATGCACACACTAACACTGTGGTCGGTCATCTTGATTAATGGTCTCTGGACTGGCCTGCGACATGTGCGCTGCCTATCAGTAATAGGACACACTTACTACTGCATGTAGTGCCACAATGCCAGTATCCCTTTTTATACCTGTAAAATTAAAAGTCCCAGTTTGACTTGAATGCCCCTCGTATATAGAATGTATTTGTCCCAGAGCAGCATTGTTAGGGATATTTTTATTATTATGGCGATAATTGAGAATTTTGTTGCTTTCATCCACAAATATTTCCTGGTCTGATGCAATTTAGTAAAAAAATGAGGGAGGAAAACTTTTCCAGTGGTAATGGAGGTCATTTTCATCTATTTACATGCTAGATTCAATTTGGTCATTTTGTTACTGTAATCTAGGAAACACATTTGGTGAAAGCTGACTAAAGTCCACCAATTTGCCTAGTAATGGACCAGTCTTGTAACTCGGTACTCTTGCTTGCGCAGTCATTAAATTCATTAGACTTTTCTTTTGTTTTATCTAATGGTTTATTACTAGATGTTCGTCATTCTACTGTATGTACTATTAAAATGAATATATATATGGGTTATATTCCTAAACAGCTTTAATACATCTTCGAAAACGTATAAGTTCATATCACTTTGTAAGTTTGGGTAAATTAGTGGGTCTGCCAAATTGTGATTTCAAGTTCCCCACTATATGACAAACAATGCAATAAACATACTCATTGCCGTGATAATCACAGTACAATTAAAATCTTCCTTGTCTACAAGTTTGATACCAATAACATGCATATTTTAGTCTACTTACTCTTCCTTTATTCAGTGTTTCTTGGGCTTCAAGTTTATAAACAAGATGATCTAGGAACAAAATAAAAATAAATGATAAGCATATTTTAAATATGAATTCCATAGATCTGCAAAATCAAAAAACATCTTTGGAATCCTTCAGTAAACTGAAGGCCATCTCCACTCCAAGTTTAGTTTGCAATTTTAGTTATATGTTGAATAAGGGGAAAATGTGACTGACCTTTTCTTAACAGAAGTACAGTATGCATTCACAAAAAGTGTGACAGATACACAGATTCTCTTGGCGTTAGCCTTTAATACAGGCAAAAGTTATTTTTAGTATAACATTCTGATCTAAAGACAGTTTGAAGAAAGCTGGCAGTTAGACTATTTTTCAGAAGGTCCGGTAACAGCTTCAGAGCCATATTCTTTCTCTCAAACTTTAAATTTGTCAGTAAACTGGCATTCTGAGTTTGGGATGTGTGTCTGTACTTGCCACATAATAACAGATTGGACTTTACTATGGCATTCTAGTCATGACATGAGTTTTCCTTTCAAAACGCATGCAGCCAGGATTGAATGGAAAATGCAGCACTTGGAAAAATAGAGTGCCTTTGGGCTGTTTTACTTGCAGTTCAAACACACTGTCAAGTGGTTCTAAAGACAGAAGGATAATGCATTCTATTCATTAAGGTAAAAAACCTTCTATGTGCAGCTTCCCCAGCCCCCACTTACACTTTCCTGAACCCAATCTGAATTCAGCGCTGTGCACAAGAGCAGCATCGGTGCTCCTTCTCTCTCTCGCTTTCCTCACTTTGCTCAGACACAGCAGCTGAAGCCATGGGCTCTGGCTACTGTCAATCACAGCTAGTAAGGAGGGAATGGGGGGGGGGGGCAAGCTGCACTGTGTGTGTTAATGGACACACCGAGTGTAGATCAGGAGCAAGCGACTTGCTATGGGGGCACTCTGCAGGTGGGGGGAGCCAGAAGCACCAGCGGAGGGGGGGGACAGAAAAGAGGAGGATTGGGCTACTCTCTGCAAAACCATAACAAAGAACAGGCAAGTATACCATGTTTGTTTTTTTTGTTTTTTTTTAACTTTACAAAGCACTTTAATAGGGCATACTATCCAAACAAGAGCAAAGTAGTTCAAATGCAGCCGCTGAATGGTCGTATGTATTAAAGTCAATTGTAATTTGCTGACATGCATTTGGCACATATTCTAAACACATGCCAAAATGCAGGAAAAAAAATGCTTGCTGACATGAACCCTTATACTCTGTTAGAAACACAGTAATGGCTATAACTCATTTTACTGGACACTTGCGCAACCTATTTCAGCTTCAGTTGTTGCCCATAATAAAATGTACTTTAGTTTCATTACAGCACATGTTAATTTTCTTTCCACCATTAGATGGCAGCAATAAAGCACATACTACTTTTATCAGACTTATAGAAATTTCCCAAAAAAAAAAAAAAAAAAAAAGACTGACTAGTATGTGAACTTGAAAATGTTGGGTGTGTGACGTTTTCAGCACTTTTAAAACATTGTCTGCTACAGCTTTGTGACAACACAAATAAAATCCACATCCTTCAAGCTGATAAGACAAAATGCAATTTCACAGTTTATTGGTCAGAAGCTAAATAATTAATTGCTTGAGATTATTCATTTGCATAGAAAATGCACAGCTAAATTTGCATTTTCACTGTATATATCCAGAAACTTGCGCTGACCAAAGCAAAATGTGCACCTGGATTATTAAAGCAATTATCTCATACTGAGTGTGGCCAGGACCTGCTCAGCCTTTGTGGCTCATTAAATTGGTTATTTTTTGTTGCAAAGATGCTATTTAGCACAATACTAGCCACTTTCTCGTTAATTAAAGTCCAGAGATCCCTGCTTAACAAGAAAACAAAAAAAAAAAAAAAAAAAAAAGTTTTAAAAGATGCAAGAAGGGCATTGTTTATTAGGTGTGGATTGAGCACATGGGCAATTTTCAGAGGCTTATTAAAGCTACTAAATTGATTGATCTTTGCTTCTGTTGCATTACTTTTATTTTCATGTCTCGCAATCCTGACCTGAATGGGAACAAGGGGTTCAGCAATTGCTCATGTATGAGATTGTTGAGCATTTTTTGCTATTCAGTTATATCCCTGCAAGATTAAATTCATGAGACTTAAAACAGAAGTATGTTTATTTTTTCCCCCATTTATACTTACCTAGGTGGATGCAGCACGTGTCCGATGCTGCATCTGTCCCCAGCGTCTCTGCACTGAGAATCGATCCACCGAACATCGCCGATGGCTTGGTTCTCACAGATCCCCAAGAGGAGAGCTGATGCCTGTCAGTCAGCGTCTCTCCTCTCTGCTGCTCTATGCTCATTGGAGCACTGAGCTATGGAAGGGCAGGAAGTGGCCGTCTCAGGGTCTCAGCAGCTAACTGAGACAGGCACCAGTCCAGGCAGCTGCGGATCCAGACTTCATTGTCGTGATGACGTTGTGCCTGGACTGATTCCAGTGATGTCAGCAGAGGCAGACTTCAGACCGTTCTCTGTTGGAACCGGGTTACAAGAGTGCAAAAAAAATTGCACTCCTGTGACCCCTAGGAGAAGCCCAGCCAAACAAGCTCAGGCTGGACTTCTCCTTCAATTCATAATATTTACATTGCAATCTCCTGTATAAGCACAGATTTTTAGATAATTTTTTTGGTCTGATATTAAAAACGACCTGTTTAGCCTTAGCCTAAAACTTCTGATACACACATTCCTGATACCAGTTAAAGTGGTTGTAAACCCTCTATTTCAACTTCAGCTCATTATAATCTGCATCGCTGCCTGTGAATGTCACTTACTGTAACAGTTTCCTCACAATCCATCCTGCAATCTTTAATGATGTCACCGGCGCATGTCCAGTCCGTAGCGTCTTTAACGGCACACTATGTGTGCCGTTTCACTATCCACAGCATGTCAGCTTATTTCCTTTCACTCTGAATGGCACAGGAAAGGAAGCCTCGCGATACTGTGCCCTCCTCCACGCCTTCCTGGATAGAGGCTTGGTTTACACGCAACCGCGATCGCACAAGTGTGAGATTAACACAGGGAAGCAAAGGAAGGGCGGAAATGATGTCCACACAAGAGCCAGCAATCAATAGTAAAGATGGCGCGGCCGATTCCCCAAAGAAGATAAAACTTATAAAAGCAAAAAAAGGTATTTCCAAACCTCGTTTTAGTGACATTTTGGCATGTAAGACTTCTATATACATTACTGCATTATAATTTTTTTAAAAAAAGGAAAACAATCTGGGGTTTACTTACTCTTTAAGCACTCCAAGAAACTTACTGCATTAACAGTGCACAGAGCCGAATAGTGTAAGTGTTCACTAAGATTCAGATCAATGCTGAGTTGAAGAGAAAGCAAACTTTTCTATACTGAGCACTTTGCATACAATACCGGAGGATATACAGAACAGGCTATTGCAGAATTCATGCAGTATTTGCAGTTCTCTTCTCCGCTAAGCAACATTAGCTGCCCTTCTGATACTTCAAAACCTGAATTTGCACAGACAGCACAATGTTAACATAAAATGGTTCTAAAGGCTTAAGGTTTTTTTTTTTTTTTACCTTAACGCAGTCTTTGCATTAAGGTAAAGTACCTTCTGTAAATAGGATTCCCCTAAGCCCCCCATTATACTTTCCTGACCCCACCCATGATCTGTGTCTGAGAGCAGTGGTTCTCTCCGCTCACTCCCACCTCACAGGACAGAGAGGAAGCAGTGGCAGCTATTAACTCCTGCTGTTGTCAATCAAATTCAGTGATGACAGAGTGGGGAGTGGGGCCGAGCCATGGTGTCTGGTCTATGGACACAGGCAGCGTGGCTTGGGATCGAGCCCGTGTGAGTGACCCCAAAGAAAGTAGATTCCTATCCAGTGGAGGAGCCAGGATCACTGGTCAGGACTGCTCTGTGCAAAACCATTGCACAGAGCAGGTAAGTATGAAATGTCTGATGTAAAAAAATAAAATAAAATAAAAAAAAAAAAAAAAAAAAAGCTTAAGGCCTCATGCACACTGGATGTTATAAAAACGTAGAATGCTGCATTAAAAAAGCGAGTTTTGCCGCAGTTGCGGCTTTTAGCAAAACTATACTCCTACAAAAGCTTGAGGCTCATAAATGCCGGATAGCCGTGTTTTGCTTCATTTTACCGTGTTTTTCAGCGTTAGAGCATTTTTACAGCTGAAAAACTCCTGTTCAGACACAGTAGTTCTGGGGTTTTTTTTTCCAGCCAGAAAACGCCCCTGCTAAAAAATGCTGATAAAAGCCTATGTGTGCATGGACACATAAGATAATATGCTGGGGAGTTTACTGGCTGTAGAAAAAAATGCCTGACGCCCAAAACAGCAGCTGTAAAAATGTTCAGTGTGCATGAGTCCATCCCCAGGCTCCCCCAAATCAAGAGGCTAAGATGCTGGTGGTCTCTATGCATATTTCTAAAGGATTGATTGAGGAGTTGTTCTTTTAAATTTAGATTTTTCACTATCAATTCGATCTATCCAAATTTCACTAGGAATATTTGGGCTGTGTAGGGGTTGAAAAAAGATCAGTGGAACTAACTTAAGACTTGCTTCTTCCAAACAAAAAATGGAACAGCCCATGGCGCTCAATGGGCTCAGGGACTCGATTAGTCACCCAGAGATTTTATTAGGTCCTCAGGTTGTTGTTCTTCTCTTATTTAGCAGCATATTAGTTGTCCACTTGTCAACTAGTTGTCCATTTGTCCACTTCTGAGACTTGCTGACTTTGTTTTGGTGTAGAAGTTTGGGTGCCAGAAATTTCAGAAAGCACTAAGGCCCCTTTCACACAGGCGGATAGAATTTAGCTTTTAGATCAAGTTATCTACCGCAGCTAAACTCACACAATGCTTTCCTATGGCCCCATTCACACACTGCATTTAGCAACAGTTTCGTTACATGGGGTTTGGTGCGGATAGAAAAAATACATTTGACTGTGTCCAGGAACGATTTATTGCAGCTATCTGCACATAACTGCAGGTAATCATAGTGTACCATTTCTCCAGCGGATAGCAGCGTCAACAAGGAAAGAAAAACAACAGGAAGCACATCTGAAATGGCAAGAATGTTCCAACACAGCTAAACGCAGCCAAATGTAAACGCACGTAAACGCAGCTAATCGCAATGTACAAGTAAACACTGTGCCAGGATTCCCTGAATTTCAAAATACACCCTGGTTGAGGTCTTTGCTGACGAAACGCGTAGGGTTAATACGCTGGCTCTAGCCACCTCAAACTGCAGTTTTTATTGTTCAATTGAACTGTATTTACCTAATATTCATTTGTTTGGATATTTTTATTTAAAATAAATTCCATCATCCGGATTTATACTATGTGGAGGCTTTTTTTCTTTTTTTGAACCCTACATAATATCACCATCTGGAGGGGATATATCTTGGAGTACCGTGCTCAGAACCAGCTATGGTTTGGAATTTTACCCATTTCCACTGGCCTCTGGGAGTCCTTACCGGCATACAGAGGAGAGGATTGAATGGTCTATCCTGGGAACCTGACCCTACATCGCCGGATTTATGCTTGATAGATCCACTGCTGTATGGTGAGTTGGGTCCACTACTTCGGGTAAGAGTACCTTTTTCTCTACCCCATTCCTGGAGGGTGAAGGCACTCCTGGGTATATCTATCCACCGGTCATTGTATTTATTTCAGAGACTGTTAGATATCTGTAACAGCAGTGTGTTTTTCTCACATGCCACAGCTCACTTTGGATACCTCAACTATATGGACTATCACGTTTGCAGTCTCAACTACAATTGGAATTAGCATTACACTTGTTGTTCCATATGTTTTTTGGTTACACATGTGTCTGTCTTTCCTAAACATTTACACAGGATTGTGTGATCATTCAGGGCATCACATTTACGTTGGATGTCTGATTTTTGTTTTATTTGTTAGAACATTTTGCACATGATATTGTTGATGTCTGATTTTTGGATTTATTTGTTTGAATATATGCATATGATACTCTGATTCTAACCAGTCACTTATATCACCTCACTTTTGTTAGCAATTTTTTGGTGTTTGCGACTTCTTTCGACTCATCATCGCACGAGGCCTGCCGTATATAATTACTGTGTGACATTCATATGTTGTGCTGTTTATTATGAGATACTATTTTTTCACATTACTAGTCTTCCTATAGTTTAAATTATAATTTAAAATATACATTTCCTTGCTAGGTTTACTCACCTGGCATACCTCTAGCGCTACACTTTTTACTCACACGTGCTTTTAACAGCGGCAAAACAGCCGCCCATGTAAAAGGGGCCTAATGCGTTGAAAACACATGCTATACAATTGTCACACATAAGAAATTTATCACAGTCTAAAATGGCAATTGCTGCAAAAGAGCATTTACCCTAAACACCTAAACCTTTCTGTAACTCTAAACCTAACCACTATATATAACCATTAACCTGATCCTAATCCCTAAATTCAAGCTAACCCCATTAATCCAGGCCTAACCCTCAGGCAAAATTTGTACTTTTGTACTAAGATGGAAAATGCATATAAATGGTGAAAAGCTACACACCAAAAATTCTGTGATCTGTATCTTAGGATCTCACAAATATACCTAATGTAATTGTCACATCGAATAAGCTTGGGAGAAATTCTGGGTCCCCATCAGCAAATTATTCACCTGTTATCAGAACTGTCCGAACACTCATGTTCCATTAAAAATGATGAGCGATTTGTACAACAACAACTGGCTCATGCCTCAATAGTACTGGTGTTCCTAAGCTGTACACATTCTATCTCTGAGAGGGTATGTAAGAAACACATGGGTCAAACACAATAAACACAATAAACCGCACGGTTTCACTTACCTTCTCTTGCTTTTTTCAGTTCAAGTCTTTCCTTTTGTAAAGATTTTTCTAGCCGTGATCTGTGCTCATAGACCACTAGAAAAGAAAATTTCAATTCTTGTCATGCTTGTAAGACAAAGTATAAGTTGGCTACTGACATAAAAAAAGATTTTCTGAATGCAAGCAAGATGTTTCTAATAAAAGAAAAA
The DNA here is from genome assembly GCF_042186555.1 of Aquarana catesbeiana. Classification (NCBI taxonomy): domain Eukaryota; kingdom Metazoa; phylum Chordata; class Amphibia; order Anura; family Ranidae; genus Aquarana; species Aquarana catesbeiana. The sequence goes on from NC_133327.1 coordinate 217,118,799, forward strand.
CTTTAAGGATGGTGGAACAATTTTAAGCTTTTCATACAGTTTTATAAATAAGTACATTATATACTTGTGTGTGTACATTTCTTTGCGCGATACTGAACACTGTAAGCAGTAGTATTAAAGGAAAGCAGGGTGGATATAAATCGATGGTTTAAAAAAAAAAAAAAATTATTTAAAACAATTTTTTTGATTTTTATTACATTTATTTTATTAAAATGCTTTTGGAGTAAAAAATCTAAAGATAGGTTTGTATTTATGATACATTAATAATTTAGTTTATTCAGCATGAAATGTTGAGCTTAGTTGTACAGCATGAGGCTGTATATTCTGAAATATTTACATTTTTGGTAAACTCATTCAATGAATCCAAGCTCTGCAAGCTGAGATAACATGGACTGCATTGATGCATTCACACAATTTAACCATAAGGTAAAACAAAGTTCAGGAATATTCCTTTATCCCATTGTTTTGCAAATCTATGTACACTACAAACTGTATGATTGAATCGGTTCTGATATCTCTGTTTTGCTAACCCGACAGCTTATTATTCTAAATAGGAAACCTTCAATTTGTTTGCAAATATTAAAGATGTTAACTACCATCAAGAATGAGTCCTTATATTTAAAGAGCACCTGTCATTTCAGATCCATCGTGGCAGAGCCTGTTAGCGGGCATCCACTCACCTGCAGCCGCCACGTCCCTTACTTTTGTTGTGTCACTGCCTTATCACCAGCCGTCCCATTAAAGTGAAAGGGACTGTCGGTGAGTCAACAGCGGTTCAGAGGAGGAGAGGACAGATGCTCTTTAAAAATTATAATTTGAATCGAGTTGATTTAAGTCAAGCCATTTTAATAGTGATTTAAATCATGATTTAAATTGTGATTGAAATCAACTTGATTTAAATCAAACCCACCCTAAAGGAAAGACAAAGAAAAAAAAAAAAAAAAAAGACACGGAATGTTCCACTTGCTACCTGGATAACAGACTATATAATATTCATATTTAATGTTCATTAATATTTCATATTTACTGAACTGAAAAAATTGAATTATTTTTGTTAGTCCTGATTGCAATAAAAAATATAAATATGTATAAAAACTACCACACAATCTCATCTCATTCTCTCACCTCTCTGAAGAAAACCATTTTCTCTGTATAAACATTCAGATTCTAAATGAATACACCAAGCCACAAGCACATTTATTTCTAACAAGCATTACTCTTAATACAAAAACAGGTGCCCAAACTAGCATGAATGTGAATTAAATGGTAAAAGGGAAACTATATAAATATTTTTTAACACAATTCCAATTTTTCCAGCCTAAACAGTGCTATGGGGGGGGTTGATGATCAGTAAGGCAATTCCAGAGATAGACTGTATTTTCCAGCCTGTCCATTTACTGTAACATTTGATAGGATAGTAATTGACAGAAAAAGTCATTCCCCCCATACACTAGTCAAGCTTGTGGTTTTTTTTTTAGATGAGCGGTTGTGCACCCCAAAGCTCAAACATGCGCACGCGCGTGTGTGTATAATATATATTTATATAAAAAATATATAAAACTTTAAATTAGGTGTGCACCCCCTGAGGCTCACTGAGACCTGCGTACATCCTGTCATGCAGAGACAATTATTTTCTCTCTTCTTCTTCTAAGCCCAGAGTAGTATAAATTGCTTTTAACAGGCCATCTACCTGTTCTAAAGACAGCTTGTATTTAGAAGGTGTATTCTCCATTCCTTTGTGAATTCCTCCTCCTCCTCATCAGATTCTTCCTTAGAAAGAGAGGGAGAATGTCCCTCTTGGGTAAGAGGACCTGCTTCAGCCTCCACCACCGGGACTAAAACTGAGCCCTGAGAGGATTGTGAGGTAGATGGCTGATCTAGGGATGGATTTACCAATGAAGAGCGAATCAGATCGCTGCATGCGGAAGAAGCTTCCTCTTTAACAAGAGTGTCAATGCATATCTGACATGAAGTTTTCTTCCAAACTTCAGGTAGCTTTGCATGAAGGGCACTTCCTTTTAGCCACCGGGTCAGAACTCTTGGCCTGCCGTGATAAAAAAGGAACACAAAACAATCCCAGTGAGACAACCTGAACCTTTCAAAATACTCACCGCAGGTGGACAGTGAGAACCAACAGCTGCCTCATGTGCCCAGACAGGCCCCTGGCACCGGGGGGGGATACTAGAGAGAGAGAGACCACATAGTAAAATAGGGCAGTATCACATCTGCCCCTTACCTGGGTCTTGCTGGTGCCTGTCCCACTTGCTGCCGCCATCAAATCCATCGTGGTGCACTGTCTGTGGCTAGGATGCCGGATCCGCCATATACACACCAGCTCCGTTTCTCCCTTCTCCCCCTGTGCCGTGCGCCTGCTCCGTAGATACCACCCCCTTCCGGATATCTCACTTCTGGCAGATGCAGTCCCTGACTGGCAGTCCAAAGATGGTGGCGGCGTTTCGGAGAGGTGGGCGGATTTTGCAAAAAAGGAAAAATGATGTCCGTTCCACCTCGCTGACGCTCAGGACTGGCGCCTGCAGCAGTACCGGCTCTCCCTGAGCACCTAAAGAGGGAGAAGGGGCCCATCCAGCAGAACTCTGTGGAATGGGAGGAACAAGCTCTCTGAGGTAAGAAAAACGGTGGAGCAGGAAGCCTGGACTTTCATGACAGTACCTAAGAGTGTCTGACTACCCACTAGGTGTTCCCTGTCGAAGGAAACACAAAAACTGGCAACATGTGGAAAGGAGCCTCCTTTTAAAGTTTGGTGGAAGGTGTGTTTTCTGTTGGCAAGTGGGAGGAGCCAGTCTCTCAGGTGCTGTCCTGAAAGACGTTAAGGGAAATACACCTTTTCCTTGCTATGATGATCAGCATATTAAATCATTTACATCAGTCCTTGGCCTAATGGAGGCTGCAATGTCATGTCCCTCGCTCACACACACACCAACAATGAATGTAGCTGCACAACTACAGATCTTAATGGTCAATCAGCTGCAGATATTTTTAGGGTGTCTACAGATGTGAGATGATCTAGGATGTAAATGTGAAATGTCTCATCCCATCATCCCTTTTGATGTGCTGGCTACAAGATCAGCAAATCTTTAAAGTAAATGTATGCCTCTTTTACATATTTCTACTGCAGAGGCTACTAACTGCCAAATTTAAAGCTAAACCTTGTTAAATAACATACATCCAGAATGTATGAAACTATGCATTTAGTAAAGAAGTATCTGCCAAATAAAGAACTGATGATCAGGCAGAGCCAGGTAATAAAGAACTCTACCAGAATGGGGGCCCCACCTCCTAGGAACAAAGCAAGCGACTAATGACTTGGGACAAATTATGTGACAAACCATTAGAAGCCCATATTTTTATTGCAAATATAAGGATTTTACAACATCATTTATGAGTGTAATGAAAAAGAGTTCTCACAATTGCTTAAATAAGTGGTGTCCAAAAGGTTGGCCCCACTGCTTTTTATGTGCAGCCCACCACATGCTTGGGGTCCACACCAGAGGTTCAAGCAGCAGTATTATCCACTAGTTCTGTCTCCTGCATGTGTGTGGGTGCACAGCACTTTAACCGATCACCAACGTGTATAAATGGGGTTCATTTACACTGCCCCTGACCACCAATGCAAAGAGGGATGTTTTAAAAAACACTGTTACTAACCACCAATGGGGAAGTCCCATAAATAACAAACACTGTCACTGACTATCAATGCAGGAAGGAGTCTGGAGTTGGATAGGGGGCAGGGGTTAACAGCATTGCCACCGTCTACCAAAGAAGGGGAGGTTTATTAACATAACTCCAACCACCAATGTGAATGTTATCATTGCTGTCACTGGCACCAATGCTGGAGATTATAGTTGTGGTCCCTGGCTGGCATCAAGGCTGGGGGTTATTATGTCCACGGATACCAGTGTTGGGAGTATTACTGTAGGGTTTGACATCAATGCTAAGAGTTATTACTGCAGCCACTGAAACCAATGCTTGGGATTATTATTGCTGTCACTGGCATCAAAGCCCAGGGTTATAATTGTGAGGTGTTATTATTGGGGTCCCAGGGTTTTTGTTCTCTGCTGGAAACAGGTCACAGGAGTGCAGAACGAACTGCACTCCTGTGATCCACAGGAGAAGTATAGCCAAAAGGCTCATCGCTGGAAACCGGTCCAACCAGGGTTGCCAAATCTTGAGAAATGTATCCCTAGTGCCTGTGAGTATCGCCGTGAGCTTCTTGTTCACCAACGTCCCAGGCATGCACCCTTTGCTTCCTCTCCTCATAAAAGAGGAGAGGTTTTTACCACACTTTCGCAATGGTTTGTTTAGTGGTCATAAAAATGTGTGTTGTCAGGGGCGTGACTTGGCACACTAACAGGAAGGAACCCGGCCTGCAGCCAGACACCTTGCTCCCAGCGACCCAGCTATGGGCAGAAAGCTGTACCAGACTCCCCAGACTCGCCCCAAACGCAGCACCGCCGCCACTTCGGCCAGGAACATCACAGATCTCTTTAAAAATCAGGCGATATCCAGCGGCAGCATGGCGGGACACAAAATGGCGCAGACACAGTAAATGGAGGAGGACTCCAGCGAAGACTCACTATCCACGGCAGGAGACTCAGGTAGGGGCTACTCCCAGACCAACCGGCCCCTGACCTACGCAGATATGTCGGGCTTTGCAGCGGACATAAAGTCCACGTTTTCCGCTGCCATTACCGACCTAAAATCCAACCTGCTAGTACTGACTGAAAAACTAGCAGCGGGGGGGCGTGTCCGGACATACAACCGAGGCGGACGTGTGAAAGCTGTGCTCCACACAGGCAAACTGAATCCGTTGCCATCCCGGCCCTAATACATCTTGGCGATTCCCCATCGCATTCCCTCTGCCTCCTGGACCCTCCTGCCTTACCCCTGGAGGGGTCTTTCTTCAATCTGGCCACTTAACTCCGCTCCGGGCCTACAAATCGAGCCGCATTACAGGCGCCCGCCGCCATCTTGGGGCCTGTCACCCGATCCGAGCCTTCTACTCACTGCCTCGGTGCACCGGGAGGTTTCTAGACGCTTATCCAGGATTAGCTGACTGCTGGGTTGCTGGAGCCACAGGATCGGTTAGTCATCTGTGGTATAACACCCCGGATTCCTGTATTCTTTACCCAGAATGCCGCAGCCCGCCGTCATCTTGAGGCCTGCCGGTCTAATCTCCCTCACCTCGGGAACGCAGTGAGTAACAACCCTCTCCTGCACATCCACTCACTGCAGTGACCTTTACCTACTGCAGAAACGGGGCCTTGAAATTAGAGCCTGTGGAGGGGATTATGTGTTCTGCGGGGAGTGGAGTCTATCCGACCGGCTGTCCCTGATAGGAAAGTCCGCGGCTTCGGCCTATACCTGGAAGTAGGCGGCCATCTTGCTACTCCTATTGCACCAGATTTCATTTCTCTGCTTTATTCCTCTAACATCACATCTCCCTCCCCTCCAGAACAAATGCAGTTTATGGCTCATAACCTTATCTCACAGTATTTCAAGGGAACTTATTCGTACTTGCCTATCCTATTCAGTAGTGGATTCGCAGCCCTCTTTGTGAATGTGAACTGATGTGAACGTGAAGAGCCCTCCCCAGCTGCCGGCCTTACAGCTCCAGCTATGCCCGCCAAGACACCTAATACTCGTTCCACAATAGGCAAAAGATCCGGAAAAAGATTGAAGCCTCACTCCGTTACCTCTGGCTCTATTTAGCAATATTTAGCTGGCGCACATAGTGGTCAAGCTAGAACCTCAAGACAGAGTGTCTCCCCCTCCTCCCACGCTGCCTCAGTAAGGGAAAGTTCTCCTGCTTCATCCTACTGCTCAGACCTCATGGAGGACCCAGGATCCCCCACTGGCTCAGAAATGACATTGTTGATGAGTGGTCTTAAAAAAGAACTGGCTGGTATGTTTCACAGCTTGGAAAAATCAAGAAAGAAAGAAATTACCGCCGTGAGATCTGACATGTCCCACCTCTTAGCTAGAGTGGAGGAGACAGAGCAGCGTCAGGACTCCCAAGCAACTGCCATAAAGGAGTTACAGGAGACTATTACCCAGCTTGCCTTTGCTCATCGTGCCTCTCTATATGAACTTGAAGATCTCGAAAACAGCAACCGTAGGAACAACCTACGTATCAGAGGCTTACCAGAAGCAACTAGAGACAATGACCTATAGCCATCGATCCGTGGAATTCTCAACAAAATTCTGGGTAACCCTGTCTTTGACCCATTGCGATTTGATCATGTTCATCGTGCATTGCGCCCTCGTAATGCTAATTCAGGCCAACCCAGAGATGTCATTTGCCGTCTGCACTATTTTGAAGATAAAAACGACATCATGACGAAACTTCGCAACACCCCTAACATTGACTTTGATGGCGCAGTCATTAACATTTTCCCTGATCTGTCCAAGGAAACCCTTGACCGCCGCAGAGCCTTAAAACCACTCCTTGAGCACCTACGCACAGATGGAATCACCTACAGATGGGGTTTCCCAGCTTGCTTGATAGCCACCAAAAATGGCCGTTCTCATACCCTTCGCTTGCCAGAGGAACTCTCTACTTTTCTTCAAGATCTCAATCTTCCACCTGTTGAGCTCTCGAGCTGGCAAGATCACATTCCGAAGTTTTCAAACCCCTTTGACCCTCCATGGCGGAAAACTCCGTCTAAGAAAAGGCGCACATCGATCCCCGGATCCGCACAAAAGCATGGCTGAGATATGCCTCTCTCTACTTATCTTGGTTTCTTCTTCCATTTTCTGTGTATACTGATGCCCATTTCTCAATGCTTGATTGGTTCTGGTCAGACCCTTTGAACTTTTTTTTTTAGCCTTCTTGGCTTAAGGGATTTAGATCCGACACTTATTTTTACTTTTGGGTACTTCATGTTCCAATTTTACTTTGTACTTTTATTGTTTTTGGTTCTAATTGGTTAAGTTACAAGGAAGAAAAAGGGGAGAAGAAATTTTTTTTTTTTTCTTCTTTTTCTAAACTTTTTGCTGGAGCTCATTTCATTTCATTATAATCTATTTTCTTAACAGGCCGAATGTTGGCGGGGCACATTGCTCCTTCGCTCTTTCACTTCGGAGCGTCCCCCGCCCCCCTTCCTTCTGGGGTTGGTGAGACCGAGCGGCCCATAAGGTCTTTTACCCGGACTCTTTTCAGAGTTCTAGATGGCCGCCCGTTCTTTCTCTCCCCTCAGGGACTACTGCAGTTTCCTGCGTGTATTTCTCATAATACCCACATTTGTTTTGGTACACATGTATGTTTCCTCTATATGTTTTTTCTTCTTCCTTCTACTCCCTCAAACCTTTTTTCTCCATCCCTCTCCCTCCCTCCTCCACGTTGGCATGCGTGGAAATATAGGATAGGATATACCTCTCTGCAATGGCAACTCTGGCAATTACATCATATAATGTCCGAGGCCTTAATGTCGCTGCTAAACGACACCAAGTAATGCGTGAGCTAAAGCGCAATGCCTGCTCTATTGCCTTCATTCAGGAAACACATTTAACCCACACCACACCGGTCGGATTGACCTCACCCCACTTTCCGCAGTGGTACTATGGTCTCTCTGACACTAACAAAGCTAAGGGTGTTGCCATTGGTTTCAGCAGTAGGGTATCTTTTCATCTAACGGAAATGCTTACAGATGACCATGGTCGTTTTCTCTTCCTCAGGGGCTTTATAGGCAACACCCAATGCATGTTTGCAAATATATACTCCCCAAACCAGAATCAACCAACCTTTCTCTTGAAAACCCTCACTAAACTATCACAATTTGCTAAAGGCATCATTGTCCTCACTGGGGACATAAACATGCCCCTTGATCCTACAACTGACACATCCCAGGGCCACTCTAACATCTCATTTAAGCTTTTGTTAAAAGGAGGCTCTTAGATCATCAACTAATAGATGTCTGGCGCCTGCTCCACCCTAAGGATAAAGACCATTCACACTTCTCTGCCACACACCTTTCTTACTCTAGAATAGATAATATATTCTTAGATCACTTCCACCTTCCTCTCCTCAAATCTGCCCATATAGGAACAGCAACCTTATCCGATCATGCACCTGTGACGATGCGTATGACCATGCCCAACCTTATCTAGTACCACAAATAACTGGAAATTTAATGAAGCTCTCTTATCTAACCAAATTGAAGTCTCCATGTTAGCCTCTCACCTGAAGCATTACTATAAAGAGAAGACATCCTTTGTGGCTTCCCCATCTGTTGTTTGGGAAGCTCAGAAGGCAACTATAAGGGGACGATTAATTGAGCTCGGTACCAGGAAAAAAAAGGGAGCATGGTCATCAAATTTCACAGGTACTGCAACAAATACCTGACCTTGACAAAACAAAAAACTCTCACTCCATAGTGCACATCTCAAAGCCCTCACGCTTAAACGGGAAGAACTACAACACCTCCTAGACTTAGACACTAAAAAGAAATTTCACCGCATATCACAAAAATTCTATGAATGGGGCAATAAACCGAGCAGATTGCTGGCTAGATCCCTTAAGGTGAAACATAGTCATTTATCCCTAAAATTAAACTTCCAACAAGGGAACTAGTACATGCAACTCCACACATTGCCAAAGCCTTTAGGGAATTCTATGCAGATCTCTATAATGTTACGAATGGTTTAGCCCCTTTGCCCCCGTCTGAGAGACACTCCCGAATCCTCTCCTATCTGAGGGCGGCGAACCTCCCCAAATTATCTAGGTCAGCCCTTAAGGTAATGGAAGAGGACTTTTCAATCAAAGAATTCCAATCCGCTTTAAAATCCTCTCCATCAGGTAAAGCTCCCGGCCCCAACAGTTTTACTATCCTTTACTACAAAACATTCCAAGATATCTTACTTCCTCGTCTCACAGCATATGCTAATTCTATTTCCCAATCTTCAGGCTTAAGCCCAGAATCCCTTTCAGCACATATCACTATTATACCTAAACCCGGTAAAGGATCCCACCCTTTGCAGCTGCTTTAGACCAATTTCTTTAATAAATACCGACATTAAATTATTTGCTAAGGTGATGGCTAACCGCATACTCCCCTTAATACCCAGTTGGGTTTTGGCAGATCAAACTGGTTTCATACCACATAGATAGGCTAAAGATAATTCTCTACGGACAATTTCCCTAATCCAATATGTTCAAAGGTGTGCCCAGCCCACCCTACTCCTTTCTACTGATGCTGAAAAAGCATTTGATAGGGTGGCTAGGGACTACCTTAAGCTGACCTTACGTCATTTTGGTTTGGGCCCGAAGATGTACCATTGCATTTCTTCACTGTATTCTGCCCCATCTGCGCAAATCCGCATTAACGGCTCACTGAGTGATCCCTTCACCTTACACAATGGCACTAGGCAGAGATGTCCTCTTTCCCCCCTCCTCTTTGCTATCACTTTAGAACCATTCCTAGCCATAATTAGACGCAATATCAATATACACGGCATCCAAGTAGGAGGCAGAACTCATAAATACGCCGCTTACGCCGACGACATACTCTTCTTTATCCAGCAACCACGCATCTCCCTGCCCAACTTAATGTCAGCATTTTCTACCTTCCAAATGATATCAAATTTCAAAATAAACATCTCCAAATCGGAAATCCTGAATATTAACCTTCCCAGGTCTGAAGCGACCTCTTTGAAGCCCCTCTTTCCATTCAGATGGGAACAGACTCGCATGAAGTATTTGGGTATATACCTTACACCTAGACTACGCTCCCTTTTCAAATATAATTACATCCCACTACTAAACAGCATTAGAGCAGACCTAAGAAAATGGTCCAATCTGTCCCACTCATGGTTAGGGAAAATAAACATCATTAAAATAAAAATTCTCCCCCGCATATTATTTATTTTTCAAATGATTCCATTAGGCGTCCCGGTGGGGTTCTTTACTGTACTGCAGGCGTTGATTTCCCGCTTTGTTTGGGGGAACAGCGGCCCCAGAATATCCAGAGATGTTCTTTTTTGCTCCAAATGCTCTGGGGGACTGGCACTCCCAAACTTTAAGACCTATTATCATGCTGTCATATTATCTAGTATGGCAGATTGGAAATACGCGATTAATTCAAAATTATGGGTACAACTAGAATAGACTCTCTGTGTGGAGCCGATCTCTCGGTTATCCCCTGCATACCCAGGCACATTACCCACACTGCTTCCGCACTCACCACGTCCTCACTGGATATATGGGATGCCATATGCAGGAAATTTTCCTGGAATTATGACTCCCCCCTGATACCTCTCCTCAATCACCATTATTTCCTACCAGGTTTATTGGACCCAGGATTTAAATCCTGGGCCTCAGGAGAACCTCTTCTGCTACATCACGTTATACATGCCAACACAATTAAACCTCTTTCTGAGATTCTCAGCTCTACACAACTTACATTTTTTGGATAAGTGGAGATATCACCAATTACAACGCTTTTTACATTCCTTCCCTCACCCGTTACGAGGTTTACAAGATTTAAATAGCATAGAAGAAATATTCTACCCAAAAGACCCCTCTCTGCATGGAATCTCTCTGTTTTACAAGGCTCTTACTGATCTTTCTAACCCTATGTACCCGCACTTCCTGGCTAAATGGGAATCAGACTTCGACTCCCCCCTAACAAACTCTATGAAAGATCCTAAAATCCTAAAAAAATCCTAAAACTCGCTCATGTCTCCTCACCCGCTTCCAAAATGGCAGAAGTCAATTATAAACTTCCCAGATGGCACTATACCCCAATCAAAATGCATCAAATGTTCCCCGATAGCTCCTCGTTGTGTTGGAGGAGTTGTGGGAACGAAGCTACACACGCACATATTTGGTGGTACTGCCCGATCATTCGCCCTTTTTGGACCAATGTTATTAACCTCATAAGACTCATTACAGACATCAATCTCCCCCATGATCCCTGGGTTGTCCTTTTTCATGCTACTAAAGAAAACCATAGGTACATACAAACGTTCACTCATACCTCATTTGCTAAATACTGCCAAGGCTCTAATCCCCACACTCTGGGGTCAACCCACAATTCGGTCTGTACAAACTTGGTTGCGTAGGGTCTCAGAGGTTTATCACCTAGAAGATAACTCAAAGTATCAGAGGTACCTCCCAGAGACACACTCTTACATGGACTCCCTGGACAGAGTTCACATCTTCAACTCACTATAATGACATTATATCTCAATATACTGTACGTGAGCTTACCTCTTTAACCATTGCTTAGGACTTTTTTGACCCACTTTCAGAGATTTCTCTTTTACTGACCGTGCACTATTCTCCTTCCACATAATATCACGCTAAATGATATTAATATCTTAAAATATGATGACATCCCATTTCTACCCTCTTTTCTTCTTCTTTCTTTCTTTCATAGTCTTTTTATCTCTCTCTCCGTTCTCCTTTTAATTCTTTATTTTTCTCTTTCAACTACCAGTCTTATTTAGTTACAATCTTAATTTTTAGTTTGAATATTAAGTTCACATATATCTTAAGCAGCTGACTAATTCTCGACTTTGCCTGTACGTTCAATCCTTTCAGCACATACGATGGCACTTCTTTGATTTTTACTTTTCGATGAGTATTTGTGCTCTTTGAAACCGATTTGTTTTGTTTTTTAAGATTGTCTCATATGCTACATGTTCATTTTGTCTTTCTGTATTTCTATTAATATTCAACATTTATTAAACCAAAAAAAAAAAAAAAAAACTAGCAGCAGTAGAAACTAATGGGAAACACAGAGACAAGCGGTTACACAGGCTGGAAAACGTGGCGGCATCTCACTCCTCTCACCTAATAGAGATGAACAGACACCTCGAAGACCTGGATAATAGGGGCAGAAGATGCAATATTAGGGTGAGAGGTATCCCCGAATCAGTTGACACAGCACAAATTATCCCGGCCCTGGAGAGAGTCTTTAACAGCCTTCTAGAAAGACAAGAAGACACTGCCATAAACTTTGTGCGGGCACACAGGGCTCTCAGACCCAAAGGCCCTGATACCGCCCCCCCCCCCCACGGGATATAATCTGCTGCCTGTAGAGCTTCCCTCTAAAAGAAACCATCATGAACAAGGCCAGGGGTGAATGACAGCATAGTGTTCAACGGAGAGACGATTATGCTGTTCCATGACTTATCACAGATAACATTACAAAATCGGAGAGCTCTGCGACCCTTACTTGATAAGCAGAGGACGAATGATCTGAGGTACACGTGGCGCTTTCTCTTCGCCCTCACTGTAACGTAGGCAAGCAAACAGCATGTATTGCGCACTCCCACTGATCTGCCTGATTTCTTCGAATCCCTACACTTGGAGCCTGTTGCAGTACCTGAGTGGTACCAGGAATTTCTCCTTCCAAGAACCGAAGGGGGTCCACACAGATCTCCATATTCATCACCTGATAAGAGGCTATCCAAAAAGATGAAGCATAACCGAGGATCTAGCTCCCATGGAGGCACCCCCAACACCAGACAGGCAGCCCCTAAAGCTCCTTGGAAGACCAAGGAGACCCTAACGATTGGTGAGCAGAAGTCCATCGCTCTTCTAGTTTTCCTCTGGCACACACCATGGGGACATAACACTGGAGCTACACTTTTTTGGAAATGACATTCAGGCATCGTCCACGTTTCAGTTTCTTTTTCTCAGACCTAAACAGGGGAATTTTTTCCCCCTCTTCCCAGTTATTGCAAGCTAGCGGTAATAGGAACTTTCTTAAATCACCTCCCCAGCTATAGCCTGCTGAGTAAACTTAAAACAGCCTTTATTGCCGGAATTATACATGGGTGTCAAGGTAATGTTTAAACGGCCCCTAGGATGCATGAAGGACTTTCATGAGTTTGGCAGACACTCCTGAAGCAAAGCAATGCTAGTTGGAAGGGAAGGTGGGTCGCCGTCGTCACTAAAGGGCTTATAAGTCATTAATGAAAGGCCCCCATTAACTCAGAGGACATTCTGGGATAGGTTACAGTTATAGTTTAAAGTTTTATGGCAAGGTTTTCTTTTTATGTGTTTGCACCCCATACGTGGTGCATGTTATGCCAGATGGATAGGAACTTTCAGATTTACATAGGCCGGGTTCCGTTTTTTTTTTTTTTTTCACTTTTTGGCTTTGTTATATATATTCTGCGAAACCTGGTTGTTCCATTTACTCTGCTCTATCGATATTATAGACAGATTAGGAGAAGTAGATAGGTAACAACCTCCGTTGCTGAGTAGTAGCCTTACCGCAAAGTGGATCTAGATACAAGATTAAGTCTCTGGATCCACTAAATAAATATTTTGGGACGGTAGATTCGTTCTGAAGTGTTCAGATAACTCTCCCTTACTCATCTCTCTCTTTTACCACCTTTTGTACTTCTCTCACCTCTATCTTACCCCTACCCCCCCCCCTCTTACCCTTTGCAAGGCTGTACTGCACTGCACTGTGTTCTGACCAACTTTGAGTTTGTATTGCAGATCTATCGTGGTGACTGGTGCTCGTGGGTTCTCCAGATGGCTTATTCCTCGTTGGGCCAAAGCCCAACTGTATATCACACAATGTAAATAGGCTGAACATACCAGAAAAACGATCCACACTGATGAGATAACTTAAGAAAGGTAGGCCGCACTTTGCATTTTTGCAAGAGACCCACTTTCAAACGAACCATATACCAAAAATGACTAGTCCATACTTTATAGAAGCAATACACGCCACTAATTATACGGCCAAGTCCAAAAGAGTATCAATTCTGATAAGCAAGGATGCCCCGTTTAATCTAACAGACAAATTAATAGATCCAGAAGGAAGATTTGTCTTCTTGAAGGCCACATATGCAGGTTCCTCTATTACTCTTGCAAATGTAGATTTCCCCAACTCAGCACATGTAAATTTCTGTCAACGCATGACACATGCACTAATGGACTTTGCAACAGGTTGCCTAATATTGGGTGGAGACTTCAATATACCGCTTAATCCACTGCTGGACACATCGACAGAGAAGACCTGCATTACCTATAAGATACTCAAAAAAATCAGACTCTTACCTACACTCATTACATCTAATTGATACATGGCGGTTTTTGCATCCGACAGATAAGGACTATACTTACCACTCTATTCCGCATAACTGTTATTCCCGTATAGACCATTTGTACGTCTCCCAGAAAGACCTATCTAGAGTTACAGAGGCCAAGATAGGAATTCAGTCCTTATCAGACCATGCCCCCATATCTTTGACGATGGTAGGGAACACACCCACAGCTAAATCAGCTTCCTGGAGGCTTAATGCGTCTCTCCTGACAGACATAGAATTAATGCCCAAAATTAAGAATAAGCTTAAAGAATTTTGCCGGCTAAACGAAACACCAGGAGCAGACCCCCTCAAGATATGGGGAGCCCATAAATGCAAAATCAGAAGAGATTTGATTCGCATGGGGGCACATCGCAAAAGACTACAGGAGGCTGAAATCAATAAACTGTTAAAACAGATTACCTTACTGGAGAGAAAACACAAGCAATCTTTAACTGAATCCTCCGCTAGTACTCTTTTAGAGGTAAGGAAAAATTTACAACAAATTCTACACACTAAAACAAAACGCCTTTTGTTTTTTCGAAAAAAGGTGTATTATGAGGCAGGGGACAAATCAGGCAAACTTTTAGCTAGGGCCTTGCGAGAACCTAACACCTCTAAACACATTTCAGGAATTAGAAATTCAGATGGGTCTTTAGACATTACAACAGAAGAGATCGCGAGACACTTCCACAAGTACTATACGGAGTTATAAAAATTACCAACCCAACACAAACCACCAGGCATTCCAGCAGACAGAACGCAGGCCATACAGGACTATCTGAAACATAGTGGGCTAACCCAACTAAACACGGAAGAGGTAACCCAACTAGATGCACAAATTACACCAATGGAATTACAACAAGCTATTAAAGCACTCCGGGAAGAGCCCAGGACCGGACGGTTATACCGCCATATACTATAAGACTTTCATTGACATACTTACAGATCCACTGTTAAGAGCCTTTAATTCTTTGACTGACGTTAGACCCATTCCCTCAGATGTCCTTTCCGCACACATTACGGTAATACCCAAGCCCGATACAGCAAGCTGCTCAAGCTATAGGCCCATTTCTTTATTGAATATTGACATAAAGCTACCAGCCAAAATCCTTGCGAATAGACTCAGACCACTGCTAGCTGAAATAATAGGCCCCGAGTAGGTAGGTTTCATGCCAGGCAGAGAAGCGAAAGACAATATTATAAAGGCTCTCCTTCTCACACAGGCATCGCATTCCCTGCACGTCGAGAGCCTTCTCCTGTTCACTAACGCGGAGAAGGCTTTCGACAGGGTAGCATGGGATTTTATGTTTGCAACGTGCCCACACAGACCTAAAACAAAATATGATGACATGGATCACAACATTGTACCAAAAACCCTCAGCGAGGATAAGGATCAATGGATCCTTGTCAGAAAAAGTAGAGATAATGAATGGCACGAGGCAGGGCTGCCCCCTGTTCCCATTGCTGTTCATCCTCTCGCTAGAGCCATTTATACGAACAATCAACAAGGACGAACCAGTAAAGGGCATCACTATACAAGACAAGACATACAAGACAGCAGCGTACGCTGATGACCTACTAATCTTCATAACAAACCCACACACCACCCTTCCCAATCTACTGAAAGCTTTTACACATTACGGATATCTCTCTAACCTTAAAATAAACCTCACAAAATCCGAAGCCATGAATGTCAATTTATCTTCTACCAACTTGACATTAACACAAGCAAATTACCCATTCAAATGGGAACGGAAAGCCTTAAAATACTTGGGAGTCTGGCTGACCCCTAAAGTATCAATGTTATTCGAGGCTAATTTCCCTCCCCTACTCCTAAAGATAGAAAAGGATTTACAACTGTGGAATACAGGATACTTTTCATGGTTTGGGAGGGCTGCCATTTTGAAAATGGTAATATTCCCTAGACTTCTGTACCTCCTGACGGCACTGCCGGTCAATCTACCCAAAAATTTTTTCGGAAAATTACATACCACCTCACTACGTTTCCTCTGGGCACATAAAAAAGCCAGGATTACATTTTCATTTATGACCAGATCTAAGGAACTAGGAGGAATGGGACTTCCGGACTACAAAAAATATTACCAGGCAGCTCACCTTACGAGAGTGGTTGATTGGCACTGCCATGGGAAAGACAAAGATTGGATAGACCTGGAAAGAAAATTAAGCCCATGCCCCCTCCTCTTTTCCCCATGGAACCCTGGGTTACAAAGCATTAATAAGTTAAAACAACAACCACTAATGCATACTACACTAGCTGTCTGCAAAAAAGCAGCTAAATACCCTACATTGACCTCCTCCCTGAGCCCTCTTACCCCACTATCAGACAACCCAGACTTTCTGCCGGGCATGAACAACCGACTGCTCAGGCGACCTCTCACTAAAAAGACATTACAAACAGGAGACTGCTTTCACAATGGAAAATTCAAAGACCATGTGACTTTAAAGAAAGATAGTGAGATACATAACATGCCAGTCTGCCAGACGAAGAACAACTTCAAAAAACAACCTCAATCACATATAAATGGCTCCAAAATTCAACCCCTGAAACAGAAGATAGATTCAGAAAGTCTAAGGCACTCGATCGTAAAATCACTAACAGTCAATGGTCAAAAGCATGCATCCTTGCACATAAGTGCTCCATAAGTACTAAGACACAAGAAACGTCATACAAACTACTTACAGACTGGTATGTCACGCCTGCTAAACTACACACCTGGTGTGCACAGATCCCTAATGTTTGCTGGAGATGTGGGAACGACACAGGCACGCTAATACACATTTGGTGGCATTGCCCCATCTCGACCATGTTCTGGCAACAGATCAGAGACTTAATTAATTTAATAACGGATACCAGGATTGTGCTGGATGCTGCCTGCTGTCTTCTACACATTACCTCATTCCCATTAAAACGATATAAGAATTCGCTAACTAAACATCTGTTAAATGCAGCCAAGTCGCTGATACCTGCCCGCTGGAGAACCACACCAGCACCTACTATTCCACAGTGGCTAGCAAAAGTCTCAGAAATATGTGAAATAGAAGACACTTTGGCGCAAGCCTCTGATGGGGTGGCCAGGTTCCACAAAACTTGGACTCCCTGGTTCGAATTCCGCTACTCTGATGTTTATAGAGACCTTAGAGGAAACTGAACACATCATAACTCTGTCTCCCTGTCTGAGGGACATAGGACTTTCTCCAGGAGCTACCTACTAAAGTTAAAGTGGGGTTCCACCCAAAAAAACAAAAATACCTGAAAAATTCTAAAAAAAAACAAAAAAACAAAAAAAAATTTGGATATTTTTTTTTTTTTACTTACCTCTAAATGCCTGTTGCTAGGTGGTCCCTCCTAGTCTGCCTCTTCCTTTGCCTAGGCTGGTGACATCACTTCCCCCTCGGCACAGGAAGGGCTCCACTCTGCTTCCTCCCTCCTGTCAATCATCTGGGACCCATTACAGGTCACAGGTGATTGAGCGGCCAATCACAGCGCGCGGCGCCGCTCGCGCATGCGCAGTGGGTGCCAGGCTGTGAAGCCACAGCCCGGCGCCCACAGTTGAAATGCCGGCGCCGACGAGTGGAGGGGGGGGACGAGCGGGGCTTCGATCCCCCGCATCGCTGGACCCAGGGACAGGTAAGTGTCCAATTAAAAGTCAGCAGCTGCAGTATTTGTAGCTGCTGACTTTTAATTTTTTTTTTTTTTAATGGACCTCCTGGGTGGAACTCCTCTTTAACTATCTCTACATCCCGTAAAGGGTACCCTTCCCTAACCCCACCCTATTCTATTCTCCTTTCATCTCTTTATACTCTTTATCTTGATTAACAGAAACACATTGATATTGAACAATTTAGAATAAATACTGAATGTGCCTATATAGGTTCTTAAAGTACGTAAAGTCAAAAGATCTCAATCAGAATTCACCAAAACAATGAACCGATAACAGGTGTCAGACTTCTGGGTGACATATGTATGATGTTCCACCCTGACCTCTGTAACAAAGGTTTTTATTCTCTAAAATGTCACTTTATACCATATGCATAAAACTTTGTTTAATCGAATGTAAGGTACACTTCTACTTAATGTATGTGAACATCTCTGTACTATTGTTGAAGCTCAATAAACTTTGAATGTTAAAAAAAAAAAAAAAAAAGTGTGTTGTCAATATACACTCGAATCCACAGCCATTTAACTTTGGGGCATGCCTACCATATGTAGTTCATATCGCCCAGATCTGAACAGCCCCTAAAACACGATGCTGGTTACGTAGGAAGGCATTTTGCAATTTTCACTGGGGTATAATACCACCTAGACATACCCTTAAACAAATCCTCCAGTGCCAGAATGTTACGTGGAGAGCGAAAAAGGTCCTCTACATCTTGGACCAGTCCATAGGGGACTGAAGGGCACCGAAGTCTGCCTCCCCTCAAAGAGAGGAGTAGCGTAACAAAACCAGGCCCTAAATAGTCAGGTGAGTATGGCACCTGGTTTCAAATGTAGTTGAGGGTTGAGAGCTATCATAATTTTGAACCAGAGAATCTAAAAAGTGACAAATTTAGATATAGCGATATCTCTCTCGGTCGGGAGCCTCATAAGTCTCCTGAAGCTGCTGAAAAGCAGACCTCTGGTGGTGAGAAAAGAACAGACCGCTGTCAGGCATTTGGAGGTTAAGGAAAAGTTGTAGTTGAAGTGATTGTAAAGGATGAAGGGCTGCATGAAAGTAAAAACGCTTCAGCTTGCAGCCCCCCTTATACTTATCTGAGCCCGATCCAGCGATGTGCATGAGAGCAGCGGTTCTCCTGGGTCTCTCTCTCCTCATTGGCTCTCGCTGCTGTCAATCATAGCCAGTGAGGAGGGAGTGGGACTGAGCCATGTTTGGAGTGTCCCACAAACACACAGAGGCAGCTCGGGAGCGAGCACGCACCAGTGCCCCCAGAGCAAGAAGCTTGCTCTGGGGGCACTCAGTAAGGGATAAGGGACAGAAGCGCCAGTGGGGGGCCCAAAAAGAGAAGGATCGAGACTGCTCTGTGCAAAACCATTGCACAGAACAGGTAAGTATGATGTGTTTAATATTTTGAGGGGGGGGGGGGGGGGTCTAACTTTTAGAACCACTTTAAACCAGAAAGTGATCATTTAACATGTTACTGATGTGAAGTACACTAGAAAATCCACAAAGAAATGGATCAAAAAGAAAACATGGAGGGCTATGCACTGCCCTAGTTAAAGTCCTGATTTGTATATCATTGAAATATTGTTGGGCAGTTGATGCAAGAAAACTCACAGCAGTTGTGAAAAACACTAATGCCCCATACACACGGTCGGACATTGATCGGACATTCCGACAACAAAATCCTAGGATTTTTTCCGACGGATGTTGGCTCAAACTTGTCTTGCATACACACGATCACACAAAGTTGTCGGAAAATCTGATCGTTCTGAACGCGGTGATGTAAAACACGTACGTTGGGACTATAAATGGGACAGTAGCCAATAGCTTTCATCTCTTTATTTATTCTGAGCATGCGTGGCACTTTGTGCATCGGATTTGTGTACACACGATCGGAAATTCCGACAACGGATTTTGTTGTCGGAAAATTTTATAGCCTGCTCTCAAACTTTGTGTGTCGGAAAATCCGATGGAAAATGTGTGATGGAGCCTTCACAGGGTCGGAATTTCCGACAACAAGGTCCTATCACACATTTTCCGTCGGAAAATCCGACCGTGTGTACGGGGCATAAGGCCTGTTTCACATTATTCCGATGAGTTTTGAATGCGATTTGGGGTGCGATTATGCAGTGCAGGTGCTGTGTGGTTTTTGTGTGAGTATTTTGCGGTTGTAATTTTAATGTTGTGCGTTTTTGGGTGCCATTTCAAGGCTTGGGACTACTACTACTTGGGGAAAAATGCAACAAAATTGCATAAAAAAAGCATGTACGTGCATTTCTAATGTGTTTCTACTCGCATTGCATCACATCAAAGTAGCACAGGACCCTTTCCCTAAGTCTCATCACAGCTGTGTTGTATTCATGTGAATGTCCGCCATTGAAAACAATCTTATTTACATTGTCATGTGACTCAAGTAACATCAGACATTGTGCTTGCCTTACTATAGTCATTTCTGCTAAAGGGGGCAAATAGCTTCTGAGGAAAATGGTAAACTAACTACTTCATACAGTGTATGTTGAAAAAGTCAACAATTTCCATTGGGTGTTCTTATTTTTTCACCTGAATGTACTCGAACTGTACTCAACAAGATCTTCTACAGGCAATCAGTGGAGAATTGTACTCTATTCTAATAAACCCACAGAAGAAAGAGATAATTTTCCTTAATATAACTATTAATATATTAAATATATATATATATATATATATATATATATATATATATATATATATATAGATATAGATATATATATATATATAGATATAGATATATATATATAGATATATAGATATATATCTATGCATAAAATTTGCACAGTATGGAAGAACAAAGACAAAACACAAAAGACCAACTGCTAAAAAACTTTAAATATCTGAGAATTTACCTCACTTGCTCATCTGATGCATTACTCAAAGCACAATAGGGAATCATCACTCAAGTGTTCTGATTGATCATATACTTAGTACTTTACAAAGCGAAGGAATAAAACTGTGAATATCTACATCTGATGTCCTGCAATCAAGACATGATTGTAATTAACAATTCCTTTGAAGGCAACGTAGTGGAATTCTTTCATTCAATCAATGCAACTAATAATTGACAGCCTATTGAATGGTTTAGTGAAGATTTGACGTTTTATGACTAATATGGCTGCATAGCCCTGATGCGCAGTAGTCACATACTGGACAATGATATGCTATGGTCACAGTAGACCTTCTCTAGAAAATGCAATAACAGAACACTGAATTTGCTGGATACTGGAAAACATGGAATCTTTTTTAAAGCAAAATATTTTTTGCCAATGTTTATAGAAAACCCTTACAAATTGGAGCCATTTGGCTTAAAAACTACAGTGACTTGCAAAAGTATTACCCTCTGGCTTTTTACCTATTTTGTTACATTACAGCCTTTAGTTCAATGTTTTTTTTTTTATCTAAATGACATGTGATGTATAAGAACACAATAGTCTAAGTTGGTGAAGTAAAATTAGAAAAATATATACATAAAACCATTTTTCAGAGATTAAAAAAACGTTAATTGGCCTGTGCTTTGTGTTCACCCCCTTTGATATGAAGCCCATAAAAAGCTCTGGTGCAACCAATTACCTTCAGAAGCCACATAATTAGTGAAATGATGTCCACCTGTGTGCAATCTAAGTGTCACATGATCCGTCATTACATATACACACACCTTTTTGAAAGGCCCCAGAGGCTGCAACACCTAAGCAAGAGGCACCACTAACCAAACTCTGCCATGAACACCAAGGAACTCTCCAAACAAGTAAGGGACAATGTTGTTGAGAAGTACAAGTCAGGGTTAGGTTATAAAAAAATATCCAAATCTTTGATGATCCCTAGTAGCACCATCAAATCTATCATAACCAAATGGAAAGAACATGGCACAACAGCAAACCTGCCAAGAGACGGCCGCACACCAAAACTCACAGACTGGGCAAGGAAGGCATTAAACAGAGAGGCAGCACAGAGACCTAAGGTAACCCTGGAGGAGCTACAGAGTTCCACAGCAGAGACTGGAGTATCTGTATATTGGACGGCAATAAGCCGTATGCTCCACAGAGTTGGGCTTTATGGCAGAGTGGCCAGAAGAAAGCCATTACTTTCAGCAAAAAACAAAATGGCACATTTTGAGTTTGCGAAAAGGCATGTGGGAGACTCCCAAAATATATGGTTGAATGTGCTCTGGTCTGATGAGGCTAAAATTGAACTTTTTGGCCAAAGAAAACGCTATGTCTGGCGCAAACCCAACACATCACATCACCCAAAGAACACCATCCCCACAGTGAAACATGGTGGTGGCAGCATCATGCTGTGGGGATGTTTTTCAGCAGTCAGGACTGAGAAACTGGTCAGAGTTGAGAGAAAGATGGATGGTGCTAAAAATACAGGGATATTTTTGAGCAAAACCTGTACCACTCTGTGTGTGATTACAGGCTAGGATAGAGGTTCACCTTCCAGAAGGACAATAACCCCAAACACACTGCTAAAGCAACACTTGAGTGGTTTAAGGGGAAATATGTAAATGTGTTGGAATGGCCTAGTCAAAGCCCAGACCTCAATCCTATAGAAAATCTGTGGCCAGACATAAGGATTATATCTTCGTCCGAGGAGATCAAAAGCTGCCCACTTGCAGAAGGGGGATCCCTCAGTTGGCAAGGAAAGGGTGCAGTGATAGGATAAGATTGTATTTGTTGTATCACCACCAATGTGAACCTCCACCAAGGGTCTAGGCTGCTCACCTTATTGAGTGGACCTTCTGCGTTAACAGCAAGGTCACTCATGCATTCCCTTCCACAGGGTAGATTATGGAGATAGGGGTCCACAGGCAGTATCCCAAATTCAGTCTCATCGGTTGATATATATCATGTTAAAAACAAAAATAATAGGACATAGTGCTCTCCATACGAAAAGGTATAACATTTATTGAATAAGAAAAATATTACTCACAAAGCAAGCATTGTTTCCCAGTGCAGGAGTATACAGCATAAAATGAACCAGATGGGTGGCTGTACTGACATCACAGAGCCCCTCGCACGCGTATAGTCCGTGTGGACTTCCTCAGCGAATCCACACGGACGATATGCATGCGAGGGGCTCTGTGCACTGGGAAACAGTGCTTGCTTTGTGAGTAATATTTTTCTTATTTAATAAATTTTATACCTTTTCGTATGGAGAGCTTTATGTCCTGTTATTTTTGTTTTTAACATGATATATATCAACCGATGAGACTGAATTTGGGATACTGCCTGTGGACCCCTATCTCCATAATCTACCCCGTGGAAGGGAATGCATGAGTGACCTTGCTGTTAACGCAGAAGGTCCACTCAATAAGGTGAGCAGCCTAGACCCTTGGTGGAGGTTCACATTGGTGGTGATACAACGAATACAATCTTATCCTATCACTGCACCCTTTCCTTGCCAACTGAGGGATCCCCCTTCTGCAAGTGGGCAGCTTTTGATCTCCTCGGACTAAGATATACTTTTTGGGACTTTGCCTGATGCGTTTTATTTATGTACGTTTAATATGTACATTTTATGTGTATACATCTGACCTGTATTGAGCGCTGCACTGCTATATTTTGTGTATGTTTTTTTAGGTTTTGTATATTGACCTACAGTGTCCAGCTGCTGAGTTTTTAGTAATTAGGTTTTGCACTGTTTCTTCTGTTTAAGCAGACATAAAGATTGCTCTTCAAAAGCGTAAACTATCCAACTTGAAGGAGCTGGAGCAGTTTTGCAAGGAGGAATGGGCAAAAGCTCACAGAGACTTATCCAAAGCGACTTGGAGCTGTGATAGCCGCAAAAGGTAGCTATACAAAGTATTGACTTTAGGGGGTGAATAGTTTTTTTTTTTTTTTTCCTATTTTTTGTTTGCTTCGCAATAAAAACAAAAAAACATCTTCAAAAGTTGTGGGAATGTTCTGTAAATGAAATGATGCAAATCCTCAAACAATTCATGTTAATTCCAGGTTGTGAGGCGACAAAACATGAAAAATGCCAAAGGGGATGAATACTTTTGCAAGGCACTGTATTTATTGGTGTATAATTAGTGAACAGAATCTCTGCTCCTCTTCCCCCCCAGGTTATTCTCACATTGGGCATCTACATCTTGCCTCTCACAAAACACAGGGAAGAATAATCCAGACTGTAAAGTATAGCCTGCAAGTCTGACTCCCCCGTCTTTCCAAAATGTCGCGTGTCACTGCTCTCTGCATTCATCACTTGCCCAGTGGACTACATAGACATAAGGACTTAGTGCCTTACTTTTGACAAAAAGTAAAAGTTTGCATATCATTAAAAATGCTGTTTAGTCTGTTTTGGCTGCATTTTGGAGAAGGAGAAAGGAGGAGTATGTTTGGAAAGCTGATAAAAAGGATAGAGTAAGCATTCTTGGGGACCTAAAGGTTTACGTTAATCAAATCTACACTGTAAAACAATATTTTTCTCTGTCATGTCACATGCTTATTTGAGTATTACTGGTGCTTGGCAGTAGAGAATAATGTTTATGGTATTGGAGTGAGCCACTAAATTGCACTGTCCAGAGTCCATTAAGAAAAAAAGCTGAATATGGATCAAGGAATTTTATGTCAGCAGCAGGGGTGTCCATAACATTTACAGAACAGGTCAAGCCATCATCAAATAAGGAATTACTGTTTTTCTTAAAAACCTATTTAAAACATCTATGATTATTGGCACTTACACATTGATGATGCTAGCGTTAATCTCAGCGGACCAATAGTTCTGCATCAGTGTAAAATCTTGTAATAAATCTTCTGTAATCAATGACTAGAGCTAATATAATTTTATTACTGAAGCCTGGAAAGGATCCGGTTGACCCAGGCTCATATAGGCCTATATCTCTTCTTCAAAGTGATGTTAAAATCCTGGCTAAGGTCCTGGCGCTACGGGTCAAGCGGATCATTACTTCCATAATACACCCTGATCAGGCAGGTTTTATGCCGCAAAAATCCACGGCCACCAACCTCAGGTGCCTATTTTTAAATATGCAGCTACAGTCTGACAACAAGGGTAACAGGGCTCTGCTGTTCCTAGACGCCAACAAGGCTTCTGACAGTGTGGGCTGGAGGTATCTATGGGCGGTGTTGTCCCGGTTAGGGTTTGGAGACCGATTCATAGCTTGGGTTAAATTGCTGTATGCCTCCCCACAGGTGACCATCAGGATGTCTGGCAGGATGTCTCATGCGTTTGCTTTGGGCAGGGGCACAAGGCAGGGATGTCCCCTGTCCCCCCTGCTCTTTGCCATCGCTATTGAGCCACTGGCGGCTGTAGTAAGGGCAAGTCAAAGGATCACAGGGTTCAAGTACGGGGGCCTCCACGAAAAGATTATGTTGTACGCTGACGAAATGATCCTTTTCCTGGGAGATACCACAACATCTTTGGCTGAGGTGATAACCATTATCTCAGGTTTCGGTCACTTTTCCGGCCTGACAATTAACTGGTCTAAGTCGGCTTTAATGCTGTTGGACGAGGAGGGAGTGGCAAATCTGCTGGATCCCTGCCCGGTCCCGGTGACGTCCTCATTCAAGTACTTGGGCATACAAATCTCACCTAAAATTGCGGAATACTGTCATTTAAATATACATCCCTTACTGTCCAGATTTAGAGACAAAATTAACACATGGAACAGGCTTAAACTTTCACTGGCAGGCAAGGCCAACTTAATAAAAATGATATTAATGCCGCAACTACTTTATTTCCTACACTACTCCCTGGTTGTGACACACTTAAAGATTTTTTAGGGTAGTTAACACCCTTTTTAGAAGACTACTGTGGAACGCGGGCACCCCTAGAATTAAATTGGAACAATTACAGAACCCTAAGGACAGCGGAGGGCTGGCAGTACCCAACCCTTGGCTGTACTATATAGCAGCTCAACTGCAGCATCTAATTGGCTCCATGGCCCAGGATCCGACCGGCTCATCGGCACGGTTGATGCTGATTGGGGCGGGGGCGGAGACTGTTCCATTGGGTCTGGAGGCCCAGTTGTTTCATAAATCCAACAAACAGACGCCCACACTCACCCTGATCCAGAAAATCTGGAACAAGGGAAGGCAGCTGCAAGAGGTGACAGGTTTCACGGAATATAGTCCGATATGGGGGAATCTCTCCTATGTCGAGCTGGCAAAGTTGCAACAGGGACCCAGATGTCGATCCTTTGGCATTATTTTATTAGCCCATATATGGCAAGCTGATGTCGTTTTCGGAACTACAAGCCAAATATAATTTACCAACTACCATGTACTACCCATATCTCCAGCTTAAACATGCGGTGGGCGCGCAGGGAGAAGCTATTCCCTGGACACAGTCAACTACCCCCATTTTTCATTTGTTGCAGTCCAGCACAGAAACTAAAGGGTTTATCTCACACTGTTATCAGATGTTACTGATGCAACTTTTAAAAGCTCACCCAAATAAGGCAATGTCCCTATGGGAGAAGGATGTAGGTCCACTCAAGGGAGATCAATGGGAGGAAGCTCTGCAATCTATTAATATACGCTCCCTCAATGTGGCCCAAAAGGTCTCCCAATTATATATAGTACTTAGAGTGCACTACACCCCACTTAAACTATATTACATGGGTAGAAGGCCAGACCCTTTGTGTAGTAGATGTGAGCGACATCCAGGCGATCTCATTCACTTACTCTGGAGACGCCCAAAACTCCATAGATACTGGAGCGAGGTACTGGGGACACTTAATCAAGTATTCCAGACTAACATTTCCCTAGATCCAATTTATTGTCTATTAGGAGTCTTAGAGGACATTGTCCCGGAAGAGATGACTAGAATAGCACTCACTAGGGCACTGTTCCAGGCGCGCAAACTTATACTGATTGGCTGGAAGTCGGTCTCACCACCCTCTGTGACATCCTGAATAACACATATGGGTAACACCTTAACTATGGAAAAATGTATTTACCAACATAGGGGTAGCTCTAATAGATTTGAGAGAATTTGGGCACCATGGTTGGACACCCCTGGACTAAATCCCAGGGAACTGGTAATGTCTAGATTGCTGCAGTGTCATGGGGAAGGTTCATGAGGTTTACTAAAGATTAAAGATCAGAGGTTAGATGAGCATTGGGACACTGTAAACATCTTTTGGCGTACAGACAAGACTAATAGATGATGAATAGACTGTAATGTTTGCATAAGAATGTATTAATGTATGATGCTTGTACTTTGGAAACTATGTGAATTTGTTCAATAAGCACATTTTTTATTTAAAAAAAAAAAAAAAAAAAAAAAAAAACACCTTCTGTAAGGCCCCTTTCACATTAGCAGACTGATCAGGTCTGCCTGTCAGTTTTTCAGGTGGACCTGATCGGACCCTCCAGTCTCTTCTATGCAGCGGCAGGAGCCAACGGACATGTGTTCTTTTAGACCTGCTGACATCCGATCCTATCTGCTAAAGACAGACAGATGGGGCTCCGTTCTCCATCCTGCTGGTGGATCGGTTGGCAGATGGGTGTAACTCGGACAGGCGGTTCGTTAACATCCGACCGCCCACAGAGGGGAACGGGTTGTGCCTGTGTCTGCTCTGCATAAGCGGAGCAGACAAGGACCAGCCATTTGCCTGCTCAGCGGGGATCAGCGGACAGATTCACCACTGAGCAGGCCCCATGTGGAAGGGGCCTAAGAAATGTATTCCAGCCACCCTACTTTATATCTTGAACAACCATGTTTTTCCTATTTTGTGCCTGTCTAAATGAAGCAGTATGTATTATTGTTAAACTACTGTACAGTACATGGCATTATATACTTAAATTATACCATTGAACATGCCCGCTATTTCATAGATAGGATTTATTGAGGTATGTTGAAATGAGGAATATCCCTGATGCACATATGCAGGAAGGGGTCAGTGCATTTATAACAGAGCGATTTCACATAGTAGGAGAAAGAAGTCAATACTACTAGACAACCAAGAGGAGTTCCTGTGTTTTATAAAGTCTGGCACCTTTCCATGCATAGAATGCATTAAGATAAAAAAACCTTCTGCCTTTACAACTCCTTTAAGTTTATGTAGCTCCTAACATGGAAGAGTGCTAACATTTGCTCATCGCTATTGTTATAATGAACTTGCCTTTTGTTCTATGCTTTTCTACTATATATCAGAGACTCTGCCAATGTTTTATCCTGGATCTGAAATGACATTTCATAAAATCAAATTCTGCATAAAAGATTGACATTTAAAATAGTTGTATTCTCAGGTGCACCGAATATCCCTTTTACTATTTTACCATAATCAGAAAGGAAAGAGCCACTAGCCTTCAAAGAACATTTTTATCTTTATTTATATTTGGCTGAAAACGTCTAGAAGCCAGAAACCACAGATCCTATCTTTCGCTATTTTAGCATGCTGTTCCCTCTCTGTCTCTCAACCATTCACAAGCATAAATGTGGAGTCAACATACAATGAATGCTCCGGCAATACAGTAAACTCTCTACTTAAGCACATCATATATGGGTTAAGCCCTCCTTCACATCAATTCAAAATTGCATGACAAATCATACCTTATTTTCAGTAATGGAACAGTTCAAATTGCTGCGACTCAAGTTGCAGCAACATTGAAAAAGGTTCCTGCACTACTTTTCTGAGATTTCATTGCAACGTTTATTGACTTCTGTTAAATAAAGTTGCAATAAAATTGTACATCCAAATTGCACTGATTTGCGGCTTTGAAATTGTGCTAAAGTAACATGATTTCAAAGCCGCACTGGTATGAATCAGGGCTAAAGGTAAAAGGCAGACAGGTACTGTGAAAAGAGGGCCAAACTGTTAAATACCCAGTTGAAATGCATATACTTTTACAATCATCTGAAAGATTAGCAAGTCTTGTCTTTATATTTTACACACTCTACAGCCACACAGGTGTAGTAATTAATCTTCCTGGTTGGGCAATGCAGTGTCTTTGTTTCCAGCCTTTTTATTGGACAATGAATCAGCATCATCACCTTGTCAACTGACCTAAGCAGCAGTAGGATGGCTAAACCAGGAGGTAGCAGAGTAATTTTGCTGAATTGCAGAGTTACATGCATCACAAGAATGGCTTACTAAAACTACAAAATCTTTGGTAAGTAGAGCTAAACAAAAATACCACTAATACCGGTGTCCGGAAACTAAGATTACTATACTGTATATAGTATGGTGGAAAAAAAACAATAGTTACTAGCTGGGCACTTGGGAAAGGAAACTCTTATGCCGCGTACACACGAGCGGAATTTGGATGGTTTTTCCGACAGAATTCCGCTCAAGCTTGGCTTGCATACACACAGTCACACAAAAGTTCGCTGACCTTTTGACCGTCAAGAATCTGGTGACGTACAACACTACGACGAGCCGAGAAAATTAAGTTCAATTGTGAATGCTTCCGAGCATGTGTCGAATTGTTTCCGAGCATCCGTAGGAATTTTGCACGTCGGAATTGGTACAGACGATCGGAATTTCAGATCGGAACTTTTTCCGACCGAAAAATTGAGAACATGCTCTCAATCTTTTGCTGGCTGGAATTCCGCCAGCAAAAGTCTGATGGAGCATACACACGGTCGCATTTTCGGACCAAAAGCTCTCATCGGACTTTTGCTGGCGGAATTTCCTCTTGCGTGTACGGGGCATTTAGGAGAATCTGTGCCCCCCCCCCCAATATGGATGATGGATAGTATAAAAAGAACTAATGAAGAACAAAATGAAGAGATTAAGCTGGTTAGGACACGTGGAAAAAAAAAAGAACAAAAATATAGATCGTGAAAGTTAATATTGTATACAAACATGGTGTGGACTTTATATAGTTACCCAGAAAAAATAGAAAATGTTAAAAAAAATCTCTTTATTCAATACAATAAAAAGATATAAACACAGTACAAACGATTGCAATCTTTTACATCAAGGGTTTATATAGCATGTATAAATCCCATCATATAAATATGTCTTCAATATCTGTCTGTAAAACAAACCTCAACGTGGTTGAACTCATACAGAGTCTTCATCAGAACATAGATAGTACAGTAGAAAGCTCAATGATGCATAGATAAAAATAGAGAAAATGCAAATCCAAGGGAAACCCTAGAATGCAGGCCTGGTGTAATGCAAGAGATGTGTTCATATCTTTCAATTGTATTAAATAATACAATAATCCACCCCCATCAAATCATTCTCTGCAGCTATTACCTTTTGTACCACCACCCCCTCCCTTTAGAATGTAAGCTCTACGAGCAGGGCCCTCCTGTACCTTTTGTATTGAACTGTACTGTAATTGTGTTGTCCCACCTGTACATTGTAATACATTGTAAAGCTCTGTGTAAACTGTTGGCGCTATATAAATTGCATATAATAAAGGGATATTTTTATAATTTTCTACATACCTATATAAAGTCCCACACCATGTTTGTATGTGACATTTGATCAGGGATGAGGTACCATATGTAATAATGGTCAGGTGAAAGCAATAAATAAGAAGTTGTGTTCGTATGAGACCACCTGTCCCAGGAAAGTAACCTCCTCCCATTCTACCAGGAGGTGCTGCTGGGAGAGTTTGGCAGAGACCCGGGCCTACCAGGAAGTGCTGGGAGCCACCAGAACAGCGGAGGGCTTTGCTCTGAATCCACTACAGCGGGACCAGACCGGCTGACCACAGTGGCGTTACCTAGATGAGCTCCTCTCCTTTTTACTCTTGTGAGTTTCCACTTTGTTGTTTAAAAAGTCAGTGCTTTTATTCTACACTTCGGGCGCTGCTTCTCTTCTCATTTATCCACTTTCAAGGTTCCTTCTAGCTCTTCAACCAGTGGCAGTCACTGAGTCAAGCATCTGGACATGCTTCACAAAGCCCCATCTGTGTACTGAAAGCCTATATATTTACTTGGACTGCTTTCTGCTAGTGTGTTTTAGGAGAAAGCAATAAGATTACACAAAAGTAAGTCTTTTTGAAAGAGGGGCAAAAAAAAGAAACGCAAGAGCCAAAAAATGACAGCTACAAGAAAGTAAGAAAGATTTAAAATGTTAATGTGAAGATACTAAGGAAAAGGTAAAGGAACAAATCTCCCAGTAGGGCAGAAAGAAAAAATGTCCTGGTAAGTCCAAAGTATGGAAGAACCATGTATCAGTAGTGGTAGGATATGCATGTGCTTCAACAAGATGATAGGGGGTGTAAGTTATGAAATGAATGCTCTCATAATGCCAGGTTACACTATAGTTTTTCTTGCCAATTACCTTTTTTAATTTTTCTTTAAAATAATATTTAATTTATTTTTAAATCTTATTTATAATTTTTTCATTTTGTCTTTAACCACTTCAGCCCCGGAAGAATTTACCCCCTTCCTGACCAGTGCGTTTTTTGCGATTCGGCACTGCGTCGCTTTAACGGACAATTGCGCGGTCGTGCGACGTGGCTCCCAAACAAAATTGACGTTCTTTTTTTCCCCACAAATAGAGCTTTCTTTTGGTGGTATTTGATCACCTCTGCGGTTTTTATTTTTTGCGCTATAAACAAAAAAAATAGCGACACTTTTGAAAAAAAAAAAACGCATTATTTTTTACTTTTTGCTATAATAAATATCCCCCAAAAATATATATAATTTTTTTTTTCCTCAGTTTAGGCCGATACGTATTCTTCTACATATTTTTGGTTAAAAAAAAAAAAAAAAAATCGCAATAAGCGATTATTGATCGGTTTGCGCAAAAGTTATAGCGTTTACAAAATAGGGGATAGTTTTGGCATTTTTATCAATAATTTTTTTTTTTTTTAACTGGTTCAATACCGGGCCTTTTCACCCCCTTCCTTCCCAGACCAATTTTTAGTTTTCAGCGCTGTTGCACTTTAAACGACAATTGCGCGGTCGTGCGACGTTGTACCCAAACAAAATTGACGTCCTTTTTTCCCCACAAATAGAGCTTTCTTTTGGTGGTATTTGATCACCTCTGCGGTTTTTATTTTTTGCGCTATAAACAAAAGAAGAGCGACAATTTTGAAAAAAACACAATATTTTTTACTTTTTACTATAATAAATATCCCAATTTAAAAAAAAAAAAAAAACAAATTTTTTCCTCAGTTTCGGCCGATACGTATTCTTCTACATATTTTTGGTTAAAAAAATCTCAATAAGCGTATATTAATTGGTTTGCGCAAAAGTTATAGCGTCTATAAAATACGGGATAGACTTATGACATTTAAAAAAAAAAAATATTTATTTTTTTATTAATAATAGCGGCGATCGCGATTTTTTTTCGTGACTGCGACATTATGGCGGACACATTTGACAAATTTTTGGGACCATTCACATTTATACAGCGATCAATGCTATAAAATTGCATTGATTACTGTGTAAATGTGACAGGCAGTGAAGGGGTTAACCACTAGGGGGACACAAGGGGTTAAATGTGTTTCCTAGGGAATGCTTCTAACTGTAGGGGGAGGGGACGTACAAGGGGAGGAGACCGATTAGTGTTCCGCTGTTCTGGGAACACAGATCGCTCTCCTCTCACCCAACAGGACGTGGATCTGTGTGTTTACACACACAGATCCACGGTCCGGCCTGGTTAACGGGCAATCGCGGGTGCCCGGCGGACATCGCGGCCGCCGGGCACACGCACCGGGTCCCGAGCAACGCGGCGAGCGCGCGCGTGCCCCCTAGGCGGCCAGGAACCGGAGGCCATCATATGACGTCCACCCAGGATGGGAGATCCCATCTGTGGACGTCATTTGACTATAGGCGGGTAGGGAAGTGGTTAAATGCCGGCGATCAGCGATTTTTATCGTGACTGCGACATTATGGTGGACACATCGGACATTTTTGACACATTTTTGGGTCCATTGTCATTTATACAGCAATCAGTGCTATACAAATGCACTGATTCCTGTGTAAATGACACTGGCAGTGAAGGGGTTAACCACTAGGTGGCAGTGTAGGGGTTAAGTGTGTCCTAGGGGCGTGTTTCTAACTGTGAGGGGCATGGCTGTGTGTGACACGTCACTGATCTCTGCTCCAATGACAGGGAGCAGAGATCAGTGACACTGTCACTAGGCAGAATGGGGAGATGCTTGTTTACATTAGCATCTCCCCGTTCTTTCTCCCCGTGAGACGTTCACGGGTATCCCCACGGCGATCGAGTCCGCGGGACCCGCAACTCGACTCACGGAGCTTGCTGCGGGCGCATGCCCGCTGGCCGTCTCTTAAAGGGGAACATACAGGTACGTGATTCTGCCTGTACGGGCCCTTCTGCCGACGTATATCGTCGTGAGGCGGTTGACAAGCAGTTAAAGTGATTGTAAAGCCTCTTTTTTTCTATAAAAATAACAAACATGGTATACTTACCTGCTCTGTGCAGTGGTTTTGAACAAGGCAGCCCAGATCATCCTTTTCTTGGCTCTCCTGGCCCCTCACTCCTGTCAAGTGCAGCTTGCTATGGGGGCACTTGAGTCGCAGCTCCCTGTGACCATTCAGAAACAGAGCCCGGTTCAACCCTGCCATCTCTCTCTCCTGATAGGCTAACTGACTTTGATTGACAGCAGTGGGAGCCAATGGAGCTGCTGCTGTGTCTCAGCCAATCAGGAGGGAGAGTCCCGGACGGCCGAGGCACTCGTGGGCATCGCTGCATAGAGATGGGGCTCAGCTAAGTATTGGGAGCGGGGGGGGGGGGGGTGAGGCGGCCGCACAGTACATCGTGGTGGTTGCTGTTCAAGTATTTTTTATTGTCACTATGCCAGATAGATGTTACAGGTATTGGGGGGCTGAGGGTGGCTGCTGCACACAGAAAGTTTTTTTATTATCTTACTGCATAGAATGCAGTAAGATAAAAATAACCTTCTGCCTTTACAACCACTTTCAAATCTTATTTATTAATCTTATTATATATATTTTTTTTAAATCTTAGTCAAGAGCTAATTTAGTAACAATAACACCAAAATCTCAGTGCAACTATCTGTGAAAAATGCTCTGATCCCAATGGAACTGCAACATTTTTACAGAAACTCCTTTTACTTAACAAGCAGAAAAACCTTTAACATGGACCTAGAATTAGACTAGTAATAATTTGAAGAATGCTTCATATATTATTTGATGTTCCAGACCCCTAGGATCAAAGTACGTATAGCACTCGGTCTCATCTTTCTAGGAGCTACATAAGCGCAGTATGTGACAGTGCATCCCAAGCTCCGCCCCACAATTTTTGAGTACAAAGTTTCAAGGTGATGGATGTATGATCGACAGCGCTTGTGTAGCCATCTGTGCTCTTTCCTGACAAAAGTGCCATCACTCTGAATGCAGAGGAGGAGGTGCATTACCTTAAAACTGCTGCAGCAGCACTGTTCCTGTGCAGCTCACATATGTCCTGTCTGTTTACTGACTGGGAGCGGCAGTGGTGTCAGAACGAGGATGCACTTCCAATTGTACACAGACGGCAGCACAGGGCTTTCATAACAAATGTTTAGTTAAAATCATTCATGAAAGCCACGTTCTGACACGTCTGTCGCCCCCAGCTTGTTAACAGCCATGGCTTGTGTGAACAGAGCTGCAGTAAGCATGTCTTCTTCAATAATAAACTGACACACCCCCTTTTTGGTAGGAAACAAAAACTGTGGGCGGAGTTTGAGGCACTCTGTCACATACTGCATCTCAGCTTCTACAGCTACAAAAATGAGAAAAGGCACCTTATGTATATTGTACCCTAGGGAACTAGAGCATCAAATAATACTGTATATGAAATAATAGTTCTTCTTTAAATACATGTGCTACCCTAACTTCATTGTAAGCAACAACAAAAAAACATGCTGAAATTGTTTATTGGTGCTATTCCTTAATTCTATATGACCTTCTTCATTTTAAGTTTTGGGGTATTAGTGCAGGGCTCTCATTTAGCTATAAAACTGTACTCCGAAGACACAAGAACCCCTGCAGTAAATACTGCTTAGAAGGAAGAGATTAAAGGTTGAGTACTCAAAGCACGGTGAATTTCACCCTTTGCATAAACAGCCTTTTAGCTTAGTGTGCTCTGCTGAAAAGACAGAACTTGCCAAGTAAGGTCTCGCCAGAAGTGCTTTATTTTGTCCCAGCTGAACAGAGCTTTATTTCTAAGAGCTTGAAGAAGACGCTTGTGTAACCAATTAATAGATTTTTGTATTTATTCCCTAAAGCATCTACCAATTTCCATGCAACAAGTTCTTTGCAGTCAGACAAGGACTGCAGAAAGGTATCATTTACAAGATACCCAATTGTCATTTAGATCTGAACATGAATGACTAAACTGGGTACAACTGAGCCAATAGAACTGTGTCAATAGAGTAAAGAAGTTAGACAAAGAAAATTAATTGTACCATAAAAATATTAGGTCAAAGTGACACTAAACTCTGGTTTAAAAATATATCACATTCAAGTATGTATTCTTAAAGTGATATTAAAAGGCTCTTTTTTTTTTTTTTTTTTAACCACTTCAACCCCGGAAGAATTTACCCCCTTCCTGACCAGAGCACTTTTTGTGATTCGGCACTGCGTCGCTTTAACTGGCAATTGCGTGGTCATGTGATGCTGTACCCATACAAAATTGACATCCTTTTTTTCCCACAAGTAGAGATTTCTTTTGGTGGCATGTGATCACCTCTGCAGTTTTTATTTTTTGCGCCATAAACAAAATAAGAGCGACAATTAAAAAAAAAAAAAAAATCTTCTTACTTATTGCTATAATAAATATCCCAATTTTTTTAGAAAATATATAAATTTTTCCTCAGTTTAGGCCTATATGTATTCTTCTACATATTTTTGGTATAAAAAAAAAAAATCGCAATAAGGGTATATTGATTGGTTTGCGCAAAAGTTATAGCATCTACAAATTAGGGGATAGATTTATGGCATTTTTATTATTATTATTTTTTTTTTTTTTACTAGTAATGGCAGTGATCAGTGATTTTTATCAGGACTGCGATATTGCGGCGGACACATCGGACACATTTTTGGGACCAGTGACAATTATACAGTGATCAGTGCTATAAAAATGCACTGGCAGGGAAGGGGTTAACACTAGCGGGTGGTCGAGGGGTTAACTGTGTTCCCTAGTGTGTGTTCTAACTGTGGGGGGGGATGGGACTGATTAGGAGAGAGAGATCGGTGTTCATACTTATAATGAACACACAATCTGTCTCCTCTCCCCTGAGAGAACCGGGATCTGTGTGGTTACCCACACAGATCCCGGTTCCCGCTCTGTCACGAGCGATCACGGGTGCCCAGCGGTCATCGCGCCCTCCGGGCACTCGCATCGGCTCCGGCGGTGAGCCCCCTAGTGGTCAAAAGGCGAAGCGACGTAAGGCAACGTCCTTTCGCCCAGGGGAGCCAGCCTACGGTGGCTGGTCGGGAAGGGGTTAAAGTGTTATTAAAGCTTTGTATTTTTTTTTAAATAACATACATGTCATACTTACCTGCTCTGTGCAGTGGTTTTGCACAGAGCAGCTCTGATCTTCTTCTTTTTGGATCCTCGGCTGGCGCTCCTGGCTTCTCCCTCTCGAGCAGTGCCCCAAGAGAAAGCCGATTGCCCTGGGGGCACCGCTGCTTCTCACTCCTGTGCCGCTGCTCTATGTGTCCATAAGACACAGAGCCATGCCTTGACCCTTCCCCCCTGCTGGCTGTGATTGACAGTAGTGGAAGCCAAGGGGCTCCTGCTGCTGCCTCAGACAATGAGGGAGAGCCCCCAATACAGCCGAGGCCATCATGAACATTGCTGAATGAGAGGGGGCTCAGGTAAGAATTGGGGAGCTGGGCTCTGCACGCAGAAGGTTTTTTACCTTCATGCATAGAATGCATGAAGGTAAAAAACCTTCAGCCTATAGAATCACTTTAATAATAGTACATACTGTATTTCCAATGTATAAACAGGTATTATCAACAAGAGTCTTGGTGGAATTGTTCACATGTACACCAGTGTATACAGTATGGGTATTAATAAAGATACCTCCAGATGAATGTTGCAGCAAAGTCCAGTTGCAGGGGGCCCTGAGGATGATTGAGATGTGGCGTCTGTCCTGGTGTCGGAGACCTGAAGGCAAGATCCGCAGTGATGGGGAGATCCTCCAACCACTGTCAAACCAGCCTGGAATGTAGTTTGTCTCCAGGAGAACCTGTGGTGTGGACATTGGATGCTTAACCTGGCTTATGCCTATGCTGGTTTTTGAGCACCAAACTAAAACTAGCTATAGAATTCCAGACCAGAATGGACAGGATTAACTAAATAAACAATAAAATAGGAGCTGCAAATAAATGCTGTTGCAATAAACAGGATCACCTACTAATATACTGGTAGATGACGTTCATACACATACAGTAGCACAAAACAAGCAATCACTTGTCATGTGAGATAATAACAGGCTAGAGATGCTTCTGTCACCTGTCTTTATATTTATTTATATATACAGTATATAAACCCAGACGCCATGGACAACGATAGTAAACTATTAAACATAGGTGCACTTGCCTAGTAAGCTCTGTACTCCCTAGTAAACCCTGTCTAGGGTTCAGTATCAGCTCTCCTGTGGACAGGACATGTGTCTCAGACTTTCTCACTCTACTCTTCCAGGCCAGCCTCCCAGAGACAGGAAGTTGATACATAATTATACATAAATATGGGACAACAGCAGCATAGCCACTTACAAACATTAGAGGGCAGCACATCCCTAAAATAGATATTGTACCCATATTCCTGAGGAGGTTTCCCTGTTCTGCTGTGTGAAATAGCTGATTATCAGACTTAACAGCAGGAAATATAGGGTACACATAGTTAAGGTGGTGCAGGAATGTGTTGTTTTAAATGTGCTGCTGCCACTGTTTCTAATGGACTTGTATCAAGCTTTTAATTTGTATTGTATGAAGATATGCTTCATATATTCTTATCAGTTTAATTGTATTGCACTTTGAAAGTCCTCATACACTTTACATTGGTTTGGGTTTATTTGGGTTTTGTGATTCTTGGACAATTTTTCCAGTTCTTGATACATTATTATTATACAGGATTTATATAGCGCCAACAGTTTACGCAGCACTTTACAATATAAAAGGGAGACAATACAGCTATAATACAATAAGATACAGGAGGATTAAGAGGGCCCTGCTCAGAAGAGCTTACAATCTAATAGCATATTATCTGATACAAGCCTCTTGAACTGTACACTGATGTATGAGCATTAGACATTACTGGCAGAAAACATGCGAGGATGAGCTGTATATCACTTCTGCGTATTTCCATGTATTTGTGCCTATTTGCGAGTGGCAGGAAGCAAGGCAATTGCGAATATTCACGCATATTTGCGAGTATACGCCCAGAAATACTGACCAGTAACTCAGATTTATGTAATTTTTTTTTACTGATCAATAAGCAGCACATGTTTGCACGCCTGTGTGTACAGGCACATTGAAAACAATGGGCAACATTTAGGTAAAAAATCAGGTAAAAAAAAGCGCATTTATGCCTGAAAACTGAGGCTTTCAGTTGTGCAGACTAGAGAGGTATGTTTACTTATTGTGATAAAATTAGGTCAACACCCCTAAGGTTATTTATACATGAAAAAAAAATATCAAAGTTTCCACTGAATGGAATCCAAATTGAAATTATTAAATGGGTGTCACACAAACAGGCAGAATAACAAGTTAAGTATGTTTTTGTGGAAGAAATGGCTAAGCTGCAATAACACGTCATAAGAGCTATTTTTATACTTTTTTAATAAATAAAACTTAGGATCTAGTAGAAAACTAAGCTTTCACATATGTTCTAACTGTAGGTGAGTAGTGGAATATGTTACTCTGTGACAAAAATATCTAAATAAATTACCATATGAAGGAAGAGCATTATGGCATATCTATAATCAAGAACAAAATGTTATACGGTACATTGCAGCTTACCATTTTGTAACTGTGGCAGTAGCATTAGTGTTTTTTTTATTTTGTCACCTGGTGAACCATACTGCCCAAGTGTGACAACACTTACTCACCCACCCAATATACTGTATCTATGGAGAAGCATAGTTAGCATTTCAGATTTCAGTTTCATATGTAGAAAGTTACCCTGGAAAGGGCACTGGATTTCTACTTGGATTACCTGGTAATTTTCCATTTTGCAGCCACCACATCTAAGAACTATTAATCTGCAATATATTACCAGGGCCATCTTTAACCCAGGACAAAAGGGGCAGCTGCCCAGGGCCCAGTGTAGATTGTGGGGTCCAAACCGGCAGCCCCTTGAGCCCACGCCAGTGTTGCCATAGATCTGACATTCTGCCTGCCACAGTGATACCACTGCAGTGCCACCTCCTGGCTCCTGCTGCTGTCAACATTAGTGGTTAGTTGCTAGGACTCAGCGGAGATCGGAACTTTCTCCTGCAGTCTTGGCAGCTGCCACACCTCCCGGCTCCCCCCTGCAGCTGTCAACCACATGGTTTGTCTGACTCCGCCCCCATGTTCATGGAGGAGCTTGGGATTTCCTGCTTCAGACTGGGCTGTTGCCAGTGCCACATGACTTGTCTAACTCTGCCCTTCCACCCCTCTGTGTTCAGTGGAGGGGCACAGGGCTTCTCCCTCCAGACCTGGCTGCTGCAGCTGCTGTCAGTGCCAGCTTAGTGAACTCAAGGAAGGTAAGGAAATGCTCCGATTTATTTTAGAGGAGGAGCAGCTCTGGGGTCCCCAATATAAGAAGGAGGGGACCCTGATGATGGGGGGAAATTTGTGGACCCTGATGTAAGAGGGGGGTTCTGGGGACCCTGATGTAAGGAGAAGGGCACTCTGGGGACCCTGGTGTAAGGAGAAGGGCACTCTGGGGACCCTGATGTAAGGAGAAGGGCACTCTGGGGACCCTGATGTAAGGAGAAGGGCACTCTGGGGACCCTGATGTAAGGAGAAGGGCACTCTGGGGACCCTGATGTAAGGAGAAGGGCACTCTGGGGACCCTGATGTAAGGAGAAGGGCACTCTGGGGACCCTGATGTAAGGAGAAGGGCACTCTGGGGACCCTGATGTAAGGAGAAGGGCACTCTGGGGACCCTGATGTAAGGAGAAGGGCACTCTGGGGACCCTGATGTAAGGAGAAGGGCACTCTGGGGACCCTGATGTAAGGAGAAGGGCACTCTGGGAACCCTGATGTAAGGAGAAGGGCACTCTGGGGACCCTGATGTAAGGAGAAGGGCACTCTGGGGACCCTGATGTAAGGAGAAGGGCACTCTGGGGACCCTGATGTAAGGAGAAGGGCACTCTGGGGACCCTGATGTAAGGAGAAGGGCACTCTGGGGACCCTGATGTAAGGAGAAGGGCACTCTGGGGACCCTGATGTAAGGAGAAGGGCACTCTGGGGACCCTGATGTAAGGAGAAGGGCACTCTGGGGACCCTGATGTAAGGAGAAGGGCACTCTGGGGACCCTGATGTAAGGAGAAGGGCACTCTGGGGACCCTGCTGTAAGGTGGGGGGGGCTCTCTGGGGACCCTGCTGTAAGGTGGGGGGGCTCTCTGGGGACCCTGCTGTAAGGTGGGGGCACTCTGGGGACCCTGCTGTAAGGTGGGGACACTCTGGGGACCCTGCTGTAAGGTGGGGGGCTCTCTGGGGACCCTGACGTAAGAAGGAAGCTCTGGGAATCCTGATGTAAGGAGGGGGCAATCTGTTGACCCTAATGTAAGGATGGGGGCTCTCTTGGGACCCTGATGTAAGGAGGTGGGCTCTCTGGAAACGAAGATGTAAGGAGGTGGGCTCTCTGGAAACGAAGATGTAAGGAGGTGGGCTCTCTGGAAACGAAGATGTAAGGAGGTGGGCTCTCTGGAAACGATGATGTAAGGAGGTGGGCTCTCTGGAAACGATGATGTAAGGAGGTGGGCTCTCTGGAAATGATGATGTAAGGAGGGGGGTCTCTGGGGCGCCCTGATGTAAGGAGGGGGGTCTCTGGGGCGCCCTGATGTAAGGAGGGGGGTCTCTGGGGCGCCCTGATGTAAGGAGGGGGGTCTCTGGGGCGCCCTGATGTAAGGAGGGGGGTCTCTGGGGCGCCCTGATGTAAGGAGGGGGGTCTCTGGGGCGCCCTGATGTAAGGAGGGGGGTCTCTGGGGCACCCTGATGTAAGGAGGGGGGTCTCTGGGGCACCCTGATGTAAGGAGGGGGGTCTCTGGGGCGCCCTGATGTAAGGAGGGGGGTCTCTGGGGCGCCCTGATGTAAGGAGGGGGGTCTCTGGGGCGCCCTGATGTAAGGAGGGGGGTCTCTGGGGCGCCCTGATGTAAGGAGGGGGGTCTCTGGGGCGCCCTGATGTAAAGGGGGGGTCTCTGGGGCGCCCTGATGTAAAGGGGGGGTCTCTGGGGCACCCTGATGTAAAGGGGGGGTCTCTGGGGCACCCTGATGTAAAGGGGGGGTCTCTGGGGCACCCTGATGTAAAGGGGGGGCTCTGGGGCGCCCTGATGTAAGGAGGGGGGTCTCTGGGGCGCCCTGATGTAAGGAGGGGGGTCTCTGGGGCGCCCTGAAGTAAGGAGGGGGGTCTCTGGGGCGCCCTGATGTAAGGAGGGGGGTCTCTGGGGCGCCCTGATGTAAGGAGGGGGGTCTCTGGGGCGCCCTGATGTAAGGAGGGGGGTCTCTGGGGCGCCCTGATGTAAGGAGGGGGGTCTCTGGGGCGCCCTGATGTAAGGAGGGGGGTCTCTGGGGCGCCCTGATGTAAGGAGGGGGGTCTCTGGGGCGCCCTGATGTAAGGAGGGGGGTCTCTGGGGCGCCCTGATGTAAGGAGGGGGGTCTCTGGGGCGCCCTGATGTAAGGAGGGGGGTCTCTGGGGCGCCCTGATGTAAGGAGGGGGGTCTCTGGGGCGCCCTGATGTAAGGAGGGGGGTCTCTGGGGCGCCCTGATGTAAGGAGGGGGGTCTCTGGGGCGCCCTGATGTAAGGAGGGGGGTCTCTGGGGCGCCCTGATGTAAAGGGGGGGGCTCTGGGGCGCCCTGATGTAAGGAGGGGGGTCTCTGGGGCGCCCTGATGTAAGGAGGGGGGTCTCTGGGGCGCCCTGAAGTAAGGAGGGGGGTCTCTGGGGCGCCCTGATGTAAGGAGGGGGGTCTCTGGGGCGCCCTGATGTAAGGAGGGGGGTCTCTGGGGCGCCCTGATGTAAGGAGGGGGGTCTCTGGGGCGCCCTGATGTAAAGGGGGGGGGCTCTGGGGCGCCCTGAAATAAGGAGGGGGGTCTCTGGGGCGCCCTGATGTAAGAAGGGGGCTCTCTGGGACGCCTTGATGTAAGAAGGGGGCTCTCTGGGACGCCTTGATGTAAGGAGGGGGCTCTCTGGGATGCCTTGATGTAAGGAGAGGGCTCTCTAGGAAGCCTCATGTAAGGAGGGGGGCAATCTGTTGAGCCTATTGTAAGGATGGGGGCTCTCTTGGGACCCTGATGTAAGAAGGTGGGCTCTCTGGAAACCATAATGTAAGAGGGAGGCTCTCTGGAAGCCATGATGTAAGGAGGGGGCTCTGTGGACCCTGATGTAAGGAGGGGGGTCTCTGGGGCACCCTGATGTAAGGAGGGGGCTCTCTGGGACACCTTGATGTAAGAAGGGGGCTCTCTGGGACGCCTTGATGTAAGGAATGGGCTCTCTAGGATGCCTTGATGTAAGGAGGGGGCTCTCTGGGGACCCTGCTGTAAGGAGAGGGCTCTCTAGGAACCCTCATGTAAGGAGGGGGGCAATCTGTTGAGCCTATTGTAAGGATGGGGGCTCTCTTGGGACCCTGATGTAAGGAGGTGGGCTCTCTGGAAACCATAATGTAAGAGGGAGGCTCTCTGGAAATCATGATGTAAGGAGGGGGCTCTGTGGACCCTGATGCAAGGAGGGTGACACTCTGGGAATCCTGATGTAAGAAGGGGGGCTCTCTGGGGATCCGGATGTAAGAAGGGGGGCTCTCTGGGGATCCTGATGTAAGAAGGGGGCTCTCTGGGGACCCTGATGTAAGAAGAGGGGGCTCTGGGGACCCCA
This sequence comes from Aquarana catesbeiana, assembly GCF_042186555.1. Lineage (NCBI taxonomy): Eukaryota > Metazoa > Chordata > Amphibia > Anura > Ranidae > Aquarana > Aquarana catesbeiana. The sequence goes on from NC_133327.1 coordinate 217,161,514, forward strand.
ATGTAAGAAGGGGGTCTCTCTGAGGAACCTGATGTAAGAAGGGGATCTCTGGGGACCCTGATGTAAGAGGGGGGCTCTAGGGACCCTGATGTAAGAAGGGGGGCTCTCTGGGGACCCTGAAGTAAGAAGGGGGCTCTCTGGGGACCCTGAAGTAAGAAGGGGGGCTCTCTGGGGACCCTGAAGTAAAAAGAGGGGCTCTATGGGGACCCTGATGTAAGGAGGGGGGCTCTGGTGACCCTAAAGGAGGGGGCACTGGAGACCTTGATATATAGAGGGGATAACGCTGGGGATCCTGATTTAAGTTTGGGGGCTCTGGGGACCTTAATACAAGAAAGGTGACTCTGGGGACCATGATTTAAGATGGGGAAACTCTGGGGACTCTGATGTAAGGAGGGGGTTCTGCGATGCCAGTGATCCCATTCCTCACCAGCACTGCCATGAAATTGCATGATGGGGGCCCAAAAAATGTTTGCCCGGGGTCCAATCAATATTAAAGACGGCCCTGTACATTACCTTTGCAACATAGGGACTGGTGGGACAAGTATCAGTTCTATTCTTTCACATGGTGCAACCAAGTAGACTAAAATCTACACAGTAAAAAATTATAGTTTGAGAACATGTATATGAATTTGGGCAGTGGCTGTTTTCAACAAAGTGTAGCGCTTCCCCCTTAGGAGCTGCTGAGTATTCTGGGTACCCTGTTCACTACTGAACCCTGAGCGTGTTGCTCCTGCTGACACCACCAAAATACCTTGGCCAGGTGACTCCCTGTCTGTCACACAACAGATTACCACATACACACTGATGGGATAAATGTTTAACTTGTATTAAAGTCACAGAAATGGAAAAACAGACAAAAGGATCAGTTGGCTGAGTCTTTTAAATGGCATACCAGCAGGGCTTTTTTTCAGCGGGAACACGGGGGAACGCATGGTCTATTGTTGCTTGGATGAATCTATTGTTGCTGGGATGGAGATCTATTTTACTGCTTTTCTTGTTATCATAAACAAATTCCATACACATTACTTAGCACCACAAAATGATACATGGTTCTGTAATCTCTAAAAGGGGCAGTACCGGGAGGTGGTTTGGGGGTGGAACCAAGGAATGGTGTGGGTAGAGGATGGAGACAAGGAGTGACTTGGAAGGGGGAGTTCCTGCACCTATTCTCTGAGAAACAAAAAGCACTGCATAACACCAACAGAAAAAAGGCAAAACAACAATACAGTACCACTTTAAGACACTCCCACCTATCCTGCATGACTGAAGATTTAAATGTGAGCTTCCAAATCAAGAGATTTCCCCCAAGTGAGCAAAAGAGATGGGAAAGGAATAACAAACCTGGGGCTAGCTCACCTGCAGGCTGTCAGTAAAAAGAATCTAGGGAAGTGTTTTTTCAGCAGCTACCCCCCTCACTCGGTTCCACAGCGCAGCAGGGTGAAGCAATGTCCTCATCTGGGATGGCTGTGAAGGTGGCGATGACTGGTCTGTCTGTCCCCAGGTTTCGTTACCTGCCTCCTCAGGATGATCAGCTCTCTGGTGGCTTTTTGCGACTTTCTGGTTCGTCCTGATCCGGCCTGGGCTCATGTGGATCCACTTGGCTCTCTCACGTCCAGCCTTCAATGGTCCCTCCCATCTAACCCCTGTGTTGCCAGGCTTTTCCCTTTTTAAATGTCCCCACCCCTTTGCCAGTCCTCATGAGTGGTGTAGGTAAACTGCAGCTAATCTAGATAAGGAATCCTGCTTACAGCATACAAATATTATGAAAATGTATGTTGGTGTTGTTGTACTGGTCTATACCTTTCAGTACTTTCAGAGTCGCTAACCTGGAAAGGTGCAGAAAATTTCATCAGCCTTTCAGTTGGACTGTAGAAAGTTTTGCAAAGAAAGTGCCTTGACAAAACTGTCCCAGTGACATCTGTGAATGCATTTCCTTCTTAAAGTGGATAAAAATGTAATTTCCTTATATATAAATGAAGCAAATGCATTATTACATTTACCACAGTAAGGAAGAATAATTTGGCCCCTAAAAATTTCTCCTACACAATTGTAAGCCTGCTAAATAAGAGGCTAGTCTTAATACTACATAGCCGGCATTTAGTCATTCTGAATGGCAATTATCCAACCTACGAAAATAGAGAACGAAAAGTGACCTATGGGAACAACAACATATAACCTATAAGAAGTTTTTTTTCTCCATTATTACTTACATATACATGCCTCATTTAAAGTCCCACAAATCTATTTCCCTCCCCTCTTTTACAATTATCCAACCTAGTTTTATATTTAAGTAAAAATATATGCAAACTAGATAAAAAGAGAGTTGTTTCTTCCCATATGTAGTAATGACCATCATATATAAATTCCAAAATATCTTTCTCATGTATCCGATTCCACTGTACCTACCACTGTCACACACATTGAATGGGCTATTTGGGAGAAGCCAATTCACCTGTAACTTTGTAAGCCACCATGTTGCCCACCTCATTTCTCATATTTATATCTTACCATGGCTACAGTGATGACAGATCACTGCATACTACACCACAGGGTACATTATATACCGTATATACTCGAGTATTAGTCGAATTTTTCAGCCCTTTTTTTTGGGCTGAAAGTGTCCCCTTCGACTTATACTCGAGTCACCGCCGTCTGTCTGCATGATCAGCATGTCATGCAGGCAGACGGCGGCCGGCGTGTGATGATAGTGTTCGGCGGCTATTCCAGCATTCAAAAGCCGCGCCTCCTGTTCATTTGTGATAGGCTGAACAGCTGTCAGTGTACAGCCTATCAAGGACATTCTCTCATCCTCGTCCGTGGTATGAGAATGAGAGAATGTCCGTGATAGGCAGTCAGCCTATCACAGACGAGGAGGAGGCGCGGCTTTTGAACTGTGGAATGGCCGCTGAACACTATCATCACACGCCGGCCGCTGTTTGAGGATGGAGATCGCCACAGGGAGGCTGCACAGGACACAGGTAGGCTGCACATTCACACAGGACACATGCACACAGGGACACACATGTACAGGACACACATGTACAGGACACAGGGAGGCTGCACAGGACACAGGTAGGCTGCACATTCACACAGGACACATGCACACAGGGACACACATGTACAGGACACACATGTACAGGACACAGGTAGGCTGCACAGGACACAGGGAGGCAGGCAGCTGCAGATGGGCATTGTTGACCCTCTGCATTTCTCACCCTCGTCTTATACTCGGGTCAATACATTTTTCCCAGTTTTTTGTGGTAAATTAGGGGCCTCGACTTATACTCGGAACGACTTATACTCGAGTATATACGGTAGTTTTGTAGCCCTGGAAGACCGCCTCCCATACCCAAATGTCTGAAGCATAAGCTGCCCAAGCATCTGCAAAGGCTAACAAACCTCCTCCCACTCTGAAAGCTGGTGGCGCACCTTCATGCAGAAGGTTTGTCTGAGAATTTCTCAAACTTGTGCCAAACCTTGTGGTTGTATACTGAGCCAAACTTAGGGGGTCTCGATGTGGGGGTGGAGTGAGTGTAAAACGAAATGGACATTTCTGTACACAAAAGGAGGGAGAAGATGTTGCAGTTTGATCCTTAGGCTTCTTGCACTGAGGAAGAAAAGTGTGTTTGGCATAAAAAGCATCATTGATGATGTTGTGAAGAGTTTGTCTGAAAAGGCACTGTCCCTCGAAGGCCATGTAAATCAAACACTTTTTACACAAGGGTTCTGCAGTCCAACCCTTTAGCCAAAGTGACTTATGCATATGAAAAGACATGCCACGCATTTAAGAACCAAGACAGGAGGCATCTAGCAAATCATCACAGTTGAAACACTACAGCCATCTACTTTACATATTCTATAAACGGGGGATCAACTTTGGTACCAGAAAGATCTCTGTTAAAAGATTTTGACAATCAGACATGGTTTGGCATAGCAATCTTACAGCCAAAATTAAAAAGAGACAGGGCCCACCAGCAAGAGCAAAGCATTAGAAAAGGGCTTTCAACCACTATTGGTTGAGTCTTCAAAGACAGGTACGTCCTCTGCCGGACTGATAAGTTAAGTGCCTGTTAAAGAGGGACACTGCCATATTCACAAAGGGGATAGACCTGTTACGAAAATAGGTCACTTACAGGCTATCACCGCATGTCCAGTCCAGTGGGGCCGGAAGGTGGTACTTCAAAAGTCAGACTAAGGATTGCACAATGGGAAGCTTGAGTCAAAAACAAAGCTCTCAACAAATAAAGAGGCATGCTGGTAATAGGAGAGGCTACCCTGGCCTAGATTTTTTTGTTTTTGTTTGCCAGTGACCTATCCCCCTGTAAGTGGGAAGAATAATACAAAAGTTAAAGGCTTCCTTTGTCCTTTGAAAGGACAACACAGAAATACAAAAGTTGTTTCTATGGGCTTTAAAATTATTTAAACCCGACTGAAAATCAGCTTAGCTTAAATAAGAAAATGACTTCTCCTTGTACTATACAGAGTTCTGAGCCAGTGTCCTGTAATCTTCTTAGTGGTGTAACAACTATGCCAGCAGGCCACACATAGACAGAAACTTTTCTGTAGACTTCACATGTCCTATGGTCCTTCAGCCTCATACACTGTTGCACCACTCCTAAAAAGCTTATGATATACCAGATAGTTCATTTGTTTCTTATCAGTTATTAGGAGTTCACTGATATAACAATTCTGTCCTTTTTTATTTTGGTTAGTGCAGGTAAAGGTTAGATAGAATCGCTCTTATGTTTTTATTTCAGTCTGTGTTCCCATTGGAACAATTCACACTTACTTCCAGCCCTGACAACACCGTGTGATAAGGTACAGTATGACAGGATGTCAACGGGGCAGACAGTGAATAGAAATCTCCCCTACAGGTAGACAGGCATGCAATAAAAATCTGAAAAAGGATCCAACTCATTCCCAAACTATCAACACCTTTAGTGGAGACTGCTTAATAAAATGTCCATTGAGTTCAGTAAATGTGTTGCTTTATTTACACTAATGCCCCGTACACACGGTCGGATTTTCCGACGGAAAATGTGTGATAGGACCTTGTTGTCGGAAAGGGTCCTGTGCTACTTTGATATGATGCAATGCGAGTAGAAACACATTAGAAATGCACGTACATGCTTTTTTTATGCAATTTTGTTGCATTTTTCCCCAAGTAGTAGTAGTCCTAAGCCTTGAAATGGCACCCAAAAACGCACAACATTAAAAATTACAATCGCAAAATACTCACACAAAAACCACACAGCACCTGCACTGCATAATCACACCCCAAATCGCATTCAAAACTCATCGGAATAATGTGAAACAGGCCTTATGCCCCGTACACACGGTCAGATTTTCCGACGGAAAATGTGTGATAGGACCTTGTTGTCGGAAATTCCGACCGTGTGTAGGCTCCATCACACATTTTCCATCGGATTTTCCGACACACAAAGTTTGAGAGCAGGCTATAAAATTTTCTGACAACAAAATCCGTTGTCGGAATGTCCGATCGTGTGTACACAAATCCGACGCACAAAGTGCCACGCATGCTCAGAATAAATAAAGAGATGAAAGCTATTGGCTACTGCCCCGTTTATAGTCCCGATGTACGTGTTTTACATCACCGCGTTCAGAATGATCGGATTTTCCGACAACTTTGTGTGACCGTGTGTATGCAAGACAAGTTTGAGCCAACATCCGTCGGAAAAAATCCTAGGATTTTGTTGTCGGAATGTCCGATCAAAGTTCGACCGTGTGTACGGGGCATAACAGTTAAAGCAGTCGTAAAGGCTTCAGGTTTTTTACCTTAATGCATTTTCTGGGGCCGGGCTGGACCTGAGATGCACTGTATGTATCAATAGACACACACACACACACAGTGCAGCTTAGGATTGATCCAGCACATGTGACACCATAGAAAGCGGCTTCTTATGGTGGCACACAGAGAAGACAAGGAGCCCAAAGCACCTGTGGGAGACCCCCTGAAGAGGAGAATTGGGGCTACTCTGTGCAAAACCATTGCACAGAACAGGTAAGTAGAACGTCTTTGTGTGTATACACACACACATACACAGATATACATATACACACACAGTATCTCACAAAAGTGAGTACACCCCTCACATTTTTGTAAATATTTTATTATATCTTTTCATGTGACAACACTGAAGAAATTACACTTTGCTATAATGTAAAGTAGTGAGTGCACAGCTTGTATAACTGTGTAAAATTGCTGTCCCTTTAAAATAACTCCACACACAGCCATTAATGTCTAAAACGCTGTCAACAAAAGTTAGTACACCCCTAAGGGAAAATGTCCAAATTGGGCCCAATTAGCCATTTTCCTTCCCTGGTGTCATGTGACTCGTTAGTGTTACAAGGTATGTGTGAATGGGGAGCAGGTGTGTTAAATTTGGTGTTATCGCTCTCACACTGGTCACTGGAAGTTCAACATGGCACCTCATGGCAAAGAACTCTCTGAGGATCTGAAAAAAAGAATTGATGCTCTACATAAAGATGGCCTAGGCTATAAGAAGATTGCAAAGACCCTAAAACTGAGCTGCATCATGGTGGCCAAGACCATACAGCAGTTTAACAGGACAGGTTCCACTCAGAACAGGCCTCGCCATGGTCGACCAAAGAAGCTGAGTGCACGTGCTCAGCGTCATATCCAGAGGTTGTTTTTGGGAAATAGACGTATGAGTGCTGCCAGCATTGCTGCAGAGGTTGAAGGGGTGGGGGTTCAGCCTGTCAGTGCTCAGACCATATGCCGCACATTGCATCAAATTGGTCTGCATGGCTGTCCCAGAAGGAAGCCTCTTCTAAAGATGCACAAGAAGCCTTGCTATCTATGCTTCCTGGCCCGCTTAAATCGGTCAAAAAAGACGTTCTGCGTCACTTTCTGGCGGCAGCTAGAACGGTTCTGCCCAGACATTGGAAGTCGACAAGCATGCCTTCTCTGGGGGATTGGGCAATTGAGGTGGACCAAATTAATAGACTGGAACGGATGTTGTCGCAGGAAACGGGTAAGGAGGAACAATTTTCCAAGACCTGGACCTCATGGTCTATCTTCCGCTATTCTGCGGAATTTATTCCATGGGCTACAGAGGACTCCACCAATGCAACTGGGTGACCAGAGTGGAATGTCTTTCTCTTAATATCTGTATTCTTTACTCCCTTGTCCCCTCTATTCTTACTCTTCTTTTTCCCTTTCTCCCCTTATATGTTACAGCGCTACACGATCACCTGAATCATACTCTCTAATCTCACCAGACCAATAATGTGACACACATTGAGCTTCCCCATCAGAGAAAATACATTTAGCACAGCAACAATAGCCCTAGCTTGCTTGCAATAGGTGGACGCCACTCGTTGAGTGGATAGTGGTGCTCACCTGCACTTTAATCAGCTTAGACAGTATAGCTACGCAGGCTTAAACATCAAACTAAATCAATAAACGCTCACAAATTGTTTAAAACATGAGATGATATGTTACCAGTATCGCAATGATGTCTATTTCTATTTTTTGTGTTTTTGTATGACATAACTGTATACTGTACATTTTTATTTTCTCAATAAAATAAGATTGAATTAAAGATGCACAAGAAAGCCCGCAAACAGTTTGCTGAAGACAATCAGACTAAGGACATGGATTACTGGAACCATGTCCTGTGGTCTGATGAGACCAAGATAAACTTATTTGATTCAGATGATGTCAAGCATATGTCGCAGCAACCAGGTAAGGAATACAAAGACAAGTGTGTCTTGCCTACTGTCAAGCATGGTGGTAGGAGTGTCATTGTCTGGGGCTGCATGAGTGCTGCCGGCACTGGGGAGCTACAGTTCATTGAGGGAACCACGAATACCAAAATGTACTGTGACATACTGAAGCAGAGCATGATCCCCTTCCTTCAGAGACTGGGCCACAGGGCAGTATTCCAATATGATAACAACCCCAAACACACCTCCAAGATGACCTCTGCCTTGCTAAAGAAGCTTAGGGTAAAGGTGATGAACTGGCCAAGCATGTCTCCAGACCTAAACCCCATTGAGCATCTGTGGGGCATCCTCGAACGGAAAGTGGAGGAGCGCAAGGTCTCTAACATTCACCAGCTCCGTGATGTCATCATGGAGGAGTGGACGAAGAATCCATTGGCAACCTGTGAAGCTCTGCTGACCTCCATGCCCAAGTGGGTTAAGGCAGTGCTGGAAAATAATGGTGGTCACACAAAACATTGACACTTTGGGTCCAATTTGGACATTTTCACCTAGGGTTGTACTCACTTTTGATGTCACCGGCTTAGACATTAGTGGCTGTGTGTTGAGTTATTTTGAGGGGACAGCAAATTGACACTGTTATGCTGTTAAGCCGACCTGCTGATAGTTGCAATTATGAGAAGTATTATAAAGTAATTACAAAGGATCTATTATAGATATATATATATATATATATATATATATGTATGTGTGTGTGTGTATATACACACATCTGAACTTTCCGTCCCCACTGTGTGTGTGTGTGTGTGTGTGTGTGTGTGTGTGTGTGTGTGTGTGTGTGTGTGTGTGTGTGTGTGTATATATATATATATATATATATATATATATATATATATATATATATATATATATATATATATATATATATATATATATATATATATATATATATATATATACACATACACACACTACCGTTCAAAAGTTTGGGGTCACATTGAAATGTCCTTATTTTTGAAGGAAAAGCACTGTACTTTTAAATGAAGCTAACTTTAAACTAGTCCTAACTTTAAACAAATATACTCTATACATTGCTAATGTGGTAAATGACTATTCTAACTGCAAATGTCTAGTTTTTGGTGCAATATCTACATAGGTGTATAGAGGCCCATTTCCAGCAACTATCACTCCAGTGTTCTAATGGTACAATGTGTTTGCTCATTGGCTCAGAAGGCTAATTGATGATTAGCAAACCCTTGTGCAATCATGTTCACACATCTAAAAACAGTCTAGCTCCTTCCAGAAGCTACAAAACTGACCTTCCTGTGAGCAGATTGAGTTTCTGGAGCATCACATTTGTGGGGTCAATTAAACGCTCAAAATGGCCAGAAAAAGAGAACTTTCATCTGAAACTCGACAGTCTATTCTTGTTCTTAGAAATGAAGGCTATTCCATGCGAGAAATTGCAAAGAAATTGAAGATTTCCTACAACGGTGTGTACTACTCCCTTCAGAGGACAGCACAAACAGGCTCTAACCAGAGTAGAAAAAGAAGTGGGAGGCCGCGTTGCACAACTAAGCAAGAAGATAAGCACATTAGAGTCTCTAGTTTGAGAAACAGACGCCTCACAGGTCCCCAACTGGCATCTTCATTAAATAGTACCCGCAAAACACCAGTGTCAACATCTACAGTGAAGAGGCGGCTGCGGGATTTTGGGCTTCAGGGCCAGAGTGGCAAAGAAAAAGCCATATCTGAGACTGGCCAATAAAAGAAAAAGATTAAGATGGGCAAAAGAACACAGACATTGGACAGAGGAAGACTGGAAAAAAGTGTTGTGGACGGATGAATCCAAGTTTGAGGTGTTTGGATCACAAAGAAGAACGTTTGTGAGACGCAGAACAAATGAAAAGATGCTGGAAGAATGCCTGACGCCATCTGTTAAGCATGGTGGAGGTAATGTGATGGTCTGGGGTTGCTTTGGTGCTGGTAAGGTGGGAGCTTTGTACAGGGTAAAAGGGATTCTGAATAAGGAAGGCTATCACTCCATTTTGCAACGCCATGCCATACCCAGTGGACAGCGCTTGATTGGAGCCAATTTCATCCTACAACAGGCCAATGACCCTAAGCACACCTCCAAATTGTGCAAGAACTATTTACAGCAGAAGCAGGCAGCTGGTATTCTATCGGTAATGGAGTGGCCAGCACAGTCACCAGATCTGAACCCCATTGAGCTGTTGTGGGAGCAGCTTGACCGTATGGTACGCCAGAAGTGCCCATCCAACCAATCCAACTTGTGGGAGCTGCTTCTAGAAGCGTGGGGTGCAATTTCTCCAGCTTACCTCAATAAATTAACAGCTAGAATGCCAAAGGTGTGCAATGCTGTAATTGCTGCAAAAGGAGGATTCTTTGATGAAAGCAAAGTTTGATGTAAAAACAATGTTATTTCAAATACAAATCATTATTTCTAACCTTGTCAATGTCTTGACTCTATTTTCTATTCATTTCACAACGTATGGTGGTGAATAAGTGTGACTTTTCATGGAAAACACAAAATTGTTTGGGTGACCCCAAACTTTTGAACGGTAGTGTATATATATATTAATTTTTTTCCCTCATTAATGTACACACAGCACCCCATATTGACAGAAAAACACAGAATTGTTGACATTTTTGCAGATTTGTTAAAAAAGAAAAACTGAAATATCACATGGTCCTAAGTATTCAGACCCTTTGCTGTGACACTCATATATTTAACTCAGGTGCTGTCCATTTCTTCTGATCATCCTTGAGATGGTTCTACACCTTTATTTGAGTCCAGCTGTGTTTGATTATACTGATTGGACTTGATTAGGAAAGCCACACAACTGTCTATATAAGACCTTACAGCTCACAGTGCATGTCAGAGCAAATGAGAATCATGAGGTCAAAGGAACTGCCTGAAAAGCTCAGAGACAGAATTGTGGCAAGGCACAGATCTGGCCAAGGTTACAAAAAAATTTCTGCTGCACTTAAGGTTCCTACGAGCACAGTAGCCTCCATAATCCTTGAATGGAAGACGTTTGGGATGACCAGAACCCTTCCTAGAGCTGGCCGTCCAGCCAAACTGAGCTATCGGGGGAGAAGAGCCTTGGCGAGAGAGGTAAAGAAGAACCCAAAGATCACTGTCGCTGAGCTCCAGAGATGCAGTCGGGAGATGGGACAAAATTGTAGAAAGCCAACCATCACTGCAGCCCTCCACCAGTCGGGGCTTTATGGCAGAGTGGCCCGATGGAAGCCTCTCCTCAGTGCAAGACACAAAGACACACAGCCCGCATGGAGTTCGCTAAAACACACCTGAAGGACTCCAAGATGGTGAGAAATAAGATTCTCTGGTCTGATGAGACCAAGATAGAACTTTTTGGCCTTAATTCTAAGCGGTATGTGTGGAGAAAACCAGGCATTGCTCATCACCTGTCCAATACAGTCCCAACAGTGAAGCATGGTGGTGGCAACATCATGCTGTGGGGGTCTTTTTCAGCTGCAGGGACAGAACGACTGGTTGCAATCGAGGGAAAGATGAATGCGGCCAAGTACAGGGATATCCTGGACGAAAACCTTCTCCAGAGTGCTCAGGACCTCAGACTGGGCCGAAGGTTTACCTTCCAACAAGACAATGACCCTAAGCACACAGCTAAAATAATGAAGGAGTGGCTTCACAACAACTCCGTGACTGTTCTTGAATGGCCCAGCCAGAGTCCTGACTTAAACCCAATTTAGCATCTCTGGAGAGACCTAAAAATGGCCGTCCACCAACGTTTACCATCCAACCTGACAGAACTGGAGAGGATCTGAAGGAGGAATGGCAGAGGATCCCCAAATCCAGGTGTGAAAATCTTGTTGCATCTTTCCCAAAAAGACTCATGGCTGTATTAGATCTAAAGGGTGCTTCTACTAAATACTGAGCAAAGGGTCTGAATACTTAGGACCATGTGATATTTCATGTTTTCTTTTTTAATAAATCTGCAAAAATGTCAACAATTCTGTTTTTTTATGTCAATATGGGGTGCTGTGTGTACATTAATGAGGAAAAAAATTTAACTTAAATGATTTTAGCAAATGGCTGCAATATAACAAAGAGTGAAAAATTTAAGGGGGTCTGAATACTTTCCGTCCTATATATATATATATATATATATATATATATATATATATATATATATATATATATATATATATACATACATATACATACACACATATATATATACATACACACACACACATATATATAAATATATATATTTATACACATACATATAATATAATATATGGGGGTGTAGACCAGCCTTTTTCAGGGGTTTTTTTCAGGGGTGCCTTGGCAAAATGCCTTAACAATGTCCAAAAATTGTATACAATCCAGAGGGTGGATCAAGCCTGCCTTTTAGCTACACAAAGCCAAAGGTTTTCATTGCGCACCATTACAACCTTCTTGCCACTGGCATCCTAAAAACCAACGACATCATCAGTTAATAAGTTGTAAAACTATTAGAATAGTTTTTTACAATTTAGAATGGGGTGCTTCGAGAGATTGTCCATAATTTTAAAGGGTGCCTTGACTAAAAAAGGGTTGAGAAACACTGGTCTAAACAACGGTGGTGCTGTATAGACAAATGATTCGTTAAAACTTTCACCTAAATCCTGTTTTATAAGTTTACACAATAGCGTTTAACATTCATGTAACTACAGTAATGATTTATTCAGCTCAATTTGCTGGTACAACTGCATTCACTGGCCTTTCTTTTTCACCCGTCCAAAAAACTGGTTACTTTCCATCTTCATCTTGGACCCATGCAACAAGTGAGGAATGTCAGAGGAAGAATGAAGCCAAACTATGCAGACACATGGGAAACAGGCCTAGAAAATGGTTTTAGCACCTGGATGCACCTGGAAATATGGAGCAATATTAATGGAGACATGCTTTCAAATAGTTTACTACCTCTTTTCTAGAGATGAGTGAACCCAATAATCAGAACAATCTAAAAATTATGATTATCTAATCTTTCCCTGTGACTGACAATGTTTTCAAATTGCTTAAAATACAGTATGTGTGCACAGATTTCTAGATTACATAATTCATGAATCCCATCTGTCTGAATTTATGGGTTTGCATGTGTATATTCAAGTAACTGGAAATTAGTGGCTCACCAAAACAATGAAATTCACTAAATGCAATAGATTTGTCGGATTCACAACACATTACACTCTCTATTTAAGGCGCCTTTCACATGGACGGCTATTCTGCCGCAGTTAAAAGCATGTTTTTTTTCCTGTGGAGTTCAAGACTCCAGGCACTGCGATCAGCTGCATTTGCACAGTGCGATTAGCTGCGGTCGCGTTTGGCTACGGTTTGCCATTTCCATGGCAACCCGACAGGGTGCCAACTCGCACTGTTTGGTATGACTCTTGAAGGGGAACTCCACGCCAAATTTTAAATAAAAAACCGGCGTGGGTTTCCCCCAAGGGGCATACCAGGCCCTTCGGTCTGATATGGATTTTAAGAGGAACCCCTACGCCGAAAAAAAGGCGTGGGGTACCCCCCAAAATCCATACCAGACCCTTATCCGAGCCCGCAGCCCGGTCGGTCAGGAAAGGGGGTGGGGAAGGGCGAGCGCCCCCTCCTGAGCCGTACCAGGCCGCATGCCCTCAACATGGGGGGTGGGTGCTTTGGGGGAGGGGGCGCCCTGCGGCCCCCCCACCCCAAAGCACCTTGTCCCCATGTTGATGAGGACAAGGGCCTCTTCCCGACAACCCTGGCCATTGGTTGTCGGGGTCTGCGGGCGGGGAGCTTATCGGAATCCGAGAGGCCCCTTTAATAAGGGGGCCCCCAGATCCCGGCCCCCCACCCTATGTGAATGTGTATGGGGTACATGGTACCCCTACCCATTCACCTAGGGAAAAAGTGTCAATAAAAAAACACTACACAGATTTTTAAAGTAATTTATTAGACAGCTCCGGGTCTTCTTCCGGCTTCGGGGGTCCTCTTCCGACTTTGCGGGTCTTCTTCCGACTTCGCGGGTCTCTCCGGTTCTTCTCCGCGCTCTCCGGGTCTTCTGCCGTGCTCCTCCGCTATCTTCTGCTCTTTTGCCGCTCTTTTGCTATAGCGGAGGAACCCGGTCTGCTGCCTTCTGCCTTCTTCCCTTCTTCTGATGTTGACACGACGCTCTCTCCGGCTGGAATGCACTCTGGGCGCTCCGCTCTGACTTATATAGGCGGTGACCCCTCCCCCTTATGCCGTCACAGTCCCTGGGCATGCTGAACATCAGAAGAAGGGAAGAGGGCAGAAGGCAGAAGGCAGCAGACCGGGCTCCTCCGCTATAGCAAAAGAGCGACAAAAGAGCAGAAGATAGCAGAGGAGCACGGCAGAAGACCCGGAGAGCGCGGAGAAGAACCGGAGAGACCCGCGAAGTCGGAAGAAGACCCGCAAAGTCGGAAGAGGACCCCCGAAGCCGGAAGAAGACCCGGAGCTGTCTAATAAATTACTTTAAAAATCTGTGTAGTGTTTTTTTATTGACACTTTTTCCCTAGGTGAATGGGTAGGGGTGCCATGTACCCCATACTCATTCACATAGGGTGGGGGGCCGGGATCTGGGGGCCCCCTTATTAAAGGGGGCTCCCGGATTCCGATAAGCCCCCCGCCCGCAGACCCCGACAACCAACGGCCAGGGTTGTCGAGAAGAGGCCCTTTTCCTCATCAACATGGGGACAAGGTGCTTTGGGGTGGGGGGGCCGCAGGGCGCCCCCTCCCCCAAAGCACCCACCCCCCATGTTGAGGGCATGCAGCCTGGTACAGCTCAGGAGGGGGGGGGGGCGCTCACCCGTCCCCACCCCCTTTCCTGACTGACCGGGCTGTGTGCTCGGATAAGGGTCTGGTATGGATTTTGGGGGGGACCCCACGTCGTTTTTTCGGCGTAGGGGTTCCTCTTAAAATCCATACCAGACCGAAGGGCCTGGTATGCCCCTGGGGGGGAACCCACGCCGGTTTATTTAAAATTTGGCGTGAAGTTCCCCCTCAAGAGTCATACCAAACAGTGCCGGGCATTGGTGGGGATTCAAGTCGGATCCCCGTGCTTGTCGCTCATTGGGAAAGGAAAAATCAAGAGAGAGATCTTGTCTTCCTGATCTAATCAGGAACACAGATCTCTCTCTTCCTCCTGTTAAACCTTCCCCCCACACAGTTAGAAATCACTGCCTAAGAGCACACTTAACCCTTTGATCACCCCTGATGCTAACCCCTTCCCTGCCAGTGTCATTTATACAGTGATAGTACTTTTTTTTAGCACTGATCACTGTATTGTGGTGCCACTGGTCCCCAAAAAGTGTCACTTAGTGTCATATTTTGTCTGCCCAGAGTTTGTAGATGCCATAACTTTTGCACAAACCAATCAATATACGCTTATTGGGATTTTTTACCAAAATATGCAGCAGAATACATATTGGCCTAAATTGATGAAGAAATTAAATTTTTTACATTTTTTTATTGGATGTGTTTTATAGCAAAAAGTAAAAAATATAATTTTTTTTTTCAAAATTGTCGGTCTTTTTTTATTGATAGTACAAAAAAAAAAAAAAAAACTGCAGAGGTGATCAAATACCACCAAGAGAAAGCTCTATTTGTGGGAAAAAAGGGACATAAACTTTGTTTGGGTACAGTGTTGCATGACTGCGCAATTGTCAGTTAAATTAACGCATCGCAGTGCCATATCATAAAAAATGGCCTGGTCATTAAGAAGGTGATACCTTCCGGGCTGAAGTGGTTAAATAAGTGGACTTGGAGCATTCTGCATATGTTACCTATAAGGCCTGATTGTTCTTGTTGCCTGGAAATGCTGGTATTTTATGAAGCATATCATATAAAACTCTTCCTTTGAATGTAGTGGAGGCAACTTGTACTTGGATAACTGGGCAATGAAAGGGGTTAAAATAAAATCACGGTGCGTGGCATGTGTTTTCTCTAAAGCTGGATAAACAACCACACTGTTTTCATTAGGTTAAAAACCTCCCTCTTAATATAGATGAACAGGAAGAGTAAGCAAAATACATTGTCTTAAAACTGTGTGTTTGTATAACTTTCAAATGCTTGTCACAGCCAATAACCTCTTCTTATGTAATACATGAAGGGTTTGATGTAGTCTGAAGGGGAGAATAGACTATAGATATATATCTCTATAGATAGATAGAAAGATAGATAGAGATCGATCTATCTATCTATCTATTTCTATAGATATAGATCTATATCTATAGATATGCTCAATTTAGGCATTCTGTGATGCATACAACGCTTAAGGGCATTGCACACTGGGGCGGGCGGGTGTAGGTGGTAAAGCGATGCTATTTTTAGTGGTGCTTTACTGTCATTTTTGCAGCGCTTTTCGGCCACTAGCGGGCCACTTTCAACCCCCGCTAGCGGCCGATAAAGGGTTAAATGCGGCGGCGCTACCCATCGATTTTAATGGGCAGAGGTGCTTTAGGAGCGGTGTATACACCGCTCCTACAGTGCCTCAAAGATGCTGCTTGCAGGACTTTTTTTAGCGTCCTGCCAGTGCACCGCTCCAGTGTGAGAGCCCTCAGGCTTTTACACAGGAGTGAGAGACGCTTTGCAGGCGCTATTTTTAGCACTATAGCGCCTGTAAAGCGTCTTAGTGTGAAAAACCACTTGCCAACCGCCTCATGTAAGAGTACAGCGGCAGAGCGGCTCTCCCGCGTTGGATCACGTATTAAATACGTGATCCAACACTCCCAGGTAGGGGGTGCGTGCAGGCCCGGTGTACCGGCTGTGCTGTGATTAGTCACAGCTCAAACCCATCAGCGGCTGCCAGCCAATGATTGGCCGCCGGCACTGGGGATGACAGGACAGAGCTCTCTGAATGTAAACAAAAAAGGGAAACAGAAAACTGGCTTATCCCTTTGTAAAAGCAGTCACTGTGAATGCACCAAGCACTGTTAGGCACACATTTAACTCCTTTATCGCCCTTGATGTTAACCCCTTCCCAGCCAGTATCATTAGTACAGTGACCGTGTAAATTTTTAGCACTGATCACTGTATTAGTGTCACTGGTTCTCACAAAGTGTCAAAAGTATCAGTTAGTGTCAGATTTCCCGCCATACTATCACAGTACTGCTAGAAGTTTCTGACCACCATCATTACTAGTATAAAAAAATTAATACAAATTCCAGTATATATACCATAGTCTGTAGACGCTATAACTTTCATGCAAACCAATCAATATACGCTTATTGGGATTTTTTTACCAAAAATATGTAGCAGAATACATATTGGCCTAAATTTATGAAGAAATTTGGTTTAATTTTTTTATTGGATAGGCTTATAGCAGAAAGTAAAGAGTATTTTTTTCAAAACTTTTGGTCTTTTATCATTTAT
The DNA here is from genome assembly GCF_042186555.1 of Aquarana catesbeiana. Classification (NCBI taxonomy): domain Eukaryota; kingdom Metazoa; phylum Chordata; class Amphibia; order Anura; family Ranidae; genus Aquarana; species Aquarana catesbeiana. The sequence continues at coordinate 217,178,639 of NC_133327.1, forward strand.
AGCGCAAAATATTTTAAAAAACCCAGTGGCGATTAAATACCAGAAAAAGAAAGCTCTGTGTGAAAAAAAATTACATACATTTCATTTGGGTACAGTGTTGCATGACCACACAATTGTCAGTAATGTAATTTTCAGTAATTGTAAAGCAACGCAGTGCCAAAAAACAAAAAATGGCCTGGTCATGAAGATGGCAAGTGGTCTTTAACCACTTCAGCCCTGGAAGGTTTTAACCCCTTAGTGACCAGGTCTTTTTTTGTGATATGGCACTGCGTTACAATTGTGTGGTCGTGTGACGCTGTACCCAAACAAAATTAATCTCCTTTTTCCCCACATATAAAGCTTTCTTTTGGTGGTATTTCATTGCCTCTGTGGTTTTTATTTTTTGCGCTATAAACAAAAAAAAGAGCGACAATTTTAAATTTAAAAAAAAAAACCCTTATTTTTTACTTTCTGCTATAAAACATATCCAATAAAAATATGTAAAAAAATAAATAAATAAAATCGAATTTCTTCATCAATTTAGGTCAATATGTATTCCGATACATAATTGGTAAAAAAAAATCCCAATTAGCGTATGTTGATTGGTTTGCGCAAAAGTTATCGTGTCTACAAACTATGGGATATTTTTATGGCATTTTTTATTTATTTTTTTTACTAGTAACGGTGGCGATCATCAATTTTTAGCAGGATTGCAACATTGCGGTGGACAAATCGGACACTAAGTGACACTTTTTGGGGACCAGTGACACCTACACAGTGATCAGTGCTAAAACAAATGCACTGTTACTGTTTAAATGACACTGGCAGGGAAGGGGTTAAGCTGAGCTATTTAAAGCGGGTGTACTACGTCATGCCGTCGCCGCTGAAGAAGTCCCGCCCATCACAAGGGACGTAACGCGTACGGAACATTACCACGTGACTTGTGACGTCACCCGCGCCCTGCTCATTGATTCTCGTGGAGTATCTTACACGCTTGCATCCTTCGCACTGGGGTACAGTGCCTGCCTTGTAAGTTGACCTACTTTTTAATAAATACTTTTAAGCTAGAGACAGAGAGCACTAGATGTTATTTATTCTATTGCATGTGATCGTTCCACGAGACCGCAAGCCACCTGGTTCCAGTTACCTGCTCCTGTACATCTCCCAGTGTGGGAAAGGCTGTTTGAGACCTGACTGAATTTATTCAGGGGTCCACTCGCTGAGGTGAGCGGCTAGCGATACTGGTGGTGGATTTTTATCACTATATGAGTCACTCATCATTATTGGATATCACTTGCACATTGGGATCTTCATCTGGAATTTCTATTTCTTTATGGACATTATATTGTTCTCCTTTTATGGACATTTTAGTTAATTGAATATCTTTAGGGACATTGTTAGCGCTGTACTGCTTTTTTACATTTTGCTCTGTTGGATTTGATAAATTTTATCCTCAGTATTCAGCTGCTTTAGTATATTGCACTAGTGATTAGCGCTGGTTGAATTTCTTCTTTTATAGGGAAGGGGTTAACACTAGGGGCGATCAAAGGGTCAAGTGAGCTCCTAGGGAATGCTTTCTAATTGTGTGGGGGATAGACTGACTGGAGGAGGAGAGAGATTCTGTGTTCCTGATAAGCAGGAACACAAGATCTCTCTCTTCCTATGTGACAAAATGACGGTCTGCCTTATTTACATAGGCAGACCGCCATTCTGCCTCTCCAGTGAACAATCGCAGGTGGCCATCGGACTAGCTGATTGGCTCCTGCTGTGACCAATTACAGCCGGAGGGGGTCTCCAGCAGCGCGCGCACGTGCCCCAGACCCAGAAGACGAAACAACATACAGGTACGCGGCCGGGCTGCCATGCTGCAGTAAATGTGCACTGGGCGGTCCAGAAGCGATTAAAGCACATACTTCCTGTTTCAAAAGCAACTAGATTTTTTAATACATTATCAGCTACCAATCTTCACAAAAACAAGATTATATATATATATCTATATATATATATATAGATATATATATATATATAGATATATATATATATCTATATATAGATATAGATATATTAATATATATCTATATATATATAAAATCAAAGTATTCATTAGTGGTAAGATCACCTCATGATTAAACACTTTATGTATGTGGAACAGTAACACTGCGAGAAATAGATATTACTAAACATAGAGTGGTTAACAAGAATTAGTGGGAAAAGGAAAAAGAGGAAGGAGAGCTAGGAGGTGGTAGTTGAAACGTCATGGAACAGTAAAAACAAAAAAAGAAGGATTTTGTGGGTGGAAGTTGGTTGTTCAGAAATTAATTGTTCCAGTTGGTGATTATGGGGTATCTAGATGCCTGGTCAGAATGTTACCCTTGGCAAAATCAATTATTTCCGTTATGCAAGTGTAGGTAACCCTGGAGTGCTAGGCAGCACCAAAACAAAAGCACCTAAATGTGTGTTAATGCTAGGTGTGTTCATACATTTTGATGGCCAGAATAAATTGACATTCTGGCCAATAGAATGCATTAATGCCAAGTGTGTGAATGCACGTTAACCTGCATAAACACATGTGAATGCGCATGCAAAAATGCAGCTTTTTACTTAATTTTTCTGCTGCTAAGCTTCTGTAGGAGAAAAGTAGTCATAGAGAATATATTGTACATGTGGGCCTTTGTCAGAGTTGTTCTGAACGCATCAGAAGCATTAGAGAAGTTTTCTGCATTCTATAAAGAGTGGAGAAGCAAAAATTTGCAGCCTTTTGCTGTATTTCCAATTTCTTGGTAAAAGATAAAAGCATTTTTAGGCCTCATGCAAACTGGATGTTAAAATAACATTATAAAAACGCCAGTAGCTTTGCAGTGAGTTTTTCAAAGTTTTTGCAATAGTGTTTTTTAGCGTTTTTCCGCGTTAACGTTTTTTGCCATTTTTATTTATTTATTTTTTCTCAATGAATAAAAAATGCTAAAAAACGCTGGTGAGCCGTGTTTTTAAGTGCTTATCGGCGTTTATCAGAGTTTGACGTTTAAAACAGCTAAAAAAACTCCTCTCAGAACCCACTAGTTTTGGGGGTTTTTTTAAAGCCAAAAAACGCCCCAGCCAAAAACTGCTGATAACAGCCTATGTGTTCATGGACACATAGGATAACATGATGAGGAGTTTATTGACTGTAGAAAAAAACATCTGAAGCCAAAAACAGCTGCTGTAAAAATGTCCAAAAACGTCCAGTGTGCATGAGGCCTAAAAATAGGTGTAAACCCTATGAATTACATTTTGTTTGCCAAAAATCTGTGCATTACAAACTGCCAGTTGTAGAAAAATAATGGATCAAATCCATTAAGCCTGGAGAGAACTGAACAAAAAAAATACCTAGAAAATGTTTACAAAGAACATAGAGCTAACTGTTTGTAGCACAAAGCATATGCATGGTCTTTAAAAAAGAATTCAACTTTGCAGAGATATCTTCTCTCTGGGCTGACAGATATACTGCCAAGAGTCAGCATGGTCTTGCATTAATGTTGCTGTTCAGAATACAGTAACCCTTTGGTTGTAGTTTTCCTAGTCTGAATAGTTCTTCACTAGAACACTAAAATTAAAATATGTCCTGTGCCAGACTAACAGTGTCCAGGCATGGCCTATCCTGGCAACCTTGTCCAGAGACAGATCTGTGTAAATGAGAAGCGCATGCTAAAATCCCTGGCAATCACCCAATATTCTGTTTAGGAGTTGTTTCAAGCAAACATTATGCATGTTTCTGCATTTTCCAGGTTGGTCACTACACATACACACTAGAGCTGCATGATTAATCGTCAAGAATCGTTATCACGATTTTTTCCCCGTTGCGATCTTGACAAAGGGTTTCCCGATATTCCTGATCTTTGGTATGCAGAGAATTTTCTCTCTGCTCTCAGCAGTCAAAAGTCAAAGTCTGGGCAGTCTGCCAAGTTTTAAAACATTCTATCAGTGGAATGTTAAGTCTAAACATTGTACCAATTTGTCTTTTACATCAAAGGAATAGATTTTTGTATGTAAATTAGGAACGTTTAACCACTTAAACACTAAACCTTTTTCTGACAGTTGTTGTTTTCAAGTTAAAATCATTTTTTTTTGCTGGAAATTGCTAGACATTACTTATAACCCCCAAATATTATATATATATTTTTTTAGTAGAGACCCTAGAGAATAAAATGGTGGTTGTTGCAATATTTTCATTAAATGACTTTAATGAAAAAAAAAAAAAAAAAAAACAGTAAAGTTAGCCCAAATTTTTTTGTATAATGTGAAAGATTTTACGCCGCGAGAATCGTGAGAGAATCGTGATCTTTATTCTAAGCAAAAAAATTGTGATTCTCATTTTGGCCAGAATCGTGCAGCTCTACTAGACATGAGAGAAAGCATATTTTTTTTACTATGGCCTCTTTGCTGTTACATGTTACATTGTAATACATAGAGTCCTTCAAAAATGCATTTTGGAAAAGCATGTTAACACAAACATTCGGGTCAAGAACTTGTAGAAAATGATACATATCCCCAACCTACACAAATAGGACCAGACTTGGAATGTTTCTAGTGCTTTTTAAATTGTTTTTCTGTAAGGCCCCTTTCACATGAGGCGGACTCCGTTTCTACGGAGCCCGCCTCAGTCCGCCGGCTCAGCGGGAGATCTGTCCGTTGATCTCCGCTGAGCCGGCGGATGACAGGTCCCTCTCTGCTCACTGAGCGGGGGGGGCTTGTCAGGCGCCGCTGCCGCCTATGAAGGGATCGGACGAAAACGGATAGCGTGTCCGTTTTCGTCAGATCTCACCCGATCCGATAGCGACGGATCTGGACGTAGAGCCATCCGTCCGCTTTTAGCGGATCGGACGGGGTCGGATGTCAGCGGACATGTCTCCGCTGACATCCGACGCTCCATAGGCTAACATGGATCGCCCGTTCAGGTCCGCCGTCAAAACTGACAGGCGGACCTGAACGGTCCGATCGTGTGAAAGGGGCCTAATGCTGCAGAGAAGACCAAGACTCAAATCCCATAGGAAATCGCCAAACATGTTCTCCAGTACACAAGTATTAAGTGAATGTTCTGTATGAAAACCTTTAGGCCCCTTTCACACGATCGGACCGTTCAGGTCCGCCTGTCAGTTTTGACGGCGGACCTGAATGGGCGATCCATGTTAGCCTATGGAGCGTCGGATGCACAAATTTACTCACCAATGAGTGAGTCGCCAAGGGGTGTTGGAAAAAGACAGCCAAGGCTGATATCTGTCCCTTGATGGTGCTTAAGGCAAGTTTCTGATCCACGCTTCGCTGCAAAAACGGCAAGAACCTGGAAACTATAAAGTGCGCGGACGCCACCCCATCTCCTCACATATGGAGATGTAAGCCTTCCATGTACGATGGTAAATCTTCCGAGAAGAAGACTTCCGTGCCCTCAGCATAGTGGTAATTACCGAGTCTGGCAGACCTCGGTCCTTTAGCACCTGGTTTTCAACAGCCATGCCGTCAAAACCAGCGACGATAAAGCAGGATGAAGTATCGGACCTTGTGATAGAAGGTCCTCTCACAGCGGTAGCCGCCACGGAACATCCGCCACCAGTCGTACTAAGGACGCCAAGGCCAATCTGGGGCAACCAGAAGTACTGGAATCCCTTCGGCCTCCACTCTGCGCAGCAGACGTTGTAGAAGTTTGAGTGGGGGGAAGGCATAAATCAGCTGGTAATGTCCCCATGGAGCCACCGTCCGCCCAGGGGTCTCTTGCCCTGCACTTGCCCTACCTCTGCACTTTCTGATTGAGCCGAAAAGCCAAGAGGTCCATATATGGTGTGCCCCACCTTAGGCAAAGGAGCCAGAATACATCTGGATGTAACGACCATTCCCCTGGGTCCAGCATCTGACGACTTAGGTAGTCTGCCTGCTGGTTTTCTACACCCGGAATGTATATGGCCGACAGGGCTGGCACATGCCGCTCTGCCCACTAGAGGATGTGAGAGACCTCCCGTGCTGCAGCCGAGCTCCCCGTTCCTCCTTGATGGTTGACATATGCCACCACCGTGGCGTTGTCCAACTGGATCCTTACCGGACGACCCTGTAGCCTCCTGGACCATGTGGAGAGGGACCGTCTGATCGCCCGAAGCTCGAGCACATTGATCGGCAGTTGGGATTCTTCCCGCGACCAGAGGCCCTGGGTTGACTGTACGCCCAAAACTCCCCCCCCCCCCCCCAACCGGTCAGGCTGGCTTCCGTTGTGATCACCGTCCAACGGAGAGGAAGGAACGATCTCCCGGACCGAAGGGCCGGAGATCTCAGCCACCAGAGAAGGGAATCCCTGACTAACTGGCTCACTCAAATTTGACAATCCAAGGATAATGGAGATTTGTTCCATTTTGACAAAATCTCCTTCTGCAAGACTCGAGTGTGAAATTGAGCGTACGGTACCACTTTGAAAGTGGCTACCATGAGGCCCAGAACTCGCATGCAGAAGCGCAGCAACGACGACCTGCGGTTCACCAACAACTTCACCGCAGCTTGAAGAGTCTGCAGCTTGTCTGAAGGGAGAAAACCGCTCGTTTCTGAGGAGTCCAACAGTAAGCCCAGGTACTCCAGGCGTTGAGTCGGCACTAATGGGGCGTACACACGGTCGGACTTTTTGGCTACAAAAGTCCGACAGCCTGTCCGACAGACTTTTGGTGGACTTTCTAACGACCGCACTTGCCTACACACGATCACACCAAAGTCCGACGAATTTGTACGTGATGACGTACATCAAACTAAAATAAGGAAGTTGATAGCCAGCAGCCAATAGCTGTACTAGAGTCGGTTTTTGTCCGTTGGACTAGCATACAGACAAGTGGATTTCTGGGTCCGGCGGAGTTACGACGTAAAGATTTGAAGCAAGTTCCAAATCTAAAGTCTGTCAGATTTGCGACTGGAAAAGTCAGCTGAAAGCCCACACACGATCGGATTGTCCGCTGGATTTGGTCCGTCAGACTTTTGTAGCCGAAAAGTCTGACCGCGTGTACACCCCATTACACAGACTTCTTTAGGTTCAGCACCCAACCAAACTCCCAGAGAGCCTGCATGGTGATCGCTACATCCTCCCTTAATTCTGATGCGGAAGCTGCTCTCAGAAGGAAGTCGTCTAGGTAACCTACGATTCTGATCCCACTTTGCAGCGCCAGAATTGGAGCTAACACTTTGGTAAAGACTCGGGGTACTGACGCCAGGCCAAAAGGGAGAGCCACAAACTGGTAGTGCTCTTCTCCGACTGCAAATCGCACAAACCTCTGATGCCTGAGGCATATGGGTACATGTAAGTACATGTCCTGGATATCCAGGGATGCCAGGAAGTCCCCCTGATGGAGTGCAGCGACCAGGGAGCGAACTGATTCCATCCTGAACCTTTGCACTTTCACAAAGCTGTTGAGGGCCTTCAAGTCCAGGATTGGACGTACCCCTTCCTTTTTGGGGACTACAAACAGATTGGAGTAAAATCCCTGAAACCTTTCCAGCGTAGAGGTAGGTTGGAGGGGAAAAAATCTGTTTGGTGGATAAGAAAGAATCTTGTATCCCGATGAAACTAGTTTGCAGACCCACTGGTCGGACAGTAGAGAGGTCCACCGAGCTGCAAACCCCCAAAGGCGACCCCCCCACCCGAAAGTTGGGCCGGGGGCAAACCTTCATGCGGTAACATATTTGTCCGCAGACTTGTTTGGCTTGCGAAACCAGGGACGCTTTTGTCCTTCAGCAGGCACATTGTCGGACTGGGAATGCTTACCTGCCAACCCGGGCGGGCGAAAAAAACGTTTCTGAGCGGAAAAGGAGGGCCCTTGCTTACGGCGTGGCTCCTTATCCTTCCTGGACTGTGGGAGCAACGTGCTCTTCCCACCAGTAACATTTTTAATAATGTCATCCAGCAAAGCTCCAAAAAGCCTCTCACCTTGGAAGGGCAAATCCGCCAGTGCTTTTTTAGATTCCTGGTCCGCAGACCAGCATTTCAGCCAAATCAGGCGCCATAGCACCATTGAGGATACTGATGCTCTAGAGAGCAGGGGGACCGTATCCAGGGCTGCATCACAGACATACTTAAGGCCATGCACCAGCTGGTCTGCTAGCTCTATGCAGACCGGGGGAGACTGCTGCTTCTCCAATTCACGGTGCAGCAACTCTGCCCATTCAGTAAGCGTCTGCGATACCAAGGCCGTGACAAGCACGGGTCGTAATGCTGAACCCACTACCGTAAACATGGACCGGGCCACTGCCTTCGCCCTCCTGTCGGCAGGGTCCTTGAAGGTAGAAGTCCCTTCTACCGGTATCGTGGTTACTTTATTCAACCTGGATACCGGGGGGGGGGGGGGCGACGACCGGAGGAGACGTCCATTTTTTCAGGATGTTCTCCTCAAAGGGGTAACGCACCGTCATTCTTCTTGGGACTGAAAAGGCCTGCTGCGGACTTCCCCATTCCTTGTAGATGAACTTATCAAAATAAGTCAAATACGGAAACACCTGAGGCGTGCGGGCCGGTTTGCGGGACCCAAAAGGGACCGCCACCTCAGCAGAGGTTCTTGCTGCATCCTGTATTTTCAGGGTATCCCACACCGCAGTGATAAGTGCTCCTACTAGCGCTTTTTCCTGCACTAACCCGGACACAGTCATTCTCACTGTCCGAACGGTTCTGGTCCGCATCCTCTGACACGTCAGAACAGGGGCCGCTTGGTGAAGCTTACGGTAAGTTTCACCGAGCGGGCTCACTGTTTCTAACAGCATATCAAACAACAAGTCCTGCACTCTTAACCCCGCGGCGCTGCACAGTGATAATGCTCATCCTGCTGATCATACCGACAAGCCGCTCCTCCATAGATAGAGCACTGTTCTTTGCTTTGCCTTGCTAACACTGCCCTGTCCTGATCCTGTCTGACATACTAAGGCAGGCTGCATGATGGGCACTGGTAAGCTGCTGGGCACTGATGAGGCACAGGCAGGCTGCATGATGAGCACTGGTAGGCTGCTGGGAACTGGTGAGGAACAGGCAGGCTGCAAATGATGGGCACTGGTAGGCTGCTAGGCACTGGCAGGCTGCATTTGATGGACACTGGTGAGGCTGCATTGATCTCCTCTACCATGTCTGCAGTCTCTAACCATCTCCTGTACCACGTTTGCAGTCTCTGACCATCTCCTGTACCACATCTGCAGTCTCTAACCATCTGCTGTACCAGGTTTGCAGTCTCTAACCATCTCTTGTACCATGTCGGCAGTCTCTGACCATCTCCTATACCATGTCTGCAGTCTCTGACCATCTCCTGCACCACGTCTCTGACCATCTCCTGTGCCATGTCTGCAGTCTCTGACCATCTCCTGTACCACGTCTGCAGTCTCTGACCATCTCCTGTACCACATCTGCAGTCTCTGACCATCTCCTGTACCACATCTGCAGTCTCTGACCATCTCCTGTACCACATCTGCAGTCTCTGACCATCTCCTGTACCACATCTGCAGTCTCTAATCATCTCCTGTACCACGTCTGCAGTCTCTGACCATCTCTTGTACCACGTCGGCAGTCTCTGACCATGTCCTGTACCATGTCTGCAGTCTCTGACCATGTCCTGTACCACGTCTCTGACCATCTCCTGTACCATGTCTGCAGTCTCTGACCATCTCCTGTACCACATCTGCAGTCTCTGACCATCTCCTGTACCACATCTGCAGTCTCTGACCATCTCCTGTACCACATCTGCAGTCTCTGACCATCTCCTGTACCACATCTGCAGTCTCTGACCATCTCCTGTACCACATCTGCAGTCTCTGACCATCTCCTGTACCACATCTGCAGTCTCTGACCATCTCCTGTACCACATCTGCAGTCTCTGACCATCTCCTGTACCACGTCTGCAGTCTCTGACCATCTCCTGTACCACGTCTGCAGTCTCTGACCATCTCCTGTACCACGTCTGCAGTCTCTGACCATCTCCTGTACCACGTCTGCAGTCTCTGACCATCTCCTGTACCACGTCTGCAGTCTCTGACCATCTCCTGTACCACGTCTGCAGTCTCTGACCATCTCCTGTACCACGTCTGCAGTCTCTGACCATCTCCTGTATCATATCTGCTAGAGGTGAACCGCATGGAAATTTTGCTAATACTATTAGCAATGTGTTATATAAAAATGTATATGTTTTATTTAAAATATAAAAATACATTTTTATATAAATATATATGTTTTAAAAACAGTCAATTTCAGTTTCAGTCTGTTTCGGTATCGGTTTCGGTTTTCGGCCTAGTGTATTTTTCATCTTCTGTATCGGTTTCGCACCAAAAAACCCATTCAGTGCACTACTACATTGTTCCCTTTAAGAGCCGCCGGAGGCACGCAGGGGCCTGCAGCACGGTGGGGGGACCAGATGCGCGTGGCATGAGGTCCCCCGCCTTTTTTGTCAGGGGAGAGGAGGCATATAGTTTGTTCACCCCCTAGTGTTAACTTCTTCCCTACCAGTGACATTTACACAGTATTCAGTGCATTTTTATAGCTCCAATCAATGTATAAGTGTCAATGGTCCCAAAAATATGTCAAAAGTGTCTAATCTGTCCGTCGCAATGTCGCAGTACCACAAAAAAAAAAAAAAAAAAAAAAATCGCAGATCACAGCCATTACTTGTATATAAAAAAAATTAAAATGCCATAAATCTTTCCCATAGTTTGTAGACACTATACCTTTTGTGGAAACCAATCAATATACACTTATTGGGATTTTTTTTACCAAAAATATGTAGCAGAATACATATTGGCCTAAATTTATGAAGAAATTTGGTTTAATTTTTTTACTGGATAGGCTTATAGCAGAAAGTAAAGAGTATTTTTTTCAAAACTTTTGGTCTTTTATCATTTATAGCACAAAATATTTAAAAAAAACCCAGTGGCGAGTAAATACCAGAAAAAGAAAGCTCTGTGTGAAAAAAAATTACATACATTTCATTTGGGTACAGTGTTGCATGACCACACAATTGTCAGTAATGCAATTGTCAGTAATTTTATTTACCACAAATATGTAGAAGAATATATATTGGCCTAAACTAGTGATAAAATTGGAAATTAGAAATTGCCCCTCCAGCACTCACTGGAGCACTAGGCTGTGGAGGAGGTGGGTGTGGCTGGCTCAGCCTATCAGCAGAGTGCAAAGAAGCTGAGCCAGCTGCCAGTTAGGCAACTGGGTGTATCCCGACATTTTTGACTGGATGCTTCCAGAGACTGGATCGGTTCTGTGACAATTTAGCCTGCTGTCGGCTGATTCTGGGTCACAGGAGGCACAAGTAAGTGCCCGCCTGTGATCCAGAAGAGAAGTTTGCTAAAAAAGTTTTGGCCATACATGTCCCAGCTTGAGGCTCACATAGTTAGGCTGCATTCACACCTGAGCGTTTCATTTTCAGGCAGAAAGTTGCGTGTTTTTAGTGATTATGCCGCGATTTTTACCGCATTTTTTGCAGCAATTTTGCACAGGTCAAAAGGTCACCAATGTAAAAAGCAGAAAAACGCCTGTAATCTGCCCAAAAAGAAGCTACTTTTTTGAGCTTCAGGCGTTTTGCTTCAGGCTACACAATGCTCAGATGTGAACAAGGGGCATTTAAATTAATGGGATTTTGCTTGTTGGGCGTTTTTCAAGCTAAAAACACTTAGGTGTGAAGACGCCTTTCATTCTTTTGGGCTAAAAATAGTGCTTGTAAAGCACCTGAAAAAGGCCTCCCCTGCAGCCCCAGTGTGAGAGCCTCAGTGCTTTCACACTTGGAGTGGTGTGCTTGCAGGACGTCTTTAGGGCAGTGGAGGAGCGGTGTATATTGAAATGAATGGGCAGCGCTGCTGAAGCTCCTGAAAAGCACTTCGGCAGCTGTGTTTTTTGGCGCATTCAACCCTTTCTTCAACCGCTAGCGGGGGTTAAAAGCGCCCTGCTAGCAGCCGAAAAGCACCGCTAAAACGATGGTAAAGCGCCGCTAACGCCCAGCGTGGCTCAGTGTGAAAGGGCTCTTAGAATTAGGACCGAAACTCCGCAGAGGTGTCTTGTTATGCCGGCGTGGGTTCACATATATTTACAAATGGGGTATATAAACACATAAAAACACACACAAAGTTATGCTATCATATGTGGAGGTAGGAAGCCATATACCAAATGAATGTAGTCAAAGTGGTAGTAAACTTTTTTTTTTTAAACACGTACCAACAGGTAAGTCTATAATAAGGCTTACCTGTAGTCTTCTAGACTGTAAGATCTAACAAGCAGGGCCCTCTGATCCCTCCTGTATTGAATTGTATTATAACTGTACTGTCTGCCCTCATGCTGTAAAGTGCTGCGCAAACTGTTGGCGCTAAATAAATCCTGTATAATAATAATAAAGTTACAGTGAATATCTCCTTACCTTGCACTGTTTAGGAAATATTTACACTGCATGCAGCCAGTGCGGTCACTGGTGCATGCACTCTGAAGGCACTACATACCCGAGCCATTCCTTCAGAGCTCTGTGCCGCAGTCCGTGACTCCTGCATGCATGCGCTGGAATGACATCATCCTGACTCAGCCAATCAGACAGCCAGAGCACGCAAACACAGAAGGAAGACCAGGTGAAGATAGAAGCCCTGTCAACGGTGACAGCGCACCGCTGGAGGGCTTTATTCTAAGGTATTTCATAATTTGCTAGTATGCAATGTATACTAGCACATTATTCCATTGTCTTGTAGGGGTTTTTGTTTTTTGTTTTTTTAAAGGTGTGGTTGCTGCTGCTTTAAGGCCTTTATCATTGTATAAAGATCATTTCAACACTGTCATTCAGAAGAATAGTTTGTGAAGAAACAAGCCTAGAATATGAGTTTTGTCAAAAACTTAGATTTTGCAACACTTTAATGGAAAAATGTCCAGTGATTCCACACTGCAACACCCAACTCCTCATGCATACCCAATGGGGTTGATTTATTAAAGTTATACAGAATGTTCATTTTGCAAAGTACATGTTAGTAAAGAAGGTTAACGTTTGTTTGCTTTTAATATCCAATCATGCGTGAAGGAAGTAAAACATTTTTTTTTTGCAAACACAAAACTGGATATTTAAAAGGAATACAGCTTCACTCTATTTACCAGCATTTACTTTGCTAAGGAGTAAACTCTACTACTTTAATCAACTCCTTTGTCTTTCAAACGCCATTTCTGAATCTCCTACCTTTAAAAATACCTTGTAAAGATATGATAAAGTAAATGTGTGACTTCTGATATTAGATCAATTCTTGACAAACTTGCTCCATATAACCTCTCCACTACATGGCCTAGTAATGCAGGGCTACTAGAGGACAAGGGCATAAAATGTAGCTCTACAAGAAAATGTATTGAAGTACAACAGGTTTAAAAATGAGGTCTAAAACTGAGACATCAAAACAACACCATAGACACTTTTCTTTGCATGGACCTTAATTTGCTTTAATAAACCCTGCTCGTTTCATGTCTCAAAGTTCACCAAATTAATTAGTGGTGTACATTAAACTTTGATGAATGCTAATCCTACATGACAGATAAGGAGGTCAGATGACATTTCTAACCAACAGAAGAAAGAAGCTTGATGAAATCTTGTCCATGTAAAGAAATAAAAACCTAGAAAGCACTTTCAGTGTTTGGACCAACACAGATGGCTTGGCTGTTAGCTTGTGTGTAACTACAGGGGGTTCAACTATGGCATGGTACATGATACCATGGGGTACAATTATAGGTGTTCTCCCCATGCAGCAATGAAACAATAGTCAGTGTTCAGAGAGATCAGCAATTAGGATAAACCCAGGAGTTTTTACCTAAATCCTAAAATAAAAACGTGATGTTACCTTAGCCTAGACAAGGGGCTAGGATTGCTCGTTCCTTGGCCTCAGCTGCAACAGCAGCAGTATATATTGGTCAAAAACACACCTACAGCCAGCTGACTGGTCAGGGAAGCACTGGAACAATAATCTAGTGATCCCTTTACCTTTAAGCAGTCTGCTCTTTCCTCCTGTCAGCATGCTCTCTCACAGCACAGGTGCTATTCATCCTAGCACTGCCAGCCTGTTCTCTGAATACAATTGTACAATGGGTTACATCAGCCCTTCTCAACCAGGTTAGCGTTCCGAGTTTGTCAGGGGTGCCGTGGCTTCCTGGTTGAGAGAACGGATCACATACAACCCTGGCCACTACTCTGCAGTAGAGCTGCATGATTAATCGTTAAAAGATCACAATCTCGATTCTAACCCCCCCCCCCCTTTACGATGTTAATCAGCTGTTTCTGAGATGTAAACAGTGCAGAGCTGAGCTGTCAAAAAAAAAAAAAAAAGATAAATGTTTATCAACATTCCTCAGGGCTAAGAGATAGAGAAGACATGTAATGTATCTCTCAGTTCTTTTTCGTTCCGGGGTCTCCAAAATATAGCCCGTGGGCCACATCCAGCCCACTAGGACGTTTTGTCAGGTCCGCAGCTTCGGTTATCAGACGCACTCGAGTTGCGGGTCTTGCTCTGCCTTCTAACAGGGATTGAGGGGGTGTGCAGCACAAGTCCCGCGACTCGAGTAAACCAACAAAGCCTATGTTTTTTCAGTGCAGACCTGCTGCATCTCCCAGCTCCTTCCCTGCAGTTCGATTCAGTGTAATTTTTCTCTGTAACAGCGTGTCTGTGGAAAAGTGGCGAGGGACCCGGGAGATGCAGCATGTCTGCTCTAATGCCAGCCCATCAGAGAAGCAGCACAGTGGTAATGAACATGCTGATCTATGGGGGAAATAGCAGGCTGTGATGCGGATAGGAATGTGCTGGGGGGGGGAGGGTGGTGACAAAAGTATGGAAGGTGGACTCTGATGGGGGACAAAAAACTGTGTGTGTGGGGCTGTGAAGGAGGACACATATGTAGGGGGGGTTCTGATGGGGACGTAGATGTACAGGGGGGAGCCTGAAGAGACACAAGTGTGGAGGGGGGGGGGATTTGATGGGGGACACAAGTGTTGGGGGGAGGACTCAGATGGGGACACAAATGTGAGGGGGCACACAGGCAGGAAGGGTTTTAATGGGTGTAGGGAGGTGGCTCTGAGGGGACACAAGCATGTGGCAGGAGATCTGATGGAAACACAAATGTGTGGAGGGTGGCTGTGATGGAAACAGAAACGTGTAGGGGGGGAGGTGTTAATGGGGACACAAGCATGTAGGGAGAGTCTGATGAGGACACAATTGTGTGGGGCGATTCTGCTGGGGACGCAATTGTGTGGTGAGACTCTGCTGGGGACGCAATTGTGTGGGGAGATTCTCCTGGGGACACAGATGTAAGACTCATGCACACTTAATGTTTAGCCCTGGTGCATGAGGCTCTGGCATTTATGTGCGGCCAGAGGATACAGGTGCACCATCCAGCCCTGCTGATGGCAGCCTTTTTTGAAATTCTACTCTATTCCATGGCTGGGGATACATTTATAAATAGCTTTTTTTTTTTTCGGCACCGCGAAAATCTGTAAACTATACAATGTGGACCTCGAAGTAAAAAGTTTGGAGACCCCCTGTTTTAGATGAAAGGAATGAACTTTGGTTGGTGATGAGGGCAATTTAACCACTTAAAGCCCAAACCTTTTTTCTGACCTGTGTTGCTTACAAGTTAAAATCCATATTTTTTGCTAGAAAATGTTTCTATATATATATATATATATATATATATATATATATATATATATATATATATATATATATATATACACACACACACACATATCTATATTTTTAGCAGAGACCATAGAGAATAAAATGGTGGATGCTGCAATATTTTATGTCACGGTCTCTCAAACGCAATATTTTGGGAAAAAATACACTTCAACAAATTAAAAAAAAAAAAAAAAAAAAAACAGTAAAGTTAGCCCACTTTCTTTGTATAATGTGAAAGGTGATGTTACGCCATGAGAATTGTGATCTTTATTCTAAGCAAAAAAAATTGTGATTCTTATTTTATCCAGAATCTTGAGTCCTTGCGGGGGAGTTTATAAAAATACAGCACAGATTCTCTATGGGGTTTAGGTCAGGCGAGTTTGCTGGCCAATCAAGCACAGCGATACCATGATCATTAAACCAGGTATTGGTAGTTTTGGCAATGTGGGCAGGTGCCAAGTCCTGCTGGAAAATGAAATCAGCATCTCCATAAAGCTGGTCAGCAGAGGGAAGCATGAAATGCTCTGGAATTTCCTGGTAGAGGGCTGCACTGACTTTAGACTTGATAAAACACAGTGGACCAACACCAGCAGATGATATGGCTCCCCAAAAGTGTTGTCACATGAAAAGATAGAAAAAAAAATATTTTCAAAAATGTGAGGGGTGTACTCACTTTTGTGAGCTACTGTATATAACATATCAGTTTTACTTTTTGAATTGAATTACTAAAATAAATTAACTTTTTAATGCTATTCTAATTTTTTAAGATGCACCTGTATATTATCAATCTGAAAAAATATGCTTTATGTGCCAGTTCTGTTTTGGGTTGGTTTTCTTTTCCTGCTGTCAGTGTCATCTTACTTTCTGTCCTGATAACCACAGATTCTAGAACAAGAAACATTTAAAAAAATCTCCCAAATGGGGAGAGACAGCAACAAACCTCACCAACATCAATTTTCATAAAATCAACTTATGCCAATAGTACTTGTGCAAAACAAACAGTAGTAGGTCATTTTAATGATTTAAAAACAGATGGGTACTTTGGAACCGTTCACACACAGCTGGTGAATTATCGGTATTGCACATACATGCTTGAGGAAGTATACAAGATAAAAAGACACCAGGGGGTAATCAGCACATTTATCCTGTTGTAAACTGGCACTTAATATGAGAAGGATGAGGTAAGTGTTGAATGAGGCAAACTGTTCAATGAAAGATCATTAAAGTGGTTCTAAAGGCAAAACATTTTTCACCTTAATCTATTCCCTGCATTAGGGTAAAAAAAAAAAAAAAAGTCCCAGTAGCAGTATCGCTCCCTCAACCCCCTTCAATTTATTTATTTTTTTTTTTCATTACTCTTTATTGAAAATTTTTCCTTGGCAGTACAAAACAGGGCCATTGGGGCATACCCCGGCCAACCGCTGCATAACATAATACTACTAACAGATTATCTAAAAGCTACATATTTTTAACTAAACACAACACAATCACTGCTCAGGTAACACATGGTAGGCTCTTGATATGAGATATTGTTTCTTGGGGGACCGTTTCTTGTTTTTAGTTATTGGCCCTGGACTCTATAGGGACATTTGAGAATAAATGGAGTTGTTTTGAATTTTAGGCTAGCACCTCCGACTATCCATCTGGGGCCAGGCCTCAGCTCTCAGCAAAGCTAGACAGAGATAGAGGAAATCTATCTGGGTTGATCCCCTGAGGGCTGATCACCTGTTGTGGGGTCAGAGTCTGTCCACAAATGCCAGACCTTGTCATATTTTTTGGGGCATCGAGACAGATATGTTGCTTTACAGAGGGGTATCATTACGTTAACTATAATCCCAGCCACGACACTACCTGCCTGGAGTTTGCATGTTCTCCCTGTGCCTGCGTGGGTTTCCTCCGGGTACTCCGGTTTCCTCCCACACTCCAAAGACATGCTGGTAGGTTAATTGGATCCTGTCTAAATTGTCCCTAGTATGTATGAATGTGAGTTAGGGACCTTAGATTGTAAGCTCCTTGAGGGTAGGGACTGATGTGAATGTACAATGTGTATGTAAAGCGCTGCGTAAATTGACAGCGCTATATAAGTACCTGAAATAAATAAAATAAAATAAATAATTGCTTCCATGAGGACAGGGTGGAGGGAGTGGTTGACTTCCACTTTAGTACTATGGCTTTTCTCACATAAAAAAGGATACCTATTAGGGTGCGTGTTGCGACCGGACTGGTCCGACGGACTTTTGAACGAACGGACTTGCCTACACACGATCACACCAAAGTCCGACGGATTCGTACGTGATGACGTACGACCGGACTAAAATAAGGAAGTTGATAGCCATTAGCCAATAGCTGCCCTAGCGTGGGTTTTCGTCCGTCGGACTAGCATACAGATGAGTGGATCTTTCGACCGGACTCGAGTCCGTCGGAAAGATTTGAAGCATTTTTCAGATCTGAAGTCCGTCAGATTTTCGACTGGAAAAGTCCGCTGAAGGTCCGATGAAGCCCACACAGAGGGGATTGTCCGCCAGACTCGGTTCATCGGACCAGTCCGGTCAAAAAGTCAGCTCGTGTGTACGCTGCATAATTGTCAGGGGAATAGGAATAGTGGTCAAACTATGAATGAATTGAGTTACCTCCCGCCAATAGTCCTGAGTGTGTGGGCAATCCCAGAATATATGCGTGAAATCTGCAGGAGTACTAGAGTATCTCCAACAGCTGGCCGACACGGCTGGGTATATTAGATTGTAAGCTCTTATGAGCAGGGCCCTCTTAATCCTCTTGTATTTTATTGTATTATAACTGTATTGTCTCCCTTTTATATTGTAAAGTGCTGCGTAAACTGTTGGCGCTATATAAATCCTGTATAATAATAATAACAACAATAATATATGCAGTGGAAGCGCTGGGGCGTATAGTAGATCCTGTGTAGGATTTTGAATGGGATCAGTTTGTCCCTAGTAGCAACCAGCGACTGGAGTGGATAATCCCACATGTCTACCCAGTCTTCGCTGTCCAGTCCCTGCACCTCCGTCCGCCGCAGACCATCCAATCCGACCTGGATGGATGGTAGAATTAATCGGTAAATTTGGGATAATGGTTTTAAGAGATCAGCATCTTCTAGAAGGGTCTCCATGACATCATATTCCACCCCTTCAATTTCTACCTGAATCCTTACACAATGCAGAGCTGTGCCTGTCTGTAGCAGCTCTCTCCCTGCTTTCACAGCAGAAGACATTGGTTTCTGCTGCTGTCAATCAAATCCTATCTGCAGAGAGCGGGGCTGAACCAGGAGTGTGCGTCTATAGATCCTGAGCACAAACGTCTGCCCCCATAGCAAGCGGTTCTATGGTGGCAGACCCTGAAGAGGAGGAGCGAAAAGCACCAGCGGGGGACCCCAGAAGAGGCAGTTCAGGGCAGCTCTGTGCAATTCCATTGCATAGAGCAGGTAAGTATAACATATTTGTTATTTTAGAGGAAAAAAAAGGCTTTATAACCTCTACAAAGATACTTTACAAATGAAACAATCATATTTTTAACCTACAATGTCAGAAGTATAAGAAAATGTATCAACCCAGTGAAAGCTTTTCACCTAAGTAAACTTTCAAGGAATTTGACATAAGTCTGACAAATTCTGATACTTCTGCAGACAGACTTCACAATGAGTACAGTGGACCAGTATGTCAACAAAAATCAGCATTATATAGTCTCAGATATAAATCATCACTATTCATCAGTAGAATAATGGTTTCCATACAAAGCTTTACCTCCAGCAGCACAATTGTTTGTGTTGTCTGACTAAAGCTGGCCATGCATGAATCGAAATTTTGCCAATTCAGCAGGGTCCAGCCAAATTTCTATCCAAGTCTCCCAACTGTCAGAATACAATGACACAGGAGGTAGGGATTCCCTCATCCATCTCAAATGTGTGGATGGGGGAATCGGGTCAGTATTGGGGCTGATCTGAGGTCTGAAGTGCATGCAGTGGGGCTGATCTGAGGTCTTAAAGCGTAGCTCCAGGCTCCTTCAGAAAAAATTAAAAGCCAGCAGCTTCAAATACTGTAGCTGCTGACTTTTAATATTAGGAGACTTACTTGTCCAAGACTCCAGCAGTGTCCATACCCAAGTCCATGCCGCAGCCATCAGCCTGAGGTGCGTGCACTGGGGCTGATCCGAGGCCTTAAGTGCGTGCACTGGGGCTGATCCGAGGCCTGAAGTGCGTGCACTGGGGCTGATCCGAGGCCTGAAGTGCGTGCACTGGGGCTGATCCGAGGCCTGAAGTGCGTGCACTGGGGCTGATCCGAGGCCTGAAGTGCGTGCACTGGGGCTGATCCGAGGCCTGAAGTGCGTGCACTGGGGCTGATCCGAGGCCTGAAGTGCGTGCACTGGGGCTGATCCGAGGCCTGAAGTGCGTGCACTGGGGCTGATCCGAGGCCTGAAGTGCGTGCACTGGGGCTGATCCGAGGCCTGAAGTGCGTGCACTGGGGCTGATCCGAGGCCTGAAGTGCGTGCACTGGGGCTGATCCGAGGCCTGAAGTGCGTGCACTGGGGCTGATCCGAGGCCTGAAGTGCGTGCACTGGGGCTGATCCGAGGCCTGAAGTGCGTGCACTGGGGCTGATCCGAGGCCTGAAGTGCGTGCACTGGGGCTGATCCGAGGCCTGAAGTGCGTGCACTGGGGCTGATCCGAGGCCTGAAGTGCGTGCACTGGGGCTGATCCGAGGCCTGAAGTGCGTGCACTGGGGCTGATCCGAGGCCTGAAGTGCGTGCACTGGGGCTGATCCGAGGCCTGAAGTGCGTGCACTGGGGCTGATCCGAGGCCTGAAGTGCGTGCACTGGGGCTGATCCGAGGCCTGAAGTGCGTGCACTGGGGCTGATCCGAGGCCTGAAGTGCGTGCACTGGGGCTGATCCGAGGCCTGAAGTGCGTGCACTGGGGCTGATCCGAGGCCTGAAGTGCGTGCACTGGGGCTGATCCGAGGCCTGAAGTGCGTGCACTGGGGCTGATCCGAGGCCTGAAGTGCGTGCACTGGGGCTGATCCGAGGCCTGAAGTGCGTGCACTGGGGCTGATCCGAGGCCTGAAGTGCGTGCACTGGGGCTGATCCGAGGCCTGAAGTGCGTGCACTGGGGCTGATCCGAGGCCTGAAGTGCGTGCACTGGGGCTGATCCGAGGCCTGAAGTGCGTGCACTGGGGCTGATCCGAGGCCTGAAGTGCGTGCACTGGGGCTGATCCGAGGCCTGAAGTGCGTGCACTGGGGCTGATCCGAGGCCTGAAGTGCGTGCACTGGGGCTGATCCGAGGCCTGAAGTGCGTGCACTGGGGCTGATCCGAGGCCTGAAGTGCGTGCACTGGGGCTGATCCGAGGCCTGAGGTGCGTGCACTGGGGCTGATCCGAGGCCTGAGGTGCGTGCACTGGGGCTGATCCGAGGCCTGAAGTGCGTGCACTGGGGCTGATCCGAAGCCTGAAGTGCGTGCATTGGGGCTGATCCGAGGCCTGAAGTGCGTGCACTGGGGCTGATCCGAGGCCTGAGGTGCGTGCACTGGGGCTGATCTGAGGTATGAGGTGCATGTATTGGGGCTGATCCCAGGTCTGACGCGCGTGCACTGGGGTTAATCCGAGCTCTGACATGCATGTACTGGGGCTGATGCGAGGTCTGACGTGCCTGCACTGGGGCTGATCCGAGGCCTGAGGTGCGTGCACTGGGGCTGATCCGAGGCCTGAGGTGCGTGCACTGGGGCTGATCCGAGGCCTGAGGTGCGTGCACTGGGGCTGATCCGAGGCCTGAGGTGCGTGCACTGGGGCTGATCCGAGGCCTGAGGTGCGTGCACTGGGGCTGATCCGAGGCCTGAGGTGCGTGCACTGGGGCTGATCCGAGGCCTGAGGTGCGTGCACTGGGGCTGATCCGAGGCCTGAGGTGCGTGCACTGGGGCTGATCCGAGGCCTGAGGTGCGTGCACTGGGGCTGATCCGAGGCCTGAGGTGCGTGCACTGGGGCTGATCTGAGGTATGAGGTGCATGCATTGGGGCTGTTTGAGGTCTGAAATTATAGGGCTGCAACTAACGATTATTCTCATAATCGATTATTCAGATAATGACTTTAAAAAAAAAGTGTGTATAATTTAGTTAATATGTTAAGTTAACCACTTCAGCCCCATAAGGATTTAACCCCTTCCTGACCAAGCCCTTTTTTGCGATACGACACTGCGTCGCTTTAACTGACAATTGTGCGGTCGTGCGACGTTGTACCCAAACAAAATTGACATTCTTTTTTTCTCACAAATTGAGCTTTCTTTTGGTGGTATTTGATCACCTCTGAGGTTTTTATTTTTTGCGCTATAAACAAAAAAAGGGCTACAATTTTGAAAAAAAAAAAGCAATATTTTTTACTTTTTGCTATAATAAATATCCCAAAACAAATATAAAAAAAAACAAAATTTCTTCCTCAGTTTAGGCCGATATGTATTCTTCTACATATTTTTGATAAAAAAAAAAATCACAATAAGCGTACATTGATTGGTTTGCGCAAAAGTTATCGTGTCTACAAAAGAGGGGATAGATTTATGGCATTTTTATTTTTATTTTTTTTTTTTTTTAATTAATAATGGCGGCAATCTGCGATTGACATTGCGGCCCGACAGATCGAACACTTTTGACACTATTTGGAGACCATTGGCATTTATACAACGATCAGTGCTAAAAAATGCACTGATTACTGTGTAAACGTCACTGGCAAGGAAGGGGCTAAACACTAGGGGGCGATTAAGGGGTTAAGTGTGTTCCCACTGTAGGGGGGGGGTGGGCTCACTAGAACATGACAGAGATCACTGCTACCAATCACTGGGAGCAGTAGATCCCTGTCATGTTGCTAGGCAGAACAGGTTTAAAAAAATTTTTAAAAAGGCAATTTATTCCTAAATATATACAGTTGTGCTCATAAGTTTACACACCCTGGCAGAAATTATGATTTCTTGTCCATTTTTCAGAGAATATGAATGGTAACACAAAAAAAGTGTCTTTCACTCATGGAGTGTTTGGCTGAAGCCATTTATTATCAATCAACTGTGTTTACTCTTTTTAAATCATAATCACAACAGAAACTACCCAAATGACCCTGATCAAAAGTTTACATACCCCTGGTGATTTTGGCCTGATAACATGTACATAAGTTGACAAAAAGGGGTTTTAATGTCTAGTAAAAGGTAACCATCCTCACCTGTGATCTGTTTGCTTGTAATTAGTGTGTGTATAAAAGGTCAATGCGTTTCTGCACTCCCAACGGACCCTTGCATCTTTCATCCAGGGCTGCACTGATGTTTCTGGATTCTGATTAATGGGGAAAGCAAAAGAAGAGTCAAAGGATCTGCGAGAAAAGATAGTTGAACTGTATAAAAAAGGAAAGGGATATAAAAAGATATCCAAGGAATTGAGAATGTCAATCAGCAGTGTTAAAACTCTAATCAAGAAGTGAAAAATGAAGGGTTCTGTTGAAACCAAACCCACGGTCAGGTAGACCAACTAAAATATCAGCCATAAATGCCAGGAAAATTGTTGGGGATGCAAAGAAAAATCCACAAATAAATTTAGCTGAAATACAGGACTCTGAAAACATGTGGTGTGGCTGTTTCAAGATGCACAATAAAGAGGCACTTGAAGAAAGATGGGCTGCATGGTCGAGTCGCCAGAAGAAAGCCATTACTACGCAAATGTCAATGGGCAGCTTTACTATCTGAGAAGATAAAGAGCCTCATCCACAAATACAACAAAAGACTTCAAGCTGTCATTGATGTTAAAGGGGGTAATACACGGTATTAATAACTGGGGTATGTAAACTTTTGATCAGGGTCATTTGGGTACTTTCTGTTGTGATTATGATTTAAAGATACAACAGAGTTGATTGATAATAAATGGCTTCAGCCAAACACTAACCATGAGTGAAAGAAAAGTTTTTGTGTCATGATTCATATTCTCTGAAAAATGGCCAAGAAATCATAAATTCTGCCAGGGTATGTAAACTTATGAGCACAACTGTATATGCAGTGGTCAATATAAATAACCAACTATATGGTTAGGGAGCAAAATCTCAAATCCACTCTGAGAATAACAGACAGAAAAGATATACTGTATGTACAATTAGGAGGTTGAATCTGGTAAATATCAGACTCAGAGATCAAATTTTTTATTTAAAGAAAAAAAAAAAATTAAAGACTGTTTTGCCAATTTTCAGACAGAACTGTAATACTCCATATTATATGCTGGCCATACAAAAACAATGTTTTCCTAAAAAAAAAAAAAAAAAATGTAATTTTAAGAACTTTCATTTGATTTTCTAATCGTTAGAGGGGTCAAATCGACGTTCGTTCTCAACCATAGTGATGGGAAAATTCAAAGGGGCAAAATAGAAAACTTCTTGGTCAAAGGAATTTTCAGACAGTGTATGTGGTTTTTGTACATTCTAAAAGTGAATGTTAAAAGCAAGTGAAATTTTCAAGCGATATTCTTTCATTCAGCAAATGTACAAAGATTTTTCATACGAATATTCTTGGCCAATTTGTTGTTGGGCAGATTAAAAAACACACTACATGCTTTTCTGCAGCTTCCCCATTGAAGTCTATTGAACCAAAAAAAGCACCGTTTTGCTTTCAAAAAAGTCCCTGACCCTTTCCAAATACACAGCAGCTGAAAAAAGCAAAGATGTGAACGTGTCCCATAGGAAACCATGTTAAATGAACTGTAGTGCGTTTCTGCAAAAAGTACCAAAAAAGCATATGAACCAGGCCTAAGATGTTTAGTAGCAGCAGCATGCTTTTTTTTTTTTGTATGTCATAATGGGGTTAAAAAAATAAAATTAACCCTTTATACTACAAAAAGAGCACATAATTGCTACTATAAGGGGTGTATTTAACCCTTTCATGACTAAGCCTATTTTTGAAATTTGGTGTTTACAAGTTAAAATCCGTATTTTTTGCTAGAAAATTACTTCGAACCCCCAAACATTATATATATTTTTTTTAGAAGAGAATCTAGAGAATAAAATGGCGATTGTTGCAATATTTTTTATCACACGGTATTTGTGCAGCGGTGTTTTAAACGCAAATTTTTGGAAAAGTGACACTTTCATGAATTTTAAAAAATCCAAACAGTAAAGTTACCCCAATTTTTTTGTATAATGTGAAAGATGATGTTACGCCGAGTAAAAAGATACCAAACATGTCACCCTTTATAATTGCACGCACTCGTGGAATGGCGACGAACTACGGTACCAATGAATTTCCATAGGCGACGCTTTAAAAAATTTTTACGGTTACCAGGTTTGAGCTACAGAGGAGGTCTAGGGCTAGAATTATTGCTCTCGCTCTGACGATCGCGGCGATACCTCACATGTGTGGTTTGAACACCGTTTACATATGCGGGCGCGACTTCCGTATGCGTTTTCTTCGCTGCGCGAGCTCGCGGGGACAGGGGCACTTTAAAAATTTTTATTTTTTTTTTTTATTTATTTTATTTATTTTTGTACTTTTATAAATTGTGTTTAAAAATTTTTTTTTTTTTTTTTTTCTTTTATTGCTGTCACAAGCAATGTAAACATCCCTTGTGACAGTAATAGGTGGTGACAGGTACTCTTTATGGAGGGATGGGGGGTCTAAAAGACCCCCCATCCCTCCTTTACACTTCAAAGTATTCAGATCGCCGAAAACGGCGATTCTGAATACTGTGTACTTTTTTAAATTCGGCGCCATTGGCAGCCGAGTAAACGGCAAGTGACGTCATGACGTCGCTTCCGCGTTTACAACAAGAAGGCTGGAACGAAGCCGCTCACAGCTTCGTTCCAGCCCGCCCCCAGCCGCCAAAGAGTCCCGATTGGACACCGGGCCTCCCGATCGCACGGGAGGCCCGGTAACAGCGGCGGGAGGGGGGGGGGGATGTCCCCTCCCGCTCCTCCGGTATAACAACCGAGCGGCTTTTAGCCGCATCGGTTGTTATACTCCGGTAGCCGATCGCCCGCTGAAAACAACGGTACCGGGATGATGCCTGCAGCTGCGGGCATCATCCCGGTATAACCCCGGAAAGCCGAGTACGCATATGTGCGTACGGTCGGCGGGAAGGGGTTATACTGTGAAATAGTGAAAGTAATAATATATATTGCTTGTATCATATATATAATAAATACACACAGAAGTAGGATATATGGGCATTTAACTAGGAGTCAGACATGAAGCTATATGAAGGGTGGAAGGGAGATAGAAATCTTTATATTAAAGTAGTACTAAAAGCTGAGACTCTTTTTCATGGATATGATCATTTTAAATATAATGTACAATACTTGTAAAAGTTTACTTTAACCACTTGCTTACTGGGGACTTAAAGCCCCCTCCTGTCCAGACCAATTTTCAGCTTTCAGCGCTGATGCACTTTGAATTGTGCGGTCATGCTACACTGTACCCAAATGACATTTTTATCACTTTTTTCCCCACAAATAGAGCTTTCTTTTGGTGGTATTTGATCACCTCTGCAGATTTTATTTTTTGTTAAAAAAATTTTAAAAGACCGAATTTAATTTTTTTTTTTTTATATTTTGTTACAAAATTTTGCAAACAGGTAATTTTTCTCCTTCATTGATGTACGCTGATGAGGCGGCAGTGATGAGCACCGATGGGTGGCAATGATGGGCACCGATGGGTGGCAATAATGGGCACCGATGGGTGGCAATAATGGGCACCGATGGGTGGCAATAATGGGCACTGATGGGTGGCAATAATGGGCACTGATGGGTGGCAATAATGGGCACTGATTGGTTACACTGATAGGCAGCACTGATTGGCACCACTAGTGGACATTGATAGGTGGCACTTGTGGGCATTGATAGGTGGCACTCATGGGCATTGGATAGGTAGCAATGGCAGGTGGCACTGGCAGGGGGTACTGGTGGGCACAGATGAGGCATAATTTCCTCTCCCTCTTGGGGACCGATGTCCCTTGCAGATAAGCCGGTGACCGGCTTTTTTTCCTCCTCACGCTGTCAGCATGAGGAGAAAAAAAACGATTTCTGAGTTTTTGTTTACATCATGTGATCAGCTGTCATTGGCTGACAGCTGATCACGTGGCAAGGGTCCGGGATCGACCTCTTACTCGGATCTGTGATCACCGAGTCTCAGTGACGGCCTCCCGGAAATTCAGGTCCGCGCTGTGGCCGTCATTCAGCTATAGCGTGGACGGCAAGAGGTTACATTTAATTCTAATGCCCTATATTACCTCCAGTCTATCAACCTCCACCTTCTCTGGGTTCAGATGCTGATCTTCCCTGAACAGTCTTTAAAGTTTTTTTTTTTTTTTTTTAAACAACAAACATGTTATACTTACCTGCTCTGTGTAATGGTTTTGCATGGAGCAGCCTTGATTCTCCTCTTCTGGGGTCCCCCAGAAGAGGAGACAATTTTCATAATCAATTAGTTGTTGATTAATCGATTAGTTGTTTCGGCTCTAGACATATATGCACTGGGGCTAATCCGAGGTCTGACATGCATGCTCTGAGGTTGATCTGCAGTCTGAAGTGCATGTGCTGGGGCTTATATGAGGTCTTAGCGCAAGCATTAGGGCTGATCGAAGAAGGTCTAAAGTTAAAGCATTGGGGCTGATCGGAGGTCTGAAGTGCATGCATTGGGGCTAGAGCTGCACGATTAATCGTTAAGAATCGAGATGGCGATTCTTTCCCCCTCACGTTCTTATAGAGCTGGGCGATTTTCTCAAAAAAAAAAAATCTTAGATTTCTTTAAAAAAAAAACAACTATTCTCGATTCGAATCGCCAACGGGCGCGCGCCCACCACGTACAGCGTGACCATGCCCGCGGGTCTCCCAGTGATTGTGTCACGGAGCCGCAGAACGGGGAACAGGGCATTTCCCTGTTCTGCCTTGTGACATGACAGAGATCACTGCTCCCTGTCATGTGAGTGGAAGCCCATCCCCCCCACAGTTAGAATCACTCCATAGGACACACTTAACCCCTTGATCGCCCCCTAGTGTTTATTCCCCTTCCCTGCCAGTGTCATTCACACAGTAATTAGTGCATTTTTATAGCACTGATCGCTGTATAAATGACGACAAGTCACGATAAAAATCGCAGATCGCCACCATTACTAATTAAAAAAAAAATAATAATAAAAATGCCATAAAACTATCCCCTATTTTGTAGATGTTATAACTTTTGTGCAAACCAATGAATATACGCTTATTGTGATATTTTTTACCAAGAATATGTAGACGAATACATATCGGCATAAACTGAGGAAAAATTATATATATATATATATATATATATATATATATATATATATATATATATATATATATATATATATTAGATAGATAGATATAGATATATATCTTTGGGGGATATTTATTATAGCAAAAAGTAAAAAATATTGTTTTTTTTTTCAAAATTGTTGCTCTATTTTTGTTTATAGCGCAAATATTTAAAAACGTAGAGGTGATCAAATACCACCAAAAGAAAGCTCTATTTGTGGGAAAAAAAGGACGTCAATTTTGTTTGGGTGCAACGTCGCACGACCACGCAATTGTCAGTTAAAGCGACATAGTGCCGAATCGCAAAAAGTGTTCTGGTCAGGAAGTGGGTAAAATCTTCCGGGGCTGAAGCGGCTAACAAAGCATTTTCCCGATTCTATGCAGAGTTCTCTGCTCAAGCAGACAGCTGTCAAAAAAATAAAAAGGCAGTCTGCCAAGTTTCACAATATGCTGAGCTACTGTAACTATAAACATTGTAACGTTTTGTTCCTTAGAGCAAAGGAATGGACTTCAGTCTGTAAATGAGGGAAGTTTAACTACATAAAGACTAAACCTTTTTCTGTCACTTGTTGGTTTCAAGTTAAAATCATTATTTTTTGCTAGAAAAATTACTTAGAACCCCCAAATATTATATATTTTTTAGCAGAGACCCTAGAGAATAAAATTGTGGTTGTTGCAATATTTTATATCACACTGTATTTGTGTAGTGGTCTTTCAAATGCAATTTTTTGGGGAAAAAAATACACTTTAATGAATTAAAAAAAAAAAAAAACTAAACAGTAAAGTTAGCCCAATGTTTTGTATAATGTGAAAGATGATGTTACGACAGGAGAATCGCGAGAGAATCATGAACTTTATTCTAAGCAAAAAAAAAATTTGTGATTCTCATTTTTCCCATAATCGTGCAGCTTTATTGGGGCTGATCTGAGGTCTGAAGTGCATGCATTGCGTTCTGAGGTTTAAATTGCATGCACTGAGGCTGATCTGAGGTCTATAGTGCATGCACTAAGGCTGAATATGTTTTGTGCATGCACCAGTTAATGTTTGCACTCATAGTTATACAGCTAATGGCACATTAAACTCATTTCTTATGATATAATAATTAATCTAATCTTACACTCCACGCTCCAAGAGCTGGTTCTGAACAGACTCTGTTCCTGGTTACTCTCCAACTAGCTAATGTGAACCTGTTTCCAACAGGAAAATTTAGAATGCCACTGGTAAGTCTCCTTAATAAGAAGTCTATATGTACAGTACCTTTTCATTTTGTAAAGTATAACTTTGCTGTATATAATATAGCTGAAAATATATAAAAACTGGAGCAGACAGAATCTAAAGCACATGTGGATGACAACCAATCATCTTCTATCTTCTTCAGCTTGTTCAGGTAAGCTTTGAAAACGAAAGAGAGAAGCTGATTGGTTGCCATCCACAATTGTTCTAGATTCTGTCTGCTATACTTTGATACATTCTCTCTCCCCCATCTATCCTATACATTATCTAACCTGGTTTACACATACAAGTTTGCTTTGTTATTCAATCTCTACATTGCTGAGTATAACTCTCCATGAGAGAATTATGGAATGTCTATTCAGTCACTTCTACCATTTGTCCTTGGCATTTATCACAGTCAATGGTATGGCCCAGTGAATCATGCTTCTTTATTATGGGCAAAGTAATGTGTTGGTATGAATGATAGACTTAGATGTGCACTGTTAGGTCTGCTCAGCTTCCCCTTGCCTTCTGTTCTGTCTACCTTCTCCCAATGTACAGTTGTGCTAAAAAGTTTGCATACCCTGGCAGAAATTGTGAAATTTTGGCATTCATTTTGAAAATATGACCTATCATGCCAAAAAACTGACTTTTATTCAGAGATAGCAATTACATGATAAAGCCATTTTTTATCGCATAGTTTTTTGGATTCTTTTAAAATCATAATAACAGAAATCACCCAAATGGCCCAGATCAAAAGTTGGAGGAGGAGGATACAGGGAACAGTCGGGGATGATCCCGGGGATGAGCCACAGGAGGGAGAGAAGGAGAAGCGGATGTCAGCTATACAGGGAGATCGGTGTTCACAGCTGTCTCTCCTGCTGCACCGATCATCCTCGACTGTGAACCAGGGGACCATCCAGGATCAGCACCGCAGCTGGGATATTGGGCAGCACTTGTGGGTGTCTGGGAGCCACCCCAAAATGTTGAATACTCCCGCACCTCGCGGGAGACTTGGGATGTCTGACATGTCACAGAGAAGTATGAGATACTATATGAAGTAGAATATATAAGGGAAAAGGCACATGTCACAGAGAGATTATGAGACACTATATGAAGTAAAAGATATGAGTTACAAGTCAAAGAGGTATGAGGCACTGCATGTAATACAGAGCTATCACACACTGAATGTTATACAAATGTAAGAGGCACTGGGGCTGATTTACTAAGAACAATGCGTTGCGCCAGTTCATACCTTAATTGGTGTGCTGGAAAAGTTATTAACAGAACGTGCGAACTGGCGCACTTTGAAGCGCAAAACGATAATAAATATGTAAACTGCAACTGGTGCTAGGGTAACTGCTGTTTTTTCATTGATAATAGCGCACGCCCAATACAGTTGGTTAAATTTCATCTCATTGGATGTGTCCTTTTAGGCAATTAGTAGGTGCTCTCAGTTAATTAACCCCTTTGATGCTAATCTCATTCCTATTAATTGTAATATGTCTTCGAAATGTGTTTTTTTTCTATTTTTACCCAAATCTTTCAATACATTACAAAGAACAGAGAAGTGTTTCTAAACCCAATAAATTAATATTTTCAGATCTTGATCTTTAAAGGTGACCATACACTGCAATCAGTTAGATCTTAAAAAAAATAGATTTAGTGCAAGAGCCTGTTTAATTTCCTATAATTTTAATTAATTGTTGAAGTACATCTTCCTATTACCTATTTTGCCAAAATATCAAGTTGTACAGAGATTGGCCAATCAGATTGCATTGTGCATGACCATCTTGAGTGCCAAATTTGGAATGTAGATGTGCCATGACCCACTTGTATTTTCCTATTGATATTTCTTGGGCAATTATACAAGGCACATGAGAAACCACCTTTTTTCAAGACATGCTAGAGTGATCAGGAATCTTCAAACTATAACTCTCCAGCTGTTGCGGAACTACACATCCCATAAGGCATTGTACAACTCTGACATTCACAGACATGACTAGGCATGATGGGAATTGTAGTTCCTGAACAACTGGAGGTTGTAGTTTGAAAACCACTGTGCTAGACCATTATTATGCCTCCAGAATTGGGAGTGTGGCATCTACCCAACTTCTCTCTGCTTGGTGGACACAAGAACCTACATCTATAGATATATATTTGGGTAGCGGGATTCGAACCAGTGACCCTAGCAGCAAAAAGGACCGCTGGTTCAAATCCCGCCCGTGACACCATCTGCCTGGAGTTTGCATGTTCTCCCTGCGTGGGTTTCCTCCAGGTACTCCGGTTTCCTCCCACACTCTAAAAACATGCTGGTAGGTAAATCAGATCCTATCTAAATTGGCCCTAATATGTATAAATGTGTGTTAGGGACCCACACAAACATCACATGTTAAACAAAAATAAATAAAAGAATTTTCTTAATTTGCAAAGAAGGATCATTACTTCCTCAGAGAACACTGAGCGGGGCATGGTGGTGGGAAGAAATTAGCAGCAGTACAAGCAACTCCTGTAGGGGGTGATGTAATTTCTGTGTGCTGGCCACCGCTTCCAGGAACCAGATATGCGCCACGGGTACATACCGCCACGCACACAACAGTTGAGAATCTCACATACACAGCGATCACACATCTAGCTGCAGGAACCCAATTTTTAGGGAAATTAATATTAAAGAAGATGCAGATTTCTAGGACTGGACTAAAAAATGTTTCTAGTGAAAGGCAACTGGTGTTTTCTATTAAATAAGGTCTAAATGGGCCACTGACATGCATCACGGTTGAACTTGGGAACGTGTCTTTGCAAAGCCAAACTAAATGAAATCCTTTCTTATTTTTTCTTGGGGATAGAGTGCAGAGGGATTAGAAGTCTTGTCAGTTTTTGGGGGTGTCTGCACCCCTGATAGGGTGCAGTCACCTCCCAAATGTTGCCACTTTCTCCTTCAAATTTATTCACTTCCTGTCACATAGCCAAACAGGAAGTGAGGGTAAAACCCTACCAATGTTTTTCCTTTAGGACACACAGGTCAATCTAAATAGTTTGCCCATTAGGGAAATTGCACTCTAGCATTTTGCTATATACACCCCAAATTATCAGGCATCTTGGACTTTGGGGTTTATTTACTAAAGGCAAATCCACTTTGCACTACAAGTGCACTTGGAAGTGCAGTGGCTGGAGATCTGAGGGGGACATGCAAGGAAAATAAAAAAACAGCATCTTTGCTTCTACATGACTGGATGATAAAATCACCAGTGCTTCCCCTCAGATTTACAGCCGGTAAACTTGTATTGCAGAGTAGATTTGCCTTTATAAACCCCAAAAGACCTAGAGTAATAATGTGGAGTGTACACAAAAAAGTGCTAGAGTGAGATTTGCCTAATGGGGACACTAGTTAGATTGCCTTGTGTGTCCCCAAGGAAAGACATTGGTAGGGTTTTACCCTCACTTCCTGTTCGGCTATGTGCCAGGAAGTAAAGTCAATTTTAAGAAAATGGACACAAAGCCCAACCTAAAAAAGACAATCAGGGGTTCCAATACTCACTTGGTTTCCCTCAAATGCCCACAATTAGAATAGAATTGTCTTGAGCTCAATTTTAGTTCAGTGCTTCTCAACCCTGTCCTCAAGTACCCCCAACAGGCCATGTTTGCAGATTTTCCTTCATCTTGCCCAGGTGCTTTAAATCACAGTCAATGGCTTGGTATTTTGGACAGCTATTTTATCGAAGATAAATTTCCAAAACATGCTGTCGGGGGTACTTGAGGATTGAATACTTACCTCTCTGTAATTTTCCTTTCCTGGTGGCAGCATACGCACAATCATAGCACATGCTACCATGAAAGTAACTTTTAGATAAATCACACGTTTTGCTTTGCCATGCCGATCAGCCTAGTTAAGCTGCAGCTGGGAAATCTGTTGCATGAAAATTAACAAAACATATAAAACATAAACATTTTCTACAAATTTTATTGGTCAACAAAACAGGACTTGGAAAAGAGCAAGGAAAGCAAAAAACACATATATGTTGACACAGTTCCCCATAAACGTTTACTGTACAAAATAAGGTCCGTTGGCATGGACCATAGGGTGAGTACATGGATTGAAAACTGGCTACAAGGGCGTGTTCAGAGGGTGGTGATAAATGGGGAGTACTCAGAATGGTCAGGGGTGGGTAGTGGGGTTCCCCAGGGTTCTGTGCTGGGACCAATCATATTTAATTTGTTTATAAACGACCTGGAGGATGGGATAAACAGTTCAATATCTGTATTTGCAGACGATACTAAGCTAAGCAGGGCAATAACTTCTCCGCAGGATGTGGAAACCTTGCAAAAAGACCTGAACAAATTAATGGGGTGGGCAACTACATGTCAAATGAGGTTCAATGTAGAAAAATGTAAAATAATGCATTTGGGTGGCAAAAATATGAATGCAATCTATACACTGGGGGGGAGAACCTCTGGGGGAATCTAGGATGGAAAAGGACCTGGGGGTCCTAGTAGATGATAGGCTCAGCAATGGCATGCAATGCCAAGCTGCTGCTAATAAAGCAAACAGAATATTGGCATGCATTAAAAGGGGGATCAACTCCAGAGATAAAACGATAATTCTCCCGCTCTACAAGACTCTGGTCTGGCCGCACCTGGAGTATGCTGTCCAGTTCTGGGCACCAGTCCTCAGGAGGGATGTACTGGAAATGGAGCGAGTACAAAGAAGGGCAACAAAGCTAATAAAGGGTCTGGAGGATCTTAGTTATGAGGAAAGGTTGCGAGCACTGAACTTATTCTCTCTGGAGAAGAGACGCTTGAGAGGGGATATGATTTCAATTTACAAATACTGTACTGGTGACCCCACAATAGGGATAAAACTTTTTCGCAGAAGAGAGTTTAATAAGACTCGTGGCTACTCATTACAATTAGAAGAAAAGAGGTTTAACCTTAAACTACGTAGAGGGTTCTTTACTGTAAGAGCGGCAAGGATGTGGAATTCCCTTCCACAGGCGGTGGTCTCAGCGGGGAGCATTGATAGCTTCAAGAAACTATTAGATAATCACCTGAATGACCGCAACATACAGGGATATGTAATGAAATACTGACACATAATCACACACATAGGTTGGACTTGATGAACTTGTGTCTTTTTTCAACCTCACCTACTATGTAACTATGTTAATTTGAGACACTAACAGAATATGGTTTTGAGGTCTGACCATTTTGCAGAGGAAATGAACAGGAGTGCACCCACAGACATCTATTAAGGATTTAAACATTAATTAGTCACAATATCTTGAGGATAATTTTGCAAAATAACGCAGCACAGACAATTAAATCAAAGTGAAACAACCTACAAACAACACACACTGACAACATCAAAAATATTTCTGTGGAAAATATCCCCTCTCCAAAAAAATACGATAAACCAAAGTAAAAAAACTTGCTCTGAAACACATCTGTTTTGCAAAGACATAAACAAAATACAAAGATGAAAATACATGTGTTACAAACTCTATAAGGACACCCAAATGTGTACACACACACATTTCAGGGCAAGGTAAAGAATACTATCTGCAAGCTTTATATAACATAGGTTTTGCATGCTAATGAGACAATTGAAAACACATGGACAGTCCATGAAACACAACAATGCAAGTTTACCCAGTGTAGACACAGAACTTCTAAGTGGGTACACCTGTTAAGGATGTCTTCAAATTACTAATCCAAAAAAACACACTCTCTGAGCATGCCCAGAACATCCAAGTGCTGTTCACACAAAAAAGAAGAAAAAAAAGAAAAAGCAAAGTCCCTGAGCATGCCCAGACCAGCCAAATGCATTTCACACACCAAAAGGCACAGGAAAAAAAAAAATCAAAGTCCCTGAGCATGCCCAGATCAACCCAAATGCAGCTAGCACAAAATAAGCCACCCCTTTGTCCAAAATTAAGCACATCATCCAGCATTCTACAAAATTACAGAGATGGGACAAACACCCCCCAGTCCAGGCCAGCAAACAAAGAGCCTAACATGAGCAAAAGTTATACAACAAATACCATTACAGTCTATGAGAACTGACTTGTTAATTTTGCTAGTCCCCACTTGGCTGGCTTATCTTCAACCACAGTTATTGGCCTTTAAATGGGTATGTTGGCCCAGGTCCCACGCTAAGATTGCTTGCACACTGAAGCGCTTTACAGGCGCTACAGCGCTAAAAATAGCACCTGCATAGCGCCTGTAAAGAGCCTTTCCTGTCTCTCCAGTGTGAAAGTCCGAGTGCTTTTCACACTGGAGCGGTGCGCTTGCAGGACCGTAAAAAAAGTCCTGCAAGTAACATCTTTGCAGCGCTGTAGGAGCTCCTAAAGTGCCCCTGCCCATTGAAATCAATGGGGCAGCAGCGCTTTGCGGGCAGTTTTAACCCTTTTTCAGTCGCTAGCGGGGGTCAAAAGCACCCGCTAGCGGCCGAATAGTGCCGCTAAAATAATGGTAAAGCGCCGATAAAAATAGCAGCGTTTTACCACCGACGCCTCGGTGTGAAAGCATCCTAAATGTCACCAATTTGGACAACCCCAAAAACGAAACAAGAAGTGCCTTTAAAAATGCAAAAGTGCTTGAACGCTGCCCCCCCAATATATACAAGGCCATTTGGGTCTGTTAAGGCTTATGAGAACCCCCCACGTGAAAAATATCACCCCAAACTCAAAAAAAATTGTGCCCCACCCACACACTAACAAACCCCTAGCCAAACACACAGCAAGCCAGCCCATGAAAAGGGGGTGAATGCTTGGGGGCAGGAGGGGCTCGGGCACCCCAAAAGTCAACCACCTTGTTCCCATATTCAGGGGGACAAGGGCCTCTTCCACACAACCCTAGGCTGGGTTGTGGGGGCCTTTACAGAATGTGGAAAGCCCCTTTAAACTAGTGGGTACAAGGTGCTTTGTGGTTGGTATTGGGCTGAGCCTGACATGCCTCAAAAGGTAGCCAGCTATGTTGAGTGCATGTGGCCTTGTATGGTTCAGGAGGGGGTTGGGCGATCGCTCTTCTCAACCCTTTTCTAGCTGGCCCTGTTGTATGCTCTGAAAAATGTGGTTTGGATTGGTGAAGGCAGCTCACAGCCTTTTGATAATGAAGTGAAGTGTGGAGTTCCCCTTTAAAAGCAAAAGTTAGCCCATGGAAATTCACCAGGGGATATCACAGTGTCACCACTCACTCATCCATAAAGCCCCATTCACACCTGCACATTACAGAAACGCTTGAAAAAAGTGCGTTGTGCTTGCAATGTAACCCCTAATGGCACCCCAAAAGCAGCCAGCAGTCACACACATATTTTGCATGCTATAAAAACACACTACAAACATGCTAAAATGTACGGTAAAAAATGCATGAAGCTCTACGCCTAAAAAGATTCTGGAGTTTCTCTGGTGCATTTGTTGCTCATTTGAGTGAATGGGCTTCACTATGCGTGATGGGCATAAAAAAGCATGTTCAACCTACGCTAGATGTGAGGGCGGCCTTAAGCTAGGAATGGCTTATGTGCAGCCTGACTGATAACATACTTACCTTCTGCCTGGAGCTGCACAGCCTTTTCTTGATAAAACATTTTGCCCAGGTCTTTTTCCAACTGGGCCACACAGTGAAGATCTTGGGAGTGGAGAGGAAGGTAAGCAATTTACCAGGTGGGCTACATGAGAGCATGAGGTTACCGAAATCAGTATTAAACCCAAAAACAAACATTTCTTATATTGCAGCTTACCAATTCTTAGATGTGATTGCTGCATTTGCTTTTTTATTTTAGGCTCTTTCCTTTAGTCTAAGTTGACACATTGCCATCGCACTGTGTTTGCTATCCGGTGTGGGTGTCAATATAAAGTTAACAAAACCTCAAATGGATCACAAACGCAGGTTCGTACAAAATGAACAAGCGCTGTGGTTCTGGTGTGGTTCTAAAAAAGGTGCCTGCATTTCTATGGTGCAATGCAATCTGAGCCCATTCAAAATGAATGGGCTCAAATCACACCACACTGAATCACATTTAAATTGCACAGGAACGTGGTGTGGTTCCTGTGCGATTCACATTGCAGCTCTTATGCCCTCTACACACGGTCGGACATTGATCGGACATTCCGACAACAAAATCCATGGATTTTTTCCGACGGATGTTGGCTCAAACTTGTCTTGCATACACATGGTCACACAAAGTTGTCGGAAAATCCGATCGTTCTAAGCGCGGTGGCGTAAAACACGTATCTCAGTACTATAAACGGGGCAGTAGCCAATAGCTTTCGTCTCTTAATTTATTCTGAGCATGTGTGGCACTTTGTGTGTCGGATTTGTGTACACACAATCAGAATTTAACAGATCGGATTTTGTTGTCAGAAAATTTTATAGCCTGCTCTCAAACTTTGTGTGTCGGAAATTCCGACGGAAAAAGTCTGATGGAGCCCACACACGGTCGGAATTTCCAACAACACAATCCGATCGCACTTTTTCCAACAGAAAATCCGACCGTGT
Organism: Aquarana catesbeiana; assembly: GCF_042186555.1. NCBI lineage: Eukaryota > Metazoa > Chordata > Amphibia > Anura > Ranidae > Aquarana > Aquarana catesbeiana. The sequence continues at coordinate 217,216,272 of NC_133327.1, forward strand.
GTACAGGGCATAAGTGTGAACCAATGCTTATTTTCACCTGGTGATCCTACCAGTAAGTCTGTTGTTTTTTTAACAGGACCTAAAAAAAGAAAACTAATACAGCCACCTCATCTAATAATTGGTAAGCTGCAATATATAACATTTTTTGGCTTGGAGATTAATACTGCTTTAACCACTTCAGAACCGGGAGAATTGGCTGCTCAATCACCAGGCCATTTTTTTGCGATACGGCGCTGCGTCGATTTAACTGACAATTTCGCGGTCGTGCAACGCTGTACCCAAACAAAAATTGACATCCTTTTTTACCCCACAAATAGAGCTTTCTTTTGGTGCCATTTGATCATCTCTGCGTTTTTTTATTTTTGCGCTATAAACAAAAGAAGAGCGACAATTTTGAAAAAACACAATATTTTGTACTTTTTGCTATAATAAATAGGCCCAATTTTTTTTAAAAAAGCTAATTTTTTTTCTCAGTTTAGGCTGATATGTATTCTTCTACATATTTTTGGTAATAGAAATCGCAAAAAAGCGTATATTGATTGGTTTGCGCAAAAGTTATAGCGTCTACAAAATAGGGGATAGATTTATGGCATTTTTATTATTTTTTTTTCCTACTAGTAATGGCAGCAATCTGCGATTTTTTATCGAGACTGCAACATTATGGCGGGCACATCAGACACTTTTGACACATTTTTGGGTTGATTACTGTATAAATGTCACTGGCAGGGAAGGGGTTAACAGTAGGGGGCAATCAACAGGTTTCCCTATGTGTGTGTTCTAACTGTGGGGGGGTGGGACTGACTATAAGAGATGAGAGGTCCTGGTTCCCAGCTTGTAGGAACTCACGATATCTCTCTCCTCACAGAACACACACACACACACACACACACACACACACACGTGTCCCTGTTCTGCCTCTCGTTCTCACGATCCCTCGTGGCCAGCGATCATCACGACCGCCGGTCACGAGTATCGGCACCCCCGCTGTGCAGCGGGTGCACGCGCCTGCTATCCCGCTTAAAGGGATAGCTACGACGGTTCGTGGTATCATGCCGACCTGCTGCTGTATAATGACGGCAGCTGCTCGGCAAGTGGTTAAAGTGACACCAAACTTTGGATTAAGGGCTGATTCACACCACAATTTCTGCATTCCTGATGCATTTTGGTGCGTTTTTTCACTTATTTTTTCTTCATCTCAATTGAGGACATACGTGTTCTGGTAAGAATTTAATGCATTTTGCCACGTTCCATCATGTTCTACTTTTGTTGGCTGCACTGGAACATACTGCACTGGTATGAACTAGGTCATTGGAATCTACGCTAAACACTTTCCATGCCTTTTTGATGCAGAATAAAAAACACACTGGACTGTATCTGGTGTGAAAATCTATTCAAGTATAAATCAGAGCTTGACAAATTCCAGGCGCCAGGTTACCATGGCGATCAGAAACCGTGTCCCAGCGCCTGGGCTTCCACCAGCCCACTCACCGCCAGCACCAGGTGTGAGCAACTCCCATTGCCCCACGCCCTGAGCATCTGGGCTCCAGGAAACTGCTCCAACATCCAAAAAAAAAAAAACTCCAGCTCTGCTGCTCACCTGCAGCAGAGCTAAATTTTATCTCTTCCTCTCCACACACCGACACCCCTGTGCATCCTCTGCCCCCTTCCCCCAGCAGACCAATAGCTTGCTATGGGGGCACTCGTGTGTGCTCGCTTTTGAGCCCCACTCATAAGACACAAAGAACGGGGACAGTCCGTTTCCACCTCACTGGCTGTGATTGACAGCAGCAGGAGCCAATGAGGAGAGGCAGAGAGCTGGGACAGGAGCTTCTCTCAAACACAGCGCTGGATCAGAATTGGGCTCGGGTAAGTATTGGGGGGGGGGGGGTTATTGCAAGAGGGGCTATATACTGAAGGTTTTTTACCTTCAAGCATAGAATGTATGAAGGTTACAAAAAATAAAAAAATAAAAACCTTCAGGCTTTACAACCACTTTAATTCACTATCTTGAAAAAAATATTACATTCTTCTACCTGCGTGCAGTGTTAATAAATGCAATGATAGCATTCAGTACATAATTTGTATGCTGCCTTCTTTTACTTTTTCTCCATAACCCCTGTCAGTAATATATACCGTCTAACCTCTATCACTATAATTTCTTTGGACAACATGTGGAGAAAAATATAAAGTCAAATAAAATGTATCTGATTTACAGAATCCTTATCACGGTCACTACATGTAGTTATCAGCACACAATTTATTTCACAATAGTGGCCTTTTATTTGATTACATTGTAATACAACCATTACTACTGCTCCATAAAAACATCTTCTGTAGTGATGTGAAGACACATGGGAGCTGAAGGAACACATTATACATATATACATGTCCTCAGCAGGGTCTTTAAAGACAAATATTGATACATTTTTTTTTTTTAGTCCAGGATCAAATCAAAAGTTACAGAAGTTCTTTCAGTTGAAACAAATGTACAATGTGTAGTGTTAGGTTTCTCTGCTCCTTCATTACAGCCCAGTAACAGAAGGAACTAAATGTCCCCCATCCTGTGTTTCATGTAATAGCTGTGGAGGGAGTGCTAGTCATTCCTGGCTAAGATGCTGTGTGCCTTTCCAGAATATGTACACGTCTGTAAGCCTAAAGGGGGAGGAGGAGCAGGACACAGCAAAGTTTACTTAGAGAGGTAGGATTGCTCTCTGACATTCCTTTCAGATAAGCGGATGTAGCCTTCAGAGCATCTGCAAACACTTTTTCCAAGGCTTTGATAGCCTACATCTAGCACTGTCACACTGAAAAGCTTTCATCATAAATACCAGCCCTTCCCACTCCGTACTATAGAGTTCCCTTAGGGTAAGACCAGTCCACTCCTATTCAACAAAATGTTTTACAAAACAAAATCATCTATTTATTTACTAGTACATGTAATCTTTCAGAAGAGTGAATGAATGAAAGGTATAGTGTTTATCATAATAGCAGGTCAAAGCACTAAGAAAATATTTTTTATAGCGATCACAAAGAGCAACTACACAGACAAGTGTCGCAGATTGTCACTGCAAAGGTGACTACTCCCAGAATGGCCAATGATTGTCACAGACATTATGGGAACACACAAGTCATTGGAGGCATGCTGTAAACCTCCACCATCAATCCAACCATTTATCACCTTTTCCATGACAAAATTAAATTCTTTTTTGGCTGGGTTCTACTTGTGTGCCTGCCTGCATTTTCATGAGTTGGTTTTTTGTTGCTGGTTTTTTTTATGCATTTCTCATGAGCATTGTTGCACCAAAAAAAAAAAAAAAAAAAAAAAAAAAACTGTACTTTTTTCCCTATAACACACACAAAAGAAATGCACAGATGTGAACTAGTCCCAAAGAATGGCAATTCTCCTGTCATGCATCAGCCAATGCATTCAAGCACAATATTTCAAAACACACACATTCCTGAAAGTGGCTATATATGTAAGTTGGTGGTGCAGCTACCAATGGCAGAACAACATAAGACTTCCAAAGTGAGAAGTATGTCACCAGCACTGATCCATAGTTATAGAAGCAATGTTTCAGAGCCTCGTGGACCCCTTCATCAGACATGCGACGCCGCAGGACCCCTTCATCAGGCAGGAGACAAAGCAGGACCCCTTCATCAGGCAGGTGACGACGCAGGACCCCTTCATCAGGCAGGTGACGACGCAGGACCCCTTCATGAGGCAGGTGACGACGCAGGACCCCTTCATGAGGCAGGTGACGACGCAGGACCCCTTCATGAGGCAGGTGACGACGCAGGACCCCTTCATCAGGCAGGTGACGACGCAGGACCCCTTCATCAGGCATGTGACGACGCAGGACCCCTTCATCAGGCATGGGACGACGCAGGACCCCTTCATCAGGCATGGGACGACGCAGGACCCCTTCATCAGGCATGGGACGACGCAGGACCCCTTCATCAGGCATGGGACGACGCAGGACCCCTTCATCAGGCATGGGACGACGCAGGACCCCTTCATCAGGCATGGGACGACGCAGGACCCCTTCATCAGGCATGGGACGACGCAGGACCCCTTCATCAGGCATGGGACGACGCAGGACCCCTTCATCAGGCATGGGACGACGCAGGACCCCTTCATCAGGCATGGGACGACGCAGGACCCCTTCATCAGGCATGGGACGACGCAGGACCCCTTCATCAGGCATGGGACGACGCAGGACCCCTTCATCAGGCATGGGACGACGCAGGACCCCTTCATCAGGCATGGGACGACGCAGGACCCCTTCATCAGGCATGGGACGACGCAGGACATGTGACGATGCAGAACCCCTTCATCAGGCATGTGACAGTCACATGCCTGATGAAGGGGTCCTGCAAGGCTCAAATAAAGCTTTGTACCTGTTCTGGAGATCCTTCATGGGCTGGTGACATACTTCTCGCTCTGGCCAATGCATTCAGGTGTGAACAGAGATCTACTGAGTCATTGTAACGCTGCATAAATAATGGGGTTGAAAAGTTAAACTCCAAAAATCTCTGCAGTCCATCATTCTGCAAAATCTACAGAACCCGTCTTTTAGGTTCGGTTCACATATATGCAAATCAAATGTGTTTTGAACAGCATCCCATTCGCACATGTGAAACGGACCGGCTTTTAATGGAGGCGGTTCACACATGTCCGGGGCGGCTGTGGCCGTGTTCGATCTTAGCTCTCGTTCAGGTGCGAATTCAAGTAAAAATTGCACCTGAACCTGTGAACTAAACCACACGGCCCGTGCACCAAGCGCAGCACAGCTCATACATGCACACTGGGAAGCTGGCCGCCCACAGAAAACGTGACTGCGCCAGGGACCAGGAGACCGATGAAGAACCGTCCTAAGTGAGGACAATGCTGGATTCCTGGACAGGCGAGTGTGCTTTTTTTTAAAAGTCAGCAGTTACACATTTTTGTTAAGACTGAAGGACCTATAACTTTGTTTTAATGGATCAAATGCAACTGAAATCTGACATTTCCATTGTGATTTTGAAGATGCAGCTGTAATAATAAAAGCCATGGCTGGTACTGGTGTGGCCATGTAGTGGGACGCCACCCATGGACATCCTATGACTGGTACTGGTGTGGCCATGTAGTGGGACGCCCCCCATGGACATCCTATGACTGGTACTGGTGTGGCCATGTAGTGGGACGCCCCCCATGGACATCCTATGACTGGTACTGGTGTGGCCATGTAGTGGGACGCCCCCCATAGACATCCTATGACTGGTACTGGTGTGGCCATGTAGTGGGACGCCCCCCATAGACATCCTATGACTGGTACTGGTGTGGCCATGTAGTGGGACGCCCCCCATAGACATCCTATGACTGGTACTGGTGTGGCCATGTAGTGGGACGCCCCCCATAGACATCCCATGGCTGGTACTGGTGTGGCCATGTAGTGGGACGCCCCCCATAGACATCCTATGACTGGTACTGGTGTGGCCATGTAGTGGGACGCCCCCCATAGACATCCCATGGCTGGTACTGGTGTGGCCATGTAGTGGGACGCCCCCCATGGACATCCTATGACTGGTACTGGTGTGGCCATGTAGTGGGACGCCCCCCATGGACATCCTATGACTGGTACTGGTGTGGCCATGTAGTGGGACGCCCCCCATAGACATCCTATGACTGGTACTGGTGTGGCCATGTAGTGGGACGCCCCCCATAGACATCCTATGACTGGTACTGGTGTGGCCATGTAGTGGGACGCCCCCCATAGACATCCTATGACTGGTACTGGTGTGGCCATGTAGTGGGACGCCCCCCATAGACATCCCATGGCTGGTACTGGTGTGGCCATGTAGTGGGACGCCCCCCATAGACATCCTATGACTGGTACTGGTGTGGCCATGTAGTGGGACGCCCCCCATAGACATCCCATGGCTGGTACTGGTGTGGCCATGTAGTGGGACGCCCCCCATAGACATCCTATGACTGGTACTGGTGTGGCCATGTAGTGGGACGCCCCCCATAGACATCCTATGACTGGTACTGTTGTGGCCATGTAGTGGGACGCCCCCCATAGACATACCTTGGAGCTGTGCGGACAGGGACTCCTGGTGCTGCTGATACTTGAGTGCCAGAACCTCGGCTTTCTTCAGCTGCTTCTGCAGCTCATAGTTCAGTAGAGCTCCATAGACGAAGGCGAAGGTTACCGCTAGGAAGGCGAGAGCCTGGAAGATCCTCTTCTGTCTTCTGGAGCACATACCGTTGCCCATAGTCCCTGCTCACGGGCCAGCTCCTGCAGTCATGGTCCGGCAGTATGTGGCAGTCACACGAGGAGCTTGTCCCCCCACAACTTTCCTAACTCCTTCCCCGGGAGAGGACTGGCATGCTCCTCTCTTCTCTCCTCCTCTCCTCCGTTTTGTTTTTGCTGCCACTTTTCAGCCTGCACACAATAGAACGCTGCCTCCTGCTAAAACATCCCAGCAATGTGAACTGCAAACTATTCAGGGCCTCTAGCTCTATCCTCTGCTTGCTCTACTTTTTTTTCCCTTTCTTTTTTTTTTTTTTTTTTTCTGAAGCTGCTTTATTGGAATGTAACAAAACGAACAACTGGCTTTCATGTAAAACTGCAGACGTTTAGAAATGAACAGGAAAGTAAAAAGAAGATGCAAGGTTTGGAGTGTGCAGGCTATACAAATCAATCTCATGTAGTTTTCTCTTTTATATGTATATGGTACATGGAGAGGAAGGCATTATTTATTACAGATACTTATATCGCTCAGCCAACCTACATATTATATATATATATATATATATATATATATATATATATATATATATATATATATATATATATATATATATATATAGTGCCCTGATTACAGTAAAGCCCCTCAGTGCCACCAATCAGTGCCTATTTGTGATGCCAGTCAGTGCTGCCTTTCAGTGCTCCTCAGTGCTGCCCATTAATGCCCATCAGCATACCTCCCAATTTTCTGAGATGGGAACGAGGAACACTTATTAGAAAAACTATGTAGGCATAGGACACACCCCCTGCCACAAACAAAAAAGATTAAACCCTCAAGTGCTTTTTTACCACTATTTTTCCTTTACTGCCAGTTCACACAGGGGCAACACAACTTGCAGGCCGACTCACAGAGGCGACCTGCACACGACTTCAGTGGCGACTTGCAAAACAACTTCTGTATAGAAGTCAATGCAAGTCGCCTGAAGTCGCCCCAAAAGTCGTAGTACAGAACGGGACGCGACTTGTCAGGCAGCTAAGTCACCTGACAAGTCACCCCTGTGTGAACTGGGGCTTATATTGTCTATTGACATTTACAAATGTAGCAATGTAGAAGTTGGTTGAAAGGTTTAGCACTGGGAAACACTTTTTTGGAAGATAAAAAGTGCATTTTATATACAACTATATAGATGAGACCGAAATGAGGGACAAATGAGGGGGGAAAGAGGGACAGAAAAACTTTGTTCCAAATCAGGGACAGTCCCTCAAAATCAGGAACAGTTGGGAGCTACGAGTGCCACCAGTGCCACCAGGGCTGCCTATCAGTGCCACCTATCAGTGTCATCTATCAGTGCTTATCAGTGCCCATCAGTGTGGCATATTAGTGCCACCTCATCAGTGCCCATTAGTGCAGCCTCATCAGCGCACATCAGTGAATGAGAAAAATTACTTATTTACAAAATTTACTGACAGAAACTAGGAAAAACTTTTTTTTTTTCCATTTTTTTAGTAAAAAATAAAAAAAACAGCAATGATTAAATACCACCAAAAGAAAGCTCTATTTGTGTGAAGAAGATGATTAAAAATTAATTTGAGTACAGTGTTGCATGACCGCGCAATTGTCATTCAAAGCGTGACAGTGCTGAAAGCTGAAAAATGGCCTGGGCAGGAAGGGGGTGAAAGTGCACTGTATTGAGGTGGTTAAGGTAGATAGGTAGATAGTAAGGCAAAAAACATATTTACTATTTTATTTTCGAGATAGTAAGTAAGTAGCTCAGGGACAGGGCTAAGCAGGGTAAGAAATTAGAATAGGCGGCACATACACATGACACTGACTCTCACAATGACACTGACAGCAATGTGCAGCAGCACAGATGATGATGACACCTCATTGACATGATACGTCCCCTCCTGAGTCACAGTGACAGTCTCTCTCCACAACAGGTGGTCCCTTCTGTCCACTCCAGTCCTGACAGTACTGACAGTCCCGTTCCCGGCTTGCCTTGCTCCCATCCCGCAGAACCGTACACAAGGCTCTGGACACTCCGCTCGGCTCTGCTCGGCTCCCCTGCACCATGACATCACACAACACGCTCAGGCACCGCTTCTGCCAGACCCATCCTCTACAGGCGCCGTCCAAACACGCGGAAGCAGGCACTTCTGGAGCATTGCAGCCATATTTTTTACTGGCAACCTTTTCCTGTCACTGGCATTTACTGGCAGGAGAAAAGTGACTGTTTTTACTGGCTGACAGTAAAAATACTGACGGTTGGCAACACCGTTTGTGACATGGTGCATTATCCTGCTGGAGGTAGCCATCAGAAGATGGGTACACTGTAGTCATAAAGGGATGGTCAGCAGCAACAATACTCAGGTAGACTGTGGTGTTTAAACGATGCTCAATCAGTACTAAGGGGCCTAAAGTGTGCCAAGAAAATATCCCCAACACCATTACACCACAAGCCTAAACATTTGATACAAGGCAGAATGGATCCATGCTTTCGTGTTGTTTACACTGAATTCTGACCCTAACTTCTGAATGTTGCAGCTGAAATCGAGACTCATCAGACCAGGCAACGTTTTTTCCAATGTTCTATTGTCCAGTTTTGGTGAGTCTGTGCGAATTGTAGTCTGAGTTTCCTCTTCTTAGCTGACAGGAGTGGCACCTGGTGTGGTCTTCTGCTGCTGTAGCCCATCTGCTTCAAGGTTCACTGTGTTGTGTGTTCAGAGATTGTATTCTGCATACCTTGGTTGTAACAAGTGGCCATTTGAGTTACTGTTGTCTTCCTATCATCTCGAACCAGTCTACCCCTTCTCCTCTAGCCTCTGACATCAATAGAGGCCATTCTCTGTAAACTCTAGAGATGGTTGTGAGTGAAAATACCAGTAGATCAGCAGTTTTTGAAATATTCAGACTAGCCCATCTGGCACCAAAAACCATGCCACGTTCAAAGTCACTTAAATCCCCTTTCTTCCCCATTCTGATGCTCGGTTTGAACTGGAGCAAGTCGTCTTCACCTCGACTAGATGCCTAAATGCATTGAGTTGCTGTCATGTGATTGGCTGATTAGCAATTTGTGTTACAAAGCAATTGTACAGGTGTACCTAATAAAGTGGCCAAATGTGATAGTGGGAGGGGGAGGGTACATGGAATGCAGGCTACATGGAAAGCACTATGGTACATGGAAGAAAGGAAAGAGGGATCACTATGGTACATGGAAGGGAGGAAGGATCACTATTGCACATGGAAGGCAGTAAGGATCACTATGACATATGGAAGGCAGGAAGGGTTACTAATATATAGAAGGCAGGAAGAATTACTGTGGCACATAGAAGGCAGGAAGGATCACTATTGCACATGGAAGGATCACTATGACACATGGAAGGCAGGGAGGGTTGCTATGGTACTTGGAAGGCAGGAAGGAACAATATGGTATACGGAAGGCAGGAAGGATTACTATGGCATATGGAAGGCAGGAAGGATCACTATGACACATGGAGGCAGGAAAGATCACTATGGCAAATGGAAGGCAGGAAGGATCACTATGGCAAATGGAAGGCAGGAAGCATCAATTATGACACATGGAAGGCAGGCAGGAAGGATCACTATGGCACATTGAAGGTAGAAAAGAATGTTTACTATATCACATGGAAGGCAGGATCACTATGACACATGGAAGGCAGGAAGGATCACTATGGTACATGGAAGGCAGGAAGGATCATTATGGTACATGGAAGGCAGCAAGGATCACTATGGCATATGTGTGGTGCCTAAACCCCCTTTGGCTGACTGTTGTTCCTGATTTGGAGGATGTGCAGACTGAGTGGGGATTTTTCTTTACTAAAAACTGACTCGGCCCTATTTAGGATGGTATGGAATCCTTTTAAATCCAATGCACACACTACTCTCTCACACTGCATCTCCAGATATAAATACACCTCTAAGCAGATGCTCCTCTAAGTGGAGGAACGTATGGTAGAATTGTAATGCTCCTGTTAGACTAACCCCTCTAGAGACAATGCTACAGTGGTCAAAATATGAGAAGCAGAACCTTCACTAAGTGGAATAGATAGTGAGATTGATAATAAAGTTGGCAGTGCTTCCACCCAGGACAGAGCCTGTAAACAGAGGAGATTCCCTTTCTGGGATATTAACATGTAATGTAATCAAAAACGTTGGGAGCAGAGGGACTACTACAACCAGCATATAACATTAACCATAAGCATATAGATGCACATCAGTATGGAAATAATACAAACTTTACATAAGAATAGATTTTTAATAGCACATTCAACCAATATACAAAGAGGTGTTATCAGCAAAGAGCCCAACAAGAGTCCTGGTGGAATCGTGCACATATATCCGAGTATATTAGTTATTAATAGAAATAGCTCCAGATGAATGTAGCTGAAGTCTAGTTGCAGGGGCCAATGAGGGAGATGCAGCGTCTGTCCAGAAGGCAAGATCAGCAGCAATAGATAGATCCTCCAACTGTTGTCCAGCCAGCCTGGAACACAGCTTCTCACCTGCAGAAACTGTGATGTGGCACTCAAACTTAGAGTCAGCCTATCTACTTTGCGCTTTAGTCCCTCCCTAGTAGTTCCTAATCTGACATGCAACCAGACCTCTAACTACCAGAAGTGCCCATCAGATGCCTAACCTGGCTCTAGTATATTCTAGATATCGAGCCCTGAGCCAAAACTAGCTACAGAATCCCAGACCAGAAGGGTCAGGGTTAACCAAAATAACAGGAGCTGCATATAAACTCTATGGCAATAAACAGGCTCACCTACTGATTTACTGGAAGGTGACCACTACATACATTCAGTAGCACAGGTTTTGCTATCTGACACTGTGCATGTGAGGACAGAGACTTGTCTGTCACTAGGATTCAGATCAAGATGTTATGGGCAGCTACAGTTAAACATTCCAAATGCAGGAGCAAATAATGAATAGTCTCTGGATAAAATACGGTACTGTAGTTCTTGTATTCTCTCTCTCTCTCTCTTCCCGAGTTTTTAAGCCATCCTCCCAGAGACAGGAAGTGCTAATACATAATTATACATAACACTGTCACATTCACAGCCAACAGTAGAGGGCAACAAATCCTACATTTTATTTCTCTTTCATGTATATTATATTGATTTTTCAAGAAAATATACAGCAGGGTTGTCCAACCTTTTGACCTTCTTGGGCCACACTGGAAAAAGAGAAATTGTCTTGGGCCACACATAAAATATACTAACAAAAAGGATAGCTGATGAATATTTTTTATAATAAAAGTAAGAGAGGGCAACATAAAATGAGTGCGATATTTGTCACTGTTTTTGATAAACACACACATCAATATCTGGTCCGATGGATGGAGTATTAATTCTCAATGAATTCTCAAGGTGCTCATCAGATAATTTTGTTCTAATTTTGCCCTTCGTGTGCTTCATCCTTGATATACACCTATACAGTAGGTGCTGCCAAAAACTGATGACATGAATAAGGCGTGATTATGACGAGTGGAATATTTTTCTTTGGAAAGATAAAACTTATAAAAGTCCAGTAAAGAGACACTCAGATTTTTTTTTCGGCTGCATGTGTTCGCTAAGTGTAAACGTTTTTTTACAAAAAATTCCAATAGAAGTCAACATTTTTAAGTACGTTTACGATTTTGTGTTGGGCCGCATTCATAGCAGTTTTGGGCTGTAGGATGGATATTCCTGCTCTACAGGAACCTGGAAAAAGGCAGGTAGAGCAAAGACAATTTTGTATAATACAAATGACTTGTCAAACACAATGGGTAAAATTAGAGAAGGAGAAAATATATGCATATATTCAACCAACAGTGCATGAAACAAATGTCCTCAGGGGAAACACATATGTGGAGAAAAAAACTTGGGCATCCTCCAAGCTCAGCTATAGTCAAACTATGACCCATCCCACAGCTCACTGGAGTAAAAGAAGAGTGCAGGTTCAGAGTTCAGCTAAAGATGTGTTAAGAAGATGCCCAAGCTCATCTCTACGCATAAGTGCGGGCATTGGTTACTTAGGTGGGGGTCGGGAAGGTAGCATCTTTAGTACCAATCAGATGTAGAAAACAGTGTAGAATGCATGGAGGGGAGCTTCTGAGTATAGCCTTTGGGGAATATATTATGGCAGGCTCTGGAGGCCCTATGACAGTAAAGGACAAAGGGGGGATGGACAGAAGAGGGGTAAACTAGCTGTATGGAGGAAGCAAGAAAATATGTGTAGCGCACCCCCTGAGGAGCTGCAGATGAACTGGGATCCCCCACCCTGCACAGCCAGGCACACCAAATTTTCACAGTCACTTCAGAATCAGGAAACAGTCCAGTACTTTGGTTTTTTTATTTCATTGAGGGGACATAACTTGGATAGGAATTGGAAAAATTATGGGATGCCAATTTGACATCAAAGCAACTTCACGGACAACTTCTTCTATTTACAGTCAATATACACTCCTCCAGAAAGGATTCCTTCATGTGTTGAAGAGGGTCCCGCAAGCATCCGAGCCCCAGTCCCGAGGTCACCCCCTCCCCCACACTAGGGGGCACCCTCAAGGGCCACAACACCCTCCTCAGCACTCATTCTCCATCTTTCACCTGACTGCCCCTGTTGGCATAACTTGTGAGTATTTATGAGGTGGCCTGCCGCCTGCCACCTGCCAGCCCATTTTTCTGGGGATTGGCTGGGGACCTCATCAACACTCCAAGCAGCTCCTTCTAGACTTCACTGTCTACTTCCGTCTACTGTGGTGGAGTATGACCCGGGTCCTACATCCCTAAAAACAGAGTGGAGAGGCATTAGGTGAAAATTTAGCCATGTGGTCTGGGGTCAAGTACTATAATAATAGCACCTTGTCTGTGTTTTCTTGGGCCAGAATAATAGTTTCATAGTTGGTAAGGTTGAATAAAGGCAATAGTCCATTCAGTTCAACCTGTGTAGGTGCACATGTCAGTGTCTATTATAATTTCCCATATCCCTGTATGTTGTGTTCTAAATAGGCCAACAAAATAAAAAAATAAAGTGCTCCCATGTGATTGTCCCCTATCATTCATTTGTTTTTTTGTTTTTTTATAACTGTCTTAGCAGAGGGCTATGGTGATTGGTAAGTACATGTCTCTCTGGAGCTGCTTTGTTGGTTCTTTCTGTTTTGTATTTCAGCTGCCTGCTGCTGCTAAGAAGATTTACATCAGTTGCTTGGCAGATCCTCAGTCAGTTGAGTACTGGATTGGTGACATATCTTTTGGTGGGAATAGAGATGGGAAGGCCTGGAAAACCCCCCAGAAAAATAAAAAAAAAATTCTGTTTTTTTCAAAGCATTTTTTTTATTTATAATGGATAAATTGGAAAATAAAGAAGTGTGGAATATGTTATTTTACAATGATCAATAATATATCTATGACATAGTATTCAAACTATTTAACATGAAGACCTTTAATGAAAGATTTCTGAGACATTATGTAAAGTTTTAAATTATCGCAAGTTCTCTCAGCTGAAGACAAGCAAATCCCAGGATACAGTTCAAATAACACTGTACTTCTCAATGCAGTTCTCAAACAAGAGATATATACATTTCTGCCACTAGGGGGCACTGCAGGAGAAAGGCTCCAGTTTAGTTTGCTGGTGGGCTCCATCTTGTACTTCCTGCAGTTGGGTGATTGTAGGGATATAGTAGATGATAGTTTCTGTTCTTTCAGGCCTTAATTGAGGGTACATTTGTCTGACAAATTAGTTTATCTTTATACCCTTTAAATGATTCCTATTAATGCTCTGCACCATCACAGCATACTGTTTCCCTATAGTCTGCTCAGTAAATTGTTTTTTCTTTTCCTCCTCTAAGTAAAATGGTGAGGCCAACATCTAGAGTTTGGAAACATTTCCATATTTGCAAATATTATGAGAAGAAATGTTCTTTTCCAAATGCTACAAGGATGACAAACAACATCCTTTGTAAATATTGATGAATAAATGGTTTGACAAACCATATTCCTCTCGCAGTGTCTGAAAGTCCTTCAACATTTGCCCCTGGTAGAGCTGTGGAATGTATGTGAGACCATACAAGCACTAGGAAGTGAATCCCTGCAGTTTCTGGAGCTCGGGTTATTGACTATTGTTGAAGATGCGAGTGAAAGCGGTATACCCCAAATACTGAAAGTGTTGTTTTGCTTTACGCAATATTTTATCTATTAATATCAAGGTAGGGTATTGAAACAATGCTCCAAATTCGCCAGCCTCCGGACCATCAACCAGGTCATTGTCAGATAGTACGGTTGCAAGGATACGTTTCACAGGGTCTTGAAAATTGGGGTTATGCCATGCTGTAAGATGCTGCAGTTGCACCACCATATAGTAATATAATGGATTGGTTACCGCAAGTCCACCTGCATCCTTTGGTTCCTACAGCATTTCAAGTTTAATACAGGGGATTTGTTTTCTCCATATTCCCATTCTGAGATATCTAAGAATTTCCCCAGATCTAATTTCCCAGTTATGCAAGCTGGTGAATTTGGAGATGTTTACGGAGGATATGGAGCTGTGTACAAAAGAGATATCAGACCCTGCTGTGGGTCATTCACACTGCGACTTTCAAATAGAGACAGACATATCAGGCAGTCATTGTTTTGTTTGGGAAGCATGTGCAAGAAGTAGTTAATTTTATAGTACAGTATTAAAAGATCTAATTTGATGCCATGCAGGGAAAGAAGATCATAGGTGTATTTGATGCCCCATGGTGACCACCAGCTAAAGCTAGGGGCTTCTCAAAGGCTGGGAGGAATGAAGAATGCGGGATAACAGGAGATTTGGTAATATTAAGTTGTTAGAGTATTTCAGTACGATAAAAAAAAAGAGTCAGTGGACCGTGGGGCAAATATGAGTTTTGCTTAAACCGTTTAATGATGTGAGTGTCTCTTTAAAGATGAACTGACGCTATCTGGAAAATACTACTGAGGTTTTATTTTTATGTTATTTATTTATTTATTTGGTTGCTTTTTTTTTTAGAATTGCCTGACATGAAATAAAGCTGGTCATACACATTTTTTTTCATTCCACCCTACTTTTGTGATTTTCCAATTAAGAGATGGCGGGAAGGAGGGTGGTGAAAAATCCACCCACTGATTAAATTTCAGCTGGTTCATCAGGAATCGGTATATGGCCAGCTCTAGACCCAGTGAATTAGGTCCAATTAGCATTTGTGCATTGTAGAAATGAAGCCTTGGTCTTCAAATTCATCTTGGATACTACAACATTGAAACCTCTCTGCAGTAATTCCTGATTCTGCTACTGTTCACCCTGGAGTTTAGATTATCCCCGTTAGCCTTTGTCCTTTGACCTATGTCCCAACTCATTCTATTTCATTTTCCATAACATGAAGTCAATAGAAAAAAGGGAAAGTGTAAACCCTTGATAATGGCCATGCAAGGTGTGCAGATCTAGTAAACCAATGATAGATATCTCACCAAATGAGTTCCCAAGTGATATGACAAATTGTCAGTTGGTTTCACTCTCCAGCATCTAACAAATTGAAAATATCGGTTTTGGATGGATTGACTTTTTAACAATTACATAAAAATAAATGAATTTCAAAAATAAGAATTTAAAAATATGTGAACCTGTTTTTTCTGCCTCTAAACGCCCCTCCATGTTAACACTTATTTGTGCATGGCTGCACACACACATAGGTAACAGTTTAGAGGCAGGGGGTTTAGAGGCAGAGAGAAAACCCATCACTTTGGCATTCAGGAGACAGGCATTTTAGCTGAAAAATCATTTAACGCGCCTAAACACATGTAAGCGCATCTAAACTAGGTGCGTTTAATGCTTTAGTAACAAATTTATATTCTGGCCAATAAAATAAATATATGCCCAAGCACTTGGTGTGCCTAAATGTATTTGCAAAAACGTGGCTAAGATGCATTTTTTAAACCACTTTCCTCCTGGCAAGAGAAAAGCATTTACAAAAGCTCCAGTGTGCATAAGGCCTTAAATTGTTTGTAAAGGCCACACTTTTTTACCTCAATGTGGAAGAAGACTCTGGAACCATTCACAAAATGCAGCGTGGCTCGATTATGAGCAGTGGGCAGCTGGCTGTGAAGCCGCAAGAAGCACAGCTGGCTGCCCACAGTTAAGATGCCGGCATGGGGAACCCTAAGGCTAGTGAAGAACAAGCCCGGATGAGGACAGGATCCATGGACAGGTAAGTGTCCTTTTATTTAAAATCAGCAGCTACAGTATACAGTATGTAGCTGCAGACTTTAATTTGTTAGAGAGTGGAGAACCACTTTAAGGTAAAAAATGTCCCAGCATTTATATCTCCACAACCCCAACTGTGCTGCCCCAACGGGCATAGAATGGATATAGACTGGTTTCCTAACCATTTTCTATGGACGTTTTATATTTAGTTCACATGCTGCCATCTAGTGACCTTTTGTGGTAATGCACTTGTTTTGTTATGTTCTTTTTCCCGTATGTTATGACACACTTCCTTTGTATGTAATGCTCAACCCTTCTTCCTGTTTTTGTACTTCCTGTGTCATGGATGCAGCTACAAGCCACATGTAGCAGGGCACATGTATTCTGCATTGTAAGCTACAGACAATATCTTTTGACCACATAAATACCACAACCTATTCATCTGTTTGTATTCTGTCATCTGCTGTAACCTGGTGTTCAGAATAAAAGCACCTCTGTGGATGGAATCGGTATTTGGTGAGTTCAAGCTATCTGATGAGGCTTGTCCTCAGTGATTATATCTTATACAGGCCAGGCATAGAGGTCTTACAAGGGATAAATCGCTTCACAACAATCGGAGTCAGAATACCACCCCCCCATATGCTTACTCACTCAATCCAACACTGTGCCCAAATGTAGCATCTCTCTCCTCTCTCTTCCTGTATTCACAGGACAGAGCATTGGCGGACAATGCAAAAGAAAAGAATAACCTGTCATCTTCTATACTTGCTTCTTGACTTAAATTCAAGTTGTACTTCACCCATACTGGTTCACTTTACATGAGGTGCTGTCAGTAGCTTTACATACTTTCCACTTACCCTCCCCACCTAAATATTTACAGCCAGAGAAATAATAAGTACTACAGAGTATAGAGAACATGTTACTCTCCCCCATCATTCCACAATGCACCGTTTTGTCCTGTAACATGGGAAAAGCTAGTGGGGTAGTGGAAGATAAGTAAAGACCCTTGCCACTGCCTACTGTAAAGTGATCCAGTACGGAAAAAGTAAAGATTTGTTTTAAATAGATTCTCTCCATCTAAATTATGTTAACTTTTTTTTGTTGAGAAAATTACCAAAACCTATCATTTTGCCAAAGGCACTCTACTTTGCATACTTTTGAGACTGTAGTACAGAAATAGCGTGAATTTCTTGAACTTCTAGGTTTAAAATGCTCAACAAAGTAGTTTGACAGAAAGAGCAACACCATTTAAAGGTCACAAGAATAAGGTGAAGATTGGTAATGCAAATAATACAGGTTTTGGCAACCCCCAGCACACACGCCCATCTGGATGCTGTTTGTGTTGGTACCCACTGCTTTTGACTGTAAATTATGGTTTTGCTAGGCTGTCCTATACAACACCTGGCCCACCCAACTCCCTGACATTAATGAAAGCCTTCTGACAGCTAAACATGTACAGTATCTCACATTTTTGTAAATATTTTATTATATCTTTTCATGTGGCAACACTCAAGAAATGACACTTTACTACAATGTAAAGTAGTGAGTGTACAGCTTGTATAACATTGTAAATGTGATGTCCCCTCAAAATAACTCAACACAGCCATGAATTTCTAAACCACTGGCAACAAAAGAGAGTACACCCCTAAGTGAAAATGTCCAAATTGGGCCCAAAGTGTCAATATTTTGTGTGGCCACCATTATTTTCCAGCACTGCCTTAACCCTCTTGGGCATGGAGTTCACCAGAGCTTCACAGGTTGCCACTGGAGTCCACTTCCATTCCTCCATGACGACATCACAGAGATGGTGGATGTTAGAGACCTTGCACTCCCCCACCTTCTGTTTGAGGATGGCCCACAGATGCTCAATAGGTTTTAGGTCTGGAGACATGCTTAGCCAGTCCATCACCTTTACCCTAAGCTTCTTTAGCAAGGCAGTGGTCATCTTGGAGGTGTGTTTGGGGTCGTTATGTTGGAATACTGCCCTGCGGCCCAGGGAGATGTGACCTCAGGTGAGCCAGGAGGGGAAGGCGAGGACACGGCCAGAGATTGGGGTTCTCCCAGACTGCAAGCAGAGTTTGGGTCCCTGGAAGATATAGCAGATTGGTCATCCCACAGCAGCTCGGAGGAGGAATGGGAGATGGGAGGCTCCCAGGTCCAAGAGATCCATTCCGAGGTGGTAGATGTGCCAGATCTGGCTGTGGGAGGTGAAGAAGCCTGGGAAAAGCCAAAGAGAACTGCCCAGGTTTTCCAGGTTCAAGCTGGAAGTTCAGCGCAGAGTTGTTCTGGAGTGGGGTCTGGGCTACCCTTATGTCCCCCCTGACACTATGGACATTGTGGAGAACAGGAGAACTCCTGGGGAGAGTGAGAGGATGACCTAGTGTGGGAGTACTTGCAATCTGTAAAGACAGAGTGGTGGTCGTGAAAGCAGGACGGCCTGCAAGGAGCCACTCTGTCTCCATCAGAGAAGAGGGGGCAGTACTAAGAGGCTGCCTAATCCGCACATTTATGCGTGAAGGGACTGCTGGAGAGTGCAGCTCATGATGGAAGTGGTAACATCAACTGTTATGGAGAATACAGACTGTGTTTTTCCCTCGTTTCTTCTCTGACTCTTTACAGGATCAGACTGGCCTGCCACCCTAACCTGTGCCGATGGATGGACATTCCTATTGCTGGACCCTGGGTGAGGTCTGATTACTGGATTTAAATTTTTAAGGAACCTGTTAAGTCCAGGGAGGGGCCCCTCCTACCAGGAACTCCAAAAAATAGCTGTGCTTTCTTCTTGGTTTGCCCCTTTGTCTCTGTCAGCAGAAAGCTAACCCTCTCCTGACAGACCAACACTTACGAAGCAACAAATGTATATTGTGTGTCACATTTTCTTTCTGTCAGCAGGTCTATAACCCTCTCTTGACAGAAAATGTTGTAGAGTGCCTAGATAGTTGTTAGAGTAGGATGTTCTTTGTCCTTTTCCCACAGGGCCTCTTAGGATTGGATGGCTGTTCATCCCCATCTCCGGGGCTGGAGTCAAGAATCCTGTGGCCAGAGGATCTCCCCCTGGGGGGGGGGGGGGGGATGGTGCTCTGGCTCAGTATGTGGTGTAAAGTGTTGTTAGCTATAGGGATTTGTAGTTGGGTGTATGTAATGTATATTCTGTATATACCAACAAAAACATTTTTTGTACACAGTCCCATCCCAGTTGCTTCCCCTGTCCCATCTAGAACTGTATTTGTGTATGATGCCCTTTCTCCTGGGCCCAGGAGCTGATTTTTTTAAAAACTTCCCCAGCTAAGGGACTGGCTTGATGTTAGGTGGGTGAACGTAACATCCTCTAGTGGTACTAAAATGTGTACAGTTAGATTTTCCTACGCTACAAAAAAACCTAAACAGTCTGGGCAGGCAGCCAAGCCTGTATTTTGATTCCGGGTTGGCAGGAAGCCAGGTAGGACTGGTTGACTCACAGGCAGCATCACTATGACCTCCCACTTGTTTCCAGAACATGTTAGAATCTTTTGGAAAGAAAGGAGGAGAGGAGAGGTGGAGCTGCCTGGAGTAATCAGAGGGCCCTGACCAATCCCCAACTTGGGTTGGCAGGGGGCATGCCCCCTCAAATACTCAGGATCAGCCCAGTTGGGGAGGAGTTGGTATTGGGTGGAAGATGGAGATAGAGTGTTAGGCTGTCGTGGCCTTTGAGAGCTCCCCAGTCTGAAGGGGTGACCTTGGACCTGGGCTCAGGTGCGGACGGGACCCTCTTACAACCCACAGAGGTGTCCTGACCAGGAGGCACAGGAGGAGCAAGAGAGGACAGCAGGAGAACACTGCCAGGCAAGTCTCCAGGAGTTCCACAGAGGCAGCCTGGAGGGCTGGTGAGTGTTCACACAGTCTGGAGGACTGGGGAGGCACGCCTGAGAGGACTGGGAGAGTGCAGTCTGGGATGGGTGCAGAATTAGTGGAGTGGACTGTGGTGGCACGGGCAGTAGAGAGAGGAAGCTGCAGCCAGGAGAGCTGGCTGGGCCTGAAGATGTGGTGTTGGGATCAGTAGCTACATGGACAGCTAGCACTAGGAATACCCACATTTTTGCTACACCAAAGGGGCCAGTGGTCCCTGCCTGCAAAGGGCATTTGCTAAGGCCTGGCAGAGCCAGTGTCAGGCATATCCTTTAGTGCTAGCTGATCCTGGAAGTGAGGAAGTGTAACCAAGTGATGTGCTGGAGCTGGAAGTGGAGAGGTGTATATACAAGGAATGTATATAGTTGAAGTCCCAATTCTTTATTTCTTCAATCAAGTGGGCATCCCACACTTTCCCTTACCCCATCCAAGTTGATTTCCCCAAATAAAAAAACAAGGTACAAGGTAAGGTTTTCTGCCTAAGAGTGATTGAGAACTGTGTGCCTGATTGTGCAGGGTGAGAGACAGACCACAACAACCAGCAGCCCCTATGGGGGTACCGCTATATGTACTGTGCAGAAGAAGCCTGCACACAAGCTTACAGCAGTACTTGGAATTTCTGAAGGTACAGGGTTTAGGGCTGATGTGGGGTCTGACGTGCATGCAATGGTTCTGATCTGATGTCCAAAGTGCATGCAATAGGGCTGTTCTGCCATCTAAAGCGCATGCATTGGGATTGATCAGACGTCTTAAAGTGTTACTAAACGCACTACAGTAAAATCAGTCTGTATATGCAGTAAAGCATGCTTGTTTTACTCACTGTGAAACCTAAGGGGTTAATACTCTGCATTGTGTAAAGAGGCTGTTTGATCCCAGCTTCTCTGAGCCTCCCCTCCTTCCACTGTCCCCTAATAATTTCCTGATAACACAGAGTCTATGGAGTCAGGATGCACATGCTCAGTTTGATGTGAATTGCTAGAGAGATGTTTTTTCTTCTTGGGAGAGTGCATGTGATCAGCATAGGGCCAATCAGCACTGTCCTAACAGAAGATCAGCGGTCTTGCAGTATCATAGGTCAGTCAGAAAACTCCTCCTACAAGCTTTAACCAGTACTTGGCTGGACACTGATAGAAGTCACAGGACTGCTATATACTGCTGATGAGAAAAGCAATTTATATTTACTAAAATAATTGCATTGTCATGTTCTGTGTACTGTGGGAGACCAGATATAGTGAATGCAGGGTACTGGGTTTAGTAACACTTTAAGTGTATACATTGGGGCTTATATGTGGTCTGAAGTGCAAGCACTGGGGCTGATCAGAGGTTTGAAGTGCATGCATTGGGTCTGAACATGTTTTGTGTGTGCAACAGTCAATCAATGATTACACTCATAGTTGTACTGCTAATGGTGAATTAGATTAATATTATATATATGTAGTGCACCCATAGGTGTTGACTTTGGTAACTATATGAGCACAGCTTCTACTTGAATCTGGTGACACCCATGCAAACCCGTGACATTGACAATTGTAAAATGTACTTTATTCAGTAGTAGCTGCACGCTAAGAGTAAGAAAAATGGTTAATGCAAACAGCTATCTAGCTCATACTTTTTCAACCAGGGTGCCTTCAGGTTTCTTCAGGGGTGCCTTGTCAAAATGCCTAAGGGCCAGTTCACACCACAAAAACGCACTCCAGATCTGTTCCGGATGCGTTTCTGCATGTGCGGTTTTAACACATTTTTGATGCATTTCCAGATGCATTCCAGGTGCTTTTTTTCTTATTTTTTCCTGTTTTTTTCACTATACTAGGGTCCAGTGCATTTTTGATGCGTTCCAGTGCATTTTACTGCGTTCCAGTACAGTCCAGTGCAGGAAAAATATAGCATGTTCTACGTTTTTTTCTTTAACTTAAAAGCCCTGGAACTGACTGTACTGGTGTGAACTATGCCATTGGAAACCATATAACCTACTTTCCATGCATTTGATGCAAAACAAAAACACACTGGACTGCATGTGGTGTGAACTGGGACTAAAAATTGCCCAAAAATTTTATACAAACCAGCAGGTGGATGAAGTCTGCCTTTTAGTTACACAAAGCCACAGGTTTGCATTGTATATCATTACAACCTTCCAGCTGGCGATATCCTACAACCAGTTGATAAGAAGGACATTGGTTGCCTGCACAACATCCTTGTTTGCCCCTCTCCGTCATCACTAGGGTCACATTTACTGAGTGAGAGAGGGAAACCGAGAAACATTGGCATACTGGTTGGTACCAGTGTGCAAAGGTGTATTCACTTTGGGAGAATAAATCACCTCCAATGTTTGGTGTCCCACTGATACATGTTGTTACGTTATGTAAAACTATTAATTTTATTTCTTACACTTTAGAATGGGGTGCCTCAAGATTGTGCAGAGTTTTAAAGGGTGCCTTAACTGAAGGAATGTTTAGATGCACTGATCTAGCTTACTGTAATAAAAGTCCTATGCTTGTCTGCTGATGAATTCACAAATCTGTATTGGAGCCCTAAACAACTGCACAGTCACAAATTCCTTTCTGAAGCAACAAAGTAGCTACTCTTTAACTGCTTGCTGCCCGCCCCGCTGTCAAATGGCGGCGTCCCTGAACAGCCTCCCTTGCGTGCCCGTGGGGGCGCACAGCGTGGTAATCGCGGCCACACTGTGTTGCTAGGACACGGCGCGACCCCGATCTCTGTAAAGAGCCGTGTCCGCGGCTCTTTAAACATGTGATTGGCTGTGTCCAATCGCAGCCGGACACATTTGAACAAGGAAGTGCCGGTAATCGGCTCTGCTCGCCTCACACTGACAGAGTGTGAGGCGAGGAGAGCCGATCAGCGGCATCTCCTCACAGGGGGACATCTAGGGATGTAATCAGGGCACTGATCGTCAGTGCCCTGATTACAATAAGTACAGTGTCACAAAACAGTGCCCACCATTGCCCACCAATGCCAGCATACGGTGCCCACCTGTGGCAGCAATCAGTGCCCACCACTGCCCACAAGTGCCACCAATCAGTGCCCATTAGCGATGCTAGTCAGTTCTGGCAGTCAGTGCCGCCTATCAGTGCTGCCCATCAATGCTGTCAATTAATGCCTATCAATGTCGCCCATCAGTGCTACCCATCAATGCCCATCTGTATCGCCTATCCTTGCCCACCAGTGCCGCCTATCAGTGCTCACCAGTGCCACCTATCAGTGCTGCCTATCAGTGCCCATCAGTGCTGCCTATCAGTACTCAGTGCCACATATCAGTGCCCATTAGTGCGGCATATTAGTGCCTCCTCATCAGTGCCACCTCATCAGTGACCATAAGTGCTACCTCATCAATGCCCACCAGTTCAGCTCATCAGTGTCGCCTCATCAGCGCACATCAGTAAAGGCAAAAAATTACTTAGTTGCATAATTTATTGACAGAAAAAAAGGAAAAAAACTTTTTTTTTTTTTCAAAATTTTTGGTCTTTTTTTTTTTTTGTAAAAAATAAAAAACCCAGCAGTGATTAAATACCACCAAAAGAAAGCTCTATTTGTGTGAAGAAAATGATAAAAAATGTGTTTGCGTACAGTGTAGCACGATCGCGCAATTGTCATTCAAAGTGCGACAGCGCTGAAAGCTGAAATGGCTTGGGCAGGAAGCGGGTGTAAGTGCCTGGTAGGCAAGTGGTTAAAGTGATTGCAAACCATTTTTTAAACAAAATAAAAAGGGTGCTATGCTTACTTGCTCTGTGCAATGGCATTGCACAGAGCGCGCTTAACCTCTTTTTCTGGGGTCCCAGAGCTCTCCGATTCTCCTCTCCTGCCTGTGCCCATATGGGGTACACTTGCGGGCATACTCCTGAGCCAGGCTCTGTGCATTCATAGACGCATGGATTGGGGGGCAGGTTTCTGTAGAGTAGAGGGGTGAGGGGTGCAGGGTAGATGGGAGGTACAGGAAGAGGAGAAGGCTCCCACACAGAGTCAGGGGAGGAATAGAGGGCAGAGGACAGTGTCAGAGGGGACCCTGGACATGGACAGCCTGGAATGGTCGGAGGGACCCAGATCAAAACTAGACATGTGCATTCGTTTTCGTCCGAATGCATTTTCGTCCGAATTTCAGGTATTTTCGTTATCGTTTTAACAAACGATAACGATAGTGCATAATACAAAAACCGAAAGATCCAACATAAACAAATGCTTTATTTTTGTTTTCGTTGCGACAATAGTTCTATATAGATAGGAGATTCGACATAGGGAGAAAAGATTCCACATAGGAGAGAAAAGATCGCTGCTGGAATTGGGTGGGGGAAGGAAAATAAAAATAATGATGATGATGAATGTTATTGGCCGATTGTAACCAAAGAGGAGGAGCAGTAAAATAGCTTGAACTAAGTATACACACGTACAGCCAACTTACTTTCATTTACGATTTGCTAGCAAAGAGAGACACACGCACTGAATCATTTCAGAAGACAGTCAATCTTAGCTCGTCCGTTTGTCAGAGAACTTGAATTATTTAGCAATTAAGCATAAGCACAGCAGCAGAACAATAGTGAAGCAAGCTACAGTTCAACTTAACTTTTTCATAATAATCTGCTGCTATTGTGTTAGTGTTGTGAACTTGATAGTGATACTAGTGTTGTGATAGCCTCAGAGGCTGCCGTGTTGTGGGGGGGGATTTCTTATTATAGATTCTATATTATAATGCCATATCAATATCTGACACAACGTCGGACGCCACGCCCGCCATCGCACTTGGAGATTGAGAAACGAATGTGAAAGTTGGCTGACTGTTGGAGTAGAGTAGACCATTCAACGTGAACGACAAAGATTCGACAAAGCAATGAAAAATATACAAACGTCAAATCTTTGGCTTATGGTGTCTGTCGAAAGTTCTAAGAAGATTCGACGGAGCAGCTAAACTGTACGACGCTGCAATCGTACATTTCCGGTCAAATGCATCCGCCCATAGGCTATAGAAAAATTCTAATGTTGGTTGACTAGTAAAATAATTAATAACAACTTTAGAATTCTACTACAGCTAGCTTGTAGGCGGAAAATTCGACCGGAAATGTACACGTACAGTTTAGCTGCTCCGTCAAATCTTCTTTGAACATTCGAGAGACACCATAAGCCTTCAATGCCAGATTCGACCTTAATTAATTTGGATTAATGCAATTTTTAACGAAAAAAGAAATAAATAAAAACAAATTTCGGGAGTAACTAAATAAATTTATTTTTTGGACGAAAACGAAATTCCGAAACAAAATGTTTCAGTGTGCACATGTCTAATCAGAACCCTCTGTACTGATCAGAGCTGGGGGAGACGATCAGGGAGGGAAAAGCTGGGGGTGAGTGAGCACAGAGAAGGAGGGACCCGAGGAATGGGATGCACGGGAGAGACACAGGCAGCGCCCCACCGCCATTTAAGTCACGAGAGACCAGCAGTGCCAGAGCACTGATTACTGGGATCAGCTGTACACTGTTATCCCCGACCTACACCTCCATCCATTGCACTACTACCCCACTGCCAGCCCCGCGCCTGCAACCACTCCCCCTATACTACCTTATGGGCAAAGATGGCCAT
The DNA here is from genome assembly GCF_042186555.1 of Aquarana catesbeiana. Lineage (NCBI taxonomy): Eukaryota > Metazoa > Chordata > Amphibia > Anura > Ranidae > Aquarana > Aquarana catesbeiana. The sequence continues at coordinate 217,242,169 of NC_133327.1, forward strand.
GCCTATCAGCAGAGCAGAGCAGTGGGCGTGAGCTGTTATGAAAAGACTCCCCCAAACCCGCTGTCTGTGCAGATCTCCAGCTCCTCCCGGAGTCGGAAGAGGAGATAGAGAGACATGGCCACAGAATCGTGAACGGCTGCATCAGTCGTGTCAATTTCATTCCAGGACACTGTATTGTTCCAGAATGAAGGTGCCCGGGACCTGAGACAGACCTCCAAAATGTGGGACTGTCCCTGGCAATCTGAGATTTTTGGTCACCCTAATTTTAACCCCTTTACACTCCATTAACCCATATGTGCAGCGTCAAAAAGCTGGATGGGCAATGTTTATGTGCTGTAAACGCAGGGAGCTGCCGAAAGACTGAGCTGCTGAAATGGCTCTTGGTCCCAAGAAAACTATGGTAGCTGGCGGGACCAACTTCAGATCATGTGACGACTGTGAGAGGCAATCACAGTGGTCACATTATCGCTGATTCTTCCCACCCCACTGGCCATTAAGAACTTTTAAAGGGGGCGCCAGGGGGTTAAAAGAGCAATACAATTATATGAGCCACAAAGTGGCCCCTGCCTACACACAGAATTATAAAAAAAAGCTTTTATTCAATCATACAAGAGGCAAGCAGATCTTGATATTAGCCTCTGCATCATCATCAACAGTGTGTGACTCTGCAGGGCATGATTCAGTTTCCCAGCCCCTCTGCTTGCATACAACTCTGGAGAGACTACCAGAAAAGATATCCACTGATAATAATAGTGCAAAGGCTAAAAACAGAAGCTGCTTGCTAATAGTGATAATGAATTAAGGAATATTTTTTTTCCCATTCTGTGGTCCTGACAGTTCTGGAGGATGTATCTGTGAGGCCAGGGTTATGCCACCAGTGCCTCACTCAACCAGGAAGTGGGAAAACAGTAATTGTAAGAAAAAGCCAAAATGTTTGCTTAAATCAAAGTCACACTAAACGATAACCTTACTTTTCATCCAATCCATACCATTCACTACCTACTTAAAGCAGAGCTCCACCCAAAAGCGGAAGCTCTGCTTGTTTGCACCCCCTCCCTCACTCCACATTTGGCATTTTATTTTGGGGGGGGGGGTACCCGCACCAACTTACGGATAAGATCCCTGCAGCAATCCCTGAGTAGTTCCACACACACCCCCCCCCCCTTCCCTCCGCTGTCTTCTGGGCCTTCTGGGACACACAGGTCCCAGAAGACAGTGGGACCATTCAGAAAGAGCAGTGCAGAAATGCGCAGTAGGAAACAGGCTGTGAAGCCTGAAGGCTTCACTGCCGGTTTCCCTTAATTACAATGACAGCTCTGCACCTGAAGCCGATTGAAGAATCGGTTCAGGGTGCCGACATTGCTGGATCCCTGGACAGGTGAGTGTCCTTATATTAAAAGTCAGCAGCTACAGTATTTGTAGCTGCTGACTTTTAATTTTTTGCCTAGTCTGGAGCTTTAATGTTTAACTAAAGACCTTTTTTTTTCTTAGTTTTGGACAGAGTGGAGAGGAATTAGAACACTTCTCAGTTTTTATTACTTTCTGCGCCACCGTCATGGAGATTCATCCTCTCTATTTGTCGTTATCACTGGAAGTGAAAGAAATAAATTTTGGGTTGTCTCCAGAACAGTTATAGAAGGGAATTGTTCCAATGGGGACACTAGTTTTGGCGATCCTGGTGACAACAAGTGATTCCCTCATTTGGAGGGATTTCCTCTCACTTCCTGTTTTGGCTTTGGGAGGTGAAGAAAGTGAAAGGAAGTCTCTCAAATAGGACATGGATGCCAAAAAAACTGACAGGGGTTATAACCCTCCCTTAGTGGCTATATTCCTACATACAATGGGACCATGGAGAATGAATGTAGACATCCTCTAATAGGAAGTCAGATCACAGCAGGAGAAGAGGAAATTAGGGATTTGTAGGAGGCTGAGAGTACCAGAATGTACGTTTTTGGCTTAACACATTCTTGAATAGAATTTTCTTTTTAAAATCAGAGTTTAGTATTGCCCTCAGTTATGTGGAATTAATATGTAAAAACGATTGGATATACAGAGTAGTCCTTTTTTCACCACTACTTTTCCTTGATATCAACTTTTTATTATAACAAATGCAATAATTTAGAGTTTGAGTGAAAGATTTAGTGCAGTATAAGGGCTCATTCAGTCAGGAGTCTACTGGTGAGAATCTGTGATCCACGCTGGTGGAGAATAGACTAGGCCCATGCACAAGTTGGGTTTATTTAACCACTTGCTGACCGCTGCACGCCGATACACGTTGGCACAATGGCAGCGGTGGGCAAATGGGCATACCTGTACGTCCCCCTTAAGAGCTGGGGCTAGCAGGCTCTTAGCGTGACCGTGCCTGCGGGACCGGAGGACTCGATGTCCGCTGGTCTGCCGGTGATCGTGTCACGGAGCCACAGAACGGGGAAGTGCCTATGTAAACAAGGCATTTCCCCGTTCTGCCTTGTGTCATGACAGAGATCACTGCTCCCTGTCATTGGGAGCGGTGATCGTTGTCATGTGAGTTGAAGCCTATCCCTCCCACAGTTAGAATCACTCCCTAGGACACACTTAACCCCTTCATCACCCCCTAGTGGTTAACCCCTTCCCGGCCAGTGTAATTTATTATTATCATTCAGGATTTATATAGCGCCAACAGTTTACGCAGCGCTTTACAATATAAAAGGGAGACAATACAGTTATAATACAATAAAATACAAGAGGATTAAGAGGGCCCTGCTCAGAAGAGCTTACAATCTAATAGGGTGGGGCATTTACATAGTAATCAGTGCATTTTTATAGCACTGATTGCTGTATAAATGACAATGGTCCCAAAATAGTGTCAGAAGTGTCCGATGTGTCCGCCATAATGTCGCAGTCCTGATAAAAATTGCAGATCTCCGCCATTACTAATAAAAAAGCCATAAAATTATCCCCTATTTTGTAGAAGCTGAAACTTATGCGCAACCCAATAAATATATGCTTATTGCAATTTTTTTTACCAAAAATATGTAGAAGAATACATATCGACCTAAACTGAGGAAAAAAAATGTTTTTTTTTTATATTTTTGGGGGATATTTATTATAGCAAAAAGTAAAAAATATTGAGTTTTTTTTCAAAATTGTCGCTATTTTTTTGTTTATAGCGCAAAAAATAAAAACCACAGAGGTGATCAAATACCACCAAAAGAAAGCTCTATTTGTGGGGGAAGAAAAGGACATCAATTTTGTTTGGTTGCAACGTCACGCGACCACGCAATTGTCAGTTAAAGCGGCGCAGTGTCGAATCACAAAAAGTGCTCTGGTCAGGAAGGGGGTAAAATCTTCCGGGGCTGAAGCGCTTAATAAATAAATTGCTATGTAAATGTTTCAAGCATTCACACAGCCATCACAAATAAACCCTGTAATTTTTCTTAATATGTTTATTTCCTATAATTGTGACCTCCATCTAGTGGCAGTATTTTTGTGATTGAGGTATTCCAGGAAAATTCTGCATTGTTGCCACTGAATGGAGCTGACCATTATAGGAAATAAACATATTAAGTAAATTACGGGGATTATTTTTGAAGGCTATGCAAATGCTTGAGATATTCGCATGGCACATTTTTTATAAGTAGACCCCATAGTTTGCGAACAGCCATGGCCAGATTTGTATCCTGTACAAATCAATGGTTGGCACTGGTGCTGTTCGCATGTAACCGCTCATACCAGTGGTTACTGTACATGTGAACTGGGCTTCTGTACACAGCTAATCATCGACTTTGTATACAGCAAATAGAACTGCTTCTTCCAGATACCGAGTTTACCAGTCTAGCAACCTCCAGCCTCCCATCTGAATGAGCCCTAATATCTGTAATAAATAGTACATTTTAATAAAGATCTATAGGTCATACCAAAAAAGAGGGACAACTACGAAAAGACAGGGGTCTCAAAAGAGGGGCAGCCTCTAAATAAGGGACAGATGGGAGCTATGCAAGCATCTCTATTCTGAACATAGAACCTTGCACCAGAGTGTTTCCTGCCTGCCTGAGAATAGCGTGTTCTCCTTTGATTTCTATACATCTGTCAGTACTCAAAGAGCCAAGCCATTAATATATACAGGTCCTGCAGGCATTATTTTCTGGAAGGACATAAAAACCTGTGGTGTTATACAGTAGCTAGTAAATGCCAGACATGACCTCACATGTTTGTGTTTCACCATATTGAGTAATGAGTCTGACATCACTGCAATGTCACACAAAGCCTGTCTTTTGTAAGTGTCAAATGACATTTAACGGTATCACCCAGGGAGTTGTGTCTGTAGATACTCCCTTTCATTAAGTCATCGCAAAAAATATCTTGTTTTATTTTTTAAACTTTGGTTTAAAAAGAAAAGAATTCTGCATTTATGTATACTTATGTATACTTTGGGGGTTATTTACTAAAGGAAACCCCACTTTGCACTGAAAGTGCACTTGGAAGTGCAGTCGCTGTAGATGCGAGGGGGACATGCAAGGAAAATAAAAAACAGCATTTTAGCTTGCACATGATTGGATGATAAAATCACCAGAGCTTCCCCTCATTTCAGATCTTCCCCACAGATCTACAGCGACTGCACTTCCAAGTGCACTTTCAGTGCAAAGTGGATTTGCCTTTTGTAAATAACCCCCTTTGTGTTAGTAAACTCGGTCATTGGAAAAATTGCTGACAGGCAGGGGTTTTATATTAGAAGAGACCCTAGAGATCTTTTCTGTCATAAATCTTCCCACTGCCTGTCAGCGAGTAATGTGATCTGAGCTGCACATGGGGGAGTGACATGTTGCCCTGGCACAGCCATCCAAGTGGCCAAAGATCGCAAACCTGGAAGAAGGACCGGGCGAACATGGAAGCTGCCGGGGACAAGGGAGAGCCAACAGGGCTGGAGGGCTGCGTTTGTAGGCAAGTCTGTCATAATGTGCTAGTATGCAGTGCAAATTAATATATTATGGCTTCAAGCTGCCAGGGGCCCTAATTTTTAACCACTTCAATAACGGGAACTTTCACCACCTTCCTGCCCAGGCCAGTTTTCAGCTTTCGGCGTTGTCACACTTTGAATGACAATTACACGGTCATGCAATGCTGTACCCAAACAAAATTTGTATATATATTTTTTGCAACAGATAGAGCTTTATTTTTGTGTAGTTTAATCACCACTGAGGTTTTTATTTTTTGGTAAACAAATGAAACAAATGAATACAATTTTCGAAATAAGTAATTTTTCTCTGTCACTGATGTGCACTGATGAGGCTGCACTGACAGACACTGATAGGCTCCACTGATGAGGTGGCACTGATGAAGAGGCACTAATATGCAGCACTGATGGGCAGTCTTTATGGGCATTGATGGACAGCAATGATGGGCACTGATAGGCGGCACTGACAGGCAGCACTGCTGGGTGCTGAAAGACAGTATTGATGGACACTGATTGGCATCACTGGTGGGCACTGATAATCATTGCACTGATTATCAGTGCAGATCCCACCCTGTGAGGAAAGCCACTTATCAGCTCTCCTCTACTCACACGCTGTCCATGTGAGGAGAGGAATGCTGATAACCGGCACTTCCTATTTACACTGATTGGACACATCTGATCACATGGTAAAGAGCCTACATCATAGGCTCTTTATCATGATCAGAGATGTGGTGTGTCCGAGCGACACACCGCACCACTGATTGCCACGCTGCTCACCTCCGGGGGGCACGCACAAGCGGCTTGTTTTGTAGGACGTCCAGTCAAAACAATTAAGCTACCGTCCGGCCGTCATTTTTCTATTGGCTGGGCAGGAAGTGGTTAAAATAAGAAGGAAGACATTACTATCGCTTTAACTTAAAAAACCCTCATTTGACCTCAGAATTCTCACAAAAAAATTTTCACTGCTGTGATTTGACTTTCTGTTAGAGGATGACTGCATGTGTTCTCCATGGGCTCACTGTATATAGAAATGTAACCACCGTCTCTTGCTTGCTTCCAAGATGGACTATGGACAGTTGGATTACTGGTGTCCATAGAGCAGTGTAGATGATCACAACTATGTGCACTGCTGGTTCCAAACCAACTGAAGGGGAGTGGAAAAGGAGAGGTTTGGGAGCTCATAGAGGACATTACAAGGAAGCAGAAAAAAAAACACAGTAAGAAACAAGAAAACATAAATTGCCTATGGGACTTTATATGAGGCGCAACACATTCAATTGTAAAATCAACAAGGTAAAGATTTATTGGTAAATACAATTTCAACAGATCAACAGTAACATAATGCCATATAGTCAAGCAGATTGGTCAATATATACATATTAATTCCGTAGCCAGGTACAGTGTTACAAAGATCAATCAATAGGTGTGAACTTGCATCTATGTAACCCAACACGTTTCATGACATGATGTCACTTGCTCAGGGGTTGATGTACACACAATTGTCTAAAAAGCATAAAAAGTTTAGGAATATATGACACACATAATAAGATGTATTCTGGTAATGCAAACATTGGGTATCAACCAAGGGGGGACCCAAACTTACATATCTGCAAGACATCACATGCTCATGAGCTATTGGTGGTCGCTTGGAAATGTCTGACCCGGGTGTGGGAGTCGAAGGGCCCAGCAGTGCAAACAGGACAAGATGGAAAGGTGGGCATGGCGAACAATCCAACAAGCGTTAGTAAATAACTGACATAAAACTACCACTTAAGTGTTGGCAATAAGGAAATGGTATATGTGAAGGACATGATATGTATGTACAGTATGTATACATACATAAAAACATCTGCAAAAAATGATACAGTAAAACCTTGGATTGTGAGCATAATTAGTTCCAGAAACATGCTTGTAATCCAAAGCACTTGTATATCAAAGCAAATTTCCCCATAAGAAATAACGGAAACTCAAATGATTAATTCCACAACCATTTATTCATAGGTCCTTCAGTTCATAATCCATATAAAAAGATTATAACAATGTGACCAGGTTGTGTAACCATAAATTGTCCATCCACAAATGGCAGCCTCCACAAGGGAATTAGAAGCAAAACCCAGCAGGAGCTACAGAGTATAAAAGAGAAGAGAGGCTCCTCTAAGTGTAGCAATATGTTACTAATTGTTGTACCTTCATTAAATGTAACCATATTTCTACACTTAGAGGCGCCCTCTCTTCTCTTTTATACTCAGTTGTGACATGACGCTACTTGTATATCAAGATATCACTTGTATAGCAAGTCAAAATTTATTGAAAAAATTTGCTTGTCTTGCAAAACGCTCTCAAACCAAGTTACTCTCAAACCAAGGTTTTACTGTAAATGCCAAAAAAGGAGGGAAAAAACAGAGATAAAATAAAACACTTTTATATAAAAAGTGGAAGGGGGAAGAAAAAAAAAAGAAACAATTTCGTGAAAAATAGATTACAAGATCATTAAGTAGCGGATGTTTTTTGGAGAATGAGGATGTCACTTCGTGTCACTTTAAGGCCATTTATGGCACCCTTCACTGCCTTTTGGAATCTTATTCTACATAGGTGACTGCAGCACATTATATTTATAGGTTTGATGTTATTAACTTCACTGCAACAATTTAGTTTGCTCCGCCAAAGAAGATTCTGCTACAGAAGCTCAATAGTTCGCTTTGGAGAATAAAGTCTCCCACAACTATGGATGTTATTGCACAAACACACACACTAGTAAACATTGCCATCTAGTGGACATTTTAGGTTTTCACAGTAACAAGATCGCATCGTTATAGTAGCTGATTATAACCTCATAAATCAAACTCATCTGAGATTAGTAGCAGCCATGTGCTTAAGTAAATTATGGCTGGACTGCATCACTGGCTGCAAAAACTCCAGATATTGTAGGTACTAATTCATCAACGCTCATCTACCATCTGCAAGGCAGAATTGACTGTTTCAGCCATGGATTTATTGCTGATACACATAATACAAAATGAATGCTCCGGCACAGAATTAAACACGTCTGCTAAGCTATCACTAGCTGCGAAAATATGTGCTTGAAAGAAATAAACTTTGTTGCTCTCAGGTATTTATTTTAATCTCTTGCTATAGATCATTTTATTCTAAATTGCAGAGTTAGGGTTTAATTTATTTAGCAGCCCAACACAAACATAAGTCAAAACTGCAGCAGCTAACCCTTTTACTTATTGCATTTACTTATTTCCATCTCATCTGCTGTGCTCTCAACTTCTCTGTTTACAGGGATAGACCCCCACCCCCATTTCCTTTTTTTCCCCTCTTACCCAATGCTGGGCTGTCCTTAACCACTTCAATACCAGGCACTTAGACACCTTCCTGCCCAGGCCAATTTTCAGCTTTCAGCGCTGTCGCAAGTTAAATGACAATTGCGCGGTCATCCATCATTGTACCCAAACAAATTTTTTATCATTTTGTTCCCACAAATAGAGCTTTCTTCTGGTGGTATTTGATCACCTCTGCAATTTTTATTTTTTGTGCAACAAATAAAAAAAAGACAGAAAATTTTGAAAAAAAAAAACAAGGTTTTTCTTTGTTTCTGTTACATTGTTTTGTAAATAAGTACGTTTTCTTCTTCAATGACGGACACTGATATGGCTGCACTGACAGGCACTAATAAGGCAGCACTGATGGGCACCAATGAGGTGGCACTGGTATGCGGCACTGATGGGTACTTATGGGTGGGACTGATAGGTGGGCACAGATGGACACTAATGGGTGGCATTGCTGGGCATCCCTGTTTTGTAATGTGCCACAGAGGTGCCAGTCAGTGCCCATTTAGCATATTTTGGGCATATTTTTTCACATGTGGATGGCCATGGGGGATGTACCTGGCCATCCACATGCTGGGGGCTTCCCTGGTGGTCTAGTGTGGGCATCTGAGGGGGGGCTGCACTGATAAACAATCAGTGCAGACCCCCCTGGCAGGAGAGCCACTAATCGTCTCTCCTCTACTCGCGTCTGTCAGACGCAAGTGAGGAAAAGCCGATCAACGGCTCTTCCTGTTTACATCGTGATCAGCCGTGATTTGACATGGCTGATCACGTGGTAAAGAGCCTCTGTCAGAGGCTCTTTACAGAGATCAGTGGAGCGGTGTGTCAGACTGACACACCGATCGCTACAATGCGTGCCCCCACGGGCGTGCGGCGGCTGTTATCCTGAAGGACGTCCTATGACGCCCAGTCAGGATAACTGAACCACCGCCCGGCTGTCATTCTGCTATAGGCTGGGCAGGAAGTGGTTAAAAAAAGTGTTACTAAACCCAGGACCCTGCATTCACTATATCTGGTCTTCCACAGTACACAAATAATTTCATTTCCATGTTCTAAGTAAATATAAACTGCTAAATACCTTTTCTCATCAGCAGTATATAGCAGTCTTGTGACTTCTATCAGTGTCTGGTTAAAGCTTGTAGGAGGAGTTTTCATTCTACTCTGACTGTCCTTGGAGGCTGCAGGACCCCTGACCCTCTGTGTGGACAGTACTGGTTGGCCCAGTGCCGATCACATGCACTCTTCCAAGAAGAAGAAGAAAAAAAAAAAAAAAACCTCTAGCAATACACTAAATTGAGTATGTGCAGAGTGACTCCAAAGGCTCTATCTTATCAGGAGATGGATTGGGGACAATGGAAGAAGGGGAGGATCAGAGAAGACAGGATCACACAGCCTTCTTTACATAATGATTAACCCCTTAGGTTGAAGTGAGTATAACAAGCATGCTTTTCTGTATATACAGACTGATTTTACTGTTGTGGGTTTAGTAACACTTTAATTCACATGCTCATCTGCCCAGCAAATCCAGCATTGTCTTACAGTGATCTGCTGCCACTGCCTGGGGTTCTCACCTCCATCTTCTTCTGTGATGTCATTAGGAACCAGCTGTCTTTTTAGGTTTCAGCAGCTGTCTGTTGCATGAAAGTGTATGCCTCCTGGGATACGTCATGTACATACCAAAGGAGGTACCAGGAGCACTGCATGTCACTGCATGTGGTTTTGAGAGAAGGAAAATTTGTTTGGGACTGTTCACTCTCAAGGGCAAAATAAAAAAAAAAATCCATCCTCTGCAGATAGAGGTGTGCAGAATGGCAGACACACCCTTACCCAAACTCCTGACACCCCATCTCAGGGCTCTGTAAAGAACAGCTTCAATGCTGTTGTGATTTACTCAGCTACTCAGCCTAGCACGTTGCAGTCCTAAAAAGTCCATGGCTTACAACATAGGCATCCGCATGGGGTGTGCCTGGGCACACCCTAATCACCCTGTGCTGTCTCCAGAGATTTGCCCCAAAATGCTGCATCCAAGAGAGTGTGTGGCCCACGCTGCCTGTGAAACAGTTTCACAGGCAGCAGATCGTGAGAATTGCCAGAGCTGTTCAGTGTATGAAACTGTCAGATAATGAGACTGCATGCAGGGAGAGGCACCAGCTGTCAAAATGTCAGGGTGATGTCGGGGGTGGGCGGGACCAAACGGCAATCAAACACCAGCCAATGGGATGGGTCTGGGTGGGCCGCTACATTTGTGGCCCCGCCCCCTCTCTAAAGCAGCTCTAACATTGGCTGGTGTTTATAGCAATTGGTCCCGCCCACCCCCGACATCGCGGCTGAGTTGTAAGCTATCATAACTCAGCCACGATGTCGGGGGTGGGCGGGACCAACACCAGCCAATGATTGGGCTGCTTCAGAGAGGGGGCGGAGTCAGAGAAATGTAGCGGCCCGCCCAGACCCATCCTATTGGCTGGTGTTTGGTAACTGTTCAGTCCCGCCCACTACCAACATTATCGCTGACTTTTAACAGCTGGTCTCTCTCCCTGCATGCAGTGTCATTATCTGACTGTTTCATACACTGAACAACTCTGGCAATTCTCACAATCTCCTGAATGTGAAACTCCTCCTCTCCCCTATCAGTGCCAACCAATGCTGCCTATCAGTGCCAACCAATGCTGCCTATCAGTGCCAACCAATGCTGCCTGTCATTGCCAACCAATGCTGCCTGTCATTGCCAACCAGTACTGCCTATCCATGCCAGTGCTGCTTATCAGTGCCAACCAATTCTGCCTATCAGTGCAAACCAGTGCTGCCTATCAGTGCCAACCAATGCTATCAGTGCCAGTGCTCCTTATCAGTGCCAACCAATGCTGCCTATCAGTGCCAGTGCTCCTTATCAGTGCCAACCAATGCTGCCTATCAGTGCCAACCAGTACTGCCTATCTGTGCCAGTGCTGCTTATCAGTGCCAACCAATTCTGCCCATCAGTGCCAACCAGTACAAACCAGTGCTGCAAATCAGTGCCAACCAATGCTGCAAATCAGTGCCAACCAATGCTGCAAATCAGTGCTGCATATCAGTGCTGCCAATCAGTGCCCACCAGTGCTGCATATCAGTGCCAATCAGTGCTAACAATTAGTGCCCATCAGTGCTAACAATTAGTGCCACCTATCAGTGCCCATCAGTTCTGCCTATCAGTGCTGCCAGGCAGTGCAGCCTATCAGTGCCCGTCAGTGTCGCCTATCAGTGCCAATCAGTGTCCATCAGTGCTGCCAATCAGAGCCTATCAGTGCCCATAAGTGCTACCAGAGCCCATCAGTGATGCATATCAGTGCTGCCTATCAGTGCCAATCAATGCTGACAATCAGTGCCGCCTATCAGTGCACATCAGTGCTACCAATTAGTGCCCATCAACGCTGCCAATCAGTGCAGCCTATTAGTGCCCATCAGTGCTGCCTTAGCAGGGATGGTGGAAACCCCTCTACAGATAATTGCAATACAAATTACCTTCAAGTGCAACAACTTTTTAGTTGGGAGGTTCACATCATTATAGCACTTTGGAATTTTTATTTTTTAGAGTGTTACACTTAATTGTATATGTTTTAGTTATGGTTATAATGTGAATTATTGCACTTTTAATTTCCCACCACCCCTGCTAAGTCCATGTCTTTATGGACCTTGCTTTGTGCACTGGTGCGCAGTCATGTTAGAACAGGAAGGGACCATCCCCAAACTGTTGGAAGCATGAAATTGTTTAAAATGTCTTGGTATGCTGACACCGTAGCCTCCCTGGCGGTTTTCCCGAGTGTGGCTCGGGGTTAAAATTCAGTACCATTAGCGGTAACCCCGAGCCACACTCGGGATCGCATTGCAGGATCCTGGGGCGGCGTTACTTACCTTGTCCCCGGGATCCTGCGATGTCCCCCGCAGTGTCCGAGGGCTCCGTCCTCCTCCGAAGCCTCTCCGTGCCAGGCTCCGTTCCCTGCGAGCGGCGCGACGCACGGGGGCGGAGCCTGGCGGCAAATTCAAAAAACTGTCAAAATCATAACACATACAGTACTGTAATCTTACAGATTACAGTACTGTATGGAATGATTTCACATCCCTTTTGTCCCCAGTGCTCTGGCCCATGCCCTGCATGCAGTTTTACATGATATACACTGTTCTTTCTGCCTGGAAACTGGAGATTGTCCATAGCAACCAAAAAGTGTCCCTTTACGTCAAAAGTGGCTTTAGACCAGCTGGAAAACAGCGATAATAAATTAGAACACTTGCAGAATTGAGCGATAGTGAATTGTGGGGAAATTTATTTTATTACTATTTTTTTTAATTTTTTTTAATTATTTATTTTTATTTATTATATTATAATTTATGTTTTTGTGTTTCAAACTTTATCATACCCGGGATATTTACTAGACTCTGGTTTGGACAGATTTAAGTGTGTTATTGTTAAGATTTACAGACCTACAATATAAAACGCCAAATTTCCATGCAAAATAATGGTACCGCTTTCAGCACCTAAAATCCGAAATAATCATACCGCCAGGGAGGTTAAGAGTTCCCTTCATTGGAACTAAGAGGCCAAGTTCAACCCCTGAAAAACAACCGCACACCATAATCCCCCCTCCACCAAATGATTTGGACCAGTGCACAAAGCAAGGTCCATAAAGACATGGATGAGCGAGTTTGAGGTGGAGAAACTTCATCCCTAATCACTGTCACATGACTACTGAGTACAACTACTCCGACCCCCAACGTAACCATTCCCAAAGAAGAGAGTCCGCTTCTCCACACCAACCTACCTCATCACCAATCAGCATCACACGACTACAACTACTCCGACCCCCATCGTAACCATTCCCGGAGTCCGCTTCTCTGCACCAACCTACCTCATTGCAAATGAGGTCATGCTGTCCCCCCACAAGATACCACAGGATAAATAGATAATCAAGCACTAGGAAGGGGGTGCAAGTGCTGTGCTAGTATCTCTGGGGGGGGGGGCTGGGGGGCTTCCTGTAAGGGTCCCTGAGGTTTACTACAAGCTAGGAGATCCTTTCAATGCAGACATCCCTAGGTTATACAATATGGCTGTTAATCTCTATTATAGAACCCCATAGAAAAGTCCTTTTGGAGCTCTCTGATTATATGCAATTCCACTACTGAACCCTGCACCATTCTAATACAACTAAACATAGCATTGTACTTTGCAAACTGATTTGAAAGATTCTGCGGCAACCTAGATAAATCATTATGCAGTCAGACAGCACTGGGTCTCATAGTGCCTTTGTGCAGAATGGAAGTTACTAAGCAGCCAAACCCCATATGACTGTCCTTTTTAAAAAAAGGAATAAAGTTATTCATATTATGCAGTAAGAAAGCACTTTTTTTATATATCCTACCATCCAACTTAAAATACAATAATATATCATTCTTATGCATAATATTTATTATACATAATATATCTTTTCTTATACAAAGGAGGTGCACGTGTACTGCTGCAGAACAACATAACAGTGTACTAGTTCATTCCAGCTCAAACAAATGCTTCAACAATATAAAATATATTTGAGAAGTGTGAATATTTTACAGCCTTACTGTGCAGACCTAGTATCATAACCATTCTGTATAAAATAAAAACTGTTTCGGATTGCACAAATAAAAAGCTCATTCAAACTCAGTTTGCCCTGGCTCCTGTATGTAACTGTTTCCACATTTCTCTGCTTATCCACATCTGCTGCACTATTACTCAAATCCCTTTTGTTGGCAGCAATGCCCTCTAAAATAAAATAAAAGGCAGTAACACCACCCTTAAAGCACCCTGACCCTCTCACTTTTAGACATTTCCAAATAAAAGACAAAAATGTATATGTAATGATGGTCGGGCAATATTTTATACACAGTAGTTCTGTTACACTATAATTTTGTGTACATTTTTCTACATGCTACATCATATTAATGTTATTACATGATTTAGGCTGGATTCATACCTTTCTGTGTATGTTCTCATGCATTATCAACAATAAGGAATTTAAATGTGTTGCCATAGTCATGAATAGGTCATATAACACTCACAAAAAAACCCCAAAAAATAGAAAATTCATGTCAGTGCATTGCACTAATATGAACTAGAACCATTTAAAACAATGGTTAAAGCATGTACATGCAGTGAAGTGACATATGATGGCATTAAATTCCTAAGGTTTGAATAGGCCCCCAAACCCATGATGATAGGACCCCTTTCACACACCATTATTACTATTAATATTAAAATTATCCTGTTTGCTTGGGCCACCACTCAGGATACCACTGACTCCACTGCCTCCACAGTCCTTCACTGGTTATCCAAAGCCAGCAAGTAATAATGGGTAGGAGAAAAACAAAAGACTTGGGAGGTGTGCCACACGAGTCTGGTAATGGAATATGTGCCACACCACCAGGGTCTGGAACTTTGGATCTGGAAACAAAAGCTAGTTGGGCAGCGGGCATGAACCCATTGGAGACAGACAACACAGGGGCATCAAAGTCAAGCTAGGCATCAGGCCGGAAAAGCATCAGCGGACAGCTGGGCATCAGGCCGCAAAAGCATCAGCGGACAGCTGGGCATCAGGCCGGAAAAGCATCAGCGGACAGCTGGGCATCAGGCCGGAAAAGCATCAGCGGACAGCTGGGCATCAGGCCGGAAAAGCATCAGCGGACAGCTGGGCATCAGGCCGGAAAAGCATCAGCGGACAGCTGGGCATCAGGCCGGAAAAGCATCAGCGGACAGCTGGGCATCAGGCCGGAAAAGCATCAGCGGACAGCTGGGCATCAGGCCGGAAAAGCATTAGCGGACAGCTGGGCATCAGGCCGGAAAAGCATCAGCGGACAGCTGGGCATCAGGCCAGAAAAGCATCAGTGACATGTGGGGCATCAGGTAGGAAAGCATCAGCAGCAAGCTGAGGATCAGGCAAGAAAGCATCAGCGACAGGCGAGGCATCAGGCAGGGAAGCATCAACAGCAAGCTGGGCATCAGGCAGGAAGGCATCAGGAACCGATTTAGCAAGCACCAGATCAGCAGGCTGGGCTGCGGTCACCGGATCATCAAGCGGGGCAGCAGGCAGAGGCACATCAAGCGGGGCAGCAGGCAGAGGCACATCAGGCTGGGCAGCGGGCAGAGGCACGTGAAGCTGGGCAGCGGGCAGAGGCACGTGAAGCTGGGCAGCGGGCAGAGGCACGTGAAACTGGGCAGCGGGCAGAGGCACGTGAAACTGGGCAGCGGGCAGAGGCACGTGAAACTGGGCAGCGGGCAGAGGCACGTGAAACTGGGCAGCGGGCAGAGGCACGTGAAACTGGGCAGCGGGCAGAGGCACGTGAAACTGGGCAGCGGGCAGAGGCACGTGAAACTGGGCAGCGGGCAGAGGCACGTGAAACTGGGCAGTGGGCAGAGGCACGTGAAGCTGGGCAGCGGCACATCAGGCTTGGCAGCGGGCAGAGGCACATCAAGCAGGGCATCAGGAACGGAACCATCAGGCACGGAACTACCAGACAGGGCCATCAGGGACGGGACCGCCAGACAGGGCCATCAGGGACGGGACCGCCAGACAGGGCCATCAGGGACGGGACCGCCAGACAGGGCCATCAGGGACGGGACCGCCAGACAGGGCCATCAGGGACGGGACCGCCAGACAGGGCCATCAGAAATGGGACCGCCAGACAGGCCATCAGGAACAGAAAACAGTGAGGTCAATTTGATTAGCTGGCAAAGAGGCCAAACTGGTTTGTTGGTAGAGAACCAGTACTGTCAGGTGGGATAGCGACAGGCAGGTCAGTAGCAGAAGGTACAATTTTATTAGGCTGAACCAATGTGGCAGGTGTGGAGGCAGAGTTGGATAGTGGCAGGATTGTGCGGGTTGGAAAGAATTTACGTTTCCTCTTAGGGTTAGCCACTGAAATTCTGTATGTGGATACAGGGCTGTAGGTAGTGGGTGCAGCTGATGGAAGCAAAGAGCAGGAGGATGGGAAAACAGAGGGAACAGTTGCTGAGGGGGATTTTAGTGAAATTGTTGCAAGCAGCAGAGAAGAAGTAGAAGGCAGGGTAGGTGCAGCAGGTGGAAACATGGTACTGGTACTGAGTTGGTAGCAGGGTATATTGGGCGGCAACTGTGGTTGCTGTGGGTGAAGGAAAGAAAGACATTTGAGCAGGCAGGTGTCTAGCCACAGGAATGGGTGGTTGAAAGCTGAAAGAGGCTGAATGCAACACATTTTGCCATGCCTGTAATAATCAGTGTTAATTGTGGCAGCAAATTTCAATTTGGTTTTAGTCTTAGGACTAAAATGGCATTTTAGTTTTAGTCCCATTTTAGTCTTCTGAAAGTGTTTTAGTTTTAGTCTTTGACTAAAATGCCATTTTAGTTTTAGTCCGATTTTAGTAATCATATTTTAGTCGACTAAAATCTCCAGTACATTTTAGTCTAATATAATAATTTTAGTCAACTAAAATTGAATGTGCACAGTACACAGCCCCCCACCCTCTGCACAATACACAGCACCCCACAGCACACAGACCCCCACAGTACACTGCCCCCCACCCTATGCACAATACAAAGCCCCCACAGTACACAAAACACAGGCCCCACCCTCTACACAATACAAAGCCCCCCCACAGTACACAGCACACTCCCCACCCTCTGCACAATACAAAGCCCCCCCACAGTACACAGCACACTCCCCACCCTCTGCACAATACAAAGCCCCCCCACAGTACACTCCCCACCCTCTGCACAATACAAAGCCCCCCCACAGTACACAGCACACTCCCCACCCTCTGCACAATACAAAGCCCCCCACAGTACACAGCACAGCCCCCCACCCTCTGCACAATACAAAGCCCCCACAGTACACAGCCCCCCACAGTACAAAGCCCCCCACCCTCTGCACAATACAAAGCCCCCCACAGTACACAGCACAGCTCCCCACCCTCTGCACAATACAAAGCCCCCACAGTACAAAGCCCCCCACAGTACACAGCACAGCCCCCACCCTCTGCACAATACAAAGCCCCCCACAGTACACAGCACAGCCCCCCACCCTCTGCACAATACAAAGCCCCCCACAGTACAAAGCCCCCCACAGTACACAGCACAGCCCCCCACCCTCTGCACAATACAAAGCCCCCCACAGTACAAAAAGCACAGGCCCCACCCTCTGCACAATACAAAGCCCCCCACAGTACACAGCACAGCCCCCCACCCTCCACACAATACAAAGTCCCCCACTGTAAACAGCACAGCCCCCCTCCCTCTGCACAATACAAAGCCCCCCACAGTCTCCTGGGACAGCACTGCCAGTGTACTCTAAAGTTAAAAATAAATCACTGCCAGCCCTTTCTCATACACAGCTCCTCCTGTGTCACTCTCATTTCAAATTAAAGTCTCTAAATTTACCTCATAGCTTCGCTCCTGCATGGACCTGGTCACATGGCTGCTCTCCTCTGAATATTCATGGATGGTCATGTGACCGCTCTCCTCCTCCAATCTAAAGGAGGAGGAGAGCAGCCAACAAGAACGAAGTTATTGAGGTTAGAAGCTTCAGCTTACAATGAGTGACACAGGAGGAGGAGCAGTATAGGAGAAGGCGCTGGCAATGATTTTTTCCTAATGATAGACTTTGCTGGCATTGCTGTCCAAAGGGCCAGGAGAGGCAGGGCTGCTGGCTTGACCACCCCCCCATGTGTGGCACCCGGGGGCGGACCACCCGATCCCTAGCCCCTATTGGTACAAAACAAATATACGCCGATAAATACAGTAAATTCATGAGGGTAAACATTCCTCCTTGCCATTAACGTCCCGTTTTCGTTCGTTAACGAAAACGGATTCTATTTTTGTCATAGTTTTCATCAGTTGACAAAAATGTGCTGTACTTTTAGTTTTGTTTTCGTCACTGTAAAAAAGCCTCTGATGAAAATTATGACGAAAGCGTTTTTGTTGACAAAATTAACACTGGTAATAATGGTTGCACAAAATCTAATTTACACACTGCCTGTCTGACCAGAGATTGCACTGAATTAATACATGCTACTAGCAACTGTTGGGGACATGCTGACTAGTGTTCAAAGAAAAAGGCTGAGTCATCCTCCAATAACCAAACCGAGGATTCCACCTGAGCCACACTAAAAGGAGGAAAATAATCATCACAACCACTAGGGGCACTAGGCAGAGCCAACTCTGCACAGATTTGAATGAGTGGCCAAATCTCCTCAAACAAAAATCTGCCTCGATCAACAAAAGCGTGAGCCAGATGGATGCATTACAACAATTGCTCCCTAGTCTGCTCTTTCAAAGTTTGGCAGCAATAATCCCTGTCTTCTGTTGTGAGTAATGAGAAATACAAAACCTCCTCAAAATACACCTTGCAGCAATTGAGCAAGTGCTCAGACCTAATTCCCAGGTGCAGCCGATCTGATTGTATGGCTTCAGTATTATGTCAGGGATACCTCATGCAGGCATCCAGCAAGGGTGATCAGATCAGTTAGCTGCACCTTAAAGGAATCAGGACCAGATGAGTAAGTAAAAATATATATTTATTTAAAGTGATTGTAAAGGTTCTTTTTTTTTTTTTTTTTTTAAATAACAAACATATCCACTGTGCAACTTGTTTTGCACAGAGTGTCCCTGAACCCGGTCTTCTGGGGTCCCCCAACGGCTCTCGCGGCTCCTCCCCACATCAGATAACCCCCTAGGAGAAGTGCTCTTCTGAGGGGGTTTCCTTGCGGGCGCGCTCCCGAGTCCAGCATTCGGTGGCTGCTGGATTTGATTGACAGCAGCAGGAGCCAATGGCTGCGCTGCTATCAATCTATCCAATCAAGAGCCGAGAACCCTGGGCAGAGAGACAGCGCATGCCCGCCGGGTCACGTTCCAGGGCTCAGGTAAGTACAGGGGGCTGGGGGGCCGGTCACTGCAGGAGTTTTTTCACCTTAATGCAAGGTGAAAAAACACAAAGGTTTATGACCCTTTTAAGATAATGACACACTTCCAATGCCAACACCAATAAATCATAACAAGCAAGTGGAAAGTAAAAGAACACAGCAAACTATATGAAAACCTAAACTAAATAAACTTAACCAACTATATACAAATGGGGAGAACACACATAAGCCAGACAGGACAGGGACAGGAGATAAGGGGAACAGGAAGCCAGGTACTGGGAGCAGAAAGTCAGTAGTGGGAGCAGGGGACAGGTCTCCAGATCAGGATCCTAGGAACAGGGATTGGATCAGGCTCAGGCAGGGACACGGCTTGCAGGAAAATACTTAAGCCCTGAGCCCCAGTGAAGGGCAGGATTATTTACTCCCAGCAGTCCATATCAAGTGCAGCGTGATTACCTGTATGTACATCTGCTGGAAGACACCCGCTGGTGGCCACCAGAACTACACCCTTTGGTGCTAAAAACAACAATGCCACCAGTAGGTGACCCAAGCAATGACACAGGTCCTGACAGCAGGGTTCAGGAGGGTGATACAGAGTGCAGGGTCCGGGAGGGTGCTACGTAGAGAGTGCAGAGTTCAGGAGGGTGCTGTGTACAGAGTGGAGAGTTCAGGAGGGTGCTGTGTACAGAGTGCAGGAGTCGGGAGGGTACTATGTACAGAGTGCAGGATCCAGGAAGGTGCTATGTACAGAGTGCAGATTCCCACCCCTAAATCCTCATCCTTGACTAAAATGCTCACCCCCTTCCAGCCCAAGTCCCCCATCACTCCTCCAGGTAAAAATCCTCTTTCCCTCCCAGGTAAGCCCCCCATCTCCCAGGGTGGGGGTCTTCCCCTTAGGTGACTTGTTGACACTGACTTGGGAAGTGATTCTTACCCCATAGTGACAGCAGTCCTGTCCCGGCTATCAGGCGTCTCTCTCCTCCTGCCTCGGTCAGCTCTTGGACAGGCTTTAGGAAATGGCATCTGTGCCTCACAGCTTCTCCCCGGCCAATGAAAGTGGAGGGATGCAGATTGCAAGACAAGAACTGGAGGACTGTAGCTTGGCAGTGGGACACAGGGTGGATGGAGCTGGACTCTGGGATTTTGTGGCAGCAGGGATGGTAAAATGTCAGGGAGGCCACACGGGCCCCCTGTAGCTGACCTCTGATGCTACGCCCATGCCCATACACCCCACATAAGCTTTGGGGCAGAAGTCACTGGAACCAACTCTAGGCTCCACTCTGGGACTCAGCTTTGATTCGCCAGGATGCTGAGACTTGCATCAAATCCCAAGATGATTGGGAGCTATGGTAAGGGGAAAAAAAAACTGTGAGCAGCCTGATAAAACCCTGCCCATTACCTGGGAGACACAGAGGAGGAGGATATGGATTGATGTGCCTTCTGAAAATGACAAAAGCCGGCTGGGAGGAACTAGAGCAGGTGGAAGATGTATTCTTCACACACTGTGGCACTGTTTTGTGGAAGGAGAAGCAGGATCTACATTTCCCTGGGTGCCTAGGGGTGCAAGCAGAGCAAGGAGGAGCAGAAAGAGAACTGAGAGCCTGGGTGGAGAGAGAATCACACATAGAGAATTAGTGGCATGGGTTGTGGTGTGTGCTGCAGACTGAGGAAAGAAGCAGTAAAGGATCTCTGGCCACCAGGACTTGTGTGCAGAAAGATTGCTGTGAACTCTGAGTAAAGCTGTTGTGTTGTGCTCATCAAAGGTTGTGTCACTGCATTGTGCCTGCCATAGATTGAGTCACTAAAAGTACTCTGCAGTACTGCTGCTAAGGACTCCAGGATGGGAGAATGCTACAATACTGGCTTGAGGGTGAAGCCCTGTGCACACAGCGTGACCCCCTCACCAGGCTCCAAGATGCATCAGGATCATTGGGAGTGGTGAAAGGTCTTTTGGCCACTGGTTTAATACTGACCATGCTGATGTTATTGCTGTTTAAAGATGCTGCCTGTGGAGAGTCGGCCTTGCACCCTTTACTTCTGTGCATCTGTGTTATGGTCATATAGGTTACTGCCCTTTTCTAAATTTACAGTTGTTATGCATTGAAGGTTGTCTTTTCTAATGTAATTATTCTTTGCAGAAAGATTTAACAGTGTTGTAAGCTTTCATATGCATTAAATCGTGATAATATATTCAATTTGTTTATCACTACCAGGTGTGTGTCTGTTTTTGGTGATAATCCACAGCCAGGATAACAGTATTTTCCACATGTGTCTTTAAATGTGTTTGCAGTAATTTAATTTAACCATGTGTGCCAGAGGGGCTGAGGTCATTCTTGGGGTTGAGGTGGACATCAGAGAACCCTAATTTACCAAGCGGCTCCTTCGGGGGGTGGCGCTACAGAAGAAAAGAGGTTTAACCTTAAACTACGTAGAGGGTTCTTTACTGTAAGAGCGGTAAGGATGTGGAATTCCCATCCACAGGCGGGGGTCTCAGCGGGGGAGCATCGATAGTTTCAAAAAACTATTAGATAAGCACCAGAATGACCACAACATACAGGGATATACAATGTAATACTGACATATAATCACACACATAGGTTGGACTTGATGGATTTGTGTCTTTTTTCAACCTCACCTACTATGTCACTTTGTAACGATGTAAAGTGTTATTGCAGGCAGAATTTTTTAATTAAAATAACAAACATGTTATACTTACCTGCTCTGTGCAGTGGTTTTGCATAAAGCAGCCCCGATCCTCCTCTTCTCAGGGTCCCCCTGCCGGCGCTACAGGCCCCAAGCAGATTGCTAGGGGGGCATGTCTCGGTCCGCCCCTGCACTCTCTTCATTGGCTCAGTGACTGATATTGACAGTAGTATGAGCCAGTGGCTCCTGCTGCTGTTTGAGCCAGTGAGGCAGAAGAGACCCAGGTGAGCTCTCATGCATTTGGCTGGATTGAGATGGAGCTCAGGTAAGGATTAAGAGGGTCTGGGGGTGCTGCTGCACACAGAAGGTGTGAATGCATGAAGGTAAAAGACCTTGAGTCTTTACAACCACTTTAGATTGTATTATTATTGTTGGCTGCTCCACTTTTTTTTCCTGTAGGGTTTTTGCCTGTTCATTAAAGCCTTTTTAAAGCCAAAGGTGTGTCGGGCAGTGTTGTGCTTCTTTCAGAGTCATGGGCACTGTGAACAGAACCCCGATGAAACAGCAGCCCCTTTCAGGGGTTAACACTACAAAAACTGCAACACATGGTAACGCATTGCTGTATGTTCTGGTGTGCTGTGTTGGGGGAAATAGGTCAAGCCCAGTTTTTGGTGCACAGGGGTGCACTAGTAGCTCATTCAATATAAACAAACTTGTGGGTGGGGCCTAATCAGCATAGCCGAGAATTAAGCAAATACACGTGGATACTTACATTTTGTTTATATGGTAGAAATTGAATGACATAAGACAGGTTACAGCAATTGCACTACATATGTTGCATGTCATACACTTCTTCAGGCAGAAGAGGGTACTATTTATCCACAAGGCGATTTCCAATAGTAAAATATCAGGCACTTACAGACCACAGAATCCCAGAGGAGCATGTACCTCTCCCTAATACTTTTCCAATTCACTCCCTAACAAGCATGGGCCTTGTCCCTATCTTAATCTCACACTGCGGGCACACCGAATGAGGCAGTATTTCACTACTTATGGAATCATTATTTATGACCTGTTTGTCACTTTTTCTCTTTTTTTGTTGTACACATGGTGTACGTTTCACTGGTAGGGTGCAGGTCCTCGGGCCTGCCCTGAACGTATTGGAAAGGGGTGGACATGACCTTCTGGCTTAGTTTGCCCTCTCTCATGGAGTCTCCCTTAGGGGGAGCCCCACCTAGTACTTGGGTGGGTCTGTTTCAGCAGAGCTTTCAAGTAACGGAGTCCGTCTGGTTTCGCCCAGATGGACTAAGTAAAGTACCCCAGTTCCCGCCTGGAGCCTAACGCCCCATGGAATCTTCAGTCAAGATGGCTGTCCAAATCTTGATGGGATTTCGGTATCCAATAGGTTTGCTCCTCCCCAAGATGGCTGCCTGGATCCTATAGTAATCCTCAATGGGCTCCTGTCAGCCTGAAGAAATGGCACAGTGCCACCTTCAGGTTGGAGAATATACTGCAGCCCCCACCTGCCTGCAAGCTGCCCTAACGCAATGCACATTGACATGAAGCACACTGCAAAGATGTGAAGAGGCTTTAATGCACAGAGATATTTACAGTCATTCATTGTAATTACATTTTCTAGCACTTCTTTTTCAGCAGTAGGGCAAGAGTGATGGCCTCGGCAAGGCCCTTCAATCACCGCCTATACATGAGGCTGTGTGGCAGTGAGACTCCACCTACAGCTGGGAGCATGGAGCTTGAATTGACAGTCTCTGCTCCTTTTTACATTTGGACTCCACCATTGGGATGTGGTCGGCACTCAGGAATCAAGTGTGCAGGTAATGATTTGTAAATCTATACACTAGCAGCTAGTCTTTACAGTTTGTCACAAGCGTTTTCTTTAACTGGTGCCCAACACTAAGCGGCCCACGTGCAGCCTAAAGGGTATGAGAAATGGCTTGTGATATGTGAGTACTGGGTTCAAAGAGATCTCAGATTTGAGTAAGATGATTTTTTTTTTTTACTTTTGAATACAGTGATGAGGGGGTTAGAACCCGTGCCAGGATTTATTCCTGCCTTAGGATCTATTTATAAAAAAATCGAGCGAATGACACAAACATTTAAAAACAAGACAAGGAATTGGTCACACACTGGAACTCCAAATGATCTCGATGTCATCTTTATTGTCAAAAAAAGGGTCAGACAGATACAGGCAATGGTAGACGTTTCACAAGCGATAGCTTGCTTGTTCACAAGCAAGTTGTGAACAAGCAAGCTATTGCTTGTGAAACGTTTACCATTGCCTGTATCTGTCTGACCTTTTTTTTTGACAATAAAGATGACATCGAGATCATTTGGAGTTCCAGTGTGCAACCAATTCCTTGTCTTGTTCGTCTTCCACGGTGGTGAGCCGAGGTCTGCACCTGTAAACCATCCTGCACCTGAGTTTGCCTGGAGCGGTGTGCTTCTCTCTGTTCTTTGCTGACACAAACATTTATCCAGCCCTCACAAATTCTGAATGTATTTTGCTTTACACGTTGATTTCCTAAGACCATTAGCTCCATCTAGTGGCCAAATGCGGTATTTTTACTAAAATACCTTAATCAGAAAAAAATATCATGTTATGGCCACTAGATGGAGATGGCAGTCATAGGAAATCAACCCATGTGAATGCTTGTGACATTCGGCTAACATTTTTTTTATAAATTGATCCCTTTAAATTTCTGATTTAGTAGTTCTCTGACTATTGTCACATCCTGTCTCGAATTGCTGTTGAAATTGGTTGCAATGGGTTACCACCCAATACACATTCCTGTTGTCGTTTGTACTGTTTTTACGATAAGCCTGAGAATGCATTAAAGCAAATTTGATCTGCAGAAGATACTGGGGCCTTCTTTGACTGATCTGTTAGTTGCTATGGTGAATTTCTCCAGTGAATGCAAAGCTACAGGACGACACCAAATCTTGTCTTCCAGGTCAGTTTCAGAACATTTTGTTTCTCTGGTTATAACATCGACATAACAAACATTTCTTGCATTTGTTACAGAATTAAAAAAAAATCCAAAATGCATCAATTAAAAATACCCAATCTCATGTAACAATGTTCTCTTCTTTAATCAGGCTTTGCAAAGCTGTTGTTTACAGTCTTTTTATTGCTAATGTAGTATCTGCAGTGATTAAGAAAGTTTATATATCTGCCTGCTAAAATGATCTATATAATCACGTTTGCAGATCATTTGTTTAATTTAGCCGGTAGTGTTAACCAGGGCTTGTGCGCCTGTACACTAGATGACATTTCAACTGATTAAAATAACTTGGCTTTGCCGGTAAGTAATGTTATGTCGTTGCTCGGGAATAGTAATTTATGTCTTCCAATGATAAATACTGAATGCTGTCATCCTAGCTTGGAAATAATCATATTAATCATCCTGACTGCAAGTTTTCGTAATAAAAAAATACGGCCGGAACTCATGCCATTTGATTGAGAAAAAAATATAATTTTCTTCGTTCAGTTATATGTAATGAAAACATATTGCATAATATAGCTTATTTGGAAATCTACTTATTAATAAAGATAACTAATTGTCTTTATTAACAGTTAATTTACTGTAAGTATAAAAGTCTGACTTTTGCTACCCTTTACCTAATTTTGCATAGCAAATCTTGCAGTTGTGTCAGCTATCATCCATTCCAAATGGAAAATGCTATTCTTCTCCCAAATGTGGCACTGACATAGATATACTATATGTTACTGAATGGAATCAGGCAATACAAAGTAGCAAGGAAAACATCCTTAAAGAGGAACTGCAGTCTTCTCACATAATTTGTAATAAAAATATCTTTGCCATTCTGGAGCTTCCCCCAACCACTTTGCATATTATTTTATATATACTGTGGTTCTGTACTTGTCAAAAATGCTGCAGAAATTTCCCTCCACTAAGTCTGGCTGCATCCATTTTAACTGTAGGCAGCTGAAGCTCCAGCTCTACAGCTCTCATTGGCCCTCTTATGACTCACCCCCCTCCATTCCTGGCAAACTCTCACAAGAGTGCATGGAGCTGCATTGAACCAAGCTGGAGATCAACACCTGATAATCAGTACTGAGCCCGGGGGTGGCTCCAAAGTGTGTTTTGACTCAGTATAGCAGCTGGGTAACACACTCTGAGATGAGCACATTAACCTAGGGGGGCCACTGGAGTGCACTGGAGCATGGTTTGCAGCACCAAGGATGTCATACACCCAGGCTTTTTACTAGACAAGAAACAGCAAGTGGGCTGTATAAGGTATTTACGGGTAGAAAATACCGTTCTGGCCCCTACCCTACACATGTTCGACACAGGGATCACCTGTCTTCATCAGCACATCCCCCTGATGAAGACACGTGATCCCTGTGTCGAACACGCGTAGGGGAGGGGCCAGGACGGAGTGAGCAGCACGGAGTCTGTCTAGAGGAAACACATACCATACGCTATACCTGCTTTTTTATTGCTATCTGGGAGGCTTGTTATAGAGCGGTGCACTCACGCACCAGGATTATGTGAGTACCCTATGGTGGGGAGTGTAATTTATTCAATAAATTTACCCAACGATATTACACCATGTAGTTTCTCTCTTGTTTATACCTATGGAGCTGCATTGAACCAAGCTGGAGATCAACACCTGATAATCAGTACTGAGCCCGGGGGTGGCTCCAAAGTGTGTTTTGACTCAGTATAGCAGCTGGGTAACACACTCTGAGATGAGCACAGGGGGGGGGCACTGGAGTGCACTGGAGCATGGTTTGCAGCACCAAGGATTTCATGAGCATGTTGGATAACACCATTTATGGACACTGTTTGCACGCACTTATTTGATGTTGATTTATGGGACTTTTCACCAATCACTTTATGATTATTTACCGGGACTGTCTATTATGGTCATTATGGAGCACTAAGCACTTTTGCATCTGTTTATGCACTTTAATATTTGGTAATATAGATCATATACTTTTTATGCACATTGCACTTTAACTGTCTGATTTATATGAATTCACTTATATATGAGATTTTATTTTCTTTTATCACTAATTTATTGATGGAGAGAGGGTCAATTTGCATATATCTTACACTCTAGAGATAACAGTGATATAGTTTACTCTAGCGCAGCGCATATTTTTCATCTATATAGACTCTAAACATACATCCAGAGTTAAAATGGAATGGTTTAGATCAAAGCATATTTATGTGTTAGAATGGTCCAGTCTAAATTCAGACCTAAATCCAATTGAGAATCTGTGGCAAGACTTGGAAATTGCTGTTCACAGATATTTTCCATCCAATCTGACAGAGCTTGAGCTATTTTGCAAAAAAAATGGGCAAAAATGTCACTCTCTAGATGTGTAAAGCTGGTAGAGACATCCCCAAAAAGACTTGCAGCTGTAATTGCAGCGAAAGATGGCTCTACAAAGTATTAACTCAGGGGGGCTGAATACAAATACACGCCACACTTAAATATTTATTTAAAAAAAAAAACAAATTGAAAACCATTTATCATTTTCCTTCCACTTCACAATTATATGCCACTTTGTGTTGGTCTATCACATAACATACATTTATGTTTTTGGTTGTAACATGACAAAATGTGGAAAATCTCAAGGGGTATAAATACTTTTTCAAGGCACTATACAATGCACAATATATTCCATAAAGTGGTTCTAAAGGCAAAGGTTTTTACCGTAATGCATTCTCTGCATTAAGGTAAAAAACCTTCTAATTGCAGCTTGTACAATTGCGATACAAGTAATATTGTGATTGAATGTTATAAAAAAAATTCTTTCCTTTTCAATCTGCAGCTGCTGTCATTTTCTATAAATGCAATGCAATATGGCTACATGGAGTTGTTCTGTACACAGAATGTGTACTGACCACTCTCCAGAAACATCATTTCCTGCTTGTGTGATTGGCTCACCAATTTTCCCAGATGTCTGCCTAAGATACAAGTCAGATTTCAGGCATCCCTTGCAACAAAAATGTCATTTTTGGTGAGATATTTCCAATAGGAACCCGTCTATAGGGATACAGGCTCAGCAGATTTCCTCATTATTGCCCTGTAGCTCCTGACAGTTAATTATGAAACCACTCCCATTAGACCAACTCAGAACAGAGGCACAGACAAACACACATGGATTTCTTCAGAATAACAAAAGGTAGGAATCTGCAACAAAGGTTGTTATAATCCTTGCAATGTACATAGATCACAGTGAGGGGGATGTATTTTTCTCAACAAAAGTGGAGTTACGCTTTAACTTTATTGCTATCACATAAGGGGCTGATAAGCTGCTGTGACAGATTATCTTTATTGAGATATCAGGGGGTCTATAAGCCCTTCACTGAAGCTAAAGGACCACATATCATGCTCCATTCAGTTCAGTAGCTAGAGAAAGTGACAAGTAAAATCAGGGGTAATGTAGTTCTTGTTGCTTCCGGGTTCTTACCAGCTAGAGAAAATAAGTGACAGACATTCACTGTTTTCCCTCCCCTCTACAAGGTGACACGTACCATGCTAGTCCTTGGCTGGTACAGCGGAGTCCAAGAACATTTTCATGAAAAATATGCCAGTTGATTTTGCCAGATATACATTATCTTTGTTACTACCTGTGGGCTGAAAAGACAGACTGGTGTTACTGTAAACTACAGTAACACCAGTGGCGGCTGGTGCTCAAAATTTTTTTTTGGGGGGGGTGCGCAAACAAACTGAAAAATACTGAACCCCCCCCCATCAATTGCAGCCTCACTGTGCCCATCAATTGCAGCCTCACTGTGCCCATCAAATGCAGCCACTGTGCCCATCATATGCAGCCACTGTGCCCATCATATGCAGCCACTTGTGCCCCATCATATTTAGCCACTTGTACCCATCATATGCAGCCACTTGTGCCCTATCATTTGCAGCCACTTGTGCTCATCATATGCAGCCATTGTGCCTATAAAACGCAGCCACTGTGCCCATCAAATGCAGCCACTTGTGCCCATGATATGCAGCCACTTGTGCCCATGATATGCAGCCACTTGTGCCCATCAAATGCAGCCACTTGTGCCCATCATATGCAGCCACTTGTGCTCATTATATGCAGCCACTTGTGCCCATCATATGCAGCCACTTGTGCCTATCAATTGCTGACACTGTGCCTATCAATTGCCGTCACTGTGCCCATCAATTGTTCCCACTGTCCCCTATCAAACGCAGCCAATGTGCCATATTAAATGCTGCCAGTGTGCCCCTCCACTGTCCCGCCATCTGCACTTACCTGTCTCGGTGGGGCAGCTCCTCGATGTCTTCTCCCGTCCTCTCTTCTCATCCTCTGGTATGATTGGACGCCTGGCGTTTCAGCCAATCAGGTGACGGGTAACAGATCCGAGCACCTGATTGGCGGAGAGGCGGTTTAGTGTTAGGAAAGCGAATACTCATTCGCTTTTCTAACACACAGCTGAGTGACCTGCGAGCGCCCAGCATGGCACCTTTTTTGAAGCCTATTAGAGCCTATAGCTCTAATCGGGTGCTTCAAAAACACCTCCAGCCATGTAATTCATGCGCCCTGCGCCCAAAAAGGGGCCGGGTGCCTGAATAGGTGGTGGCAGTGGCGGCCATAGATTCATGCAATGCATGAATCTATCTATTGGTTCTAGAGGGGGTGGCAGGAGAAAGGGGGCGGTGCCTGTGCGCCCCTTTGGACGCACTGCCACTGAGTAACACTATTTATACCACTCTTCAATATTTTACATGGATATTGATATTCAGATCACTAGCAGCTACATTGTTAATGTCGCAAGCCCACTGATCCCAGGAACATTTAATCATAGGTGTGGTCCTTTGCTTAGGATGTACAGAACTGTACTAAAGTTTTAAAATAGAAAACTTGATTATTACACTTGGCATTATAGGAACAAGGGTGAGGTAGGGATCACGGTATCCCCAAAAATCTCATTAGATTTTTGGACTACACCTCAGTCTCTTTTTGATCTTCCTTAACTGCTTCAGCCCCGGAAGATTTTACTCCCTTCCTAACCAGAGCACTTTTTGCGATTCGGCAATGCTTCGCTTTAACTGACAATTGTGCATTTGTGTGCGAAAGTTGTACCCAAACAAAATTGTTGTTCTTCTTTTCCCACAAATAGAGCTTTCTTTTGGTGGTATTTGATCACCTCTGTGGTTTTTATTTTTTGCGCTATAAACAAAAAAAGAGCGACAATGTTGCTATAATAAATATCCCCAAAAATATATAAGAAAAATAATTTTTTCCTCAGTTTAGGCAGATATGTATTCTTCTACATATTTTTGGTAAAAAAAACGCAATAAGCATACATTGATTGGTTTGCACAAATGTTATAGCATCTACAAAATAGGGGATAGTTTTAGTTATGGCATTTTTATTATTATTTTTTTTCTATCTGCGATCTGCGATTTTTTTTTTTTTTTATCATGACTGCAACATTATGGCGGACACATCGGACACTTTTGACACTATTTTGGGAGCATTGGAATTTATACAGCAATCAGTGCTATAAAAATGCACTGATTACTTTATAAATGACACTGGCAGGGAAGGGTCGATCAAGGGGTTAAGTGTGTCCTAGGGAGTGATTATAACTGTGGGGGGGATGGGCTTTCACTCACATGACAGTGATCACTGCTCCCGATGACAGGGAGCAGTGATCTCTGTCATGTCACTAGGCAGAACAGGGAACTGCCTTGTTTACATAGGCATCTCCCCGTTCTGCGGCTTTGTGACACGAACGCTGGGACACCGGCGGACATCGAGTCCGCGGGTCCCGCAGGCACGGTTACGCTAGCCCAGCCAATTAAAGGGGACGTACAGGTATTTGCCCACCACTGCCATTGTGCTGACGTATATCGGCGTGCAGCGGTCGGCAAGTCTTTAAAGTGTATGTTGTTACCCAAAATATATATATATATATATATATATATATATATATATATATATATATATATATATATATAAATATATACTGTATGTGTATGTGTATATATATATATATATATATATATATATATATATATATATATATATATTATATATAATTTTATGTGTGTAATCACATACATACATACATACATACATACATACATACATACAGTATGTGTATTTTATAAATCATAGTATCTATCATTTTCATGGACTTCTTTCACCTGAAGTACCTGGTTGATCCTGCCAGTCACCTTTCTTCCTTGTTCTAAACCAGGGGTGACCAACCTTTTGAAGAGTGAAGGCCACTTAGGAGACTTAGTAACTGGTCTCGGGCCACAATGAGCGGAGTGGGGGGGTGAAAGGTCCGTGCTCACTCTGCATATTCAAAGCGGACACAGACACAGCCCACTCTACTCTATTGGCCCTGCAATCCAATCCGCCCAGGTGGAAGGAGACGGCTCCCCTTCTGTTTTTTTTTAGTAGATCGGATGTAGGCGGGTGTAAAAGACACAAGTCCGTTTACATCTGCAGCTCCATAGAGGTGAATGGAGGGCCTGACTGGGTTGGACCGATCGCGTGAAAGGGGCCTAAGGCTGTTTTCACACTGATGCGCTACACCGCGGGTGCAGCGCAGTGCACTTGTGGCTTTCTTGTGGGTTAGCTGCACTTTGCCATAGAATTCTATTATATCCTCCAGGTGTGGTGCACTTTCTGAAAGCGCACCAAATCCGCAGGTGAAAACAGAAGTCTATGGCTCAGTGCAGGTAAGCCGCAAACTTATGCGGCTCTGCTCTGCAGCCGCTTGCTTTGTCTACCGCTGGCTTCATTCACAGCACCGATGCTCTGGGGTGATGGGTTGGCAACCCGCGATCTGGGCTTGACAACCTGCCACCCCAGAACAGGAGGTTGCAGGCCACATCAGAGGGCTCCATGGGCCACATGTGACCCCTGGGCCACTGGTTGGGCACCCCTGTTCTAAACTGACTGCACAAAGCACAGAAACTGATCTTGCTTGTGTGGTCCACTGTGCAGACATACAGCGTTCCTGTAATCGGTAGTTTGTTTAGGCACCTCACCCCCCCCCCCACCTATCATGGCATGTTTCTGGCACACACACCCTCCCAATTACAGCCTTCCTCTGGCACACCTCCTCCCAATTACAGCCTTCCTCTTGGACACACCTCCGCCCAATTACAGCCTGCCTCTTGGACACACCTCCGCCCAATTACAGCCTGCCTCTTGGACACACCTCCGCCCAATTACAGCCTGCCTCTTGGATACACCTCCTGCTCAGTCTCAGCCTGCACCTTGTCTCAGGGTGAACAGACTATACAGGCACACTTTACGTCTGCACGGTGTTCTGTAACCCCCGACCCCCACTATCAGGAAGAGATGCATTTTCACAAGACAGAACTTTTTAATCTTGTAAATAAAAATATGAAAAGATCATTTCTGAAACTAAGCAAAAGCAGTTATGGTGCATGCATAGCTATGTCTGTATGAAAGAAAGTGTCTATAACATTAAATGTTCACAACTACTTTAAAGTAGTTGTAAACGTTCGATTATTGTTTTTTTAAAATAACAAGCATGCCTATACTTACCTGCTCTGTACAATGGTTTTGCACAGAGTAGCCCCGATCCTCTTCTTCTGTGTGTCCTCTGCTGGCGCTCCAGGGCCCTTCTCTTCAGCGGGTGCCACCATGGAAAGCCGCTTTCCCTAGGGGCACTCATGTGGGCTCACTCCCGAGACCCCCTGCTGCGTCCAGTTTAGATCTTATCTGCCAGTAAATGTCACAGCTTTTGATTGACACCAGTGGGAGCCAATAGCTCCTGCTGCTATCAGTCTGTCCAATAAGGAGAGAGACAGCAGCTGGAGCTGCTCGCTTGTGCATAATGCTGGATCGGATCCAGACTCAGGAAGGAAAAAGGGGGGGTCTGCGGGCAGCTGCAGCACAGAAGATTTTTCACTTTAATGCATAATGCATTAAGGTGAAAAACCTTAAGGCTTTACAACCACTTTAAAGTCTTTGATTTAACCACTTTAAAGTCTTGCATTAAGTAATACTTTAAATAGTTAAAAATAAAAAGCCCCTCTTTGTAGCTTGCTGGCTGAACTCTGTCAGAGCTCTGGGTACTTGGCAATTGAAGTTCTAGTGGCAGCTCAATCCTTATGTTCCCACAGGATAACATGGAAAAGGTTCCACCACATTTCCGTGTGTGTGTGTGTGTGTGTGTGAGTGTGTGGGTTGCCTTGTTTCCTCTAGGCCTTACTCTTGTCTCCAGCAACACTTTCGGGAATACCACCCAGGAGGGAAGATGCCTTCATTTTACTAGGCTCAAGGCCTGGGAAGAGATACAGAACTTCTAGGATGGCGTCTTTGCACAGCAGAAACCCACGAGGGAAGAGAGAGAGAATTTAACAGTACTCCCAGCATGCATTAGCAGGTTGCTGCACCTACTGATTGACAAAGAGTATCAAACATCCCCTTAAACAGAATGATACCTCTAGCTTACACTGCTTACACTGCTTTAGCAAGCTTACACAACAAGTGGCAGAGAAATACATTGTATGCTAGGAGATCACTCATTTTGAGGTACATATAGGCTGGCTATATCTTTATTTGTGCCATGTGAGCTGCAAAGATTTTATGTAGATCATTTTCAACCAATAAAAAAGCTGCTACCACCCAATTATCTTCTCATATATGTGCACTTAAAGCGGAGCTCCGTCTGAAAAAAAAAATTAAAAGTCAGCAGCTACAAATACTGTAGCTGCTAACTTTTAATATAAGGACACCCACCTGTCCAGAAATCCCGCAATGTCAGCACCCCAAGCCGATTCATCCATCGGCTACAGGTGCAGGCACGGGCATTGCAAGTAAGTGAAACTGGCAGTGAAGCCTTCAGGCACTGCGCTTTCTGAATGGCCCTGTCATCTTCTGGGACACACACAGGTCCTAGAAGGCAGCGGGGTGAAGGAGGAGGGGCGGGATATGTTATATATCATCGTTCGGCGATCTTACCTGGAAGTGGGAGTGGCTACCTGTCAAAACCAGGTACTTGTGCTCCACCCTCCTCCCCAAAAAGTGCAAAATGTGGCAGTGGAGGTGGGAGGGTGTGAACAAGCTGAGCTTCCCCTTTTGGTTGGAGTTCTGCTTTAAAAATGAATATATATATATATATATATATATATATATATATACAGTATATATATATATACAGTATATATATATATATATATATATATATATAAAATATAGTGCAGCACTTTTCAATATATTGTCAACTCAGTTCTTTTAAATCAAACCAGTCACCAAAACATATACCAGCATGTATACACAAATAAAATAATAATACAAAAAAAATCTCTCATCAATCCAGTGTCCTTTTGAGATATCAAATATATATGAGAATAACACTAAAAGCCTCTGAATAATCCTGTGTCTTGTTGCTAATCCACCCAACGTGTCAGTAAAAATTGCTTGTGGCCACACCACCAGTTGCGCTTTCACCTGGACACATTGACCTTACTTACTCTGTAGGATCAAATAAGGTTTTTATCCTTCTCCAAGGACATATTCACACTTCATGGGCCCCAGGACATCTCTTGTCTGCAAAAAGAACAATCACCTCTGAAAATTTGAAACACTTCTTCTTAAAGAGCACTCTCCAGTCTTCTCCACCCGCTCAGCAACATGTATAATGAAAAGAAAAAACAATATATCCCTTTACTCTTAATACAATTTATTCTTTCATTCCCAGTACAATTATCACACTCACATTTTTAAGGTGCTCAGTCACACCAAGCATAAATGCACATAGCACAAAATAAACACATGTAAAACTCCAAGCTGCAGTTCTCCTGTATAGCAATGTATTACTGCTACCATGTGTTGTGATGTCATCCAACCCCACCCCTACGTGTTTCATCTCATGGGCATGTGACATTCTCAGGGGGATATATACTGTATATAGGTTAACTATAGCCCACTGCTGAATACAGAAATCACAAAAATACAAAAGGAATTAAGCAAATATACTACATCCCTATACCACTATCAATCACCATGTAATGGACATGAACAGAGGCAAACATGTTATAAGTGACAACCATTGCTTCCTCAATAGATATAGTAAAGAAGTGAATGTAGTCATGCAGGGACAGGATTTGTGTTCTCCACAGAACTGGCAGGTGAAAATAAACGGAAAAAAGCCACAAAAAAAGAAAAAACAATGCAGCCAATTGATCTAAGGACTAGTATACTGCAATATATTACATTTTTGTAACATATGCTTTGAAATTAATGTGTATTGAGTAGTAAAGTAGTAAACTGCAGGAAGGGGTGGCAAACAAGCACCTGGAGATGCATACATATCCTCTAGACCAGCCTTTTAACACAGGGGAACCCTTTAAACAATTTTATGGTCTCAGGGAACCCCTGCTAATAAGTACTATATCCAGAGCTTTACCATACATTACTGTTATGGTCAGTGGGAAAAAGGCTTCTTATATTTGTGGTCAGTGGGAAGATTCCCCCTCCTTACAGACAGCTTAAAAGATCATTGGTGTTAGTGGGGACTTATCTGGGAGTCAAACATTGCTCAATGCTCAGGGAACCCTTGGCAACCTCTGGAGGAACCCCATGATTCCAAGGGAAACCTTGGTTAAGAAAGGCTGCTCTAGAGTCACTGGGAACCGCAGTTAGACATCATGCTGCCCTAGTCATACTCATTTTGTGTAATGATGCTCTTCGTTTCACTGCCAGGGTACACTATGGGAGGTAGTGTGCTGTCTAATTTAAAGGCAGAACTAATTTTTAAATATTCAGACTACTAAATAAGAGAAAGGAGAGATGGCCTCATGGTTCCTGAACTATAAAGAGCTGTAGGCCTGTTATCATTGTTGGCTGCTGCTCTTTGCCCCTACAGCACTCTTGAATGTCTAGAGGAGGCCAGAAAAGGGAAACAATATAAGGAAAAGATTATCAGTTTGTAAATTGTGAGATTTGATACTATCACTTTCTGCCGCCTTAGGCATTAGCACACAAGTGAAATTATGGTAAATCCAGCCATACAGGAGTGTACAGTTATGTCAGTTATTCCTCTGTCTTGGTTTATTTGTGTGATGTAGAATCCCACTGACCAACAGTAAGTGTGCAGTACAAAATAATGACCAGTTTGGTTATTGTTAGATCTTATCTGCCAGTAATTGGTACCCATATAATATAACCTTAATGAATTTGGTCTCAAGCTCTATAGACTCTCTTCAGTTGAATGATCTTGGAGGAAACAAAAATCTATACTCAATACCTTTGGATGAACACTAGTGTTTTCATAGCTGCGTTGAACAAATAAAAATAATGTCTGCAAATTTGCCTCGGAATTGCTTTTTTCCTGGCAAACTAACTGAACACTAGGATTAGTTCGATAGTTGTACTACAGTTTAGGATTTGCAACAGTCTCATAAAGTCTAAATGGATACCAAGGAAAACTTGTGACGTAGTGGACAAAAATTCTCGTTAACAGTATGGAAGCTATAGACCTCACTCACACTAGCATTTATGTGTTTTTTGCACGTTGTGCTGTGGGTAGCGCTACGTGTAAATATTATATTATTTTATATTTACTGTCTCATTAAAGGAGATTGTTGCAGCTGATAGAGCTGTAATATAGCCTATTATAGATTTAATAAGGAAGGTCATTTCTTTTGTCAAGCAGTATTTGGTTATTCACTACCCAATAATAGATTCTTAAAATGCCAGTAGCCTACAGTTCAGCATTATGAAAATGTGCACTTATTTTATTTTATTTATTTATAACCCTTTCCTTTTTTAATACTAAACATTCACCAGATGATGGTGCTAGATTTCAGCTTAGCATCATATAATTTTTTGCTCGTTATGCTGTAGGTATAGAAAAGCAAATAAACTTTTAATGATGTACATCTGTTATTTTGAAATTATTATTGAACAGAAGAATATAGTAATAAAAAGTACGAAGAATATGTAGGTAAAATTTAAGACTTATTTTGTATAAAACACAAACTCCCCCAAAATGATCATAGATTTTGAGATTCCAAAGACAATCAAAAGGAAAATATCATCCTATAGTATGCCCATCCATAGGAAGGTGCACATATGTAACTGAAAGATTCTCCTACGAACAGATCTGAGAAAGAGTTGTGGTATGCTCCTTGTTATAGTGTGCTTATTGTGAAAATATTTTTACATGGAAGAGCAACTTGATTGGCCACATTTTAGGGCTAATTCACACCGCAATCCCTGTGTACAGTGTGCATTTCTACATACATATGTTTGTAACGCTTTTTTTCCTTTTTCTTGTTTTGTGCTAAGAATCCCCCTCACATTGATATGTGTTCTGGTGTGATTACATGCATTTACACGCATTCTGGTGCAAAAAAAGGAAAAAGCATGCTGTTGTATTGTTCTTTTAAAGCACTGGAACTGAATGCATGTGTTCAGGATGTTTTAGAAAAAATGCACCTGAAAGCATCTGTTGTGAACAAGACCCTAAAGTATATAAATCGTAGCTGGAAAACATTTTGTTTGCTGAAGCATTGTGTATCATAATAACGGTCTTGGCTTTTTTTTTTTTTCATAAAATACTATCTTAGTGCTGCTGATCTCCTCCAGAATATTTCAGCCACTTCCTGTCTACATACATATGTTCTAGGATAGGCTGCAAATAATTTCTCTGTGCTGATAGTAATAGAGGTGGTCCATGCCTGTATAACGTGTAGCTACACAGCCACTTGCAGTCTCCATCAAGGGCAGGGAGGGTGACAACACAGAAGCACAAATAGGAGACAGTCGTTACCCTGTAACAGCATGTGCCTGAACAGACACCCTCATGGGAGGATTACCAGTAGGCATTTAATAAAAGCAGAATGTTAAGCCCCGGTTCACACAGGGGCGGCACGACTTGCAGGTCGCCTCACCGAGGCGACCTGCACACGACTTCCACGGCGACTTGCAAAACGACTTCTCTATAGAAGTCTATGCAAGTCGCCTCAAGTCGCCCCCAAAGTAGTACAAGAACCTTTTTCTAAGTCGGAGCGACTTGCGTCGCTCCTATTAGAACGGTTCCATTGTACAGAACGGGAGGCGACTTGTCAGGCGGCTAGGTCGTCTGACAAGTCGCCCCTGTGTGAACCGGCAGTAAAGGAAATCTATCGCCACAGCATACACTTTTTAATTTAATAACATCAGCAAAATATACCAAAATAAACTACAGTAAAATCTTGACTTGAGAGTAACTTGGTTTGAGAGCGTTGTGCAAGACAAGCAAAATGTTTTAATAAATTTTGACTTGATATACAAGCAATGTCTTGATATACAAGTAGCGTCATGTCACAACTGAGTATAAAAGAGAAGAGAGGCGCCTCTAATGCCCCGTACACACGATCAGATTTTCTGACAACAAATGTTGGATGTGAGCTTGTTGGCTGAAAGTCCGACTGTGTGTATTCTCCATCGAACATTTGTTGTCGGACTTTCCGCCAACAAATGTTGGCTAGCAGGTTCTCAAATTTTCCACCAACAAAACTTTGTTGTCGGAATTGACGATCGTGTGTACACAAGTCCGACGCACAAAAGTTCACGCATGCTCAGAATCAAGCAGAAGGAGCCGCACTGGCTATTGAGCTTCCTTTTTCTTGGCTGGTCGTACGTCTTGTACGTCACCACGTTCCCACGTTCGTAATTGTTGGCCAACATTTGTGTGACCGTGTGTATGCAAGACAAGTTGGAGCCAACAACCTTCGAACAAAATTCCACGGTTTTGTTGACGGAAAGTTTGGTCGTGTGTACGGGGCATAAGTGTAGCAATATGGTTACATTTAATGAAGGTACAACATTTAGCAACTCACATGGTTGATGATTAAAACAGGCACATCTAAGTGTGCAGGCATCCAGGTTAAAGCTGTCCACATAGACCGTCCTCCGCACCGCCATCAATGTCATCCCTGCCACGCTGCACTTCACGAGCGCTTCAAGCCTCGCTTTCAGGGTAGTCTTCCCGGTTATGATTGCAAACTGACAGCGGTGAGAGCCGGCGGTGCGGAGGACGGTCTATGTGGACAGCTTTACCCCGGATGCCTGCATACTTAGTTGTGCCTGTTTTAATCATCAGCCATGTGAGTTGCTAAATGTTGTACCTTCATTAAATGTAACCATATTGCTACACTTAGAGGCGCCTCTCTTCTCTTTTATACACTGTAGCTCCTGCTGGGGTTTGCTTCTAATTCCCTTGTGGAGGCTGCCATTTGTGGATGGACATTTTATGGTTACACAACCTATCACATTGCTATAATCTTTTTATATGGATTATAAACTGAAACACCTATGAATAAATGGTTGTGGAATGAACCACCTGAGTTTCCATTATTTCTTATGGGGAAATTCCCTTTGATATACAAGTGCTTTGGATTACAAGCATGTCTCCAGAACAAATTATGCTCACAATCCAAGGTTTTACTGTATAGTCATTTTTGATATAAGCCTAGTTGAAAAATGTCCATTCATGTTATGAGTGCTGCCTTTCTGATGGCCACCTCTTTCCACAATCCCCTGCTGTTTACCTTCCATGTCAAAGGACTACATATACCTTTCTGCCTGCAAACTGCGATTACTGTACTGACTCTACCTCCTGAAACTCCTCCTCTCAGCACCTCTGTAATTAAGAAGGCAGGCTCTATGAATTCTGTGCCACAGCACTGCCTACTCTCGCAGAATATGGGTCACGGAATTTCATGGAAAGTTAATGTGTGGGATCTTCATAAAGTAAATTTACAAATGACAACATCATTCAGATTAGTAGGAGTAGGCTAGAAATAACTGAAAAACAATGTGGAAATACATATAAAAATGTATATTTTGACCATAGACATACTTTAAAGCATGGGTGCTCAAGCTTTTGAAGAGCGAGGGCCACTTAAGTGATTTGGTAAACAGTCGCGGTCCACGATGAAATGAAATTGTTTAGCATTTCTCATTTTCTATTTTGAATAGCATAATGAACATTTTCTCCTGCAGCCGCTGCATGCTTGCAGGAGGGAGAGAAACCAGCTTTCAGCGGTTGCAGGAA
Source organism: Aquarana catesbeiana (assembly GCF_042186555.1). NCBI lineage: Eukaryota > Metazoa > Chordata > Amphibia > Anura > Ranidae > Aquarana > Aquarana catesbeiana. The sequence continues at coordinate 217,282,039 of NC_133327.1, forward strand.
GAAAATGGAGAGGATTGGTTCCTATATATGCCACCCCTTTTGTCCAAATGTAAAACAGAATGTGACAGGGATATCTCCCTGGAGTATGGGGCAGGATCGCCATTGTGACCCCTGATGACATACATAGCATAGCCAGGAAGGGATGTATTGCAATGCAATCAGTGGAGCCCAGAGTAGACGACCCATGTCTCATTAAAAAGAACCTGTCAACTAAAAATCCTCACATAGGGAACTTTTTGGAATTTAAACTACCACTATTTTTGTTCTCTAGAGTCTGCTTTCAGAAAATATATAATGTTTGGGGGCTTTATGTAATATTCAGGCCTAAAGTGATTTTTTAAACGTGTGCAAAAAAAGGGAATATTATGGCTCAGGCTAAAAGGTTAAATATGATTTTAGTAATTGGGTTAGAACTGGTTGAAGAAAAAGCAAACACTGCACACATTTTATGGTGGGTTTTTAAATAACAGTAACAGTGATTGTGCCTTTTGTGACTGGAGAACACAGCTCTGCCTTGTTCCTCAAACGAAGGCCCCATGCATACTGGGAGTTTGCCTGGGATTTCTAAATGGCCGGAGAAAAGCAGCTTCAAAAACATGCCTACGCTGCGTTTTTGCAAATGTGTTTAGGCAGGTCAAGTGCTAGGGCATTTATTGATTTCATTGGCCAGAATATTATTTATACTAGCCATTGAACACTTAAGAGTTAAAAGTGCCTAAATGCAATTACATGCATTTAGGCGCATGTGACACTTTTTACTCTCCTAAATGTGCAACTAATGTTTTTTTTTTCTGCCTCTAAATGATATGGCCTTTAAACACCTGTCAATGCATGGACACAGCCTAACATAGAGGGGTGTTTAGAAGCAGAAAAAATCCCCTCCACATAAAATGCCGGTGTTCTATCGAGACGTGCCTCCTGTCAAAAAATACCTTAGATGTGTCTGCACATGCACAGTACCAAACGTCACTCCAGCTAATATGTTGATCAGCTGGCATGATTCAACACAGCGCATGCGCAGATCGTCGGAGGCATTTTTCAACGAGAGCCAGTATTCAACATAATAAAAACACCGGAGGGATAACAACGGAAGGAGACACTATGCAAACAGCAGAGGGAGAACGTACTTGTCAGATTCTGTCTCGCTGTTGCGGGGCAGGTTTTCCGTGTGCTGAATGGCGGGTTTTGCCTGTGTCTAAGGGCGCTTTGCAACAAACACAAAACCCACCCTTCAACACAACCAGAACCCACCCCGCAACAGCAAAGCTCAACAAGTACGCTCTCCCTCCGCTGTTTGCAGATTGTCGAAAAATGCCTCCGACGATCTGCGCATGCGCTGTGTAGACGTCACGCCAGCTGATCTCAGCTGAAATGATGTTTGCTGCTGCGCATACGCAGACCCATCTAGGGCATTTTTCGACGGGAGGCATTTCTCGATAAAAAAACAGCATTTTTGAGCTGCAGTGTGCATGAGGTCTAAGACAGATGGAAGATGGCAAAATGAAGGTTCGCACCAGAATGCATACTTAGTAAGCAACATAGTTTTGTACCTACATTGGGGTAAATCAGGGTTAATTTTCATCATGGTAAACTATAGGAGCCCCCTCTGCTGGGTTACCCACTTCGACACCAAACATTCTGGGGAATTTATAAAGGGTGTCATGGACATTCAAGACAGCTGAAGAGTGAATCTGTCGGTGCCCATACTGAGGTCAGCGTGTCCCTATTGGACATATCTTCCTCCATGCACTCCCTCCATCCCCAACCATCACACTGCAAGGCACTTGGATGAGAAGTTTTGTACCAGGGGTGGGTGGAGCCAGTGACAAATCATTTCTTAAAAGTGGGCATTGTAATATTTGGGTAATGACATCATTTGTAACCCTGACCTGTTTGTGTACATTTAGCTTTAAGTCGTGGAATCTACCAGCAAAGGCTGAATGGGGCCAGTAATAAAACCCTGTGCAGGAAGATGTCACATTCACATTCTAATCAGTGAACTGATGGTCATTTTTGAGAATTTTTTTAATAACGATTACCCAGCTTAGACTATTGTGTATAAATGTTTATATGGGATTATTTCAGTTCTGATAATAATGGGGGGGATAAAAAGTGTGTATATAACAGTAGAATGACAAGCCATCACTGTGCCCAGGGCTGGATTTAGAACATCATGGGCCTGGGGCTGAGGATTTTGGATGGCGTGTTTATGGAAAGACCACAGAGTTCCCCCTTACATCAGAGTGCACAGAGTTCCCCCTTACATCAGAGTACACAGAGTTCCCCCTTACATCAGAGTGCACAGAGTTCCCCCTTACATCAGAGTGCACAGAGTTCCCCCTTACATCAGAGTGCACAGAGTTCCCCCTTACATCAGAGTGCACAGAGTTCCCCCTTACATCAGAGTGCACAGAATTCCCCCTTACATCAGAGTGCACAGAGTTCCCCCTTACATCAGAGTGCACAGAGTTCCCCCTTACATCAGAGTGCACAGAGTTCCCCCTTACATCAGAGTGCACAGAGTTCCCCCTTACATCAGAGTGCACAGAATTCCCCCTTACATCAGAGTGCACAGAGTTCCCCCTTACATCAGAGTGCACAGAGTTCCCCCTTACATCAGAGTGCACAGAATTCCCCCTTACATCAGAGTGCACAGAGTTCCCCCTTACATCAGAGTGCACAGAGTTCCCCATTAGATCAGAGTTTCCAGAGCCCTCCTTACATCAGAGTCCCCAAAATTCCCCTTTACATCAGAGTCTGCAAAGTTCCCCCTTTCAGTGCAGGATGGTGAACTCTACAGGACCCCTGTGCACCATCATATAAGGGGGGACACTGTGGACTCTCATGTAGAGAGGAACTCTGATGTAAGAGGGTCTCTGGGCACCAGAGCCCCCCTTTTTACATCAGAGTTCCTCCCTATATCGAAGTCTGCTGAGTTACTCTTACATGAGAGTCCACAGTGTTCCCCCTTACATTAGCATCCCCCTTACATCAGAGCAAGCTGAAGCGGCCTAAAGTAAGCTGAAGTAAGCTGAAGTGGCCTGGAGGGAGGAGTGAGAAGGGTGGGGGGAGCAGCAGTATGATACAAGTGGCAAGAGCTGCAGGTTTAGCAGATCAGAAATCAGCTGGTATCAGAGCTACAAACGTGCAGTGTTCCCTTCCATTGACAATTACGGATGGGAGCAAAGCACCCTATTTTTTCACAAACACTTTCTATAACGGACGGTCTGTAACTCTGCTGGGGGGGGGGGGGGGGGGGGGTTAGACCCCCCTGATATCCCTCTTATCTGCGCCCCTGCAATCGGCCTTTTGCTTTCCATGCCTATTCTTTTTGGGCAGCTGGGCAGGCCTATATTAAGATAGGGGCCTGGAGCTGCAGTTCCAATAGCTCTACTTTAAACCGGCCCTTCATGCGTGGCTCATAGGCACAAGCCCATTGTGCCCAGTAGTAAATCTGGCACTTTTTATACTGTATGTGTGAGTGTATTCAGGGGCAACTTCTTCCCCCTGGAAACCAAGTAATGTTTTTCAATTTCTGCATGCTGCAGATGTGATTGGGGATTATTATTTTCTGAGGCCCCTTAGATCCCACAATGAAGTATAGATGGCGGATGTGCTGCTGGTCCACCACATAATCATGGCCAGTGAATTAGTGGATCAGAATTTACTAGCCACGTAGTAGATAGCCTGTATATCAACCTGTATAATCAGCATATGTGCCTGGATACCCCCCTTTTGTCTAAAGAAGAAAGAGGCATAATCTAAGCCATAAAATGCCATGAGGCTGAAGATCATTACAACCAAGGCTGTCAGTCTGCAAACATATTTAAATATCGAGCAAAAGAAGGCACATTTATTCTGGCTCCAGCCTACAGGACCTGCATGGTGAATTTACAGGTAATTAACTAACGCCTACTCACCACACGTCATGCAATTTATTCTGATCTGAGATACATGTGTTTGACAGTAATTTACTGTGTGGTATTTTATAATTAGTACATTCGATTTCTGCTCTGTTATGCCAACCAAATGCACAATTTAAAGGCCTGCTAGATCACTTCAGGCTAGTCCTTTTGCAGGTATAGCTAGGTCTCCCCCTGCTCTGCACATGTTCAGCTGCTCTCTATTTTTAGGCACTGCTGAATTTGTAGAGGCTGATCTGCTGACAACCTTAAGCCATCGTACACACGATCCGATTATCGGACAAATTTTCGTCCGTTTTTTGTTGTATGCTAGTCTCATGTCGAAAGTGAAGAGGTTCCTCACCATACTAAAATTCTGATAAGACAGAATTCAACTTCAGAAGTGATGTAATATGTTGAATTGTTTTGTATGTATTCTTTCGTTTCCGAGCATGTGTAGTCTTTTTTTTGGACGATAACTGTGCTAAATAAATGAAAATTGGACGTTGTGTTCACGTACGATTAAAATTTTATAGTCTGCACATCCAGCTTTTGTTGTACGAAAATTCGGAATCGGCTGTCGAAAGCACCATACTAACGATCTGAAATTCTGCAGACGAAATTTAACTTCTGATTTTCTTATTGTGTCTACGGTCCTTAAAAGTGGTATTTAACCATCCTATTCATTACAGCCAAGGAAGCTGTTTCTGTTTGATCTGCCACTGCCATGGTGCCATGGTACTGCACATGTGATCAGTTATGACATACCTCCCAACTGTCCCAGATTTGCCAGGGATTTGATGTAAGTCCAGAGAATCTATGCAAAGACCCAGAGTGGAGCCTGAGTGCCGGAGCTCCATTGACTTTACTGGTAGGGGCGCGCAGCCCCGGGCACCAGTGCGGCTTTTTTTCAGCACAGACCCCCTCCCATCTAGCAGAGCAGAGAAGGGAGGGGGTGGGAATCTGCCTGGTCACTCGTCCCATCAGAGAAGAGGAGGAAGGGGCAAGGAATCTGCCCGGCCGCTCGCCCCCTCAAAAAAGAGGAGCGAGGGGCGGGGAATCTGCCCGGCTGCTCGTCCTGTCAGAGAAGAAGAGGGAGGGGTGGGGAATCTCCCAGGCCACTTGTCCCATCAGAGAAGAGGAGGGAGGGGTAGGGAATCTGCCGGCCTTATGGCAGAAGCTCCTCCATATACCTGTGTCGGTAGCGTGCACCCAGATGTTGTAGATGGTGTAAGTTGTAGCTTCTCTTTTGCAGCAGCCCCACTATTTGCAGAGCTCTGTACTTGAATGAGGGAAGGGGGTGAGCTCTGTACTGGAATCCATAATGTTCTTGGGGATAGAACTTGGCAGTACACAGTGCACCCCTCAACCCTGCATGCATTACACAGGGCACCCCTTAACCCTACACATGGTACACAGCGCACCCCATCAACCCTGCATGCAGTACACAGAGCACCCCTCAACCCTGCACCCAGTACACAGCGCACCCCTCAACCCTGCACGCAGTACATGGCACACCCCCTCAACCCTGCACACAGAGCACCCCGTCAACCCTGCATGCAGTACACAGTGCACCCCTCAATCCTGCACTTTTTATGTAGCACACCCCTCAACCCTGCAGCCTTTATGTAGCACACCCCTCAACCCTGCACTCTGTACATAGTGCACCCCCTCAACCCTGCACTCAGTACACAGCGCTTCCCTCAACCCTCCACTCTGTACACAGTGCATCCTTCAACCCTTCACTCTGTACACAGCAGGCTCCTCAACCTGGCACTCTGTATGTGGCACTCTCTTCAACCCTACACTCTGTATGTAGTACTCTCCTCAACCCTACACTCTGTACATGGCGCTCTCCTCAACCCTGCACGCAGTACACAGCGCACCCCCATAACCTGCACTCTGTACACAGCGCACTCCCTCAACCCTGCACTCTGTACATAGCGCACCCCTCAACCCTGCACTCAGTACACAGTGCACCCCTCAACCCTCCACTCTGTATACAGTGCATCCCTCAACCCTCTACTCTGTACATAGCACATCCTTCAACCCTTCACTCTGTACACAGCATGCTCCTTAATATGCACTCTGTAAGTAGCGCTCTCCTCAACCCTGCGCTCTGTACGTAGCACTCTCCTCAACCCTGCACTCTGTATGTATCACTCTCCTCAACCCTGCACTCTGTATGTATCACTCTCCTCAACCCTGCACTCTGTATGTAGCGTTCTCCTCAACCCTGAACTCTGTACGTAATACTCTCCTCAACCCTGCACTCTGTATGTAGTGCTGTCCTCAACCCTGCACTCTGTTTGTAGTGCCCTGTTCAACCCTGCACTCTGTATGTAGCGCACTCTTCAAATATGCACTCTGTATGTAGTGCACTCCTGAACACTACGCTCTGTATGTAGTGCACCCCTCAACTCTGCACTCTGTACATAGCACACTCCTGAACTCTGCACTCTGTACATAGCGTACTCCAGATTTCCTGGTATGTAGCAATGCCCCACTTCTGCGTTCCTGTGTGATTCGTTTGCGGTCAAGGTGCAGTGTGATTTCAGACAATTTTATTCTATTTTTTTGAGGGGAGGGAGTGTGATTTTTAGCTGAAAGGGTAAAGTGGGGGGAGAGTATTGCTTGCAAGATTGGGGGGATTTGCACTCTCCTTACCCGTACACTGTGCATTATACACCCCTGACCCCTACACTCTTTTTGTTTTGCACACCGGACTTACTATGCATTACACACTCCTGTACCCTGCATTCTGTGCATTACACACTCCTGTCCCCTGCATTCTGTGCATTACACACTCCTGGACCCTGCTCTCTCTCTGTGTTATGTACTCCTAAACCCAGCACTGACTACAGCCCTCTGTGCGTTACATATTCGTGATCCTTGAACACATTGCATTACACACCCTGGACCCCTGCAGTCAGGGTCATGTATCCTAAACCAATCACTGACTGTAGCACTCCTCAAACCCTGTGCTCTGCTTTACACACTCCTGTGCTATATATAAAATACTATATATTATATGCTTCTCACCAAATACCAAAGCGTATTTTATACAAGGAAGCATGGGTTTTGTTTAACCACGCCCCTTAAGTCCCTCCCGCTGTCAAGTTTGGCCACACCCACATTTTGGTCCACCTTCTCTAAAGTGTCCCTCATTCTGAAGTTCAAAAGTTAGCAGGTATGGTTATGACACCAGCCATTTGCTGGTTTGACAGTTTGGTTGAGGAAACAAGCAAATGTGACAGTTAGCAATCCCGGTATTCCAGGAATAAAACTGTTTTCTGAAACCGTTACATTGATGAGTTTAACTCTGCTTTATGATTTTGGGCGTTCACACCTAAGCTTTTTTGGGCGTTTTTCTGCTGTAAGCTTCAGCTCTAAAAACGCCCAACAAGACAAATCCCATTTATTTCAATAGCCCCAGTTCTCATCTGAGCATTCTGTCACCTGAAGCAAAACGCCTGTTGCTCAAAAAACTTTTTTTTCTGCTATTTACATTGGTGACCTTTTGACCTGTACAAAATCACGGCAAAAATCGTGGCAAAATCACTGTAAGATTGCGGAAAAAAATTGTGTCAAAAATCGTGCGACTTTCTGCCTGAAAACGATACGCTCAGGTGTGAATTCAGCCTTAGCAAAATGCCAGCTTCCAGCAAGAAGAAACAGGAACAATTGCTGATGCAATTTACAGCACACACTCATTTTGGTAGCATAATTATTAATGTGGAATGTATGTTTCTGGCTAAAGGAAAGTTCTGCTTTAAGTTTATTGCTTTCTGATAAGTATTTCTAATATACATTTTGCCATTCAGAGAAAATGTCGCTCCTCTCGTGAAAAAAAAAAAAAATCTGCAGACTCCCATGCTTACATGTAATGGATCCATGTCTGCTTACAGGCATACCCCGCTTTACGTACACTCACTTTACGTACACTCGCAAGTATGGACATTCTGGACATTCCTGCGCAGCCGCAGTATGGTCTGGAAGAGGCGGAGCTGCCGCCCAGAGCTGTCGCCATTGAAATGAGAAGAGGCAAAGTTCCCACCAGCCAGCCCAGAGTTGGCAGCCCGCCCAGCATTGCCCACCGGCCCGCTGGCCAAGAAGTGCCCACCAGCACTTGCAACAACAATCACATGGGGTAAGCTTACAATTTTTCTTTTAATATTGTGTTTATTTTAGTTATCAATGTATTATTCATATCAGTTATGCCTTTAAATGACTATTGCAATGCTGTACATACATTGAGAAGTGAAAAAAAGTATTGCTTCACTTTAAATACATTTTCGTTTTACATTCATGCTGGGCCCATTGTGTACTTAAAAGTGGGGTATGCCTGTACTTTTCTAATTTGTTTACATAGTGGTAGCACTTTCCACAGTGCTTTACAAAGGACATTTAACTGTTCACTTCAGTTCCTTTATAGAGGAACTTTTACTTTTTTGTTCCTGCCAGATCCACATGGGCAATGTGGAGTGTGGAAGAATGCCATGCAGGAAAATACAAATTCCATGCAGATGATTTCCCTTGCATGAACTGAAATTACGGCCACTGTAGCTGCAGGGTTATAGATCCAACTACTAAAGTACAACATATCACAGCGCTCAATAATATTTTTTGTAATATAAAAATGTTATTCAGTAAATTTAGAGGCTGATTAAGGGCACATTTACACATGCCTTCTGAAGAGCAATCCGCAATGGTATGATTTTCAGAGGACATTTGAGAGGAGGCGTTATGTTTCCTTCTCACTGCCTGTTTTAACCCCTAAAATCCCACACCACGGTGTTGCAACCACATGCATTGCACTTGAATGAGTCTTGTTTGGCAGGTGGTACTGCCCACCTTTGTGGCATAGAGGGGGCGAGGCGTCAGTAAAAATGCAGCTCAACTGCCTGCTTTTTTTTTTTTAAATAGACAAATGGTGCGCTGTTGCTTTAACCACTTCCGGTCTGCCGTATGCAGAATGACAGACGAAAAGTGGTTCAGTTATCCTTATTGGGCGTCATATGACATCCAGCAGGATAACAAGCTAGCACGCGCCCGCGGGGGCGTGCAGCACGGCGATCAGTGGTGTGGCGTGTCAGTCTGACACACATAAACAATGCAGTGCAATGCTTAACCCAATTTATAAATAACTAAATCAAACTAAATAAAATATATATTTATTCAGTTCACTGTAACATGCCCAAAAAAACACTCCAAAAAGAGAGTCCTTCAGTTGGTGTTCATGTGTCAATACTTCCAATATTCAAGCAATTCAAGTGTTTATTGGGTGACACATACTGTATCTTCCATAAAAAGTTATTATAAGTAGGGGAATTGGCGCTGTCCAACTGTAATGATTATTATAAATGAAAAAAAAAAAAAAAGTGTTTGGTCAACATGTATATCACAAATATTCGTATCAAAAAATATTATTGTGCATATAACAGAGTGTTTAACAAAAACTGAAGTGTGTCAAGTGTAAATAGTCCACCTATACGGTGTAATACGGTAAAGTGCAACGTGCTCCTAAAGTGCGTGCAAAAATCTTGTTTTCAATAGTTATATATGTATAGAAGAGATACCTATATCTTGCAAAATGGCAGAAGAAACAAAATCCAATATATAAACAAAATAATGGTAATCAAAGTGAACAATTATTTAGAGAAAAAATGTGGAGAATAAAAAGTGGAAAAAATAAAATTGAGAAATTTAAAAATAAAATAAAAAACCCCAGCATGTGTACATGAAAAATACAATTATGACAATCAAGGCAAACAATTAATTGGAGAGAAGATGTGAAAAAATATATAAAATATAAATTCCCAGCATATGTGCATAAAAATCCACATTTTTTCTCTATATAATTGTTCGCTTTGATTACCATTATTTTGTTTATATATTGGATTTTGTTTCTTTTGCCATTTTACAAGATATAGGTATCTATACATATATAACTATTGAAAACAAGATTTTTGCACGCACTTTAGGAGCACGTTGCACTTTACCGTATTACACCGTATAGGTGGACTATTTACACTTGACACACTTCAGTTTTTGTTAAACACTCTGTTATATGCACAATAATATTTTTTGATACGAATATTTGTGATATACATGTTGACCAAACACTTTTTTTTTTTTTCATTTATAATAATCATTACAGTTGGACAGCGCCAATTCCCCTACTTGTAATAACTTTTTACGTTTTGGATTTCACCTCGGTGATTTTCATTATAGGGGGGCAGCAGTCCTTTCCTAGGTTTCATATTCCTAAGTGCGGAACTAGTGTCATTTTATTTATGTATCTTCCATAAAAACACTCAAGTGATTGTGCTCAGATCCCCCATGCTACCACTCCACCGCTAAGTGCAATGCCAGTTTACCTTAATAGTGGACCTACACTTAGTAGATAGTTTGCACTTTGGTACGTGATCTATGTTATTCCCCCTCTAGCTCATTGCAGTCCCTATTAGGAAACTGTCCTCACTATTTCCAGTTCAGTTTATGGCTCAAAGAAAAGGAAGAATCCTCATAGCGCACCTCCGTAATAACTTTTTAAAGCTTTTATTGACTTAAATATACACTCACACAAAATAAGATGTATAGAGCAGTATTACAACCAAAAACATGGAGAACATCACCACACTTTCGGTTTGCGCATGGCCAGAACTGATGTCACCAACTCTGGCTGATGCGTTGTGTCACTAATCACGTGTCTTCTTCAGGGTTTGTTTTTATTGCTTCCCCCAACCACAAGAGTAAACTTGGTCTTACTAAGGGATATGAGAATGTTCACACAATATATTGTGGACTGTAATGCCCCGTACACATTGATCGGACATTCCGACAACAAAATCCATGGATTTTTTCCAAAGGATTTTGGCTCAAACTTGTCTTGCATTCACACGGTCACACAAATCTTGTCGGAAATTCTGAACATCAAGAACGCGGTGACGTACGACGAGCTGAGAAAAAGGAAGTTCAATAGCCAGTGTGGCTCTTCTGCTTGATTCCGAGCATGCGTGGAACACTTGTACGGTGTGAATTTCCCGTCTGTTTTCACTGCAAATTTCCAAAGCAGCTGTTCAGCGGTTGAGCGGTTGAGCTGCAAATTCAGATAAGGTTCAGATGCAAATTTTCCTTCTTTAGCAATAGCTGGTTGCGTGCCGGGAAGCCGGGTGCTGCGTCCTTAACAACAGATGACTCATCAGCTATCAGCGGGATTTCCGCTATGGAATATGGTCCCCAAAACAAAATCAGATGACTGTGCCAGTATGCTGACAACACACACATTTTGTGACAGTATACAGTGCATGCACAATACCCAAATGATACCTTAAACAGACAATCATTGCAATACATAGTTGCTAACAAAAACATTTACAAATGAGTAATAGTGAACTATTTGCTTATATTGTTTATAACAGAAAACAATGTATTTGGATGCGATATCTGTTTGCTACAGGTGCCTTCTGCTCATAAGAAGATTACTATTTTTGTGTTGCATTTTGATGTATCAAATCGTAGTCTGTAATATTCTGTACAAGCTGATCTTTAGTAAAACAAAAAATGAAATGCAATATACAAGCAGAAGGAAACCGGCTGCTGCACATATTTGTGGTAATGATTACAATTGTCTCATTCGAGAACTATTAAATCAACATAAAATCAATGAGCATATGGCCCTTTAAAGTCAGATGATTATCCTGTCCTAATGACAAAGCTCCTCTTTCTGGGCAAGTTGATGCCTTCTTATACTTCTATTCTCTACCATGATTTAATGAGCCACGTGAAAATTGATGGTAATTTTGCAACATATTAAGCATTTTTTTTTGAATATTCATGCTTCACAATCGTAAAGAGAAAAGATGGCATTATGATGATTAAGTATAAATATAGGCCTACCCAGTCAGTAGGGAAATATCACATGCTTGTGACACATTTTCAGCTGATGGGCTAAAGTTAATGAAGCAGAAAATAGACTAAAATATCCAGCTAATCAGTCATCACTACACATTCTGAATCATTTTCTTTTTTCATATGTTTGAAATCACATTTGAGTAGGAATGGTTAGTCTAGTATATAATGATGACTCACTTTTATACGCTCCTATCACCACTTTAGTGCCTTCTTCACTGCGACAGAGTAGTAAAGTTTTTTTTTTTCGCCAGTGTTCTGCTTGTGACTGAACCACTTTCCTAGAGAGGTGTAGGAATGTAGTATTTTTCTAAATTCCTTTTTACCTTTTTGTGATTCTGCAGGAAGCAGTGGGCTGAAGTCCACCTGTCTTTGTATGCCTGTTATGCCCCGTACACACGATCGGATTTTCTGCAACAAAACCGTGGATTTTTTTTCCGAAGGATGTTGGCTCAAACTTGTCTTGCACACACACGGTCACACAAATGTTGGCCAAAAATTCTGGATGTGAGAACGCGGTGACGTACAACACGTACGACGAGCCAAGTAAAAGGAAATTCAATAGCCAGTGCGGCTCCTTCTGCTTGATTCAGAGCATGCGTGAACTTTTGTGCGACGGACTTGTGTACACACGATCGGACTTTCCGGCAACAAGTTTTGTTGTCGGAAAATTTGAGGACCTGCTCTCAAACATTTGTGTGCAGAAATTCCGACAGCAAATGTTCGATGGAGCATACACACAGTCTGACTTTTCGACAACAAGCTCACATCGAACATTTCCCGTTGGAAAGTCCGATCGTGTGTACGCGGCATTACTGTTCATTAGGCAGGACATGTACTTTACCAGTCACTTGCTGTTGGAGTTTGCTCCAGCAGGATGCACTAGAGAGGTGTCAATCTGTGTTATGGGTTTTTAGGCTTACTGAGAATGTGGTCAGAGGTGGAATCCATACCTCAGCCCCCTTTGACACTGAGCAGGTTACATAGTATTGGCAGACTTGTTAATCCAACCTGGTTTCTCTAATGTTTCTCTGATGTTTCTCTGGGACTGGGCCACAGCCTTAACCATATAGGCCTTCCTCCAATCCCTCTTCATCGACACCTTAGTGAGGCCTGTACTTTCTCTACCACCTGCTATTTGAGCTTGTTTCAACAGGGTGTGCTAGAGAGGTGGTGTTTAGGTGTGAGTGTTTAGGCTGGCTGAAAAAGTATTCAATAGTTGAGACACTTCCCAGCACATAGTCCTCCCTCCTGAATATCTGCCCAGTGCGGCTGCTGCTGTGAGAAGTTCCTTTCTCTCTTTTTCTTTTCAAAAATTTTTATTGGTAACAATCATGTAGCAGTTACAAACAATTCAGTGTAAATTAGAGCAAGTACAAAGAACAATATACATCTCAATGAAGCAATATGATGGATACATGTTGGGGAAGAGGATACAGAGTTTGAGTAAACTGTCAAAGGTCATATAATCCAGTACAAGCCATAGATGTTATCATAAGGGGAGGGAAATGCCCTTTGACATAAGAAGGGTGGCTACTGGTATTATTCTATGGGGGGCCAATTTCAGAATCAATCAAACATTCCCTACTAACGGGATGCGTTACCAATGGTAAACAGTAATTAAGGTAGGAGGGTTAGTGAGAAGAGAGGAAAGGCAGGAAGGAAGAGGGCAGAATGTAAGGGAAAAGGGTTAGTTGAAGGACGGTTGGTCAGCCGGCCCACACGGGCCCAGGTCAAACATCCACAAGATCGCTGAAAGTTAGGGTAATAATAAGGTTCTAAGAGATGATTATCCAAGTCAGGGGGTAGGAAATGATCTATCCAGGGATGCCAAATTTTCAGATGCCGGGGGATCTTGTCTAGGGTTGTTGCTTCTCTCTTTGACCTAGGTATTGGAGTGTTGCAAGAATCCCCCTTTCTGGTAGCAAACCCTAAAGATGCTGGTTGCAAGTAATGTCCTGTTCTGGCATAGAGGAAAAAAGCTGCAATTCCCCCCCACAGGAGAGTTGGTGAATAACTAGTTCAAGTGGAAAGTGTACACAGAAACCTTTCCATGTTGCCCTATCTTGAAACAAAAAGATTGGGTTACCACTTGAACCTAAATTGCCAAGGAATATAGTTTGTATACTTTCAGGCCTTAAAATTACTTAGCTCCCTTTGACCTCTGTCTGTAATAAATATCAGATATACAGGGGTTGATTTACTAAAGGCAAATAGACTGTGAACTTTGCAAAGTGCAGGTGCTCCAAAGCTTAGTAAATGAGTGGAAGCTCTGCTGACTTTCATCATCCAACCGTGTGCAAAAAAAAAATTCAGTTTTTTTTTTTAATTCCTTGCATGTGATTGGTTATTCTTTGCAAAGTGAAGCTTTACCTCATTTACTAAGCTTTGGAGCAACTGCACTTGCAGAGTGCACAGTCTATTTACCTTTAGTAAATCAACCACACAGTTTCAACTTTACTTATAAAATACATCTTCTTTATTTACACCATTTCTCTATCAAAATTCATAGAATTTAAAGCACAATGCTATGTACCCCAAAAATATATCAAACTCTATCGACCATCAAGGTATCTCCATATTGGCATATAAGTGGATTATTTATGGGGCTATACATTTGGGGGAGATTTGACCTCCTGAGTTACCGCATACCTCTGATGGCACTCTGGGCACTGTTGTGAGATATATGGCCCTTTGGCTTTCAATTTTTGATGGTGTTTCATGCATAACATTTTGGCACATGGCTCTTGATTATTAACTTTTAATGTATGGGCCACTACCCCATGTATATAGGAATGCCTTTTGAGCAGAGTTTGGCTTTTTTGAATTTTTTTTGTACGCGATACAATCTAATCGGGGTTTGATTTTTTTGTCCTGTTGTAGGGCTCCATCAGAGTGTCATACTTAAAATCATCACCTTGAAAAGTATATGTACTAAAGCTACAACATGTGCAACTTATTTGTTTTAGGTAAATTTTAGTTATTTGTCTGAACAGACACATTGAGGTTTTTTTTACGAAAGGCAAATCCACTTTGCAATACAAGTGCAAACTACAAGTGCAAAGTGTACTTGAAATTGCATTGAAAGTGCACTTGGAAGTTCAGTCGCTGTAGATCCGAGGGGGACATACAAGGAAAATAAAAAACAGCATTTTAGCTTGCACATGATTGGATTCTAAAATCAGCAGAGCTTTCCCTCATTTCAGATCTACCCCTCAGATCTACAGCGACTGCACTTCCAAATGCACTTACAGTGCACTTGTAGTGCAAAGAGGATTTGCCTTTTGTAAATAACCCCCTGTATTACAAAAAGTATTGGGACAACTGCCTTTACAAGCACATGAACTTTAATGGCAACACAGTCTTAGTCCGTAGGGTTCAATATTGATTTGGCCCATCCTTTGCAGCTATAACAGCTTCAACTTTTCTGGAAAAGCTGTCCACAAGGTTTAGGAGTGTGTCTATGGCAATGTTTGACCATTCTCCCAGAAGCGCATTTTTAGGGTCAGACACTGATGTGGATGATACAGAAAGGGGTGTTTTTATAGCACTTGGCACCCAACTGGGAAAGCCTGGGTGGATAGGTAATGCAAATGATGCGGGGGTATATCTGGGTATAATATGCCAAAAACAATTAAAATCACTTAAAATCAATTCAAGTCTCAGAGGAGTCTCTAAAAAACAAAGTCCATGCCCTGTAGATACTGACAGCCAGCTGTCAGAGTTGAAGGAGACTCTGTGAACAGCGACAGAGGAAAGGAGAGAGCAGCACCGATCTAAGTGCAGCATAGAGTAAAAACAAGTTCAATGTGTAGTAATCAACTGAGGTAATATTGGTATATAGTACACAGGGTCCACCTGGGGCTCTTCTGTCCTTGTAGGCAGGCGCAGGTGATCGCTAGCCCCAGCTGCTCTGGTGGCATCCGAGGCTCTGGGGCTGGAGAGGATCAGCTGGGCAGGTGGTGAGACGACATCAGTGCATCGGCTGTGACGAGCAGAGAGCATGGCTGAGCTTGCGTTCGGAGCATGTGTGTTCCTTCATCAGGTTGATGCCTGTAGAAGGAGCATGCATGCTCCGAATGCCGAGCTATTTTATCTGTGACTCCGTATGCTGTATGTACTGTCTTACATTCAATAAAGACATCAAATTGGAGTGCGACTATCCAGACTTTTTTTTTGTTTGCTCCTATCTTGCATACAGAACCAGCACCCGCCTAGTGCAGGGAAGGTGGACTTTGGACTGCTACCTGGAGTGGTATTTTACCTTCAACTGATTTCCAGCCTGTGGGGGTGTTTGTTTGGTGCTGCAAGTATTGGATAAGGTAAAAATGTGTTACTTCCCTTAGACAGTTGTCACCAGAACAAATGTTCCCATTAGAAGAACTCCCCTCTATTTCTGGCCCAGTGACACCTCAACATTTTTCATTATCGATGAACTGTACAAAGAGGGGTATTGTACTGCATATAAATATTATTTTGTGTGCATGCACAGAAGTTCTAAAACTAACACACCAGATTCCTTATGTTGATCCTAGGAATAAACATTGCAATGATCAATATCTATATGCTGCCCTTTTTCATATGACAGCATAGCAGGGTTTCTTGATATGATGTTTAGCACTTTATTAAAAAGCCAGTTACATATGTTTGCTTTTTTTTTTTTAACGTATGTTTTAGAAAAATATTGATTTGCACATACTGTATTATACATTATCAGAACAAGAAGCACAAAAATAATATTTGGATTGGTAAACTCACACAACAACATTAGACTACACTGTATCCATTAAACATCATGTGCAAAAAGCTAAATAGGTTCAGGGTTCCTGTTTGGTATGTGCGTAGTCATCTGCATGCAAGCATATTTTTTTCTTTAAAAAGCCATCATAACATAGGGGAATTCATCAAGGGGCTGATTTTTGTAACATTTATGGACACACAGCCAAGAACTGCACAGGCACCAGTATATATATAATTGTCACCTCTCCACTAGCAACTCACTCCAGAAAGGAGACATTAACCCTGGATAATGGCTGAACGCAAATGGCACTGTCATTTTGAGAGAAAAGTAGATTAAGACATTGTCAAGTGGAGTACTGTGATCTTTGTGAGAGGTAATAAAAAACTGTCAGTGCTACACATTACTTATCATACATGTACGGAACTTGAAAGCTATCTGATGCTAACTCCACTATACATAAATCTGTCATGAGAAAAATAGGACGGGTGACATTGATCTCCTCCTACTGAAAAGGCATAGTTATCTGGCTCTTATGCTGACATGCTGGCTTCAATACTTCAAAAAATCAGGAAAGTCATAAAAAAGCAAGAATTCTTATTTGCATACAAGAAAGTCAGCATGAAAGCCAGGCAACTGACGTTTTATGGAGGAAATGTCAGCAAGGCAGCATTTCTTGACACAATAATTTTAAAGAGTTTTTTAAAAAATGGGCAACCTCATTTCTCTGTTTGTTTTCAGTTGGACTAAACATTCCTAAACTTCTCTACAAACATGCTGTAATAGTTGGATGTTAGGAAATGACATGGCAAATATTTCCCAATATGCTTATGTTTGTGAATGTAAGCTGAAGTAACCTGAAGGAATGTCTCTTATCTGAAGAATAGCAGAATAGCAAAAGTGGATCAGCAACCACAATTTCCCAATTTTGTATTCTAGCTGGGTTCTCTGTGGGTCATTTATGGCTTGCCTGTGCTGATGTAGGGATACATATAGTTATGTTTGCTTGGAAGCCAGCTGTGAAAACTTTAGGCTCCTTTCAAGCTTGAAAATGTGCTTTATTGAACTATTATCAGGAGCTTGGGGGGGAAGAATGCATATGCATAAACAGGGGTGGCATGGAGTCTTATATACATGCCAGATCTTAGCTGGGAAGCAGACTGTTGCCAGGAGTTGGAGCAGGGTGGTCCTGAGAAAAGACTAACAACTACTCCAAAACTAGGCGCTTGGGATGGGCGGGTTGCCGGAGAACAGCTGCACAGACTAGGAAACACAAGGCACAGTGGCAGCTAGGTGATGTTAAAAATGCAGAGGTGGTGAATGGGAAAGCACAGAAATTGTTAAGAAAAGGTCAAAGAAAGCACAAAAAAAGATTGACAGAGAGCAGGAGAGTGCGCACATAGGCAGTGGGCAAACACAGTGACTGGAGAGAGACAGAAGACAGCACTCAAACCAGAGCTAAGCAGATGCCAAGTTAAGGAATAAAGAAATGGCATCATTTTTCTGCACGACTGCAGCCATTATTCCTGGAGTTTTCAATAAAGCAGTGTTCATCTGCCCATCACTCCCTTACACTTACAGCCAATTGTCATTCGACACAGACTTGGCTTATTAATGTAGGGCAAAAAGATGCACAGTGAGGCTGCAGAGCTCAGGCAAAGACCTGTTTGGTAAAGCGGACAGACCTTCGCTTCTGTGCAAGCTTTCTCTGAATGCTTATATAGTTTTTTAATAATATATATAATATTTAATCATTTTAATGATCACATAGCTAGGTTAAATGGTGCTTTTACATATTTCTGAAGTTCAGCCATAAAATAAGAGGAAATATTTTCTTAGGCCGGGTTCACACTTCCTTACATTAGCCCATGGACAACAGTAACTAAGTCAGGGCCGTCTTTAATTTTGATTGGGCCCTGGGCAAACATTTTCTTGGGGCCCCCCCTCCATTCTGAGATATACAAAAAATAGCAGGTAGACTCAAAATCAATTTACTGCAGCAGATCACGCAGCGATTGCAATTGTTTGCCAGAGGTTACAGCCTATCATTACTGCTCAATGGCTGGTTTCTAGAGGTTACAACACATAATTTCTGCTTGCCGATTGGTTGCTAGAGGTTAATGTACATTATTAGCGCGCACTAATTGGTTGCTAGGGGTTACAGCACATCATTAGCACTTACTGATTGGTTGCTAGAGATTAAAGCAGATCACTACTGTTTGCTGATTGGTTGCTAGAGGTTCATGCACATCATTACCTCTCACTGAGCAGTGGAGCAATCCCAAATAATTGAGCAAGTAAAGGGGCACATTAATACACATACTACAGGAGAGGTTCAGAGACTGCGGACATACTGCAGGAGACAATCAGAGACTGCAGACATACTGCAGGAGATTACCAGAGACTGCGGACATACAGCAGGAGACAATCAGAGACTGCAGACATACTACAGGAGACAATCAGAGACTGCGGACATACTGCAGGAGACAATCAGAGACTGCAGACATACTGCAGGAGACAATCAGAGACTGCGGACATACAGCAGGAGACAATCAGAGACTGCGGAAATACTGCAGGAGACACTCAGAGACTGCGGACATACTGCAGGAGACAATCAGAGACTGCGGACATACTGCAGGAGATTACCAGAGACTGCGGACATACAGCAGGAGACAATCAGAGACTGCGGACATACTGCAGGAGACAATCAGAGACTGCGGACATACTGCAGGAGACAATCAGAGACTGCGGACATACTGCAGGAGACACTCAGAGACTGCGGACATACTGCAGGAGACACTCAGAGACTGCGGACATACTGCAGGAGATTACCAGAGACTGCAGACATACTGCAGGAGACAATCAGAGACTGCGGAAATACTGCAGGAGACACTCAGAGACTGCGGACATACTGCAGGAGATTACCAGAGACTGCGGACATACTGCAGGAGACAATCAGAGACTGCGGAAACACTGCAGGAGATTACCAGAGACTGCGGACATACTGCAGGAGATTACCAGAGACTGCGGACATACTGCAGGAGATTACCAGAGACTGCGGACATACTACAGGAGATTACCAGAGACTGCGGACATACTGCAGGAGACACTCAGAGACTGCGGACATACTGCAGGAGACAATCAGAGACTGCGGACATACTGCAGGAGACAATCAGAGACTGCGGACATACTGCAGGAGACACTCAGAGACTGCGGACATACTACAGGAGATTACCAGAGACTGCGGACATACTGCAGGAGACAATCAGAGACTGTGGACATACTGCAGGAGATTACCAGAGACTGCAGACATACTGCAGGAGATTACCAGAGACTGCGGACATACTGCAGAAGACACTCAGAGACTGCGGACATACTACAGGAGATTACCAGAGACTGCGGACATACTGCAGGAGACAATCAGAGACTGCGGACATACTGCAGGAGATTACCAGAGACTGTGGACATACTGCAGAAGACAATCAGAGACTGCGGACATACTGCAGGAGACAATCAGAGACTGCGGACATACTGCAGGAGACAATCAGAGACTGCGGACATACTGCAGGAGACAATCATAGACTGCGGACATACTGCAGGAGACAATCAGAGACTGCGGACATACTGCAGGAGACAATCAGAGACTGCGGACATACTGCAGGAGACAATCAGAGACTGCGGACATACTGCAGGAGATTACCAGAGACTGTGGACATACTGCAGGAGACAATTAGAGGCTGCGGACATACTGCAGGAGACAATCAGAGACTGCGGACATACTGCAGGAGATTACCAGAGACTGTGGACATACTGCAGGAGACAATTAGAGGCTGCGGACATACTGCAGGAGACAATCAGAGACTGCAGACATTATACAGGGGATGGTCAGAGAACTTTCAGCAATGCACAGCTTTACAGTTAAATAACACAGCTCAGGGTTTAAACAGTGAGGCATTCTATGATTGTAAGGACATACCTAGAGTTGCCACCTCATCCCTTTAAACCCGAACACCTTTGAATTACACCGGTTCTGAGGCTAATTAAATGCAGATAAGGCACCAAGTGAGTATAATTACCACCTTAACCAGCCACAGAACCTGTGTAATTAATATGTGTTCGGGTTTAAAGGGATGAGGTGGCAACCCTAGACATACCTGTCCAGCCAAACTCACTACATACATTCAGGACTGGGGCTTCCACTCTCTGCTCTCACTAAAGCAGCTGGGAGCTCCACTGATGCTTTGTTGGGGGGCCCACATCACCCGTGAATTGTCGCCCCGATGACAGCTTTGCAGAGCGCACAGAGGACATGGGAGGATGTATTCCGCGCTAGCCAGCTGAGAGGGGTGGGGCCAGGAGCTCCACTGACGCTCTGACCCCGCCCACATGCAGCCTGTGTACTGGGAATAGAGCGCCTGTAATGAGAGCCAGTGATCGGAGTGGGAGTGTCATTGGAGCTCCCGGCCCCGCCCCCGGACCTCTGTATTCACCAGCCAGTATAGAGGGGGCGGGGCCGGAAGCTCCACTGACACTCGCACTCCGATCACTGGCTCTCACTACAGATGCTCTTTTCCGAGTACACAGGCTGCACGTGGGCGGGGTCAGAGCGTCAGTGGAGCTCCTGGCCCCGCCCCTCTCAGCTGGCTAGCGCGGAATACATCCTCCCATGTCCTCTGTGCGCTCTGCAAAGCTGTCATCGGGGCCCTAATTCACGGCTAGCGCGGGCCCCCCAACAAAGATTGGGCCCAGGGCAAGTGCCCCGTTTGCCCTGCGCTAAAGACGGCCCTGAACTAAGTGGCCATTAGTGTGAAGATGTGTGACTGCCAGTATAGAGATCAGCATGCTGATACTTTTAGTTCTACTGACTTATGTAGCACCCTGGTGTTTAGACAGGGTTGCTTCCTTAATTTACCTGCCAGGTGTAGTTACCTGGGTCCATTGTTAGAATGAAATCAATTGATCCCTAAGACCCCTTTCACACCAAGGCGTTTTTGCAGCATTTTAGCGCTAAAAATAATGCTATTAAAACGCTCCCTATGCATCTCAATAGACCCTTTCACACTGAAGCGTTGTGCTGGCGGGGCGTTGAGAAAAGTCCTGCAAGCAGCATCTTTGGAGCAGCTTTTGGGCGTTGAAAAAAGCGCTTCAAAAACGCCCTTGTCCATTGAAATGAATTGAAAACGCTGTAAAAACGCCTGAATAGCACCTATAATCTGCCCTGAACTGTAGAAAAGTCACATGATCTCACAAAAAGGTAAACATGCAAGCAGAAAAGAAAGCATCTACAACAACAGGACTGAAATTGTGGGAGGGTTAGAATGATTAAACAGACCATCAAAGTGGCAAAAAAAAAATAAAAATTAAAGTGCCAAAAAAAAAAGTAATCCCAGAAAAATGAAGATTTGAAGTAAAACAAGACACTGCTTGTTACTTTACAAGACACTGCTTGTTTTACATGATCTCACAAAGGATAAACATGCAAGCAGAAAGATAGCATCAATAACACATGCTTCAATAACGCTTGAAAAACGATGTTAAAACGCCTTCAGCGTTGCATTAATTTTACCGCTAGTGCCCCTAAAACGCGGTAAAAACACGGTAATAACTCTAATGCCCCGTACACACGGTCGGATTTTCCGACGGAAAATGTGTGATAGGACCTTGTTGTCAGAAATTCCGACTGTGTGTAGGCTCCATCACACATTTTCCATCGGATTTTCCGACACACAAAGTTTGGGAGCAGGCTATTAAATTTTCCGACAACAAAATCCGTTGTCGGAAATTCCGATCGTGTGTACACAAATCCGACGGACAAAGTGCCACGCATGCTCAGAATAAATAAAGAGATGAAAGCTATTGGCCACTGCCCCGTTTATAGTCCCAACATATGTGTATTACGTCACCGCGTTTAGAACGATCGGATTTTCCGACAACTTTGTGTGACCGTGTGTATGCAAGACAAGTTTGCGCCAACATCCGTCGGAATAAATCCTAGGATTTTGTTGTCGAAATGTCCGAACAAAGTCCGACCGTGTGTACGGGGCATAAGACCCCTTTCACACTGGGGCATTTTTCAGGCGCTTTAGCGTTAAAAAAAGCACTTGTAAAGCGCCTGAAAGAAGCCTAATCTGCAATCCCAATGTGAAAGCCCGAGTGCTTTCACACTGGGGCGCTGCGCTGGCAGGGCGTCAAAAAAACGCCTGCAGGCAGCTTTTTGCAGCGCTTTCGTGTTTTTGCCACCGGGCTGGGTGTGCCGATGGCCCGAGCCCTGTCACACTGCCAGCGCCCAAAAATGCCTGAAAAATTCCCCAGTGTGAAAGGGGTCTTAAGCGGCGCTTTACCAGTGTTTTTCGGGTGCTGGCAGTATGAAAGGGCTCGGGCTTTCACATTGGGATTGTAAATGAGGCTTCTTTCAGGCGCTTTACAGGCGCTTTTTTTAAAGCTAAAGCACCTGAAAAACGCCCCAGTATGAAAGGGGTCTAAGGCGTTTTAGGGCGTTTTTGAAACGCCTTTGTGTGAAAGGGGTCTAAGTCTGTAATTGCTGCACTTCTCCTTTTGCCACTAGATGGCAAATCCCTTGGCCTGCTGGGAGAACCTATATATTTGGGTGGAGTCAGGTGATCTGTGTTCTGTGCCACCTGGACGGCTATCTGGGTGGACATGTGTTGTATTGCCCGGGCTGCTAAGCCAGAGTTTGGGCTTATCCCGGCACATCTGGCTGCTAGGCTGTCTGAGGGCCTATCCAGAAGCAAGAGAGCAGTGCAGGGTTGGGATTGCGGCTTGCAGTCCAACCATAAGTAAAGCTGTTGCCACTAAGGGACCAACCACCTTATTACCAGGGACCACAGTGAGTAGCTAAAGCAAGTACCGGAGCAGAATTTTCACCAACCGGGGACGGTGAAGAATCTGGAAACTTCAGGTATCAAGCCAGGGACCCAGCCAGCGGAGGTGACGTTTGCGGAGCAGCCTTGTGTGTCAAGCCAGGGACCAAGCAGGCCAGTGGGGTGAAGCTGGAGAAATATCTGGAGTGCCAAGCTAGGGACCCAGCAGAGAATCGGGGGTGACATTTGAGGAAGATACTACGATAAAGATTGGAGGAGCTCAAGGGATTCAGTGGCAGCGAATCATCTAGTCTAGTGAGAGAGACTGGGAGCTCAGTGGGTTGAAGAATTACAAGAAGAGATTATAGTGGAAGTAAAGGAACTGTTACACCTTGTGTTAAAAACTGTTAAAGACTGTTGCCATAGGAGACAGCATTCCTTCCCATGCAGATGTGGTGTCTTGCTGGATGCCTTTCCCTGCTTGGCTGTCTACCTGTAGAAGTATCTGAATCTGCCAAATTAACATTGCAATTGTCTAAAGGTGTCCTGGCCCTAACCCTCTCCCAAAATTCTGTTTAAGAGAAATCAAATCTCTTTGCATTCAAGAAGTGTCTGGCGCCCATGAATCTACTTTGCACTACACCCACAATGCCTTACAACCCACTCTATATGGAAGGATGTCAGCAGCTCACAGCTCTGGAGGTTCTCATTAGACTGAACGAGGCCTGGGGCCTTGCTACACTTAGAAAGGACAGTAATTAGTGAATTACTGAGTCAGAGGTAGCTGGACAAGTGATCTGCAACCAGTTGAGTCATAGCCTAACAGCATGCAGCATTCTGCAAAAGACCCAGCTACTGTAGAGGACCCCTCTTTAACCACTTAAGCCCCGGAAGAATTGTCCCATTAATGACCAGAGCACTTTTTACAATTTGGCACTGCGCTGCTTTAACTGGTAAGTGAAACTTGCGTCCTTTTTTTCCCACAAATAGAGCATTCTTTTGGTGGTATTTGATCGCCCCTGCGATTTTTTTTTTTTTTTTTTTTAATTTTCGGTCTTTTTCCGTTTATATCGTGGAAAAAAAAAAAGATATTTTCTACTTTTTGTTATAAAAAAATCAGAAAAACTCAAACTGAATTTTAGTCATACATTTAGGCCAAAATGCCATTCGGCCACAAGTCTTTGGTTAAAAAAAAAATGTAAATAAGCGTATATTTATTGGTTTGTGCAAAAGTTATAGAGTCTACAAACTAGGGTACTTTTTCTGGAATTTACGCAGCTTTTACTTTATGGAAGCCTATCTCATTTCTTGAGGTGCTAAAATGGCAGGGCAGTACAACCCCCCCCCCCCCCCCCCAAATGACGGGTGAACTTTCCTCTTCAGAGAAGCCTATCCTGCCTCCATCTAACAACTGCACTATTTTCTCCATTAGCTCATCCCCCACAGCTATTACCCTTTTGTATAACTTGACCCTCCCTCCTAGATTGTAATCTAGTGAGCAGGGCCCTCTGTTTCCACCTGTATTGAATTGTATTGTACTTGTACTGTCTTCCCTAATGTTGTAAAGCGCTGCGTAAACTGTTGGCGCTATATAAATCCTGTATAATAATAAATAATAATAATTAGCACCTCAGCAACCAGCAGCCAAGACAAGCTCCTCCAAGCGACCCCCCCGGGTAGCCCGCTGACCCGTTGTGAAACAAGCAACTACCAAAGAGACACCGAGACTCTCACCCCCCCCCCCCCCCCCAGATGAACTGCCCTCCCTTGATTCCCTGATGGATATTTTACCCCTATTCTTTGGGCTGGATGCCTGCCCCACCCTCTTGTGTAGTGGTTTTCCCTACACACATTTGGTCGCTGATGAACGCATTAGGTCTCTGGTCTCACTATGATGGGCCCCATTAGCCCCTTCAATGGCTAATTGGGACACCTATCTTTCCTCCTGCCTCACCCCCTGGCAGGACTGGTCTCTGATTAACAGTGTTTGTATGCACAAAGTTTTGACCCCTTCAGTTATCCTTCTCTAAATGATTTTACTATCACCCGCCTCTTCCCTCCTTTCCTTCCCCTCCCTCCTTCCCCTGTAGGGAACCACATTTGTTTTTTTTTGCAGTTAATGTGTGTTTTTTCTGTTATGTTACTTTTTGTTGGTTCAAACTTGAGTATTTTTCGCTACACCCGCCTTCTCAGGTCCCATAATGACATTTTTCCCCAAAGGGGGACATTACGGCCAGAGCGGCCCAACATGCCACCCCTTCTGTTGTGACGTAGAGGGACTCATATCCCTCTGGTGACACCAGGTACACAACCCCTTACGTGGTTGTATCCTCTCGGATTCCCCCCTATCAGGGGGCTCGGACTAGGACTAGGCTTGCCAGTCCTGTAGCTACATTACTAGACTCTGTATATTTTTTGGTACTAATTATTTCTTTTACCACACTCTCTCTTCTCATCTCCTCCTTCCTCCTCTCTACTCTCTCCCCTCTTCTCTCCCTCTTCCTGTAATTTTCTTCTTCCTTCTTCTTTCTGCTCAGCCTCAGGCTGAATTGACCTACTACATGTTCTGGAGTAAGCATATACCCTAGAACAGTTTTTTTGTTGAATATGCTGACCCATTTGAGAACAGGGGGGACTCCCTCAGGCCTCCCCCTTGATAATCTCTGTTTGCCTATCTCATATTACTTTTGTTACCAACAGGCTTTCCTTTTTGATTTGAAACCCAAGGGAGTTTCAGGTCTCGGTAGGTAGAGTGGCCTAGCTCACTCTCTATGGCTCTTGGTCGTCACCCCAGTTCACCCGCTTACAGGAAGCTCCTATTTGGGGTGCGTGGTGTGACTTGGGGGAATAGAGCCCTTTAATACTGTCAGGAAAGGTTCCACCTGCTGATGATACTGTCTGACATTTGGCGTGCAGTACTGTGGACCCTGAACCTGTGAAGCTCTGCATCTGCATCTGTACTTGTACCTGTACCCGTACCTGAACCTGATCCTGTTCCTGTTCCTGTTTGTTACCTGTACCCTGGACCCTGAGCCTTGTACCTGACCCATCCCTCCTGTGATCCATCCATCCTCTCCTTGTCCTGTTTGTCTTCCTTTCCCCAGCTGCTGACCCCCCGTTGTCGACCCTGGCCTGGCCCTGTTTATGATTCTGGTATTCCCCTTTACTTGTATTTATTTGTCTGTTATTATTTGTGGGTTTCTGTTGGTGGTTGTTTGGTTGCACATTGTAGTATATTGCAGGTGGTTGTATTTATTCACTTATCTTAAAGCGGAGTTCCACCCAAAAGTGGAACTTCCGCTCATTGGATTCCTCCCCCCCTCCGGTGTCACAGTTGGCACCTTTCAGGGGGGAGGGGGGTGCAGATACCTGTCTAAGACAGGTATCTGCACCCACTTCTGGGAATAGACTCCCATGGGAATCACGCCCCCTCCCGCACTCCCCCGCTGTCTCCTGGGAAAGACACAGGTCCCAGGAGATAGCGGGGACCATTGAGAAAGTGTAGCGCATGTGCAGTAGGGAATCGGGAAGTGAAGCCGCAACGCTTCACTTCCTGATTCCCTCACTGAGAATGGAGGCGGCAGCACCCGAGGATCGAGGGACGGTTCGGTCTCGGGTGTCGACATCGCTGGACCCCAGGACAGGTGAGTGACCTTATTTTAAAAGTCAGCAGCTGCAGTATTTGCAGCTGCTGACATCTAAAAAAAAAATTTTCGCGGGACCCCCGCTTTAATAAATTACCGTATTTATCGGCGTATAACACGCACAGGCGTATAACATGCACATTCATTTTAAGAGGGAAATTTCAGGAAAAAAACTAAAATTTTAAATAAGGAACTTTGAAGCAAAATAAGGGTCAGCGCCTATCTGCAGCCTCACCATTGCCATCAATGCAGCCTGATCAATGCCCATCTGCAGCCTCACAAGTGCCATCAGTACAGCTTCGCCATTGCCATCAATGCAGCAGACTTGCCATTGCCTTCAATGCAGCAGTCTCATCATTGCCTTCAATGCAGCAGTCTCACCATTGCCTTCAATGCAGCAGTCTCACCATTGCCTTCAATGCAGCAGCCTCACCATTGCCTTCAATGCAGCAGTTCACCATTGCCATCAGTGCAGCCTGATCGATGCCCATCTGCAGCAAGTGGGGACAGGGAGGGGGGCGGGATGAGTGCCGACAGAATACATGCAGTGAGAATCCTATGAAAGACAGAACAGTGGTCCAATGGCGGCCCAGGAGACGGGACTTCCTATTACAGAGGCCGCCAAGTAAACAGGAGATTCTCACTGCATGTAATCTGACGGCGCTCGTCCCGCCCCCCTCCCTGTCCCCTCTGAGGCAGCTAAAATTTAAGTATTGGCGTATAACACGCACATGCTATTTGCACCCGATTTTCATGGTGAAAAAGTGAGTGTTATACGCCAATAAATACAGTATATATTTTCACCTTACCTGCGTTTGTTCCTCTGTTGCTGTCCACACAGCTCTGGTCACACTTGATACCTGACAGTATACCAAGGCCATTCCTGACCACAAGTGGCTGCACAGAGGAACCATCTTGGTTCTGTTTACTTCAGGTGAAATGAATTTGGATGTTATCAGTTACTATGCTCTGCTGGCGTCTGAGAGTGGTGAATATCTCCGCCAGACACTCAAGGAGTGGACGAGTGACCAGTTGTTTGAAATCATGCATTTAGCTCACTCTCTGGTGGATCAGGGTTCTTTGCTGTTTTGAGATGTGCAGCCTTTAATTCACATATGTACAGAGCTGGCCCTGCCCGGTATTCCCAAAGGCCGTGATGACTTTTTTCCACCTTTTAATATTAATCAAGTTGTATCCCTGGTATGGCTTTTGGAGGATGACCCCACATACTTTTGTGAACACTATTCAGCCTGCTCACAACAAATGATAACAGAGTGCATTGAGTCTGTTCAGTCCCTGGTCAGACAGGCAGAATGTAAACTACAGTTTGTGCAACCCATACTCTTAGCATGGTCTGATATGCTGCAACCAGCCCCAGCCAACCCACAACTAACCACTTCTTCCATCAGACACCTGCCAGCTCAAAACTCTTTTTCCCCTTCACCCATGGCAACTTCAGTCACAGCTCAGTACACCCTGCTTCCCACCAAATATCAATACCCAGTTTCTACTCCCTGCACCTATCCTGCCTTTAACCCACCTGTCTCTTCTCGGCTGCCTGCAATCCCTCAAGAACTTCCCCCAGCTACTGTTACCTCTTCCCTGCCTTATTCCAACCCTCCTCTCCAGTCTGCTTCATTCCCTACCTACAGTCCTGCAGTTACCTATAGGACTCCAGTAGCTAAACCTAAAAAGATACGGAAGTTCTTTCCTACCCATTTGATCCTACCAGTAACCCAACCTGCTTCTGCACCAGCTAATCCACTCCAGCCTGATGTCCCAGTGCCTGCTACCCAGCCCGACGTCCCAGTGCCTGCTACCCAGCCCGACGTCCCAGTCCCTGCTACCCAGTCTGACGTCCCAGTGTCTGCTACCCAGTCTGATGTCCCAATGCCTGCTACCCAGTCTGACGTCCCAGTGCCTGCTACCCAGTCTGATGTCCCAATGCCTGCTACCCAGTCTGACGTCCCAGTGCCTGCTACCCAGTCTGACATCCCAGTGCCCGCTATCCAGTCTGATGTCCCAGTGCTTGCTACCCAGTCTGACGTCCCAGGGCCTGCTACCCAGTCTGACGCCTCAGTACCTACTATCCAGTCTGATGTTTCAGTACCTACTGACCGGTCTGATGACCATGTGTCCATGTTCCAGTCTTCCAGTCTGATGCGCTTGCCTTCCAGTCTGATGCCCCAATGCCTGGCTTCCAGTCTGGTGTCCTGGTGCCTGTCTTCCAGTCTGATTTCCTGCTGTCTGCCTCCCAGTCTGATGTGCCTACCTCCCAGTCTGATGTGCCTGCCTTCCAGTCTGAGGTGCCTGCCTTCCAGTCTGACATGCCTGCCTTCCAGTCTGACGTGCCTGCCTTCCAGTCTGATGTGCCTGTCTTCCAGTCTGATGTGCCCACTTTCCAGTCTGATGTGCCCGCTTTCCAGTCTGACGTGCCCACTTTCCAGTCTGATGTCCTGGTGCCTGCCTTCCAGCCTGTTGTCTCGGTGCCTGCCTTCCAGTCTGATGTCTTGATACCTGCCCTACAGCCTGATGTTTCCGTGCCTGCCTTCCAGCCTGATGTCTCGGTGCCTGCCTTCCAGCCTGATGTCTTGGTGCCTGCCTTCCGGTCTGATATGTTTGCTTTCCAGTCTGATGTGCCCGCTTTCCAGTCTGATGTGCCTGCTTTCCAGTCTGATGTGCCCACTTTCCAGTCTGATGTCCTGGTGCCTGCCTTCCAGGCTGTTGTCTTGGTGCCTGCCTTCCAGGTTGATGTCTCGATGCCTGCCCTCCAGTCTGATGTTTTGGTGCCTACCCTCTAGCCTGATGTTTTGGTGCCTGCCTTCCAGCCTGATGTCTTGGTGCCTGCTTTCCGGTCTGATATGCCCGCTTTCCACT
The DNA here is from genome assembly GCF_042186555.1 of Aquarana catesbeiana. Classification (NCBI taxonomy): domain Eukaryota; kingdom Metazoa; phylum Chordata; class Amphibia; order Anura; family Ranidae; genus Aquarana; species Aquarana catesbeiana. Next base: position 217,311,935 of record NC_133327.1, read on the forward strand.
CTGATGTGCCCGCTTTCCAGTCTGATATCTCGTTGCCTGCCTTCCAGCCTGATGTCTCGTTGCCTGCCTTCCAGCCTGATGTCTCAGTGCCTGCATTCCAGCCTGATGTCGCCACTTTCCAGTCTGATGTGCCCGCTTTCCAGTCTGATGTGCCCGCTCTCCAGTCTGACGTGCCTGCTTTCCAGTCTGATGTGCCCACTTTCCAGTCTGATGTTTCGTTGCCCGCTTTCCAGTCTAGTGTCTCGTTGCCTGCCTACCAGCCTGATGTCTCCGCTTTCCAGTCTGATGTGCCCGCTTTTCAGTCTGATGTGCCCGCTTTCCAGCCTGATGAGCCTCTGTCTGCTGCCCAGCCTGATGTGCCTCTGTCTGCTGCTCAGCCTGATGGGTTCCTGTCTGCTGCCCAGCCTGATGTGTTCCTGTCTGCTGCCCAGCCTGATGAGCCTCTGTCTGCTGCCCAGCTTGACAAGCCTGCTGTATGCCTTGATGTGCCTGCTGTCTGCCTTGAAGTGCCTGCTGTCTGCCTTGATGTGCCCGCTGCCCGGCTTGATGTACCTCCATCCGTTGTCCAGCTTGATATCATAGACTTTCCTCAGAAGTGGCTAGTTGAAGCATCCGGAGGCTGCTCCTTTGAGGGGGGTACTGTCAGGAAAGGTTCCACCTGCTGATGATACTGTCTGACATTTGGCGTGCAGTACTGTGGTCCACCAGCAGGTGTCTCCTGGCAGTCTGGAACTGCCAAGGGAGCCTTCCCCTGTTGGTGGTATTATGTGATCCTTGGGCTGCAGTACTGGTGTCCACCAGCGGGTGGTTCCTGGCAGTGTGGGGCCGACATCATCTCTTGCAATTAGGCGTCACCTGAGTAATTGCAGGGGGTGTGTATAATTACCCGGCAGACACACTGATGACTTGTCTTGGTATCTTCCTTGCGCCCTGACCCTGAACCTGTGAAACTCTGCATCTGTACCTGTACCTGTAAGTACCTGTACCTGTACCCATACCTGAACCTGATCCTGTTCCTGTTTGTTACCTGTACCCTGAACCCTGAGCCTTGTAACTGACCCGTCCCTCCTGTGATCCATCCATTCTCTCCTTGTCTTGTTTGTCTTCCTTTCCCCAGCTGCTAACCCCCCCGTTGTCGACCCTGGCCTGGTCCTGTTTATGATTCTGGTATTCCCCTTTACTTGTATATATTTGTCTGTTATTATTTGTGGGTTTCTGTTGGTGGTTGTTTGGGTGCACATTGTAGTATATTAGAGGTGGTTGTATTTATTCACTTATCTTAATAAATTATATATTTTCACCTTACCTGCGTTTGTTCCTCTGTTGCTGTCCACACAGCTCTGGTCACACCTGATACCTGACAAATACAGTTTGTACTTTCACCCCCTGCTCATTTCTTTGCATGGAGTCTGATTGGTTCATGTGGGAGATTACCTGTAAATTGTTTTTCTTTCTACCAACTACTCACATGGTTTTGTTCCATTTTTGTACCATTGTTATATATTGTGTACCAACTTTGCACATGGTCCTTTTTCCATTCCTGTACAATTGTTATTCTCTTTTTTTTGGAATAAACTTCTTTGAAATTAAAAAAAAAAAAAAAGGCCGTTTTTTCGGGAGCAGTGATTTTAATAATGCTTAAAGTGAAACAATATAAGTGAAATATTCCTTTAAATTTTGTACCTGGGGGGGTGTCTATAGTATGCCTGTAAAGTGGTGCATTTTTCCCATGTTTAGAACAGTCCCTGCACAAAATGACATTTCTAAAGGAAAAAAAGTCATTTAAAACTACTGTAATGAATTGTCGGGTCTCGGCAATACAGAGAAACAGAGATGCCCCAGGGGGATATTATGGGCAGGGAACCATCAAAGGTTCAATAGATTATAAATACAAATAAAGGAAATAATGTATAAAAATTGAAATTTTATTCAGTGTACAAAAAAATATATATGCTAACATCTCAGCAATACAGAAAAAAGTCATTGAAAAAAACGGCATGGGGTCCCCCTAAAAATCCATACCAGGTCCTTTTGGGTCTGGTATGAATATTAAGGAGAACTCCACACCAAAATTTAAAAAAAAATTGCGTGGGGGTCCCCCCAAATTCCATACTAGGCCCTTCAGGTCTGGTATGGATATGGGAAAAGTAGGAAAAAGACTGCGCTACCAATTAAATAAAAGAATATGTAGTGAAAAAAGAGCTGCTAACACTCAAACAAAGTTCAACGAATGTGGTAAATCAAAAAGTGTGCACACTGAAACAGTATGATGTACAGGTATGTGCTATAAATGTGATACATAAAATTAAATGTGATAAGTGAAATCAAAAAGTAGCTGTGCTTAAATGCACAAGGTATAAACATCAAAACAGAGTAAACCAACAGTCCACATGCATAAAAAAAGGAAAGTTTTTCTTGTTGGGATGACACCCAACCAGTGGGGGTAAACAATACATTTGTCTGTAGTCACTCTCATCAAGACTCCAAGGTAAGTAATTAAATACTCTTACCAACTGAGATGGACACACATGTCATACGACAGTGGGTCAAAAAGGCTCAGACTCCTGTACGGTCTTGATGTTGTGCCCAGGAAAGAGTTGGGCGGGCCCAAAAAGTTATCCTCAACTCCAGTTTTCCGAGCTCCAGGGACGGTCTAGTGTCCAAGTAGATGTTACTCAGATATGGTTCCTCTTTGGCTCCAGAGACCAGACATATGGAAAAAGGAAAGAAAGATTCCGGATGGTGCAGGTCAAACCAGATGGTTTATTTAAATATGTCATGAGTTAACAATGACATGATAAAAAGTGATCACAAAAAATGTTTAAAAGAGAAATTAAAGCAATGTAGGGTACAAATAATGCTGGCCCAACGCATTTCGACACCAGCAAGTCTTCAACAGGGGCAAATGTCTGTCCCCTTACATTGCTACAACCTAAATAAACTTTTCTAACCAGAAGGTCCGCCTTCCAAGGGGCAGGACCAAAAGAGCGCTCTGACACCAGGCACATCAAACTTAACATATTACAAACTGTATATAGCAAGAAGCAATGTATGAAGTTATATAACTATCTTAAATTAAATTTAATTAAAACTGAAGATAGCAAAAACATTCCTATGTCAAAATAATATGGTTAAAAATGGTCATTCAATGCGCTCCAGGCCTCATTTTGGACTGCAATCACATGACAAGTATCAGTCAATAGAACACTGTGTTGATAGTGTAGTTAACCAATGTAGTTCTCATTGGGAATATGGGGAAGTCCCGTGATCAGCATAATACGTGCGCATGCCCAGTACAGATCGAGCCGCGCATCGCCACGGTCAGATCAACGGAGCAACGTAAGGGCATCATCACTTCTTTCCAAGGATTCGCCCGTACAGAGGCGGGTCCTGGCAACCAGATCATGTGATGCCAGATGTCCCACATCCACCTAATATACGTCTCCAATGACAGGCCGCAATTCTGTCATCTGATCACGCAGTGCGGCCTTCTGGGGATATCACATGGAAACTCAGGAACCTACAATGCATGTCTGCGTTTTCCTTATAGTAAACAAAGTCATATGACATGCTCAATGTGCCAAGTGACACAATGTGTATGCGATACAAACGTCTCCATTTTTCCGAAGGGAATAGAGCCTCATTAACATAAAATTCAAAATTTACCAATATAGTAGTAAGTGTAATAAAAGGCTGACCTGTCACATAAAGGCAGTGACCAACATAAATAAATGGGCTCATCATGATTCGTTCTCCCGCCGGAGGGTGCATCTTAGCACTCACCAGCAGAGGGAGCCCACAAGTCCACTATCACAAGAAGGGAATGCACAATATATATAAACCGATATGAAATAGACACCCAAAAAACATGTCAATGAGCATAATGTGTAGTTTGTAAATGAAATAAGATAAGTGGAAGCCATCCAGTATGTATGTCAAATTGGTGCTCAAGGAATAATATATCCATAGGCACCAGAAGTCATCCACACATGGGTCCTGGTATAGTAACTCGCGGACACATGCAATTATATGCTGAAACAATAACTATATATATGTCAAAAAAAGAACACAAATAGGGTGTGTGAAAAAACCCTATCTCTATAAAATACTTCAGTAAACAAGGAATGATCAGGGAAAGAAAAGGACAGTTAGGCCTGATTAACGACCTCAATACAGTGCATTTTCACCCCCTTCCTGCCCAAGCCATTTTTCAACTTTCAGCGCTGTTGCACTTTGAATGACAATTGCTCGGTCATACAACACTGTACCCAGATGAAATTGTTATCATTTTTTCCCCACAAATAGAGCTTTCTTTTGGTGGTATTTGATTACCTCTGCGTTTTTAATTTTTTGCGCTATAAATAAAAGAAGAGCGACAAGTTTGAAAAAAAACACAATATTTTTTACTTTTTGCGATAATAAATATCCATTTTTTTTTTCTTTAAAACAAATTTTTTCCTCAGTTTAGGCCGATACGTATTCTACATATTTTTGGTAAAAAAACCCGCAATAAGCGTATATTGATCAGTTTGCGCAAAAGTTATAGCGTCTACAAAATAGGGGATAGATTTATAACATTTTTATTTATTTATTTTTTACTAGTAATGGCGGCGATCTGCGATTTTTATCATGACTGCGATATTGCGGCGGACACATCGGACACTTTTGACACATTTTTGGGACCATTCACATTTATACAGCGATCCGTGCTATAAAAATGCACTGATTACTGTATAAATGTGACTGGCAGTGAAGGGGTTAACACTAGGTGGTGTTTGAGGGGTTAACTGTGTTGCTAGGGAGTGTTTCTAACTGTAGGGGGCGGGAACTCACTAGGGGAGGAGACTGATCGGTGTTCCTCTGTACTGGGAACATACCATCGGTCTCCTCTCCTCTGACAGGACCGTGGATCTGTGTGTTTACACACACAGATCCACGGTCTTGCTGTGTTACCAGCAATCGCGGGTGCCCAGCGGACATCGCGGCCGCCGGGCACACGCATCGGGTGCCCAGTGATACGGCGGCCCCTGAATGGGGGAAGTACGGGCACTGCAGAAGTGGCGGGCTCCCAATTAGTATTGGCAAATGCAGCACGAAGGGCACTATGGGCTCGACGGGCCTGTCTTTGTCTTCTTGGTGGCTGCGGGATACTACTTGTGCTAGCCACCGCACCACTGCACTTATGGAACTCCCCACGTCACCAAGTGTTACTGCAGTGCTGGATGTATGACCAGGATGTGCTAGGCTGCTGGTGCTTGCCAGTTCACCAGCAGGATGAGTGGCACTAGTACTGGCTCTCTGCTCCGTACTTGAGCCCTGCGGTTCTTGCACCTCAACAACCGAAGAACGGGTTTGGGTACGCCTAACCTTAGCAGGGACCACTACTCCGTTGTCAGAGCTATATTAGTGACATTGGTGACAGGGGGTGAAAGGGTTAACTGGGGGGTGATCAAGGGGTTAAACCTTTATTAGGGGGGTACTCTAAACCTATCCGGGCCTACTACTAGCTGCCCTAATGCTGATTAGTGTCACAAATGACACCAGTACAGTGATCAAAGAAAAATATGAAAACTGCACTAGGTGACACAGTGACAGGGAGTGAAGGGGTTAACTGGGGGGGGGGGGGCATTGGGGGTGAAAAGTGTGCCTATGTGTACTGTGTCAGTGTGGTGTTGGTGCAACTCATGTTTGGCTGTCCTCTCTCTTCTATCTGGAACCGAAATGGATTCCACGAGGGGAGATGACATCCCTTCCCCTGCCTGTGTTTACATTACACAGGCAGGGAACAGTCTCCCATTCGCCAGAACCGATCACCAGGTCCAGGCCAAAAATCATTGGCCTCGGCATGGAGATTGATTGGTTCTGAAGTTAATCCAATCACCGCGGGTGCTTCGTAAGCGCGCACCCCCCCCCAGGTGGCCGGTCGGGAACCGGTTAATTGCTACCATTGCACTCCAGTTCTAGTGGCGGGAGACCTCTATCCAGCTGTTTGCCTCTGATATCCAGAGCTTCACAATGAGGAATGTTCTTTATGAGGATAATTGCAAGTAGCTGTGTTCTGAACTATTTTACTGATGTAGTGATTCTCAGCTTGACTTTTATTATAGAGTCTTACAGAGACTATGCTATGCAGCCAAAATTTACCCTGTTTACAGAGACATTACTGTGTAGCGTCCATGTTTGTGCAGCTTTCATTATTCTGCAGTGTATATCTGTTTTTTTCTTTGCTATACTGAACCTATACTAGGCTATACTGAACCTGCTTTGCCTTATTGCTTCCAACTTTACACCTTTTTAGTAGACTACAAGTTACAGGTACAGTTATTGGTGCTATTCATTTTAAATGGCAGCGCATTGCATCAACGCATTTACTTTGCATTGCCAAACAACAATGTACTTTTTGCACTGCAGTGCAATGCGCTGTCAAAAATGGTGCATGTTACTACAACAACATGGTGCAAATGGGCCCTAAATGAAGACCTTAACTGGCGTATATGAGTGAAAAGTGATGATATGAGTGATGATATGACCGTAGTGCATTGAATTCCCCATCTCTGTACCTGTGTTACCCCAAAATGTCATATTCCCAAAATGTGCCTGTGTACTTGTATGAAAAAGTATCCTTGTCTCTTTGCATTGCTTTATGGTGATACTACCACTCCCCTCGCATTCCTATTTCAAACTGACCATGCCAGGCATGGAAACACACTCCCTGGCGGTAATCCTGAGTGTGACTTGGGGTGAATTTTCATTACCAAAAGCGGTAACCCCAAGCCACACTCGGGATTGCGTCGCAGTATCCTGGGAAAGTTACTTACCTTGTCCCTAGGATCCTGCGATGTCCCCCCGCTGTATTCACTAGCTCTGTCCTCCGCCCGATGTACTGTATGCCGGGCTTCACTCCCTGCGAGACTTTGCGACACACGGGAACGGGGCCCGGCACCAAATTCAAAAAGTGGAAAAAAACAAAACACATACATTAGACTGTAATCTTACAGATTACATTGCTGTATCAAATCATTTCACATTCCTTTCATCCCTAATGCTTTGTCCAGTGCCCTGCATGCAGTTTAATATTATATATACTGTTCTTTCTGCCTGGAAACTTGAGAATGTTTATAGCAACCAAAAAGTGTCCCTTTACGTCAAAAGTGGTTTTAGACCAGCTATAAAACAGCGATTGTGGATTAGAATCACTTGCAGAATTGACCGACAGTGATTAGTGGGGAAATTCGTCATCAAACACTGTGTTGTAGAAATTTTATTAAGATGTATTTAATATGTATTGTCACAGAGTCTCCCAGTGTTAGTTCTCCTGTAGCCTGCTCTAAAGAGCGGACTGAGGCAGACTGATGCCAGTTGAGACCTGTTTGATAGTGGAAAGCTTCTTGAGGTTGCAGAGAAGTGTTTGCAGAGTGGAGATATGTCTGCCAGTGAAGGGCCCCTGTGCAATGCACAGACGATTGTCTGGGGGGATGTGTTCACTCTGCAAAGACATTATCGGTTATGGGGAGATGTATGCTCGTGTCGCTCTGTGTGTCTGATCAGCACATGGAGGGGCTATGGCGTGTCTCTGCAGATAATCTCCCATCCTCAGGAATGGTAGTATAATCTGGCTATTTGTTGTTCTCTGAACAATGCAGAATAAGGATTCACGCCAACGGTAAAAACAGGAGTCTTTGCCTGCGTTGTGGTCAGGGGCAGTGTTCATGATTTCAAGGCCAGCCATGTGGCTTTCTTTGTCTTACTGGAGAGCACAGCTTAGAGCTACAAGGGGCGGGGAATCATACACACTGCCCCTGCATAGACACACCCATACACTACCCTAGTCATTGTTCATTGGTTGAAATTCGTATAACTCCTCCTGTTTGCCTGTGCTTGATTGGCGGATTGTGAAGCTACCAAGCTCTATTGTTAACCACTTGACAGCTGGGCACTTAAACCTCCCTCGTGACCAGACCAATTTTCATCTTTCAGTGCTCTCACACTTTGAATGACAATTACTCAGTCATGTAATACTGTACCCAAGTGAATTTTGTGTCCTTTTTTTCATACAAATAGAGCTTTCTTTTGGTGGTATTTGATCACCTCTGGGTTTTTTATTTTTTGCGCTATAAATGAAAAAAGACCGAAAATTTAGAAAAAAAGCGCATTTTTCTTAGTTTCTGTGATAAAATTTTGCAAATTATTAATTTTTCTTCATAAATTTTGGCCACAATTTATACTGCTAAATATCTTTGGTACAAATAACCAAAATTAGTGGATATTATTTGTTCTGTGTGAAAGTTATAGAGTCTACAAGTTGTGGTGCAAATCATAAAAAATCTCATTTCTTGTGACCCGAACAAGTCAGGACAGTACAAATACCCCCCAATTGACCCCTTTTTTGAAAGTAGACATTCCAAGGCATTTAGTAAGATGCATGGTGAGGTTTTTGATGTCATTTTTTCCTACAATTCTTTGCAAAATTAAGATTTTTTTTTTCCTCCCACAAAATTGTCATTGTAATAGGTTATTTCCCTCACATGGCATGTGTATGCCACAAATGATGCCCCAAAATACATTTTTCTACTCCTCCTAAGTATGGCGATACCACATGTGTGGGACTTTTTCACAGCCTAGCCACATATAGAGGCCCAACATGCAATGAGCACCATCAAGTGTTCTAGGAGCATAAATGACACATCTAACTTGTTAACTACCTATTACATTTTGAAGGCCCTGGAGCAGCAGGACACTGGAAATGCCCACAAAATGACCCCATTTTGGAAAGTTAACACCCCAACATATAATCTATGAGGCATAATGAGTCTTTTAAACGGTTCATTTTTTTCCAGAAGTTTTTGGAAAATGTGGAAAAAAAATGAAAACGCATTTTTTTTTACACAAAGTTGTCCATTTTTTAAGATATTTCCAACACATAGCATGTACATAGCAAAAATGACACCCAAAAATACATTCTGCTACTCCTCTTGAGTATGGCAATACCACATGCGTGAGACTTTTACACAGCCTGGACACATACAAGGAACACCGTCAGGTGTTCTAGGGAAACATAGCATGCACATACCAAGAATTACACCCCAAAATACATTCTGCTGAGCAAAGGGTAAAAAAAAAAAGATTACCTGTGGTTTTAGTAGCACAGTTGTCCACAGGAGCATAGCACTGGTCCAGGCAGCAGGCAGGGACTTGGTCAACAAAAGCGAACGCAATTGTCCAGGCAACAGGCAGGAACACTGTCCATAGTCAGTACAGGCAGCAGGCAGGGATACTGTCCATATACAGTCCAGGGTCAGTGCAGGCAGAGATTGTCAGCAGTGCCAAAATATTGATCCTGGTAGTAGGCAGGAACATGGTCCATCCATGTGGTGTGGTCAGTTCATGTGACAGGCAGAGGCATGATGGCATAGGTCCTACAGGCAGCAGGCAGAAGTAGGGCCTCGTTCAGGACAGAATGGGGACAGGGGTAGAGGCTTCTCCCACCCAAATATCTTTGAAGCCTCTGAGTCTCCAGACCCTAATCTAGGAATGAGAAAACAAAAAAAGTTTTCTTCATCCAGAAAAACAATTCTGGAGCCCCTTACATATGTGAGACCCCTGTGTTATGAATTCCACTAGTCCAGTGGCAGGGTACAAGATCAGTCCAAGAGGCAGGCAAAAAGGATGGTCAAACAGTCCAGGGTCAGTTCTAGGTCAGGCAGAGGTATGTACAGAATAGGTAGGCAGAAGCGTGGTTGAATAACAAGCCAGGGTAAGTTCCAGATCAGGCAGAGATATGAACAGAATCAGTAGGCAGAAGCGTGGTCGAATAACAGTCCAGGGTCAGTTCCAGATCAGGCAGAGGTATAAACAGAATCGGTAGGCAGAAGCGTGGTTGAATAACAAGCCAGGGTCAGTTACAGAGCAAGTAGAGGCATAAGGGGTGTGAAGGTAAATGGCAGGAAGTGAGGGTTATGTTTACCATACTTCACTAATAATTTAGTGAAGTATGGTAACGGCGGAAACAGTCAACTATGCAGAGGCCTGGTTGGGAAGGACATTGGGGACAATAAAAAGTGGTGTCTCTTCTCACTCCTCCTTTGGTGCACACCCGGCATTTTTTCTGCCGTTTCTGGCCTGTTGGTCTGGGAGGGATTTTCTCTGGAAAGTCGCGTTCGGAGAGTCTGCTAATCACATCGGATCGAATGGTTTCTGGTGGGCCGTTTGGGAATACAAGGGCAGTGGTGATTTCCTCCTGGTAGCCAAGGAAGGATTTGGGGCTTTCAGTGGATTTGTGATAAATAACATAGCTGTTGTATATGGCCAAATTAAACAAATAAATTGAAACTTTTTTATACCACTGGTATGTTCGTCTCGTGGCAAGGTAGGGTTCGAGCATCTGGTCGTTGAAGTCGACACCCCCCATAAACATGTTGTATTCGTGGATACATGTTGGCTTTTGGATTCGGCCATTCCTCCTTGTTATCTCCACGACGGTATTATTGTGGATTGTTGAAAGCACGTAGACATCCCTTCTGTCCCTCCACTTCACAGCCAGAATTTCCTCATTCCGTAAACTCGCCATCTCCCCTCTTTTTAGCTTCTTGTTGACGAGGCTTTGAGGAAAGCCCTTGCGGTTCTTCCTTACGGTGGCACATGCTGGAGTCTTCTTTCTGTGAAGGTTGCGGAACAGGGGCAAACTAGTGTAAAAATTGTCCACATACAAATGGTAGCCTTTCTCTAGGAGTGGGTTTATGAGTTCCCAAATGGCTTTCCCACTTGATCCGATGTATTCTGGGCAATTAGGGGGATGTAGCTGGGTGTCCTTCCCTTCATATACCATGAAGGCATAGGTATACCCTGTAGCTCAGTTGCACAATTTATACATTTTCACCCCATAGCGGGCCCTTTTGGTGGGAATAAATTGTTTTATGCCCAACCTGCCAGTAAATTTGACAAGGGACTCATCCACGCATTTGTGTTGGTCTGGGGTAAACAACCAGGGGAAGATATCAGAAAAATATTTTAGTAGTGGCCGAATTTTATAAAGCTTGTCAAAATTTGGGTCATTTTGGGGAGGGCACTGGGTATTATCATTGTAGTGTAGGAATCTCATAATCATGAGATATCTGGTCCTGAGCATTACTGAGGAAAAGATGGGCATGTGGTGGATGGGGAGGGTAGACCAATAGGAACGTAATACATTTTTTTTGGTTAGTCCCATACAGAATGTGAGGCCCAAAAAAATGTTAAACTCCTCCACTGTTAGGGCTCTCCACTCGTAGGGACGGGCATAATAGGACGTTGGGTTACTTGCTATAAATTGTTGGGCATATAGGTTGCACTGGGCCACAATTGATGCAAGCATGTCCTCAGTAAAAATAAGTTTGAAAAAAATCTATTGGTGAAAAATGTTCTGTGTCCACCTGGACTCCTGGCTGGGCAGTGAAAGGGGGAATGATAGCTTCTCCTGAATTAGGAGGAAGCCATAAGGGTTCTGAAGGGAATAGGGAAGGCTGGCATGGGACCTAACCCTTTGGGACTGAGGTGACAACCCACTGGTACGTGACCTTTGCCGAGGTACTGCGGTGCTGGTGGATGGCACTGCGGTGCTGGTGGATGGCATTGCGGTGCTGGTGGATGGCATTGCGGTGCTGGTGGATGGCACTGCCTCCTCACCAGTACGCCTTCGTCCTCCTCCTCTGAGGCTGTCAGTGTACCACTGCTTAGGACAGGCTGGTAGTCCACATCAGACTCAGAATCTGAATATGAGGAGGAATCCGAAGTGGAGAGCTCCCCATTGCTCTCGTTGGCTGCAAGAATATTGTATGCCTCCTCGGCTGAAAATAATCTTTGTGACATTCTTAGTGATGACAAATGGCACTGATATGTGGCACTGATGACACGTGACACTGGCAGATTGCACTGGTGATAGATGGCACTGATACGTGGCACTGATGACACGTGACACTGATGTGGTAGGTGACACTGACAGGTGAAACTGATGTGGCAGGTGACAGACAGGTGGCACTGATGTGGCAGGTGACACTGACAAATGGCTCTGATGACAGGTGGCACTGACGACAGATGGCACTGATATGTGGCACTGATGACACGTGACAATGACAGATGGCACTGATACGTGGCACAGATGTGGCACTGATGACACGTGGCACTGATGTGGCACTGATGAAATGTGGCACTGATGTGGCAGGTGACACTGACAGGTGGCACTGATGTGGCAGGTGACACTGACAGATGGCACTGACGACAGATGGCACTGACAGATGGCATTGATGACAGATGGCACTGTGACACCAACAGTAATGAGCACTGTGGCACTGTATGGGCACTGTTGGGCTCTGATGTGTGTTTCTACTGTTTTCACATAAAGGTTGGCACTCACGATTTAGCACAGACCCTCTCTCTCCTCACATGCTGTCTCTGTGTGAGGAGAGAGAGCCGGCAATAAGAGATGATCTCATATGTTTAAACTTGAGATCATCTCTCATTGGAAGCTCTGATCACGCTGTAAACGGCCGCTGTGATTTGCCGTTTACGGCGATCTGTGACTGGCTGTGTCCAAGGGACACGGCCAGCGCAGAATTTCCCCGATGTGCGCTCGCGGGAGCGTGCATCGCGGAAGTAAACAGGAGGATGTCCACAATGGCCTCCCAGCAATTGAAGTCCGCGCTGTAGCCGTCTTTCGGCTATAGCGCGGACACCTAGTGATTAAGTACTATGAATAAACAAAAAACAGGCTCTCCAGAAACGAGTCGGCCTGTGGAGCTAAGGATGTGAGGACGTGAGGACAGTGGTTATGTCTGTTGAAAGGGCAGATTGTGGCTTCAGCTGGCAGCTACATTCTGCATATCCTGGAGGGGTGAGAGTAACTAAGATACAGATCCTCTGCACTGTCTCTCCTTACAAACCTCACACCCAGCTTCTCTGTGCTCCAGCTTTCACTTAGTTTTTCCTGTTATCTGAAATAGGGAGAACTCTCTGATAATCAAACCTCTGTGTCCTTGGTGCTAGTAGAGGACTGTGTTTTTATTCTCTGTATCAATGGACACATGTACACTGATGCTTACATACATGGTTAACTCTTTACAGCTCAATATCTGCAGGCTGGTGCTTCTGGAATAAATAGCATTTAACACCTTAGTGTCTGCTTGTATATGTGGTTATCCTTTATAGCTACCCGTATGGCTAATGCTGGCATATGAAGAAAAGTGTCATTTCTAATAATAGATCAATCTGGATTTTATTACCCATTCTGCTGATTACATTTAGCCCAGGTTCACACTGATATGGGTTAGAAATCATGTGGGATTCGAACTCGCACGATTTCAAACCAGCAATGCAGTCCGACTTCGGGGGGGGGCAATTTGACAGACATCTGTGCGGGTTCATGCACAGATGTCTATACAAAACACACCCTAAAGTCACCAAAAGTAGTGCAGGAACTACTTTTTGGAATTGGTGCGACGCCACAAAGTCGGCGTTACACCAATTCAGATGGTGCCATTGCCGGCAATAGACTCTAATTTAGCATGCAATTTGACATGTCAAATTACATGCCAAATCAGCCTGATGTGAATGGGTGCTTAAAGAAGAACTGCAGTTTACTCACATAATTTGCTATGATTAGAATGCAATTGGAGACCCTTCTTGGGTACTGATGAGGCTGCACTGATGGGCACTGGTGAATCTGCATTGATGGGCACTGGTGAGGTTGCATTGATGGGTACTAGTAAAGGCTGCATTGATGGGCACTGGTGAGGCTGCATTGATTGGCACTGGTGAGGCTGCATTGATGGACACTGATCAGCCTGCATTGCTGGGTACTGATGAGGCTGTGCTGATGTGTACTGGTGAGGCTGCATTGATGGGCACTAGGGAAGCTGCATTGATGGGCACCGATCAGGCTGCATTGATGGGCACTTGTGAAGGTGTGCTGATGGGCACTGGTGAAGCTGCATCGATGGGCACTGGTGAGGCTGCATTAATGGGCACTGGTGAAGCTGCATTGATGGGCACTAGGGATGAGCCGAACACCCCCCGGTTCGGTTCGCATCCAGAACATGCGAATGCACCGAAAGTTCGTGCGAACATTCGAACACCGTTAAAGCCTATGGGACTCGAACGTGAGAAATCAAAAGTGCGAATTTTAAAGGCTAATATGAAAGTTATTGTCTTAAAAAGGGTTTGGGGACTCGGGTCTTGCCCCAGGAGACATGTATCAATGCAAAAGAAAGTTTTAAAAACAGGCATTTTTTCGGCAGCAATGATTTTAATGATGCTTAAAGTGAAAAAATAAAAGTGAAATATTACTTTAAATATTGTATCTGGGGGGTGTCTATAGTATGCCTGTAAAGTGGCGCGTGTTTCCCGTGTTTAGAACAGTCCCTGCACAAAATGACAGTAAAAGCAATAAAAGCCATTCAAAACTGCTTGTGGCTGTAATGTAATGTCGGGTCCCGGCAATATGGATGAAAATTATTGAGAAAAACGGCATGGGTAGCCCCCCAGCCCATTACCAGGCCCTTTGGGTCTTGTATGGATATTAAGGGGAACCCCGCACCCAAATTAAAAAAAATAAAAGCCGTGGGGCCCCCAAGCCCTATATACTCTGAACAGCAGTATACAGGTGGTCCAAACAAGACAGGAACTGTAGGTTTGTTCTTAAATTTAATCTGTTTGTAATTTGGAACAGGTACATTTTTTAAGTGTAGCTCCAGCCAAAAAATCTATTTTTAAGCTTTTTGGATAACATAGATGTCTGTGCCCCTATTCAGAAGATTTCGCCTCACTTTCTGTCCCAATGACAATTGGATTTTGTAAATTTGGGGTTTTTAGGGAAATAAGGAAACAAGGATAGGTAATAAAGCATCAGTGGAGACACCTTTTCCCCATATTAACTCTTACAGAAGAGAATTTCCCTTCCTAGTGGTAGATTTCCTCTCACTTCCTGTTGTCTCCCTCTGTTTGTAAGTAGGAGTCGTTTGTAAGTCGGATGTTTGAAAGTAGGGGACCGCCTGTATATACTATATGGCCTGCCCTATATACTCTGCAGAAATTTGGGCCTTAGGTGTTGGTACCAGAACACTGTAAGCCCTCACAGTTACTCTTGGTGGGCACTGGAACGGGCCCTGCTGTGAAATATTATATCACAAATTGTAATTACATGCCCCTGTTGAACAGGGGCAGAAAAATTGGCCCTTTGGTGGTGGTGGTGGTGCCACAACACTGTAAGCCCTCACAGTTACTCTTGGTGGGCGCTGGAATGGGCCCT
Organism: Aquarana catesbeiana; assembly: GCF_042186555.1. Lineage (NCBI taxonomy): Eukaryota > Metazoa > Chordata > Amphibia > Anura > Ranidae > Aquarana > Aquarana catesbeiana. The sequence goes on from NC_133327.1 coordinate 217,327,212, forward strand.
GTTGTGAAATATTATATCAAGAATTGTAATTACATGCCCCTGTTAGACAGGGGCAGAAAAATTGGGCTTTAGGCACTGGTGCTGGTGCCACAACACTACAACCCCTCACAGATACTCTAGTTGAGCGCAGGAATGAGCCCTGCTGCAAAATATTACAGTAAAAATTGAAAAACTCCTGAAGATGTTTCATCCTCTGCTCCCTCTGTGAAGGCTGGATAAGTTCTGCAACCTTACCCTTGTAACATGGATCAAGAAGGGTTGGCAGCCAGTACTGATCCCTCTCCTTGATACCACGAATCCGAGGGTCCTTTCGCAGGCTTTGCAGGATCAGGGAGCCATGCAGTGTAGGTTTTCTGAGGCATTCGGTCCGGTGTCCTCTGGGTCACTAAGGAAGACATGAGCCGCAGCCACCTCCTCCCAGCCACGTACAAGTCCATGGGTGTCTGGGGACTTAAAAGGATCCCTTGAAGACTGCTGCTGATGCTGGGTGCTAGGCTCCACCTCCATACTGACACAATCCTCCACCTCCTCTTCCTGTGTGATAGGCGGGCCTGCAGGAATACTGTCTGGATAAAGGGAGCTTTGAGAGGTAAGGAAGTCCTCCTCTTCCTCCCTCTGTTCTGCCTCAAGTGCCCTGTCCATTATTCCACGCCGCGTGTGCTCCAACAGGAAGACAAGAGAAGACAAGAGAGACATTATCACTGATGCATGCACTGTCACTGCTCACCATCCTCGTGGCCTCCTCAAATGGTGACAGGACAGTGCGTGCATCCTTGATCCTTGATCTTGATCCTTGATCATTAGCCACTGTCATGACGAAAAAAAGCCAAGCTCCCCTGACCCTGTCCTGGTGCCATACTCGCACAGGTACTCATTGATGGCCCTCTGCTGCGTGTGCATCCGCTGCAGCATTGCCAACGTTGAGTTCCACCTGGTGGGCATGTCACAGATGAGGCGGTTCTTGGGCAGGTTGCATTCCTTTTGAAGGTCAGCCATTCGAGCACTGGCATTATATGACCAGCGGAAATGCCAACAGACTTTCCTGGCTTGCCTCAGGAGATAGGGTAAGCCTGGGTACCTGCACAAGAACCACTGCACCACCAAATTAAGGACATGAGCCAAACAGGGAATATGGGTCAAGTGTCCCTGTCAGAGGGCGGAGAGGAGGTTGGTGCCATTGTCGCAAACCACCATTCCTGGCTGAAGCTGGCGTGGCATCAACTACCTCTGAACCTGCCCCTGCAGAGCTGCCAGAATCCTTGCCCCAGTGTGGCTCCTGTCCCCTAAGCAGACCAACTCAAGCACCGCATGGCATCTTTTTGCCCTAGAATGCCTACGGAGCACTGCTGGTTCTGAGGACAAATCTGCACAGGAAGAGGCCATAGAGGAAGAAGAAGAGGAGGGGGTGGAGGAGAGAGGTGTGGCAGAATCACCACTACCAGCATTTTGGAGGCGTGGTGGCGGAACAAGCTCCAACATTACTGCACCCTGTCCTGCATCCTTCCCAGCTGCCAGCAGGGTTACCCAGTGCGCTGTGAAAGAAAGTTAACGTCCCTGTCCATGCCTGCTGGACCATGAGTCAGTGGTAATATGCACCTTACCGCTGACTGTCCTGTCCAACGAGGCCGGGAACCTGCCACTGAGGTACCGCACATTCCAAAAATTCCCAAAAGGGGCAGAGTCTACCAGCTGAAAAGGCAGCAGTTGGAGTGCTAGCAATTTAGCCAAGCTAGCATTCAGCCACTGAGCATGTGGATGGCTGGGACCAAATTTCTTTCGATGGTTTAGCAACTCGGGTAGGGAAATTTGCCTGCTACAATCGGATTTTGGTGTAGCGCTAGCAGATTGCCCGCTAGTGCTTGGGACACCTAATTCTACACCTTCATTCCTCTCAGGTCTCTGAGAGGATTGAAGGTATAGTGGGGTTGGAGATCCCAGCTGATGAGGAGCAAGGAGAGGTCTGCCTTGTTCTTTGGTGTGGGTCTTTTAAGTACTGTTGCCAACGGACTGCATGGGAGCTCGACATATGTCTGGTCAAGCATGTGGTGTCCAAGTGGCTGCTGTTTTGGCCATGCTTGATACGCTTCAGACATATGTTGCAAACAGCAACAGTGCGATCTGCTGCACATGTCTCAAAAAAGGCCCACACCAAAGAACTTTTGAAAAAACGCGTGGAGTCAGCAGCGCCCTGCACATGTGGAGCTCTGTGGTGTGATGCAGTCAGTTGGCTGTCATTAAGCTGGCTCCTGGAGGGCATCCTGCCTCATTGAAGATGTGCCTCCTCCTCTCTTTATCAGGCACCCACATAGAGTCAGTGACCTCATCCCTTCCCTCCTCGCCACTGGATCAAACCTGGCAGTATGCTGCAGCTGGTGGAACATGACTGCTAGTTTCTTGTCCTTCTTGGACACCCCCTCTATCTGGGCTCACGTTACTGCCTTCATCCTCAACCTGGGTACCATCATCGGAGCCTTCAAAATGCTGCGCATCCTCCTGCAGCATGTACCCGACACTGTGGTTGAACAGTTCAGGGGACTCCTCTGGACATGATGGTGGGGCTAGGGAAGGAGTGACTGATGCCATTAAGCTGATGGAATAGGCCGCTTTGGCAGCTGCATTGGCAGCCAAACTTCTCTGAGCCTGGGGGACAGAGGATGAGGAGGATGAGGATGGCTTTGTGATCCACTCTACCAACTCTTCTGCATGTTGTGGCTCAACACGGCCAGCTGTCGGGAAAAAGGACAAGCGTGCCCCCACGGCCACGTGCTGAGGATGCACCGTGTCCACGACTAGCACTGTTGGCTGTAGGCCCTCTTTTAGTGGCCTGTGAGCATCTGCCTTTCCTTGGTGGCCTTCCAGACATGCTGTAAAATTGGATTAGCAAAACACAGCCTGAAGTTTACTAGAAAGATTACACCAGGAATGGCCTGCAGTCAGGTATAGGCTTGGCTAGTCTAGAATGCAGTGGATATATATGTAGGAGACTGTATATATATCTTTATGCACTGCAGATCACTGAATCATCTGCCTGGCCTGCCAGCCTGAAAGTGTCTTTGAATACGTACACCAGGAATGGCCTGTAGTCAGGTATAGGCTTGGCTAGACTAAAATGCAGTGGATATATATGTAGGAGACAGTATATATATTTTATGCACTGCAGATCACTGAATCACCTGCCTGTCTGCCTGCCTGCCTGCCTGAAAGTGTATTTGAAAACGTACTTCAGGAATGGCCTGCAGTCAGATATAGGCTTGGCTTGGCTGGACTGGAATGCAGTGGATATATCTATATATGTTAGAGACTGTATATATATTTAATGCACTGCAGATCACTGAATTACTTGCCTGCATGCCTGCCTGCCTGAAAGTGTATTTGAAAATGTACACCAGCAATGGCCTGCAGTCAGATATAGGCTTGGCTAGACTGGAATGCAGTGGATATATATATTTTGGACTCTATATATATATATATATTTAATGCACTGCAGTTCACTGAATCACCTGCCTGCCTGAAAGTGTATTTGAGAACGAACACCAGGAATGGCCTGCAGTCAGATATAGGCTTGGCTAGACTAGAATGCAGTGGATATATATATGTAGGACACTGTATATATATTTTATGCACTGCAGATCACTGAATCACCTACCTGCCTGCCTGAAAATGTATTTGAAAACGTACACCAGGAACTACCTGCAGTCAGATATAGGCTTGGCTAGACTAGAATGCAGTGGATATATATATGTTGGAGACTGTATATATATTTAATGCACTTCAGATCACTGAATCACCTGCCTGCCTGAAAGTGTATTTGAAAACGTACACCAGCAATGGCCTGCAGTCAGATATAGGCTTAGCTAGACTAGAATGCAGTGGGTATATATGTAGGAGACAGTATATATATTTTATGCACGGCAGATCACTGAATAACCTGCCTGGCCTGCCTGAAAGTGTATTTGAATATGTACACCAGGAATGGCCTGCAGTCAGATCTAGCTACACAGGATACAGTATATATATATATATATATATATATATATATATATATATATATATACAAAGCCGGGATGTATATATATACTAAATATAATGCAGCTAACTGAATCGACTGCCTGCCTGAAGTATATTAGAAACCGTATACCAGGAACGGTCTGCAGTGAAATCTAGCTACACAGATACCGTGATATATATATGTATATATATATATATATATATATATATATAAATAAAGCCGGGATATATATATATACTAAATAATCAGCTGCCTGCCTGAAGTATATTAGAAACAGTACACCCGGAACGGTCTGCAGTGAGATCTAAACTGGATACAGTGTGTATATATATATATATATATATATATATATATATATATATATATATATATATATATATATATATATATACCAGTCTGACTGTGTATATATATATATATATATATATATATATATTTATTAAATACACTGCAGCTAACTGAAACGCCTGCCAGCTTGAAGTAGATTAGAAACAGTACACCAGGAACGGCTGCAGTGAGATCTAGCTAAACTGGATACAGTGGATATATATATATATATATATATATATATATATATATATATATATATATATATATATATATATATATATATTTATATATATATATATATATATATATATATACCAGTCTGACTGTATATATATATATATATATATATATATATATATATATATTTATTAAATACACTGCAGCTAACAGAATCACCTGCTTGCCTGGAGTAGATTAGAAACAGCACACCAGGAACAGACTGCAGTAAGATCTATCTAAACTAGATACAGTGGATATATATATATATATATACACACACCAGTCTGACTGTGTGTGTATATATGTATATATATATATATATATATATAAATTAAATACACTGCAGCTAACTGAATCACCTGCCTGCCTGAAGTAGATTAGAAACACTACACCAGGAATGGACTGCATTGAGATCTGGCTAAACTGGATACAGTGGATATATATATACCAGTCTGACTGTGTATATGTATATATATATATATATATATATATTAAATACACTGCAGCTAACTGAATCACCTGCCTACCTGAAGTAGATTAGAAACAGTACACCAGAAACGGACTGCCTACTCAATCTAATGCCAGCAACACACTACACAGGGCCGATGTGCAGGCGGCCTTATTTAGTGTGGTGCGTGTACTTACTCCCTGAGCCATAATTGGTCAAAGGCACCATGCCTTTGGCCAATTATGGCTCTCTTTGCTGACGGCGCTGTGATTGACCAAAGAATGCAGGTCATTGTGCATGCTTGGCCAATCATAAGCCAGCAATGCACTGCGATGACGCAGTGCATTATGGGGCGTGACGCGCCGCTCGAATTTGGTGCGAACACCCCATATTGTTCGATCTTCATTGATTGATCGAACAGCCGATGTTCGAGTCAAACTCATGTTCGACTCGAACAGAAAGCTCATCCCTAATGGGCACTGGTGAGGCTGCGCTGCTGGGCACTGGTGAGGCTGGGCTGCTGGGCACTGGTGAGGCTGTGCTGCTGGGCACTAGTGAGGCTGCAATGATGGGCACTGGTGAGGCTGCATTGATGGGCACTGGTGAGGCTGCGCTGCTGGGCAGTGGTGAGGCTGCATTGATGGGGACTGGTGAGGCTGCTTTGATGGGTACTGGTGAAGCTGCATTGATTTGCACTGATGAGGCTGTGCTGCTGGGCACTGGCGAGGCTGCATTGATGGGCACTGGTGAAGCTGCATTGATGGGCACTGGTGAGGCTGCACTAATAGGCAATAATAAGGCTGCTTTGATGGGCACTGAGGAAGTACCCAATTTTAATGTACAGAGAGGAAGAGGTGAGGCTCTAAGAGGAAAAGGTGGAGCCTAAAGTGGAAGGGGTGTATTTTACAGATGACAGGGCGGGTCTAAAACAGGAAGGGGTGTGACACTGACAGGAAGGGGTGGGTCATATTTAAATTAGGGGATGCACAAGTTTAGTCAGGCCTAAGGCAGAAGAAAACCTAAATACATCACTGACTAGCATATTATGTGAAATGTACTTAAACTGAAGCCCTCCAGCGACGAGCTGTCACCACTGACAAGGCTTCCATCTTTACCCGGTCTTCCTGCCGGGTTCGTGTCCTCCGACCATCTGATTGGGAGCCGCTATTCGCGGCACAGGACTCTGAAGGAACAGCACGGGCATGCCGTTCCTTTAGAGCGCATGCGCCGGTGACGTCACCAGCCCATTCACAAGTAAATATCTCTCAAACAGTGCATGTTTAGGAGACATAGCCTTACCTATAGGTATATTTGCTGTACCTATAGGTAGATATCAACCATGGGAGTTTATGCCCACTTTAACTGGAAAGATCAGTTTGCTGCTGTTTCTTTGCTTCCTGCTGACTGCTGTTCTCCTGCAATCTCCTTCTCCACCTTGATAAGCTCCTTATGCCTCTGAGAACAGAGTCCATGTGATAAAAAATAGATATTTAGATTTATTTTTTATATCCACACACAAATGTTTGTCCTGCACTTCTATTTTAAACTGAATATGATGTTTTACAAGGTAAAGGTTCACATATACTTTAATGCCTAGTTCTTACAGTATGGGGTTGATTTACCAAAGGCAAATAGACTGTGCACTTTGCAAAGTGCAATTGCACTATGCAAGTGCAGTTGCTGCAAAGCTTAGTAAATGAGGTAAAGCTTCACTTTGCAAAGAATACTCAAAAGTCCCAATACTTTACACCTCTTTTATGTGTTGCTAGGTGTTAACCAACAATGGTCATGCATCGACTTAAATCAGAACTCTGGGTCTGCCTATTTCGTCTAAGTTAGTATTAAAGCCTGACAACTATCATTTTCAGTTCTAGGTCAACAGTGGCAGGCTACTGATCTTTTTATGACAGGTTTTCTTTAGCGCTTGTTAATTTTAAACTAGTCACCATATTTGCAAATGTTCCTAAAATAGAAAAAAAAAAGAAATAAAAAGATAAAAAGAACATTACTGATTCTGAAACAGCAGTCAGACTGTTCATTTGTGTGTCTGTATTTTTTCTGCAATTATGCTCTGGGAATTGTGTTGACAGTTTGATCTCAGCTGATTAGTACCAGCAACATTAAACAATGTGAAGTTAATCATGTGACACCTAAGGTAGGCATTTTTCTTCTGTAACAAGACAGCAAGTGATTTCTATGTTGCATTGCGAGTGATAACACAGTGAGGGGTCCATTGAAACAAAATGCCAAAAGAGTTATCTCTGACACACAATGACTAGAAGCTTCCAGAATTTCTAGAATTTGCCAAAATTGTAGCTATATAATTAAAAGGGAAGACTGTGTTTGAAAAGCAAATGCATGGGCACAGATTCACGCCTATTTAGTAAGGCACAATGCACTGCAAAGCAGAGTTGGTTTTTAACAAAATGGAATCCTGCACACATTCAAAGTGGGATCCCTAATCTGTAATGCTATACATATACTACAGCTCCATTATGTAAGTAACACAATGATGCTAAGTTACCAATACCACAATAAGTGGCTTGAATCAGAATTAGTTGCATGTTACCAGAAGCGAAACAGCGTTATACTACTAAAGCCAGTGTGGCAACTTAATATTATAGAAAGAACAGAGTGTACCTGAATCCTCAAACTCTGCCATGTGAACACAAAGGACTAGGTAGGCAATGACTCTTGCCCAGTTTACCCACATAAAAAATGCAAAGTGCACTGAAGTTCTTGCTTGATCCCCCATCAAGGACACTCTCACAATGGTGTTTCAATGTTGCCTATAAACGGGGCTTTTTTTCAGCTGGAACGCAGTTGAACGCAGTTCTGGCACCTCCCGCACTAAGGGTCTATTGTTACTGATAAGGTCTATTGTTGCTGGTGGGGTCCCCATTGTTGCTGGGGGTGGGTCTTATATTGCTCAGGGTCAGTTGTTGCTGGGAGAGATCAACTGTTGAAGGAGGGGGTCTGTTGTTGCTTGCTGCCGGAGAGTCTATTGATACTGGCTGTGAGAGATCTGTTTTTGCTGCCGGGAGTCTATTGTTGCTGGGGGGGACTTTGTTGCGGGTGGTCCATTGTTGTTAGGGGATCTATTGTTACTGGCTGCAGGGGATCTATTTTACTACTTTTCTTGTTATCATTACCAAATTCCATACAAATTAATTAGCACCACAAAATGACATTTGGTTCTGTATTCCCTAAAATAGCAGTACTGTGAGGTGGGTAGGGGGTGAAACTAAGGAATGGTGCTCGGAGGTGGGTAGGGGAGGAGAAAAGAGGTGACCTAGAAAGGGGGAGTTTCTGCGCCTATACTCTAAGAAAAAAAGGCCTTCCTCCATATTGTTTTAGTTTTTTTTGAGGGTGCTCCTTCATTCTCTCACAATTCATAAAGAGAAAAATAGTAAAGAATGTAGCGCTAAAAACAGTGCACAATGAATATGTAACAAGTAAACAAATGATAACTTTGTGATAGAAATCTAAGCATCGTGTATACAATAAGTGAAAACACAAATGAAAGAGTCCGACCAGTGGAACAATCCTATGATGAACTAGTAAAGTCTGCCACAGAATGGTTGTTACTCAAAAATGGGGTGCAATAGCTTTGGCAGGCATGTAGAACATCAGAGATGGTGTATCCGGGGGGTTGTGCAAGTAACCCCAAGGCTGGGACTCAGACGTTGGAAACCACAGGGCTGGAACTCAGACATTGAACACCCAGACTGGACAGACAAAAAACTCATTAGGGGGGTATAAAAAAGAAGAAATGCCTCTCCATGTGTTCTGCTTAAGAGTTCCAGCCTTGAGTTCTAGCCTAGGCATCCTTGCTTGATTGAATTGTTGTTACTGACATTCGAGTCCACCACTTCTGATAAGAGTACATACCCCTTATTTTCAGTGGAAGATACACCATCTCTGATGTTCTACATGCATGCCAAAGCTATTGCATCCCATTTCTGAGTAACAACCATTCTGTGGCAGACTTTACTGGTTCATCATAGGATTGCTCCACTGATTGCACTCTTTCACTTGTGTTTTCACTTATTGTATAGACGATTGTTATATTTGAGATTGATTTCTATCACAAAGTTATCATTTTTACTTGGTACATATTCATTGTTCACTGTTTTTAGCGCTACATGCTATACTATTTTTCACTTTGAATTTTTGTCACATTCTTATGTAGCAGCTGTTCATTTATTTGTCTATTTATTTTTTCACTCTTTTCGGTTAGCGCAGTAATATTTCCTATTTACATTTCTCAGAATTCATAACTGTCAGAGCTGGGCTCCTGCTACTTAACAAGCAGCTCTTTTCTTTCAATGCTCAGAAGCTGCTCAGCTGTCGGTTAATTACCAGCTACTCGTTGTTACAACAGTGACTCACCTAGGTACTATTTACCTGCTTCATTAGACAATCCTACAGCCAGCCCCTTTTTGCTATTTAAGCAGCTTAGCTAATTTCCCCCTTGCCCTTGCGTGGTCTATGATCTCAAGGTGCATTCCTTCCTGTGCTCCTGTGTATGACTTGGCCTGGTTGACTTCCCTTCCGATTCCTGTTTCAGATTTTTGCTCCTGACTATGCTGACTTCTGGTTTTCTGACCTCAGCTTGTCTGATTACCAGTAGTTTTTTACTACATTCCTGAATTTTTGCCATTTCATTAAAGGTGATTTTAAACCTGTTATTGTCAGGAACCATAAACCTGTCTTCGTCAGGTGGTTCCTGACAATAACATAGATGGGCTAAAAAAAGACCTGGCATGTAGGTGTTCATGCATAGTACCTTTTAACCTACATTTCTGGAAGTTACTACTTTCCTGACTACTGTACATATGAAGTAAAAAGCAGGTGATGAGACTATATACAGTACATTCCAGATTTTCTGCAAACACAAGGTGTGAATCGCAGATGGGGAAAACAGCGAGATCTCCTCCTTAGCACATATCACAAATCATTAAAATGCCACTGTCAGGATCAGTGGCTAAGGAGACCTGACATGTACTTACACAAGGGAACTGAGATCAAACAAGCAAAGTATATATCTTTAATAGGAATAATCTCGATGTTCGGGTCGAACATATGTTCGACTCAAACATCAGGCGTTCACCTGTTCGCAGAACAGCGAATATTATGGGGCGTTCGCGGGAAATTTGAGCACCGCGGAACACCCCATAATGTACTGCGAGATCGCAGTGCATTGCTGTATGATGATTGGCCAAAGCATGCACCTGATCTGCATGCTTTGGCCAATCACAGAGCGCTCTGCTGAGAGAGCCATAATCATGACTCAGGGGGACCATGTCCATACCCCACACTATTTAAGGCTGCTTACACGGCAGCCATATGTAGTGTTGTTGGCGTAGACAGAGAGATAGCTTGAGTTAGATTAAGCAGGCACGTTATTCAGTTAGTGGCAGTGTATTTGTATTTGATATATATAAGTCAGTCTAATATATATATATATATATATATATATATATATATATATATATATATATACACTGTGCATTTATATACATACACTCTGCATTCAGCAGCAGTCTTCAAGGGATGGTTTTCAGTCCCCAGAAACCCAAGGAGTTGTACATGGCTGGGAGGAGGTAGTTATGGATAATGTGATCCTTAGGGACCCAGAGGACTCAGAATCTAATGCCTCTGCAAATTTACGCTGTATGGCCTCCCTGATTCTGCAAAGCCTAGGATTCGTGGTATCAAGGAGAGGGATCATTACTGGCTAGCAACCCTTCATGATCCACGTTACAACAGTAAAGTCGCAGAACTCATCCTGCCTTCACAGAAGGAGCAGAGGATGACATATCTTCAGGAGGACTTGAAGAAAGGTTTGTGTAATGTATTTCCAGACCCTGGGAGGTTACCATTTTCTGGTGCTGAACAACATGTTGCCGAGGCTTCTTTCAGTCAGAGGAAGAGCGTTGGAGAAGGTGGCTGGCTGACCGATGCCTTTAAACAATTTTTCAGTCCTTAGCGCCAAGGTATGATAAGTTCAAGCAACCATCGCTATTATATGGTGCAGGAATATCTAGGGCCAAGAGCTGACTTGGAGACCTTTCCAACAGAGCATCCACTGGGTTACTGGTCTTGAGGATGGACCACTGGCCAGAACTTGCTGAATATACAATCAAGCTACTGGCCTGCCCTGCATCCAGCGTGCTTTCTGAACGCGCATTTAGTGCTGCTGGAGGGTTTGTAATGGATCAAAGAGTGCGCCTGTCCACAGACTCCGTTGATAGGCTCACATTCATAAAAATGAATCAGTCTTGGATCAGCAGCTATCAAGCACCTGATGCTGATGTAACTGATTGAATTTGCTATGGATCAGGGATCCCTTGAAGACTGCCTATGCTGACTATCCTATTCCTCCTCAATCTTGATGATGCTAGCTTTCAACAATATTTTTGGTTTAGGGCACGCCACCACCACCCAAGGCCTAATTTTTCTGCCCCTGTTTAACAGGGGCATGTAATTACAATTTTTGATATAATATTTCACAGCAGGGCTCGTTCCTGTGCCCAACAAGCGTATCTGTGAGGGGTTACAGTGTTGTGCCACCACCACCTCCACCACAACCCAAGGCCCAATTTTTCTGCCCCTGTTTAACAGGGGCATGTAATTACAATTTTTTATATGAAAATAAAAATATTCAGGTGTAGTCCAAAAACCTATGAGTGCGGCTTCTGATAACGCTCCCAAAAAATATGGGAAGAACGAAATCTTCCAAGAAATACAAAAGTGCTGGTGCAGTGATGAAGAAAACAAACGTCTATGAATAGTTCATCCAATCCACTTTTTTGTGCTTCACTTTGCACTTTAAATGTACACATTGTTGTACGGAGCCTTACCTGTTTATTTTTGCTTTGGACGTATTAATTAATATTGTTTCATGTTGGGACCGAGGTAGCGCTACATATTTTCTATTATATGTTTAGTAAGGTTATGTGAGTATACCATTTATGTTGGCGGCTCCTTGTCTATTTTGACTTATTGTGGTTCTTGCGCATTAGTTATTATCTCATATATACAATTTTTTATATAATATTTCACAGCATGGCCCATTTCTGCGCCCAACAAGAGTGTCTGTGAGGGGTTACAGTGTTGTGGCATCACCACCACCACCCAAGGCCCAATTTTTCTGCCCCTGTCTAACAGGGGCATGTGATTACATTTTTTAATATATTTCACAGCAGGGCATGTTCCTGCGCCCAACAAGAGTATCTGTGAGGGGTTACATTGTTGTGGCACCATTGCCACCACCCAAGGCCCATTTTTTCTGCCCCTATATAATTACAGTTTTTGATATAATATTTCAACGCAGAGCCCGTTTCTGCACCCAACAAGAGTAACTGTGAGGGCTTACAGTGTTCTGGTGCCACCAGAGGCTCAATTTTTCTGCCCTTTTAACAAGGGCATGTAATTACTATTTTTTAAATAATAGTTAAGCAGGGCCTGTTCCTGCCCCCAACAAGAGTAATTGTGAAGGGTTACAGTGTGCTGGCGCCACCAAAACCAAAGGCCCAAGTTTCCTGCCCCTGTTTAACAGGGCCATGTAATTACAATTTTGATATAATATTTCACAGCAGGGCCTGTTCCTGCCCTTAACAAGAGTAACTGTGAGGGGTTACAGTGTTTTGGTACCACCAACACCTAAGGCCCAGTTTTGCTGCAGAGTATAAAGGACAGGCTGTATAGTATATATACTGCTGTTCAGAGTATATAGTGCCTGGGGGACACCCACGCCATTTTTTTTTATTTTGGTGCGGGGTTCCCCTTAATATCCATACCAGAACTGAAGGGCCTGGTATGGATTTTTGGGGGACATCCACACCAATTTTTTTTTGTATTTTGTTTTTTTTCTATATCTATATTGCCAGGATCCGACACTATATTACAGCCGCAAGCAGTTTTGAAAGACATTTTTCCTTTCCAGTTTTGAAAATGTCATTTTGCTGTGGTACTGTTATAAACATGGGAAAGATGCGCTACTGTACAGGCATACTAAGGACACCCCCAGGCATGATATATGTAGGGATATTTCATTTTTATTGTTTCACTGCCGTTTTTAAACTTTTTTTGCATGGATACATGTCCCCTGGGGCAGGACCCGGGTCCCCAAACACTTTTTATGGCAATAACTTGCATATAAGCCTTTAAAATGAGCACTTTTGATTTTTCACGTTTGCGTCCCATAGGCTTTAACGGTGTTCGCACAAATTTTTTGCCTGTTCGCATGTTCTGCTGTGAACCGAACCAGGGGAGGTGTTCGGCTCATCCCTAATCTTTACGGTGATATTTATTTACAGTGAACACACAGCAAACAACAAACATAAACAACTCCAAAAACAAACAAGAACCAAACCCCCAAATGCAGAAGAACCAGAATAACAAATAAACCTAACTACTAATGAAATACAAATATATACAATATACTGCTAAGGGTACATGGAATGCAGGGATGCGGGGTAGAGGAGATCAAGGCTGGAAACTAAAGCAGGAGCTAGGCAGAAGGGTACAAGAGCAAGGCAGAGGAGTGCAGGCTGGATCTGGCAATCAGGCACAAACTGGTGGCAAGGAAGGGATCAGAATCGTGACGCACCGGCGAAGGTAGGAGCAGCTTTAAGTAGCCCCCCGGAAGCTGAACACTAATTTGCCTGATTACCACAGCCTGCTGGCTCCTGGGAGACACCTGCTGATAGACACTGGAGCTGCAGCAAACAGCCCAGAACAGGATAGTGCCACCAGCAGCAGGTGAACTTAATCCTAACAGCCACAGAGATCTGCACACCAGCATGCATAGCTCACTTCCAGGTATCTGTGGCACCAATGCTTCTGCACTTCAGCACACATCTCAATTCCTTGGTGTTCAAGCCACCAAAGACTCCTGCACTTCAGTCCACAAAGCTCATTCACCATTATCTATGCCACTGGTAAGAAATGCACTGGAGCACGCACAGCACACTCCCAGGATCCATATCAATGAGATCTGCACACCAGCACACACAGCTCTGTCCTTTTTATCTAAAGTATATTGCCAGTATCGCCAATATGATTTAAATTCCAACACGCACAGCTTGCTGCACTGTACACATCATCTACCAGTATCTATGTCCCTAGTGAGATCAGCACCATAGTACACATAGCTCACTCCTCAGATACCATGTCATCCGTGAAATCTATTCTCCTGCACAATGCACACACAGCTCTCTCCGTGGTGACCAAATCACCAGTGAGATCTATTCTCTAGCACACAGTATTTAGGTGGGGTGCAGCATGGTGCAGAGGCAATAATTCACACAGACAAGTGCAATAGAAACTTGTATTGAAGTAATGCAGCAATGGTTCACAAAAAACCTGGGGAGCAGGCTGCTCAACCAGCTTCACTCACGGTTTCCAACCGACAGAGAGACAGAGTGGGTACCAGCCGGATTGACAGCGTCTGTTTAGAGGGGCAGAATGCGGCCTGGACATCTGGTGCCCAAGCGGGAAGATGTCCAGAAGTGTAGCAACCCTACGCTTTCCCTCCTTATCAGGAACCATTCCCTATCACTACTTATGTCCCTAACAGGCAGAGTAACTTTCTCTGTACTACCCACTCACGTGAAATAAACTCTTGCACACCAATCGGATCGCTGCCCCAGTGACTCAGGAAACCATTGAGGAGCCCTGTTCCCCATCACTTCCTCTACCTCTGCATTGCTGCTGCGGTTGAGTGCCACCTGTAGTGGAGACAACAGATTGCACCTGCCTAGGACTTCATTCTCTAGTATCCATGTCATCAGTTGGATCTACACCTTCGAACACTCTTTGGTGTTCACGCCACCAGCAATGTATATGCTCCAACTCACTGAACTCACCCTCCAGTATCCACATCACTAGTCAGATCTGCATTTTAGTACCCACAGCTTACTCTTTGGTATATAAGCCAACAGTGAAATCTGCATTCCAAAATATATAGCTTCCCATGCAGTGTCTCAGCCTTAGTATGTAAAACTACCTGCCCAGTGTCCATGTCAATAATAGGATCTGCCATATAACAGCTCACACTCCAGTATCCACACCAGTGACATTTGCACTCTAACACTCAGAATCCACACCACCAACCAGTTTACATGATTGTATACATCTACATAAACATGTATACATACATGTTAGGATTAAATGCTGTTTTTGTTCCATTTAGTTTTTGTATTAAACATTTAACATTGCAGTACGGCAACTGCCTGCAAAGAATACTGATTGCATTGATGATTGCATTAATGATAAAAAACACATTGTGCCTTTTTTGTTCAGTTTTGTGTTTAGTAATTTCATGCAATGGCCAGTGAATAATGCAATAAGGAAACCGCACTGTTTGAATTTAGACTCTGCATACCTATCAAAGCGGTTCCCAGTGGTATAATGCAGTCAGCTACTGCAGGGAATCTGCAGCAAACATAGAACTGACATACAGATCAATCAGATCCCTTCATATCTCTGTGCTGCAGTGCAAATTGTTGATAAAACAGTCCAGGTCAACATGTATTTTGAAGTGTGTTAGAAAGAGTTGTCAATGCATGTCAACACATGCCATGAGGTGTGATAAAACATAAAACAGCATGCATTGTGACAGTATAAATTGTAAATCTAGTCAAAATGAACCTGCATACATTGTTTAAAGGATCTTGTCAAGACAGAATTATGTCAGCTGACATTCCTAAGGTGTTTTTTAGGATACATGCACCAGGGCTGATTTCAATAATTTGTGTTAATAGTTTTTATTACGTTTCAAGTTTACAATATTACAGAGATAATACTGTAGTTACAACAAAATATCTTCTAAGAAGGGATATCCATAAGAAACAATATTGTCACGTGTAGCATTAGATCAATCTCTCTCTGCTAACAATACAAATATGAATGGAGTAACTGTACAATGACTGCTATTCAATGACTACACCAGTATGTCCACCATTTCACAGAACTTGGAGCAACCCTGTGCTGTCAGCTGTCAGGGAGCTTTAGCCCGCTGTAGGCTGATTCTGGGTCACAGGGGAGCAAAACAAAGTGTGGCCTGTGGCCAAAAAGCTTTTGAATTAGATACATTTCAGGGCAAAGTAAAACATACCTTTAAGGCTCCATTCACACCTGAGTGTATCGATTTTCTGTCGTTTTTCAGGTGTTTTTTTTTTAAAGGTTTTTTGTAGCTTTTCCCAAGTTTTTTAAAAGCGTTTTAGAAGCATATTACAAGTGTTTTACAGCTTCAGGAGTTTTTGTTTAGCCAATAGACAGCACTTAGGGGAGGAGAGGGAGAGGAAATTAGGGATGGAGAAAACGTTCGTAAAACGCTTGTAAAACGCTCAAGTAAGGAGTTTTTATTAAAGTCTATGGGGCCAAAAATGCTTGTAATCTGCCAAAAAGAAGATCATGTACTTTTTTTTGAGCTTCAGGCGTTTTGCTTCAGGGAAAAGAACACTCAGATGTGAACAGGTGCCATTGAAATGAATGGGATGTGTTAGGGTTTCTGAGCTAATCGCTCAGGTTTAAACGGGCCTTAAATTTGACAGTTTTTTCAGTGGTGTAAAAAGATATCTCTGGACATGTGGGTCAGCTACACTTGTACAATTAGGCTTTCGAATGATCTTGATATTTTGTTAAATACACTATAAATATACACTTTATTATTGAATGCATATGCAGGTTCGTGAAGGGCACCCTGCTGACAACCCTAGCACTTGCCAGCAGAAAACAATAGCGATCTGTCACAAAAATCCATCTTCGCTGATTGAATCTCCCTCTGAGAAGGCTCAAGCAGGGGATATCTGCCAGAATAAGGTAGGGCCTACAGACATATTGTATAGAAATGACTAACTGTTACTAACAGTTGGATCAGGCAAATATCCCTTGTGCATGTATTTACGTGCATACAGCTGAAGTCTGTCCTACCATTATCAGCGGTCATTGTTTGTTGTG
The DNA here is from genome assembly GCF_042186555.1 of Aquarana catesbeiana. Taxonomy (NCBI): domain Eukaryota; kingdom Metazoa; phylum Chordata; class Amphibia; order Anura; family Ranidae; genus Aquarana; species Aquarana catesbeiana. The sequence goes on from NC_133327.1 coordinate 217,344,188, forward strand.
TAGTGCTAACTAATAATTTGACTTCATTTAATTATAATGACAAATAATTGAAATGGGGTTGCATGTAGGGTTGCACCTTTTCCTCAAGTCAAACCCGAGTATATATATATATATATATATATAATTTTTTTTTTTTTTTTTTTGCTATCAAATAACATTTCTAATCATATGAAGTTAATAACAAGAGTCCCTCATTATATCAGAGTCCACAGAGTTCCCCTTTTACATCTGAACTCGCAGAGTTTCCTTTCATTATAAGAGGGGACTCTGCAGACTCTGATGTAAGGGAGAACACTGGGGACTCTAACATAAGGGATGCTCTGGGAACACTGAGAACTCTGATGTATGGAGAGGACTCTGATGTAAGGGGGGACACTGTGCCCTCTGCTGTAAAGGGGAACTCTGATGAAAGGGGTGCTCTGAGAACCCCGATTTACCTTTTGTGTACTCTCACTTGTCACTCAAATTTCTGGCCCCCACGTTCCTTTTCTGAGGCACAGCGCTGGGGATTGGAGTGTGGGCAGACACAGAGGGGTGGGGGGGGGGAAGAGGTGCAGATCAAGCCCTCTCTCCTCTCCCATCTGTGTGTGTGTGTTTGGGGGGGGGATCATTAGTGTTGTCTTTGGGCAGTGTGAAAGAGTGTGTAACACATTCTCAGCTTAGACAACTGCAGCCAGCAACCCTGCTAGGAAGCCATAGTCCAGTCTGAATCATGTGTTCGAGTTTCAGGCAGTCTGAAACCCGGACGCATGATTCCAAACCTGAACTGTCCGGGTTAATCCCAGACAGGTGGCAACCCTAGTTGCATGATGTGTGTACACTTCTGTAAACTTGCACTTGGAAGTGTCTACACTTGTTAATAGTCAGGTCAGTAATAAAGACTGCATGCACTCATACAAATAATGTGACTCACAAATTTAAATAGATGCAACTCAAAAATGATGTTATGATTACAGTCACTGTGTGGAAAACATGGTGAGAAGTCACACTGACTATATTGTAAAACATAACATGTACATTTCTTCTAGAATGGCAGGCGGTGTGGGTTGTAAAGGGGAAAAAGATGGCAAATGTCCCCTGGGCCATTTTTGACTAATGAAAACCAGCACTGAGAGGTTGAGAGGTTTTATTCCAGTGTTGCAGAAGAGCAGAAGGTGACTCCATAGTAGAATGACTGATGTTACTGGTCTCAAATATGGATAAAGTCCTGACCTCCCTACAGGAAGATAAAGTTGGTAAGCCATCAAGGCAACTTTCCTCTGTTTTTCCCTAATTATTATAAATGAAGCTGCTGCTGCAATCACATGGGATGTTAAACTATGGACCTGAAAAAGCCAACCCTCTAGTGATGCCTGAGGATAAACTGGTATCTCTTAATATTTCATGCAGTGTTGTCATTTAAATGCTTATGAACAATGTGCTTTTCTGAAATCCTCACCAAAGATACAAGAGGTTTTTTTTTTTAAATACATAAAGATGTGTATGTGGACATAGCCTGTATGACAAACTTAAGGTGGTACACACGATCAGAAAATCGTACGATAATCTGATTGTTTGTACACAGCTTTCGTCCGAAATTATCCGAAGGGACAAACATGAAAAAATTTTCTCGTATGATACCAGATACAATTTTCATTTAATCAGTACTTTTTGTCCGAAAATACAACACAAATACAATATAACACATTACATCACTTTTTTATTCTGTCATACGAGAATTTTGGTACTTTAGTTACTTATTCCTTTTCAATACTATAGGGAGGCTAGCATACAAAAACAAAAAAACAGACGATCCTTCGTCCAATAATCTCATTGTAGGCTAGTAGGATATCTATGAGGGGGTGCTGATAAGTATTGAGCCTTACCCAGAAAAAAATGAGCTAGGAAGCTGTAAATTGCAGGGTTTACTGGTCAATTTGTCTAAATTAAATGGTGCAAAAATCAACTACCTACCATTTTAACTTATTTCTTTTTCAGGTCCAAAGGGAACATGGCAGCACCTCCAGAAAAATTCAATGTAAACGAGCATAGGACCATAAGAAACCCAGTGAAAGGCCTGTTTCTGTCTCTGTGCCTGCAAATGTGAAAGCCATCCATGACCTGATCATGGAGGATCGCCGAATATCAGCCAAAAGTATTGCTACATATCTGGGAATATCACGTGAGAGAGTTGGTGCCATTATCCACAACGACTTGTAAATGAGAAAGCTTGCAGCAAAGTGGATCCCACAACTTTTGACAACCAAACATTTTGCAAGAAATTTCTCAGATTTCCTGGACAAACTGGTAACTGGTGATGAGAAATGGATCTACTGTTATGATCCTGAGACAAAGGAACAGTCTAAGGAATGGAGGCACAGTGGTTCCCCCAGGCCAAAGAAGTTCTGTGTGCAAAGGTGGGTGCAGAAGCAAATGGCTACGGTTTTTTGGGATAAGAAGGGAGTTCTGCTGGTGAACTTCCTCCAAAAGAGTTCAACCGTCAATGCAACATATTACTGTGTTTTATTGATGAAGTTGAGGCAAAATATCAAGGAAAAACATTGAAGAAAGCTCTCCAAGGGTGTAATTCTGTTGCATGACAATACCTCGTCACACACTGCAGGTGAAACAATGGCAAAACTGACCTCCTTAGGCCTTTGAGTGATGCCCCATCCACCCTATTCGCCTGACCTTGCACCTTCCGACTATCACCTGTTCCCCAATCTCAAAAAACACCTAAAGGGACAACGATTTGGCAGGAGGCAACTAATGCTGCAAATGAGTGGTTACACCAGCAGTTGGAAGAATTTTATTTGCAGGGACTTAAGAAGCTGCAGGACAGATTTTGCAAGTGCGTTGACTTCCTAGGAGGATATGTAGAATAGTGTGGCAGTTACAGCTTCTTAGCTCAATTTTTTCTGGGTAAGGTTCAATACTTATCAGCACCCCTTTCGTATTGCATGCTTAACCACTTGCCAACCAGCCGCTGCAGTTACACTGTGGCAGGTTGGCTCGGCTGCACAAATGGGGGTAGGTGTACATTGAGCTTGTACACGGCTTTGCATGTGCCGATTGGCCAGCAGGGGAACCAATCAGAGGCATAACAAGGATCTGCCAAACTAAACAGGGCAGATGTCCATTCTGTCAAGGGATGACACAGAGATCCAGTCTTTCTGCTATGCAGGAAGATGGATCTGTGTGTTGTCCCAGGCAGCCCATACCCCCTTACAGTTAGTAAACACACCCAGGGAACACATTTAACCCCTTGATCGCCCCATGATGTTAACTCCTTCCCTGCCAGTGCCATTAGTACAATGTCAGTACATATTTATAGCACTGATCACTGTAATAATGTCACTGGTTCCCAAAAAAATCTCAAGCATTTCAATTAGGTGTCCGATCTGTCCACCGCAATGTCGCAGTCCCGCTAAAAAACGCAGATCACCGCCATTACTAGTTAAAAAAATAATAATAAAAATGCCATAAATCTATCCCCTATTTTGTAGTCGCTAAAACTTTTGCGCAAGCCAATCAATGTATTATTTTTATTGGGTATGTTGTATAGCAGAAAAGAAAAAATATTGTTTGTTTTTTTTTTTTTCAAAATTGACAATTTTTTTTTGTTTATAGCGCAAAAAAGTAAAAAACGCAGAGGTAATTAAATACCCCAAAAGAAAGCTCTATTTGTGGGGAAAAAAGGACATAAATTTTATTTGGGGAAAAGTGTTGCAATTGTCAGCTAAAATAACGCAGTGCCGTATCGCAAAAAATGCCCTGGTCATTAAGGGGGTAAATCCTTCTGGGGCTGAAGTGGTTAAACAGAAAAAAATTATATGTTTTTATTTTTAACCAAGGCAGGGAATGGTTATTACATTTGTCAGGTTTTCTTTATTGTCTGTTGCATCATTTTGTAGATTTCATTTATTTCCTGTTGCAGTGACAACATTTTTACTGAGACAGGAAATGTGAACAATCTCTAAAGGGGTTACAGAGCATTTAAAATCAGCTGAAGGTTAAGACCTAGCAGAGGTTCTTCTTACCCTTCCCAAACCGATCTAAACTTTAAAAGAGATGCTTTGGCAAGAAATAGATGCTTAATAAGTACTTATTTTGTTATCAAAGCATTCTGTAAATGGAACAGGATCCAAGGGAGTGATGATCACCAGTCAGAAGTGAGACATTCATTTTTTAACCGTCTGTATTTTAAAGATGAAGCACTTTTTTTTAAACCAAAGAAATACCAATTTTGCTACTGTAAATCATTACTAGGATATATGACATAGATAGCATTAGCAATTATTAAATATGTCAGCAGATGCATTTAATACTTTGGCACGGCTGATTTCTTCATAAACTGGAGCATTTTATAGGAAAACCAATTAACATTGTCCATTTAGTTCTCTGCGGCTGAATTATGCCACCGTATTGCAAAAATCCAGAGATTTGGGCTAACAGATTAGTGAAAAATAAGGTTCAATCACATATGATTTCATATAGCACATTTTTACCATTTGTTGAATAATTCACAGGGTGCACCAGACCAGAAAACTGTGCAAATTGAATGATGTTTCAGATGGACACATTTTAAAGATAAAGTTTAAACTGATTAAAGGAATCTATGGCCACAGCATACACTTTAATTTTTTAAAATCAGCATTGTAATAATTGAAATAATAGTTATATTTGGCAATCCAATGTAAGCTTGCTTGAAAAACTCTTTTCACGTTGTGAGGGCTGCCTGTCTGCTGCCCATCCGTTTGAACAACTTCCTGGAGTCCATGCATGCTTTGCAGCTTTTTTTGCTGTATACTTTCAATTTCTGAGGACTACATATACCACGTACCTTGCTGCCGGCAAGCAGTGATACCTGTACTAACTCCGCCTTCTAAAACTCTTCCTCTGTAGTTCAAAAGGCAGGCTCTGTGAAATGTGTGACACAGCAGTGCCTAGGGATTTGAATGTGCCCCATAATTCAAGGTAGTAAATGTGTGGGAATCTTCACAGAGTAAGTACAACCCTCAGGCCCATAGTAGGAGTAGACTAGAAATAACTGCAATACAATGTGGAAATAAACATTTGATTTTGCATTTTGACCATAGATTCACTTTAAATTTTGCTCTCCCTGGTCCCTTCTCATCCTTCATCAACATGCTCATTACATTTTTGAATAAAACTTTTTTGTTTTCATAACATATCTTTTTTTTAGACTCAGTGATGTCATTGCCAGGGCTCTGTGGTTCTCTATACAAGAAACAGTATATGGTTGGTAGTACCCTGCAAAGCGCCTCCATCCCCATTGTACATACAAATACAGAGTTTTGCCCATTGAGACTTTAGATGAAGTGCCACACAGCCAATAATAAAAACATGGTATAGGTTCATTGAGTATGCCAGCAATAGAACTTGGAAAAGGTGTCATATTTGCAAAACAGTTGGTCCAAACATACAAATCCATTACATAGTTACATACAGTCATCAAATAATCCATGAAAAAAAAGTTGGTAATTGTGTCATAGCACCTGTGGTGACCCAGCTCGTTTCGTGAGTTCAATCTCACTTTTCAGGGTTTGATGCATAGACATGATCTATAGAGTAAAATGATTATGTTCATTACTATGTTATTTCTTTTAACCATTTTACTTTATAGATCATGCCTATGCATCAACCCCTGAAGATTGAACTCATGAAACGCATTGGGTCACCATAGATGTCCTCTATACAATGCAGGCTGGCCATGGCTGGTGGGAGAGGCCATATTTTCCTGAAAACAGCCCGGAACCCTGCCTCAGTACTCCCTTCAAGAGCCCTCAGTCCTGATACAAGCAGCAGGCTGACAGTTGGGAGGACTAAAGCAAATATCAAAATGCCTAGATGGGTGGGTGTCAGTCTGGAAGAGTGGGTAACACCCATATGTGATGCTGAGCCTCCATGATTTAAAAAAATGAAATCCAATTACTAAAAGACACAGGGACAGTAAGGCTTTGATGGAAAGAGTTAGACGATGCTAAGCTTCCTCTAGCCTGGAAAATGAGGTGGACTCTATCTGACTTGCTGCAGCTTCCAATACACACTCTTGGAAGCTCACAGTGTGTAGTAAAATCAAAGTAATCAATTTAAGTACAGGTAAGGAGCCTGTACAAAAGTGCAAAACTAAAGGTAAGGCTACAGTTCAGTTTTAACAGTTTAGATGAATAGTAGTGTTTTAGGATGACAAACAAACCAGATGTTTTGGGTATGTATTACAGAGTAAAAATACATTACCGTTTTATGTACCACTTGACCAGTGATGGAAGATTTTCTTGGAGTTTCCAGACCTACAGGCATGCTATTGCCATATGACCCTTTCTCTTTGTTAGATGTTTAATTTATTTCTAAACATACGTAGTCAGGTGTGTGGAAGGGAGAGTGAGAGAAACACTGTCTGCAGCTGCTCTCTGTAGCTGCTGCTCTGCAGTGCTGAACTAGTTAACAGATGTTTCAGCAAGAGGAGGGAGCTGCTAAGCAGGAAGAGTTCAATAGATTGAATCCGGCAGCACTGCACTGTGGGAACTGTAGTCTGGAGGAGAGACTCTGCTGTGGTGATCAATAGTTTTTGAACTACATTCCCCAGAGAGGAGATTGCTGGGAGGAGGGGAAAGAGCTGCATTTTCCTCAGGCTGTACAGGATTTCACTTTCTCTTACCTTAAGGGGTCCTCAGAGTGCACATCACTGTCCAGTGTGCACCACCACTGTTGCATATTGGTGGCAGAGCAGATAGTAGACTATTTAGAGTGTATGACCAGATAGTGAGCTGCAATATCGCTGGGACTGGTGAGCTGCTGCTAGAGAGAAAGAGCCTGACTGACCATTCAGCCATCTAGTAGCCTTATCGCTGCCTGCAGGCTTGACTGGGACTATTCTCATGGGCACCAATGGTACAACTGGGCCCCTACACTAGCTGGCTGAAGGACTAAGGACTGCCCTTTACAGCTGCTACACAGAGACCTTTTACTTATTGCCTATGCTAAGAGGTACTTCTCAGCATTATATCCTAACTATTCTCCTAGAGTACACTCTAAACTAGTTATAGTACTAATATTTACATCGCAGATAGGACATACTGTATATTCACTGCTTATTGCTGACTTTGCTGATTCATAAATTAATTCCAGTCTAGTGGTACAGAACTCTATTCTATGTTACTTTGGTATAGTGATTGTACTCTCTAGCAGACTGTGTTTGAACCTACCCTCTAAACAGTATGTTCATTTATGCTCAAGCCACCATTTACTCAAACCCATACCAATGTGTCTATTCCCTGATACAAATTCACAATCGAGTTAAAGATATCCACACTTGTGATCCTACAAATATATTTTTACTCAGGTAGGAGTGCAGAGGGGCTGAGGTTGTTCCAGGATTCAGGGACCAGAACAGAGAACCCGTATTAGCAAGTGACTTTTTATGAGGGTAGTGCTACACACAGATAATGAAAGCAGACTAGTGAGAATACCTCTAAGTGGACTGAAACAGAAGAAAGAACTATGACAGCTTAATTTTCTAAAGGACAGCCATGTTTTCCCCATAAAATACCTAGCCCAGCCACTCGAGCCCTCCAACCTAACTGACCCAGAACAAACAAGGTGCTTACTTACCTGACCATGGCAGTGGCGGCTTCTCACAGTGTTAATGACTGAGCCCTGAAATCTTCTGTGGTGCAGCCCATGCTTTTGCAGTAACTTCCCAATGACTTGCCTGGGCCATACTCCTAGCTTCTCCAAATACACAGATTAGATACCTATAAGGGAACTGTTTTATCTGCCAAATGATTTGTATTTCTATCCATTCAGTCCTGAGAATTACACAGCCCTTTCACACAGAACAGCTAGGGCAGATGATACCACTTTCTCAGTATTACAGTTAAGGAATACATTGGTGTTATTTTCTCGCACTTAGCCTGCTGATTGAAAAGTAAAGGAACTAAAGCAGGTTAATAAGGTCTGCTCTCTCCTTCTATCAGCATATTCCTTGTCAGTATATTTGCACACTGCACATCTGATTGGCTCACAGTCATACCCCTCCCTCTCCCAGGATAGCTGCCTCTTCACAAGGGTTTTCAGTAGGTGGGTATATTCAGATATTTACACTAGCTGCATTCAAAAATGCATTTGGTCATTTATTATTGAATACATTTCAGCGTTAATTTGTTCAGCTCCCCCTATACATAAAATACTTAATTTGGGTGGACTGGAAGAATTTGTTTGACTAGAAATTGGAAGATAAATAATAATGCAAAACTGGGGAGGGGAATCACAGCAAAGACCAATACAGTATCCCACAATAATAAACTCTAACTAGTTATATGATCCCCCAAAGAGTGGTGTTACTGCTGTCTCTCTCTCTCTCTCTCTCTCTCTCTCTCTCTCTCTCTCTCTCTCTCTCTCTCTCTCTCTCTCTCTCTATATATATATATATATATATATATATATATTTTTTTTTTTTTTTATTAGAAATTAGAATTTTTGTTTGATTTTTGTTGGTTACAGAATGTTATATATTGATCAATGTAATAATGTAATAAGTTTACATAAGATGAAAATATTTGTAGAGCACTACATAGTCATCACCACTTATAACATCATGCTGATTTAGAGAGAATGTGCAGTCTGCAATATTCTCTCTGCTATTGAAAAGAAAATCAAAAAAGAATGAAGGGGGAATAAAAAAGAGAGAGAGAAAATAAGAAAAAGGGAAGGGGGTGAGCGAAGATATCAAAAGCCAATATGGCATAAGCCAAAGGAGGGAGCCCTCACTGGGGTTAGGTAGAGGGAAATAGAGACTTGGGGAAAGAAAGAGAAGGCTCTGAAGTTTCTGATGTGTCTTTCCCTACAATAACTTTTAAAGGTAAGTATAACTATCAATCAGAAGTGAGGCATGGGTGTATTGAGTCCATGGGGACCACAGAAAATATGAGAGTCACACTCGGCAGTAAAATCAACTTAATGCTTTATTCCATGAAAAAAGAAAGATGGCTGCAAAAATACATAATGTCTCCAACTGACAAACCACACTCTCCACAACGCATTTCACCCACAATGGGCTTGCTCACAGGGGTAGAAAAGGTGTGCAGTCATCTCTCTTTTTTAATGGAATAAAGCAATCAATTGATTTTACTGCAGAGTGTGACTATCATCTCTCTCATATTTCCTATGTTGGTGGAAATATGTGGAGCTTATTGGAGGCAGCACCCTAATGGTGACAAATGTAGGAGGTTTATGCTTTCACCATGGGGACCACAATTTGAGAAATTTTTCGTGGTTATCCATAAGTATGCTTAGAAGTTTCTAGATGACAAAGAATTAGTCTATGTGTTTTTTTTAACTTCTGCCAAATATACAGATTTTTTCCATGTTTTGGTGATAGTTTGTTTAGCTGGTAAAAGCACATACAGTATATTGTTAGCCTAAATTTAGATTTAGTGAGAGAAGGAGGTGGAGAAGCACAAGCCAAGGGTCTGTAGAAAGAGAACATTTGAATAGTATATGTGGAGGTTTAAATACCTTGGCCCAAACTCTACATATATATATATGCATATATATATAAACTCTATATATATATATATATATATATGCATTTTACCACTTTTGAGGTCAAGAGTGCACAACTAAATAAAAGGCTTGTTGGTTTCTGGTAGTAGCATTGATCTTTCTCTAAAACTAGGACACTGCAACCATAAGGCCTCTATTAGGGTAGCAACCCTGGATCATCTCTTTAAACCTCTTCCCAGTTATACTTGTACATGGATAAAGTTCACCTGAGGCCTACTCTTATGCCTCGTACACACGATCGGATTGTTGGCCAACAAAACCGTGGAATTTTGTCCGAAGGGCGTTGGCCCAAATTTGTCCTGCATACACACGGCCACACAATTGTTGGCCAACAATTACGAACGTAGTGACGTACTAAACGTACTACATGGTTTTTCATCTCTTTAGCGCCACCCTTTGGGCTCCTTCTGCTAATTTCGTATTAGTAGAAGTTTGTTGAGTGTTGATTCTTGCTTTTCATTTAGCGCTTTTCATTTAGCACTCTTCATTTCGCAATTTTCATTTTGTGCTTTTCAGTTCGTTTCTGAATGCCTGTTCGTCAACCAGACATGTTGCGGAATCGGAAGAGAAAAGTGTTATTTATTGTTGGCCTTGGAGTTATTGCTTTGACATTATTTTTTTGGTTGAATAATGATTTGATTTGGTATATTTTCTATATTTTTGGATGCATAGAATTCACTTTTTGGTTAAGTTCTTGTCATGCCTTCTTTAATAAGGCTTGAGATTTTCCTATTTACCCTTTTGATTTAATTAGATTGCTCTATGCTGCCATCTAGCGACCATTTTGCATAACTGCGCTATATCTATTTCATGTAGTCATTTAGTATAGCTGGCTAGATTTGGTACATCAAAGCCTCCGTACTTTCAATCCCATCAGGCCTTGCATCAGCTTCCTCCACCATTTTCATCTTTTCCTACCATGGAAGCATACACATCTGCTGCTAAGCTCTACGTTAGCCATCCGGATCCATCTTCGGTATGTTTACTAATTGTATCTTCAGCTAGATAGATAGGATGGCACTAATTATATGATCTTTGTTAATTGCATTTTGTCTGTATCTGTTACAGTTTTACTCTATCTTGTATCAATAAAAGTTCAAAAGGATTCTGCGCCTACTGGAATGCATTGGTATGAGAGGAGTTAACAGTGTGCCCGAATACACCTCAGTCACGTGTAGTGAGGGGCATAACAGTAAAACGAAGGCTTCTAAGCACGGCTGGCATACAGAACAGCAGCAAAGGCTTCTAAGCACGGCTATCATACAGAACGCCAGTAATACAGCAGTGTTATCAGCTTCCATATAGCCGGACACCATGTCACAGACAAAGTCAGAACACTTCACAACAAGGTCAGAAGTTTACTCCAGAAGCACAAGGAGGTCAGTGAAAAGCGAAACAATTGCCATTGCCCGCGCAAAGGCGGAATCTGCAAAAGTAAAAGCTGACTTTGCGGCAAAGGAGGCCAAAATAAAAGCTGCATTCGCCGAAAAAGAAATAAAAGCTGCGGCCGAGATGCAACTTAAATTAGAAAAGTTACGTATGGAAACTGCATTGGAGGAACTAGCTGCAGAGAAGGAGTCAGCGGCTGCTGCGGCCGAGGCAGACATCTTAGAAGAACTTGCAAAGCCCACCAGTGAGCGGCTCAGCAACGTACTTGAAAGAAAATCCGTTCCTGACGACGGTACAGAGCGTACCTCAGAATATGTGCGGCGACACGCCGAACCAGGCAACTGCCCACTTACAGCACCGAGAGCGGAATCAACCCCTGCCATTCACATGCCTTACGTCAAGCAAGAAAGTAAACCCGCACTCAGTCAGTTTTCAGCACATTCTGCAGCCAGGCTATCAAAACACTACGTCACAGTTGACCAAATCGAAAATGAAGAACGACGGGTTAAAAGACACAGCGACTGTATCTCTGATGACCGCAAATACCCACCAAGTTCCTGGCACAACAGAGCGCCCCCTGGCTACTCACACAACAATCAAGGTATGTCAGATTTCTTCAAGTTCTTAGCACGACGTGAACTGTTAGCAAAGGGACTTGCAAAGTTTAATGATCGCCCTGAAAGTTATAGAGCATGGCGTTCGTCCTTCAGAAATGCAACTAGAGACCTTGAGCTAAATGCAAGTGAAGAAGCCGACCTCTTAGTCAATTGGCTGGGGAATGAGTCGTCAGAGCATGCAAGGAGAATCAGAGACATTAACATTAATTACCCAAGCAGAGGGCTGAGCATGATATGGGAAAGGGTTGATGAATGTTACGGTTCCCCAGAAGTTATAGAAAACTCTCTTTTTAAAAGAATAGATGACTTTCCCAGGATTCCTAACAAAGGCTACCAGAAGCTGAGAGAACTGAGTGACCTAGTGACAGAACTCCAAATAGCCAAAGCAGAAGGAGACTTGCCAGGCCTTGCCTTTCTGGACACAGCCCGTGGCGTTAACTCTATAGTGCAAAAGCTACCTTACAGCCTTCAAGAAACCTGGATTTCACGAGGCTCCAAGTACAAGCAAAAGCACAACGTCCCCTTCCCACCATTCTCTTATTTTGTGGACTTTATTCGCTATCAAGCAAAGGTTAAAAATGATCCTAGTTTTGACATCTCATCATCTGACTCTGCTCACCCTAGGTCAAGTAAGCCTGCTCTAACCCGCAACTTCAAAGACGCACCTGTTGCAGTACGCAAAACAAGTGTATCTCCAACACAGGATCCAAGCAGAGAGTGTCCTCTTCACAAGAAGCCTCATTCGTTGTCAAAGTGCAGAGGTTTTAGAGAAAAGACTCTCCAAGATCGCAGAACCTTCCTCAAGGAAAACAGACTTTGTTACAGGTGCTGCGCATCAACTTCTCACCTTGGGAAAGACTGTAAGGTGAGCATCAACTGCTCTGAGTGCAACAGCTCAGAGCACAACACAGCTCTACATCCAGGGCCAGCGCCATGGACTCTTACCCCCTCACCCACAGTGGACGAGCACGGCGGGGAGCAACAAGACACAGTACCTCCTGTAGTTACACCCCGGTGCACCCAAGTCTGTGGAGAAGGTCTGTCTAACAAATCCTGCTCTAAGATTTGTCTTGTCACAGTTTACCCCACGGGTCGCAGAGAAAAGGCAGTGAAGCTATACGTGATCCTGGACGATCAAAGCAACAGATCACTCGCCAGCTCAGCCTTCTTTGACACTTTCAAAATCAAGGAAGCCGGCTCTTCATACTTACTTAAGACTTGTACAGGGGTAAGTGAAGAAACTGGGAGAAGAGCCATTGGTTACCAAATCGAATCCTTTAATGGTCAGACTACCCTGCCCCTGCCAACTCTAATCGAGTGCAATCAGTTCCCAACTGATAGAGAGGAGATCCCTACACCAGAGGTGGCACTTCATCACGGACATCTGAAGGGCATAGCACATCTCATCCCTGACCTGGATCCCCAGGCCGAGATAGCACTTCTCCTTGGGAGGGACATCATCAGAGTTCACAAGGTGAGAAAACAAATCAATGGTCCTCACAATTCCCCTTATGCCCAGAAACTGGATCTGGGATGGGTCATCATAGGCAACGTATGCCTAGGGAGCGTTCACAAACCAACCAGCGTGAACTCTCTCTTTACAAAGACACTAGAAGGTGGGCGTCCATCCCTATTTCAGCCTTGCACCAACAGATTCCTTGTAAGAGAGAAGCCTGCCAGTGTAATTCATTCCAACCCTTACACCGCTAATCTTCTTTGTCATGAAGACAGAGATCATTTAGGGTGCTCAGTTTTCCAAAGGACTAAAGAAGATCACAAAATTGGCCCATCTATTGAAGATCATATCTTCTTGGAGATAATGAGACAGGGATTCTACAAAACCAACGAAAACAGCTGGGTGGCACCCCTGCCTTTCAAAGCGCAGAGACCCCGTCTTGCTAACAACAGAGAACAAGCTTTGAAACGCTTTTCTTCCCTCAGATCCAATTTTCAAAGAAGAACAGAAATGAAAGGGCATTTCTTCTCATTCATGAGTAAGATGTTTGAGGATGACCATGCTGAGATAGCCCCACCTCTAAAAGACAATGAAGAGTGCTGGTACCTACCAATCTTCGGTGTCTATCACCCCAAGAAGCCAGGTAAAATCCGGGTAGTGTTTGACTCCAGCTCACGGCATCAAGGGGTCTCATTAAATGATGTCCTCCTAAAGGGACCAGATCTCAACAATACACTTCTTGGTGTTCTCATCAGATTCCGCAAAGAAGCAGTTGCCATAGTTGCAGACATTCAGCAAATGTTCCACAGCTTCCAAGTCAAGGAAGAACACAGGAACTTCTTGAGATTCCTATGGTTCAAAGACAATGACCCTACTAAAAACATTACAGAATACCGCATGAAAGTGCACGTTTTTGGTAACAGTCCATCTCCTGCTGTTGCCATCTATGGACTTAAGCTATCTGCCCAAGAAGGTGAGAAAGACGTTACACAGTTTATTGAAAGAGACTTTTATGTAGATGATGGTCTGAAATCACTTTCTTCACCTGAAGCTGCAATAAGTCTACTCAAGAGGACTCAAAGCACGCTTGCCTCTTCAAATCTCAGACTGCATAAGATAGCATCAAACAGCAAGGTCGTCATGGAGGCCTTCCCTTCCCAAGATTATGCCAGCGACTTCAAAGATCTGGACTTAGCTACAGACTCCCTTCCTATGCAACGCAGCCTAGGACTCAACTGGGACCTCAAGTCTGACACCCTTACCTTTCAGGTTGACCAAGAGACAAAGCCCTTCACACGGCGAGGTGTCTTATCCACCATCAACAGCCTGTATGATCCACTCGGGTTTGCAGCACCAATTACCATCCAAGGTAAGATTCTGCTTAGAGAGCTTACTGCAGACACATGTGATTGGGATTCTCCACTACCTCCTGAGAAAGAGACATTATGGGTAACATGGAGAGACTCTTTAAAGACTTTATCCAACCTACACGTACATAGACCATACACCCACTTTCCTCCCACAAGGATTCAGTCTACAAAGTTATGTGTATTCTGCGATGCTTCAGTTAAAGCAATAGGAGCAGTAACCTACCTCAAGTCAGTAGACATCAAGGGCCAAGTTCATATTGGGTTTGTTATGGGCAAGGCCAAGCTAGCACCATGTCCTGAAACCACCATTCCAAGATTGGAACTGTGTGCTGCTGTACTAGCAGTAGAAATAGCAAAACTTATTACATCTGAGATGGATCTAGAACTCGAGGACACAGAGTTTTACACAGACAGCAAAGTAGTGTTGGGTTACATTTACAACGAAAGTAGGAGATTCTATGTCTATGTACACAACAGAGTCCTAAGAATCAGGAAGTCGACACAGCCCACCCAATGGCATTATGTCTCAACTGATCATAACCCAGCAGATCATGCTACAAGGTCTGTACCAGCATCCCGTCTCAAAGACACTACATGGCTCATAGGACCACCCTTCCTGTACAAGTCAGCGCCTACCACTCCAGTAAGGGAGACATATGTACTGCTAGAACCTGAATCTGACTCAGATATCCGTCCTCAGGTTTCCACACTACATACAACAATTTCTAACCAACTGTTGGGATCCAAGCGCTTCCACAAATTCTCCACTTGGAAGTCCTTACAAAGAGCTACTGCTTCAAAACTCACACATGAGACTCTGACAACCTTCATGGCTGAAGTATCAGCTGTAATGAATGCCAGACCTTTGACATCTATACCTAATGATCCTGAAGATCCTTTCTTGCTTACACCTTCCACTTTGCTCACTCAGAAAGTTGAGGTGATCACAGCTCCTCCAGTCAATCTAGACACAAAGGACTTATACAGATGTCAATGGAAAAGAGTACAAGTGTTAGCTGACACCTTTTGGAACAAGTGGAAGAAACAATACTTGTCTAATCTACAGACCAGGAACAAGTGGCAAGACAGCAAACCCAACTTACAGCCTGGTGCCATCGTTCTCATGAAAGACTCTCAATCCAAGAGAAACGAGTGGCCTTTGGGTTTGATAACCCAAGTGTTTCCCAATGAAGATGGAAACGTCAGAAAAGTTGAGCTCAAAGTCATTAGGCAAGGCCAGCCTAAACTTTTCCTCAGACCTGTTTCTGAACTTATTTTGTTACTCTCCTCCGGAGTGCCATGATGTGTGGTATCCGTGGGAAACCAAGCGGGGAGTGTCATGCCTTCTTTAATAAGGCTTGAGATTTTCCTATTTACCCTTTTGATTTAATTAGATTGCTCTATGCTGCCATCTAGCGACCATTTTGCATAACTGCGCTATATCTATTTCATGTAGTCATTTAGTATAGCTGGCTAGATTTGGTACATCAAAGCCTCCGTACTTTCAATCCCATCAGGCCTTGCATCAGCTTCCTCCACCATTTTCATCTTTTCCTACCATGGAAGCATACACATCTGCTGCTAAGCTCTACGTTAGCCATCCGGATCCATCTTCGGTATGTTTACTAATTGTATCTTCAGCTAGATAGATAGGATGGCACTAATTATATGATCTTTGTTAATTGCATTTTGTCTGTATCTGTTACAGTTTTACTCTATCTTGTATCAATAAAAGTTCAAAAGGATTCTGCGCCTACTGGAATGCATTGGTATGAGAGGAGTTAACAGTGTGCCCGAATACACCTCAGTCACGTGTAGTGAGGGGCATAACAGTTCTATTGGCAGATAGCATGTCTAATTTTATTTGTTTCCTTTTTTTAATGCACAATAAAAAAAATTGTGTAGAGTAATACTTGGCTATGTGTTTTACTTCAAATGACAGTTTGGAAGTAGGCAGTTACATTTTAAAAAATACAATGTAAAATTAACAAGGGACACCAACATAGTTGTATCTTTGATCTTAAAAACTACGTGATAATGGTGTTGTGGTAACTTGCCCCCCCCCCCCCCCCAAAAAAAGCATAATATTATTCTTGATATCACTAGAAAAAAAAGCCTTTGAAAATTAGTTTGCAATAACTTCATCAGTATCACCAGCAAAGCAGCTTCATTATTATTACATTAAAGAAGAAGAGAATATGCACTGCTTTTCGAGATTTCATAATTTGCCACGTCATGAATGTTAATTCTCCTTTACGAATGCTAGTTTACAAGACCGACATTTGTTTGCAGAAAATTTAAAAACCTGCTAGCCAACATTTGTTGGCGGAAAATCCGACAACAATTGTCCGATGGAGCATACACACGGTCGGATTTTCCGCCAACAGTTTGTCATCACACATTTCCCCTTGGAAAATCCGATCGTGTGTATGAGGCTTTAGGCCTTCCTCCAGTAATGACAAAAAATGTTGTGTTATCACTTTAAATAATTCATATAAACCCAATCATGATGGCAAACAAACAGTCTCAATGAATACATTGTGAAATAAATGCTTTGCATATTAATGTGACCATAAATGTTATTAAAGTCCCAAGTGCATGAGTCTCAAAAATGTAACAAAAGTCCACCGATCCGTGAAAATAATTCTTCTCCAAATGCATCACCACTGTGTACCAACCACTAAAGACCCACCCTGCCGCTTACCAGAGGGTTAGACTCCATTTGCAAAGATAACAGCACTTAAGAGATAAAACCCAATTGGATGGATGGTAACAGTTATTAATACTCAGGCATAGCACTCCATGCATCCAGACTGCCCTGCTTGGGTTTCCATCTGATAGATCTCTCAGACCAATGCTGCATTCATCTCTCGTACAGAAGGAAAGAGCAAAATACTAATCGTGAAGTACATTCCAACCACACTTATTTTTTTTTTTATTCATGTACTCACAAACAAGAAAAGGTAACAAGACATAACTCAAATGCCCACCGGCTCCTGTGGCAGGCGTGATGATGTCGCCGTTTAGTCTTTCACTATGTGTTTCATTCTAAGGGATGTCTTCCAAAGAGGCTCCTTCCCTGATAATGCCTATTGAGGAGAGGCATATTGGGTGGGACCTCTGATCCATGACATCATCGCATATCTGCCGCAGTCGCGGATGCATTTTTTTTTTCAGTTTATGCCGTGCTATATTTTTATCTCTGCAATTTGCACTGTGAGGTAGCCATTTTACTGAAATAAATTGAAGCCTTTTGTAATACTACACTATGAGCTCTACTCTGCTCTTTGCTTTATTTCTTTGATGTGTGTCAGACGTCGGGGATCCTAAAGGTGAATATGACAGTGTTTACACTGGTTTGAGGTCCGTTCGTCCTTACATTGGCTGGATGCTTTTGAGCCACAGAAAATGTCATAGTTGTTTGACAGCCAACTGTGTGTTAATCTTACTGTATTGAGATCTATTATTCTGGCAAGTGGCAGTGGAGCACTGAAGTGTGCACTATCACTTTGGTTATAGTTTGTAGTGGTGCACCAAAGGTGATTTATACATTTTCACGATGGAATAACCAGAAGAAATTTGGACTATATATGTTTTTGTGTCTTTTATTCTTGCAAGCTTTCTCTGACTGTCAGGCAGCAGTTCATCTACAAAATGTCCCTTCAGTCATCCATGCGAGTCACCCCAGTGAGGCCTCCCTAGTCGGCCTATTTCCCTGTGGCTGGTATTTTTTGCAGTTCCATACTTCAGAATTGATTATCCCACCCCATTAATTTTACCACTTGGCTATGTACCATGTCTAAGTGACCTAAATAAAAAATAAAGGTCCATGTGCAGCATTGAAGGTTACAAAGAATTAAGTAAAATAAGGCATTTATAATGTTATTTACTTCCATGTATATACTTATATACATTTATTCTAGATGGATGTTTAGACCACTGATTAGAAACCATGTCTTGAGGAAGTGGAATTCAGGACCAAAACACTCAATATGGGTCCATAGCTACTTAATCCTGCCTGTGGTATATTTGAGATCTCATTACAGTCTAAAATCAGATGTTATTTAATGTATATACCTAAGAACATGTTTTTATGTGTATTCTGTTTTTTTTGTTTTGTTTTGTTCATTAATAAAACCTTAAAATATGTCACTCAAGTGTTTGAAATCTTCAATGCCATATATAAAGATAAAGTCCCTTTGTCTATATTTAGTTTCATATAGTGATTGTATGATGGTGGCATTTAAAGAATTACAATATTTTTCAATTTTAGGATACCACATTTTCAAACTAAAATATGCGTCAGTATGCTAAGTGGTTAACTATCTTTGTTATTGGAATCCTGCAAGATTAACATTCTTACTTCCCCTGGCCAGTTCTTCCAA